>NC_064633.1:334711849-335361431 GCF_023864275.1 Schistocerca cancellata
CTGCTGCGTCCACGCCAGGACCTGTCCCTTCCCACCACCTCCCTATAGCTCCCGTCCCTCATACCACCACCCGCCCTTCTGCCGCCATTAAACGCCCTAGTGGCACCACCATCTCCTCCGCTCCCAAAAAGGCCCCGCCCCGACCTCCATCCCCCCCCCCCAGGGAGCCATGGATGTCTCCCCACCTGGCCCTGCTCCCTCCGCCTCCTCCTCCTCCTCCTCCCCCACCTGTTCATACAAATACCTCCTCTCCCATCCCGATCCTTCCCTTCTCGAGGCCCGGAATCTCTCCCTCCTCCTCCGCCAACACTTCCCTGGTGCCCCCATCTCTCTACTTACTCCCAGACGGGATTCTGTTCTCATCTCCTCCCCCACCCCAACCCTCCATACTGACATCCTCTCCCGCCTCCCCATCATCCATTTTGGCCCCAACGCCTCCCTCACCCCTGCTCCTTCTCCATCTCCTACCCACCAACCCCAACCCCCGCGTCGCCCACCAACCCTCACCGCCGTGATCACTTGGCTCAGTCCGTCGATCACGGAGGAGGAGGTGTTGGCAGAGCTCAAGGCGCATCCCACGCTGGAGGTGCGGGCGGTCCGCCGCATTTTTAACTCGGTCGGCCCCACCTGCCTTATGCAGGTTTTCTCCGAGGACGCCCCCTCCATTGACCGTCTCCTGAAGGAGGGCGCCCTCCTCTTCAACCAGCGCTACAAGGTCGACCCCTCCCATTCCCCTCCTAAATCCCTGCACTGCCAGAGGTGTCTGCGATATAATGCACACCCAACAGCTGAGTGCCGCGAGGCCCCCACCTGCCCGCATTGTAGGCAAGCGCACTTCCTCCGGCAGTGCCCTAACCTTCAATCCCCTCCCTCCTGCAATACCTGCAATCTCCCCCATCCCACCTACTCCCAAAAGTGTAAAGCCCGACCCCCTCCGACCACTCCTGAACTCACCGTACCTGTCCGTCCTCTGGACGTCCCCACCCCTCCTGGCAATTCCCTTCGTCCCCCTCCCCCCCCCCCCGCCGCTGAGGACATCATCGGGCTACTCACCATCGTCCTTCAGAATGTTCATCCCTTTCAGGGACCCCACACCCTCCAACAGGTCTACCTCGCTGCCCGTTCCATTTTCCAGCTCAAAATGTACGCCACCTACTCCAACAACAAGGCCCATTTCACCTTCTCCCATCTTGACACCCTCGTCTAAATCCCTGTCATGGCGCGACAGCAACGTATCCTTTTCAACAATATCCGCTCCCTTCCCGCCAACAAGAACCTCTTCCTGCACACCCTCGCCACCCACAGCGTGGATGCCTTCCTCCTCAATGAAACCTTCCTCCAACCAAACCACTCCATCCACACCTCACCCTATCTCCTCCACCGCTCCGATAATCCCCTCCCAATTGCGTGTGGCGGAATTGCCATTGGTCACCACCGCCAGATCCCCGTTCGGCTCCAACCTCTCCTTCCCGACCCCACCGAACACGTGATCCTTAGTCTCTTCTTCCCCAGCCTTACCATTACCTGCGCCACCATCTATGTCCGCCCCAACGCCCCTATTCCTTTCGACTTCCTCTCCCACATCGACCGTACCTTCTCCTCCTAAATGATCGCCGCCGACCTCAACATCCATAGTCTTTCCGCTGCCCAGTTACGGCAGTGGCATTGGTTCCTTTCCTCCCTTCAAGGCGACCTCATCCCCATCCCCCAGCACACCCGTCCCGAATCCAACTCCATGCCTGATGTTATCCTCTCCTCTCCAAACCTACTTGGCCACATAACGGTGGATGTCCTGGACCCTATTGGTAGCGACCATCTCCCTGTCCTCCTCACCATTTCAGACGGTCGTCGCCCCCGCCCCAACCCCCTCGTAATGACCCTCCCCCTAAGTACGTCCATGACTATTCCCGTGCAAACTGGAATGCCTACCGGGATACCCTTTCCACCCAGGTCGATAGCCACCCCTTCACCTACCACCACCCTGACGATGTCACCCATGCTGCCTCCTTTCTCCAGCAGACCTTGTCTGAGGCCGTGGAGGCCCACGTCCCTACTGTCGCCGTCCACCCCCACCGTCCTACCTTACCCCCACAGGCCGTCCTCCTCCTCCGTGAATCCCACTGTCTCTACCGTGCCTTCCTCCACACGCGTGACCCAGACACACTACGACGCCACCGGCAACTCCAGCGACACATTCGTAATTTGCTCGCGGCAAAGAAACGCCGGGACTGGCGACAGACATTCACCCGTTTAAATGCTACCCTCACAATCAACTCGTCCAAGTTCTGGTCGGCCTTCCGTCGCCTTACCAGAACTAAACCCTCCCCCTATTATCCTCTTCTCCATGATGATCACCCTTTCCCTGACACCCTTAGTAAGGCCAATCACTTTGCCTCCTACCTCTATGATGTATTTTCCATCCCCGATGACCCCCAGTTCGATTACTTCCCCTTCCCGGATATCCGCGATCGAACCGACACCTCTGTCCCTCCCCTCACTCCTGGTTTCCAGTACTTGGACAACATTGCACACACGGAACTCAATGCCCCCATCACTACACAGGATCTCATTGATACACTCCGCACAAAACGCAACACTGCTCCTGGTCACGATCGTGTCACCTACCGTCACCTTCTTGAAGCTCCTGTCTCTTTCCTCTCCATCCTGGCCAGGCTCTACAATGTAGTCCTGTCCACCAGTTACTACCCTGACCTGTGGAAAACCTCCCATATCCTCATGTTCCTTAAACCTGGCAAACCGCCGTCTGCCGTCTCCTCCTACAGTCCCATCAGCCTTACCTCGGTCTTCAGCAAGGTCCTGGAATCTATTCTCACCCGACGCATCCACCAGCGTCTCCGCCAGCACCGCCTCCTTCCCATTACCCAGTGTGGTTTTCGGGCGTCCTTCTCTTCCGATGACCTTCTCCTTCACCTCACTCATCTCCTTTCCGAACAGCTTAATTCCCGTCGCTCCGCCATCTTCCTCTCCCTGGACCTCGGACGTGCTTATGACCGTGTATGGCATTCCGGTCTCCTCTTCAAGCTCCAAACCTTCGCCCTTCCCATTAACTACGTCCGCCTGGTCGGCTCCTTTCTCTCCCGCCGTCCTTCCTATGTCACCATCCATAACACAGATTACTACACCTTTTTCCCCTCCGCCGGTGTGCCCAAAGGCTCCGTCCTCTCCCCCCTTCTGTACCTTTTGTACACGGCGGACATGCCACCGTCGTCAGGCCCCGTCCACCTTCTCCAGTTTCCCGATGACACCGCCTTCCTTGCCCTTGCCCCCACCCTACAGCTCTCCCAACACCTTCTCCAATCCCATCTTGACCAGTTCACTGCTTGGTGTAACCAGTGGCTGCTCAAGGTCAATCCCTCCAAAACCCAGGCGATCATTGTAGGCAAAACCACCCGTTCCTTCCGCCTCCTTGATTTCTATCTCACTATCTATGGCCGTCCTATCGCCCTCACTCCCACCCTTAAGTACCTTGGCATCACCCTCGACCGTCGCCTCTCCTGGACTCCCCACCTCCGGACAATCCAAGCCAAGGCACGCTCCCAACTCAGTCTCCTCAAGCTCCACTCCGGCTGTACATGGGGTCTAGACCCCCCCCCCCACCATTCTCCACACCTATAAATCCCTCATCCGCCCTATCCTTTGTTATGCCCATCTGGCTTCGATCTCCGCCCCCCCTACTTTTTACAAATCCCTCCAAATCCTTGAACGCCATGCTCTCCGCCTCGCCTATCGCATCCGTCTCCCCTCCCCTACGCAGCTCCTGTACGATCTAATCCCCTTCCCCCACCTCCTCCTTTTCCTTGAAAGGATATGGATCCTGTACACCTCCCGTAAACTCGATCCTCCTCACCCGCTCGTCTCCCCGATCCTCTCCCACCCCCACCCGCTGCCGCGCCTGTATTCCCATGTCCCACCCGGTCTCCATCTCTCCACCCTCCTTACCCTCTCCCAAGGTGGCTTCCACCAGCTCCCCCTCCCTGATGATGTCCTCCTCCCCTCCATCTACCCCTCCTATCAACTTTGACCCTGCCCCACACCCCACTTCTGGTGTCCTTTCCTTTAGGCACCCTCCTTCCCTTCTTTTCCCTTCTCTTTCCTTTTCCCCCATCCCCTCCCTTCACCCCTCTTCCCCCGGGCTTCCCCTCCCCCTTCCTGCCTCCCCCTATTTCCCCTGCCCGTGGCATCTCTGCTCTCCCCTCTCGCTCTCCCACTCCCCTTCCTCCTCCTCCTCTCTTGGCAGGTCCCCGGACTCGTACACGCTCAGTGCACATTCGCGCGCCGGAGATCGTCGCCGTCAGTGTTTCATGTGTGTGCCTTCGTTTTTGTGTAGTGTTGTTCGCCGTCACGCCACCACCATTCACATGCCGTCGCCATCATCCATGTTCTGTGCACCGTGTCGCCTAGTGTTAGTGCTGTTTCTCGTCCAGCGTGAACGGCTCCATGTTTTTTCGATATTTAGTGTCTACATTTTTTGCCCACCGTTTTGCTGTCTTCTCTGTGCCACCTTTATGTACTACTTGTTATCAAACTCGAGGCTGAAGAGCGGCGTATTGTGATGCTGCCAGCCCGCCTTTGTATAAGGTGTTTGAAATCACAATAAAGAAAAAAAAAAGCAGCAGGTCTTTGTCTGTGGTCTGTCGATTGTGGTTACAACAAGGGCGGGAAGTTGGCCCTTACTTGGTACACATGCTCATTGCGCGTGGTAGTATTAGAGTGCTGCGGCCGCAGACGGCGGAAAGGTTTTGGGGTCGGACTTGAGGCGTGGTGTTTTGATTTTTCTCGCCACGCAGTGCATGTTCAGAAGAAGAGCTTTCCGGAGCGTCGCCTGGCATTAACCGTTCGCCTGGGCATTTGGTGTGTGTTCGACGTAAACAGGTGCAATTCTGTGCTTAAATATATTTGTTAAAGGTTAACTAATGTTGTCTTCAGTGACGAGTCTGATATGTCCAAGTTATGTCATACGTGGTATGGTAGCGGGACTTGGGCTTTCCATCTTAGTTTCCTACCGCTTGATGACGGAGCTACAGCTACACGTAAGGAAACCCGGTGAGCTCCTCATTATTGAGTGATGTTGTATCTAAAATTGTTGTAATCTTGGTGATTAAGTACCAAAATTTGCACATTAATTAATGAGTAATGAAATACTATGTTGCAGAACTACATCAGATACCATGAAAGTATAGTTCTAGTGGAGTCTTGCCCGTTTAGGGCAATACTCAGCTGTTGTAATTACGTTTCAAGGAACAATCTTATTTACGCGTGTATTGCAGTGCTTAAATGAGTTCGTAACGGTTGGGTTTAAAAACGAAAAAAAAAATTTGACGAGCCTTCCTGTTTCAATGTCCCTTTTTATTATTTTATGTAATTTGAATGTGCAACCGAAAGTGCGCTGTTGTAGTTGATTTATGTTTCAGTTGGGCGGAGCGCAGTGTATTTCGTCCAGTCCGGTGGGGCGTGGCACCGGGGACTGACGACTTGGCCGTTGCCAGAGGAACTGTGTTGCATTAGACTGGGCTCCATGTTCCTGGCCTTCTGTCTCTATATCGTTCTCCTGGATCTGTCAAGTCGTTAAGCTTTGTAGTTCGTTCCTCCGCCGCCTCGGCGGATCCACCTTTCGCTCGAAAAATGAATTTAAACTTGTAAAATTCCTTCCTTTCCACTTTCCTGTAGTATTTTGTTGTATATTTATAGTTTATTGTAGTATTTTTGTAGAATATTTATGTCCTCCCCATACTTTGTTGCTTTTAGAATTTCATGGTTTCATATTTCTTCTTTCATTTCTTGATTACTGGTACTTCAGCATGCAGTACCAAATTTACATTCTTCTATCGTTGATATTTAGTCATGGTGCAACCTGTGTTGCCAGTCTGGCGCCTGATGGTGGTGAAGTCTACATCAGTATTTATCTGCTTTACCTCATCAGGGAACTCACGATGGGTCTCGTTCATTGTGGCAGCTAATGAACTTTTCTTGTCTTTGAAACTCCTGGCTTTGGAAATAACTCCCTGAGAAGCAGACCAACGTACTCTCTGAATAGTTGCTTTTCTTTGTACATATTTTCTATTCCAAGTTCTGGGGAAGCATTACGTATATGATTTGTCGCTACATCTGAATAAATCCTAAATTTCAGACCACATTTGTTGGGTTTGTTGGCTTGAACTGAGTGAACCTGCATCCTGTTTTGCTTGTCTATGGTCATATTTTCTTCAAACCCGGTAAGAACGATGCTGTTTTACATGAAATTTCAGAAACGAGGCGGAATTTGTTGGCTAGCAGACATTCAGCTCAAGTTCGTTTGTCATCGAAACGAAAAAATCTGAGAAGCTTCTGAAACCTGTCCTGTGGCATAACGTCCTTGACGAAAATTAGGCCGCCAAAAACGCGACCAAAGATCATTATTACAAATAACAGCCCGAGAATGTTCGAAGGCTATCAGTTTTTCCAGTTCCTCAAGTGACAAGGTTCAGTCACTGTTTTTTTTTTTTTTAGTAATTGTCAGACGTTTGCATAATTCTTCATGAGACGTAGCATCGCTTCGTCAGAAATAGGATTGTACTCATTGAAAACAGAAACGACTACTCATTGGAAAGCGTAAATAATGCTCTGTCCTTGTCGACAACAGACTTTCTTTCATTAGACGAAAAACTGACGAACCTTCCACAGTTCCGTTCCTAACAACCATCTTTGCGGAGGCATTCAAGGGCCTGCCTGTGATGGGTTAGTGAAGGATTGACGTAGATCAGCATCTTAGTGAAGAATTGACGTAGACCAGCATCTGAATCCTCCTCCACTAATCCCTCCTCAGTCACAATGTCTTCATCTTCAGTTGTCTATTGTACAACATCCTCATCTTCATCAGTTTCCGATTTAACGTCGGAAATCATCGAAGAGACGTATTATTTCTTACCAGAAGGTACACACTGACGAGACATATTCGGAAATGTCTTTCAAGGACAAAGTATATTACCTCAATTAAGCAACAGAAACTGTGTCAGATTGGAATGTGCACGTGGAAGACACAACAATGAGCAACAACAATTTCACATGACTGCTGATTTTTGCACCTTCCGCGATTATTTACATATAGGCCAGAAATTACAGTGATGTCAAATTGACCCCTTCCTCTGTTCTACGTTCATCGGCCGCATGTCCAAAAAGTATAAATATTTTAAAATCCTAATACATCAACATAAAAAGGAGAAAAAATTAGGAAAAAGCTCTATGATTTCGTAAGCGAAGTAAAAGAATTGGATACGACATTGAAAAATAACTACGACAGACCATTTTGACCAGCCGTTGTGGTGTTAATGCTGTCTGTAATTAATGTTGCTGCATAAAAAACTGATGCATTAGCTCAGAACAGGAAAGTTCCTTCGGCAAGATTTATATTTAACTTTTGCCTTCATTTCCACAACTAGCTCCACGTCCGAAATTTGTGTAACATTATGAGCACTGAATAAGTTCCGAGAGAGGATTTTTGATGCGAGAACTATATGTTTTAATGTCGTCGACAAGTGCACTTTAAGCTGCACGTTAGATCAGCCGTTGTGCCTATGTGTATTTTGCAATGCGACGTTCATATTACACACATTACGCTGATTGGTTGCGTAGCAAGTCAAGACTTGACAGAACAAGCGAAAGGCTTAGTCAGAGAGCTCTCTCTTTCTGCTGCTGTTTTCCTGCCTAATTTTGACACTTGACAATCATCACAGAACAATGACAAACATAGAACAATTTAAATATGGAAAATACTTAATTTTAGTCTTCCTTCGAACTTGACACTTACACAAGCGTTGCTTTACATACCTTTTTGGGTACACATTTTTAAATATGGCGCCAAAAACAAATCCAGTGTCGGATACTTTTAGACTATGATCTGACTACTGCAAGTTACACCAGTTACTAAATTTTCGGTTGAATATGACCAAGAGTAAAATTAAATCCATTTGAATACTTTTTAGCACCGTGTAACGTACTTTTTAGGACTACAATTTACACACTTCACGCAATACATATAAGTACGGCTCAAAAAGGAAATGAAGAGAATTCATATACTTTTGAGCGCTCTCTTAAGTACTTTGAAACACTGAAATATAAACACAATATTTTGGATGAATATTACGCGAAAAAAAATAAAATAAAATAAAAGCGTGATGATATTTTCGACTGCTCTGAAATTTACATCCTTTAAATATTTTTCTGGTTGAATATGTCACAAAAAGAGCACCTCTATATATCTGATCACACTGTGAAACACTGAAAACTGCGAGTTACGTCGTGCATGTATTAGTTTGATTGAATGTTTCGTAACTAATTCATAACAGCGACTGAGCAAGGTACTGGATTCCACTGCAAGTGACTAAACAATTTTTTTTTATTTTGTTGATCAGTTACGTGATATAATTCAAAAAGCAGGAATTCTTCTACTTCGATGTTACAAAAATTGAAACATCTGAGTAATGCTGGACGCTCAATATGTATAGAGAAACTTTTGTCATTGAAATATTGAGAACAAGACGCTTCGTGTTATGTGAAAGAATGCATTATATGTCTACCATCAAGGCTCTCTGCTATCAGCAAAAACAAACACGACTTTCTCAAAAGCCGCACTTGGTGCATAAAATGGTTCAAATGGCGCTGAGCACTATGGGACTTAACATCTGAGGTCATCAGTCCCCTAGAACTTAGAACTACTTAAATCTAACTAACCTAAGGACATCTCACACATCCATGCCCGAGGCAGGATTCGAACCTGCAACCATAGCGGTCGCGCGGTTCCAGAGTGAAGCGCCTAGAACCGTTCGGCCACACTGGCCGGCTGCGCATAATATTTAGTTGGAAATGGAACGTCATGAGTACAGCTGATTTCGAAATTAGTGGTGTGAAGTACTGCACTTTTTTCGTATGTATCTAGTAGAAAAGTGTGTACATAAAACTGTTAGGTCCTATTCATAGACACACACTCAGTAGATAGTAATGTTCACTATCTTAAAGAAAATTGTTACGGATGTGTGTATAAGTGTTTAGTTCTCACACTATGTCACTGGATTTGCTTCAGATTGACATGCTTTTTCAGAAGTGAATGTGAATATAATACAGCCGCTTCAGAAAGAATATTTAAGAGATTCTGAATACTTGGATGCTTTTGAATTGTATGATGATTATAAATGTATTTGTTAGATTGAAGTGATTCTGTTACAGTATGAAAAACTGGTTGATTGTTATATTAACCAAATGTTATTCATGTTGTGTGGAGTTTGCCAACAAAATGCAGTTAAGTGTCATTAAGATGTTGCAAAAACTTGGTCATGTGGTGGAGATATCTCAAATATTTCCGCAAATTGTAACAACCCACATGTATTTAAAATAGATGAAATTCTAAAAAGCGTTGAATATGAAATAGAATGTATATTAAATTCGTACATCTCTGCTGCATACAATAACATAAAAGATGATTCTGTTTCAGTATAACAAACTGGTTGTAATGATACTAGACTACTTTTGTACTTTTAAAAAATATAAGATACTTAAAGTAAGCAACACTGAATGTAAAAAACATTGAATGTAATAAACATCGTACAATTTAAACTTTGAATATTACTTGTCTTATGGAAATAGGAACAGTCAACCAACTGTGCGTTTAGATTTCTTTGAAATGTAATTAATTTTATATCTAGAATATTTTTTGTTCCATTTTACCTCATTCCTCTGTAATATATTACAAAGACCGAGATGAAATTTATTGACGATTAGACAGCACAGTGTGACAAAAACAAAGAGAAAAGAAATACACTGATGATGAGACAATAGAGCTTTCATGTGTGTGTGTGTGTGTGTGTGTGTGTGTGTGTGTGTGTGTGTGTGTGTGGGTGTGTGGGTGGGTGGGTGTGTGTGTGTGTGTGTGTGTGGAAGAGAGGATGTCAGACAAGGAACTGATAGTGAGCTGACTGTTGTGGCAGTTTGGCAATGGTGAACGGTTCAGGAATGATGTTGAGTGTTCTGATTGGAGGGAATCAGCTACAACGTGTATATTGTCAACTATCAAGTAATTTTAATCGGACTATAACATTTACTTTGCAGTGAAATTAAATCACACAAAAATAAAACTGTTAACCAAACAAAGTAAAAATGGAATATGTAGGGTCATAAACATTAATAGACAATTCTGTACTGCGGCATAAACATTCAAAAGTGATATAACACTACGCTGAGATTGGCAGGGGAGGGAAAGAGGGGAGGCTAGATAACATGATAAGGGGCGTGACTTCGTCACAAAATGTAAGAAAGGGCACCAGAATGCCCAATGTAAACGAAGTGGTCTGGACAGCGCATGTAAACTGTGAAGTATGAATGTGGAGGCAGCTAAATACAGGATGCATAGTCATTAAGTGAACTGAGTAACAGCATTGATAGAAGGTATACAGTCATTAACTGAATTAATGAATAGTGTGTGTCATCCTTATTTAAGACGTAACTGAACGACGTTATATGAGTTGGAGCTGTCAAACTTAGAGAAAATATTGAACAGGTCTCAGCGAATATTGCTCAGCAACAAATCCCACTGCTGAGACATTACATATCTAGAGAATTATAAATTAATCGTACTACACCTGCGATACATAGGAATACAAGGTATTAGGCACTGACAGCTGTGAGTTAAGGAGCACAGCGCTCTCATTTAAGTACATGACCGAAAGAGTCAGCCTTCAGGAATTTTCAAATGAACCCTGACGTCCAGCACCGGATGCCACAAAAGGCGCAGATTCACCATGATATGGGGAAACTCACAGGCGTCTATTGTCTATTGAGACCTAAGAGCTGTAGTGTGCGAGTGAAACAGACGAGAACCTAAGTCATAGGGAAACCCAGTAGAAGGCTTTTGTGGCCAAGGAGACGCAGCAGTGTTAAATATGGTGAACCTAAGATCGGATAAAGGGAAACATTTATGAAAACTATTTAATTCTATAGTAGTGCAGGGAATCAAGCCACATTAATTTTAACCTGCCATTCACCATAAATTTTCGTAGTGATCCCAATAAAACTTGAATACTGATTATACCTATAATGGTTTAGGATTTGCTGTTAAAGTAAAATTAACAAATTTTGTAACAAATACCTGAATGCTAAAATCTCAACGCTTTGGTCCAACTTAACGATCGACATTTCATATAGAAGTGCATCATTAAATTGAGAAATGTTGTAAATATCAACTCTGTAACTTTATTTGTTTAGAAGATGTAGTTAATTTAAATTATCAGTATTTTCAGTTAAGCATCAGATCATCATTTCCTCCACACAGAACACTTGAACGATGACAGCATAACACCTTATTGAATGACTAGGTAATAGAATATTTGTTGTAAAGTTTAGTGCATAATAGCTACTTTTGTTCTTTTTTATTTTTCAAAAAGCATATTGGTGCAGGGCTACTGGCCGTAGCCTTCAAAGCTAACAAGGAAATTGCATTGGTTTTATGCAAAAGAATTTAACTTTTGTGATGTAGTGGATATTATTATTTCTTTATTTATAACCTGAAAGTGGTCAAGCTTTGATTATTTAAATATGTTAAAATGTAAAATAATGTACAATAAGCTGTAGCCAATCAGCTGGACGGCTTCAGGAAAGGGAACTGCGCTAGTTAGTTGAGCGAAGACGTTCGGCGAACGGGAAATGCGGTCGGAGACGGGCAGAGGGCCGTCCTAGCCTAGACACCAAAGAGGACAGTTCAGCTGGAGACACGAAAGGGTACAGTTCGGATGCAGACGCAAAAGCCGACGGTCGGTCTTTAGGCAGCTAGGAAGTGAAATGACGTAGAAAATGTCGCGTTGTGTGGTATCGCGGGACTTAGTCTCTGAGCGGGGAGCAGCCGCGCGCCGATTGTGAACTCTTTCGTGTGGAGTACCGGACTTGTGTTTCACGATGAGATTGTGAATGATCGGCCTATGTCAAATGATATGCGCTCGACTGCAATATAAATTCTAAATACGATCGCTTTCGCTAGTAGTTTTCTTTCTGAATAAACATTATTCTAATCAAATTGCAGCTGTGTGGTCTACTTCATTTATGGGTCGTTAATTTAGTTCCCGATATTATTATTACTCTCATTATATGTTATTTTGCGAACATGCCTTGAGCCAGACTATTTAACCAGAAGGGTCACAAGTGTCTAATATAGGGCGTGTAATGCGACACGTGCGGTTCAATCCCTAGACTAGTTTGAACCAAACATTTCGACGAAGAGGAACCGCATGTAACCCCTTACGTCTTTGGGATGTGCGTTACCGATGCGCTATGGAAATAGCTTGACAATGGCGAAATAAGCTTACAACACCAGAAAATACCATCTTAATTTAAAAAAAAAACAGTGAACATAGCAGCGTTTTGGCCTACTAGACATATAAAAAGCAACTATTAGACGCTTTGCACTGGCGGAGAGAGTGGTGACAGATCGTGAAAATGAAATGTTTATGGTGAAGAGTCAAATGTGAAGTTGGATGTAAGGTTCAACAATTTAATAACTACATACAACAGTCAATGCAATATAATAAAAAAAATAAAATGAAATGTTTAATTTCAGAACATAAATGGTGTGGGGTGTAGTAGATACAAATAAAAATACACTAATAAATAGAAAGCGATAGCAACAACGTAAAATATTCCTGTATGTTTAAAGCAGCAGAAATAATGTAAAAGAGTCTGGCAGTAAATAGACAAGGATAAGAACTAAAATATGTGCAAAAGTAAGAAGGTATATGAAAATAAAAGTAAAATAGTTTTTGATTCCCGATTATAAAGTTCACATTTGTTTCGTAACGTGAAGTGTGCCTTAAGGTACAAAGGATAAGAACTAGAATATATGCAAAAGAAACGTATGTATAATGAGGAACTGTAAGACAGTAAAAGTAAAAACAGAATTACGTTTGTCAGTTATATAGTTCTTACTGATTTTCTAATGTACAGGTATTAAAATTTTTGTCATCATTTGTACGCTTTCAGAAACGCCATATCTGCGAAATTTGACCTGTTTAGATATTTTCATTTCATTTAAAAAGTATCAATGTTCTAATAATATTAACAGTGAACCCTATGAATATTTCATTATCACCTAAAAAAAATAATTTGCATACTTTATTTTATGTTTGTTTGCCACTGCACATTTTGCAGTCCTAGTACATAATGAAATCCCGGTGACACTTTACTGTAGTACGTCGATACAGGAGCCTAAACAGAATGATCTAGGCCTCTGATAAAGTGAATTACCACATATGAACTGATCATTAATATCTACAATATCTACCGGGAATCATTTCTTTTACATGTATCAATTTCTGTCAGATAAATCGTCAGAAAAAGAGCAAAATTCGAAGTGCAGTTTGAAGCACTGATTTCATTTACATGTTGATGAAGTGGAGATGGGGTGCACCTTTTCACTGTGGCTTGGGAATGTGTATACCAGGACTGTAGACAAGTAAGTATTTTACAGGATGTTTCAATAAATTTGTTTGCCTCTGTAAGTCACGAAGTAATAGGCGACGGAAATATTTATTGCGGTAGGTCACCATAAGAAACGTTACATTGTCTGCGGAGCTATGAACGTTACAGCAAAAAGATACAATTTTTTTAAAAAGATACAATTTTTTAAATGGAAGAATAGTTGTTTCTATCATGTACTGGAATCAGTAACACCAGCTGTGTATACACCAATTTAAATTACATTCCTATCACTTTTAGTTTGGGAGCTGCAACCCTTCAAAGTTTCAGGGGCAGATACCACACGCTGTGCCTAATACATGGCTATGTGGTGGGTGATGGATGTTCTGGCGGTGGGAAGTTGATCTAAACGAGATGTTCAAATGTGTGTCCAAGTTCCTGAATGCACAATGCAATGCGCCTTCTGAAGGATCTGTGGACGAGATGTAACATCGCCGGTGTCACAGAGCTACATGCGTCCTCGATGCGCCGTTTTGGATCATCTGGGGATGTGGGCTCAGTGACATAAACACGTTCCTTTAGATATCCCCAAAAAAGAAATCTAATGGTGCTAAATCGGGCGACATTGTGGACCATCAATGAGGAACATGGCGCCCCAACCATCTTCCTGCAAACCTGTTGTTACTTCTTCTACAACAGCACGCTCAGAATGGGCTGGGTGGCCATCGTGCTGCATCCACATATGGACTCTCGTGTTTAGACACACATGTTCAAGGAGACTACCCAAACTGTCGACTATAAACGCGCTCTATAACTCACCTGTCAGTGTACCTGGGAAGTAGTTTGGACCGATGATTTCATCCCCAAGGACTCCACACCTTAATAGACCACCTACGTTGACGGTCGACAGGTCGTACCCACCGACGATTGTCTGTGGCCCAGTAGTGCACGTTTTGGAGATTCACTGCACCATAATTTGTGAATGTGGACTCATCAGAGAACATAACACCTTGTAAAGGCTTCAGCGTGACATTACGCATGGCCCATTCACAGAATGTAACTCTCGCACGGAAATCGTTCCCATGCAGCTCCTGGGTCAGTCACAGGCGGTACGGGTGAAACCTGTGGCCGTGTACTATACGCCACACAGACGTGAGACTGACACCAGCGAATGCAGCAACGGCTCGTAAACTGACATGAGGATCGTCGTGTACTGCAGCTAAAACAAACACCTCCGTCTCCTCACTTCTTGCAGTTCTTCGTCTGTTACTGCGGCGCATTACCAAGCTGCCTGTTTCCCGAACTCGATGTTCGCCATGTAAGAACATAATGGCTGCCGGAGCTCTTGGCCTAGGATATATCACGCTGTACGCCATGGCTGCTTCACTGGCATCGTGTCGGCACTCGCCGAGCATCAGCAGCATGTCAACGTACTCGTTGTTCGTGTATGCCATCATCCGTATACTGAGCCCCGTTTGTTTGTGTGGCTCAAACTGTCGGGTGTGCGGCGACAGTCGGCAGTCTAACAGCGCGTCGAGGAAGCTTCTCGCTCCGTAACACCAGCGACGTTACAACTCGGCCACACCACATTTAGAAGGTGCATTGCTTTATGCACAGCGTGTGTGGTATCTGCCCCTGAAACTCTGAAGGGTTGTAGCTCCCAAACTAAAGGTGATAGGAATGTAATTTAAACTGATGTATACACAGCTGGTGTTACTGATTCCAGAGCATGATAGAAACAACTATTGTTCCACTTAAAAAAATGTACCTTTCTGCTGTAACTCTTTGGATAATAACACAATAAACTATGTTCATATCTCTGCAGACAGTGTAACTTTTCTTACGGTGACCTACCGCAATAAATAGTTCTGTCGCCTATTACTTCGTAACTTACAGAGGCAAACACATTTAGTGAAACAACTTGTATATACAGACTCACAAACGTAACTTTATTTTTTCTAAACTGTATTGGGAACCTCATTACCAAATGTCGCACTCTATGTTTTTACTATGAGAATTGTCTGTGTGAAGAGTCAAAATTTTAAATGTCGTACAGGTAAACATCAGCAAAAGAGGAACAGTTAAATGTCGTTTTTATCAGGAGTTCCGACCTGTTACATCGTCTCCTTATACCGCAAATACAAGTGTGAGAAGCTGCTCTTTACTTTACGCAGAAAAGAGCATGTGCTTGTGTTGGAGACACGCTGTAAGGAACCGGCCCCCACTTGCCCCTGTGCTGCAGGTCCTCCTGACGCTGTTCTCCGAATCCCTCGAGCCGACAAAGATTAGGCGCGAGGAAGCGGAAACGCCGACAGCACTTGGGCCACGCACTTCACGCGACTGGCGGCCATCAAGAGGCGCTAGGAAGCCGTCGAGGGGCGCAACTGGAGCGTAATTGCCCCGAAGGAAGCCGGAGGCCGTCACTGTGGGCACTTGGGGTTCTGCCAAGCGAACAAAGGCTGCGAGCAGCCGTCGTAGGATTAGCAGTCCCACATGTTTAGCAAAATATAAAACACGTGTCATTGCTGAGGCTGTTGCGTAGCACGAACAGATAGTAATCATGGAGCTTGTAATTTCACTGAACGGGTTCTGCTTTTAGATAGTAAGAGCCCTACACCATTCCTATACATCGCGTCCCCACCTGTCTGACCCACATACAGCAGCACTCCACGCATTTTGTGTTTGGAATTCCCCAGATTCTGGCCATCTTATTTCACTTAGTCCTAATATATCTAGTCGATATTTCTCCATCGGCCGGCCGGAGTGGCCGCGCGGTTAAAGGCGCTACAGTCTGGAACCGCACGACCGCTGCGGTCGCAGGTTCGAATCCTGCCTCGGGCATGGATGTGTGTGATGTCCTTAGGTTAGTTAGGTTTAAGTAGTTCTAAGTTCTAGGGGACTTATGACCACAGCAGTTGAGTCCCATAGTGCTCAGAGCCATTATTTCTCCATCTCTTTTTCGATCCGTCTTAGCCTCCCTGCCTCTCTCAACGTCCTTACATTCCAAAAACCAATACGGGTTTTCATTTTCAGGCCAAAGGTCATATCCTTATGATCGATCCGGCTGTTTCTCCTTTTAGTTTCTGTGATATGTGTTTTTGGGGATGCAAGTTATCAGCCCACAGCCCCCGAGTGTCCTGGTGGGCTGCCACCTCATGGCCTGGACACCTGCCAACGTTTTATTTCAGAGCCTTACCCCCTAGATAGCTTGTCTTCACCACGACTACAGAACGCTATCCATCCCTTCGCAGTAATGCCTATGTGCATCAACGTTGTCCTGGTTTCCAAGGATCTTCCGCTGTCCACATTAGGGGACTGTGTCTGCTGCCACACAATCACAGGGAGGAAAAGGAAAGGAAGGGAGTGTATAGGATGGGACAGAACAGAATGGAATAGGACAGGACAGGACAGGACACTAGACGGGACGTTGTGAGACACACTTTGTCTGGGTCCTCTATGGAGACCCGTCCGGCTTGGGAGGCCCTGCTGGTAGTTACACCACCGCCGGCATAGCCCTCCACTTCATTGGATCACACAAACCCCCTCTCCCACACGGACAGTGTTTCGTTAAGGCGCTGTCTCCTGAGGGGGATATGATATGATGGCATGACCAACAAAAGAAAGATACTCCACACCTGCATGATTATTTATTCTCCAGACACCACCATGGACTGTAAAACTCCCACTGCATCTTACATTAAACGCTTCACGTTACAAGTACAGCTGTGTACCAATTACGAATCAGGATAATGAGAGGCCCATCAGAATTAGGACAGACCAAGTCCTCGTTATCAATATATACGATGTTTCAAATGAGGTATTTTATCCTGTAACTTTCAACATATTTAGTGAAAGGAATATTTATTTAGATAGGCAAACGTAAGGAAAAGTATTCTTTCGGCTGAGTTATGAACATAGTTTATTTACTTGTTCTCTAGAGAGTTGCACAATGAGTAATAATTTATCAACTGGAAAATCATGTTTTCTGTCATGGAACTGATGCATTTCAACCTAAGTTGTACAGATCAACATAAATCAAATTTCTGTCACTCTGACTTGGAGGGGCTACAAGCGTTTAAAGAGGTGACTGCAATATTGTGACCTGGTAGTCAAGGGAAGGCAGGATTCGTTTACGATTTTGGACAGGGCCGTAATCAGTTACTATTGGTTGCCTTTTACAGTTACACACATTTATTTTTAAAACAGTAATTCCAGACTCAATCATAAATAAAAAAATAACCACGCGTTATTAGTGAAGGAATAAAGAACTATGTAAATAATAGTGTTTTCAGTGCGTTACAATTTAGCAAATCATCATCAAATACAAATACAGATAGTGCTTAAAAAAATTAGCCAATGTGATCACGGCTGAAGGCCTTAAACCATAAGAATGGCAATAAATTAAGAATGTTTAAGAAATTGCTGCAGTTACAACTTACAGGTAATGAAATATTAAAAGTAAGTGGCCATAAACACAGCAGAAGGTATCAGATGCCAGGAAATGCAGTAAATAAGGTTTTAAGGCTTACTTTTTTGGTCGTCAGTCTACTGACTGGTTTGATGCGGCCCGCCACGAATTCCTTTCCTGTGCTAACCTCTTCATCACAGAGTAGCACTTGTAACCTACGTCCTCAATTATTTGCTTGACGTATTCCAATCTCTGTCTTCCTCTACAGTTTTTGCCCTCTACAGCTCCCTCTAGTACCATGGAAGTCATTCCCTCATGTCTTAGCAGATGTCCTATCATCCTGTCCCTTCTCCTTATCAGTGTTTTCAACATATTCCTTTCCTCTCCGATTCTGCGTAGAACCTCCTCATTCCTTACCTTATCAGTCCACCTAATTATCAACATTCGTCTATAGCACCACATCTCAAATGCTTCGATTCTCTTCTGTTCCGGTTTTCCCACAGTCCTCAGAAATTTCTTCCTCAAATTAAGGCCGGTATTTGATATTAGTAGACTTCTATTGGCCAGAAATGCCTTTTTTGCCATAGCGAGTCTGCTTTTGATGTCCTCCTTGCTCCGTCCGTCATTGGTTATTTTACTGCCTAGGTAGCAGAATTCCTTAACTTCATTGACTTCGTGACCATCAATCCTGATGTTAAGTTTCTCGCTGTTCCCATTTCTACTACTTCTCATTACCTTCGTCTTTCTCCGATTTACTCTCAAACCATACTGTGTACTCATTAGACAGTTCATTCCGTTCAGCAGATCATTTAATTCTTCTTCACTTTCACTCCGGATAGCAATGTCATCAGCGAATCGTATCATTGATATCCTTTCACCTTGTATTTTAATTCCACTCCTGAACCTTTCTTTTATTTCCATCATTGCTTCCTCGATGTACAGATTGAAGATTAGGGGCGAAAGGCTACAGCCTTGTCTTCACACCCTTCTTAATACGAGCACATCGTTCTTGATCGTCCACTCTTATTAGTCCCTCTTGGTTGTTGTACATATTGTATATGACCCGTCTCTCCCTATAGCTTACCCCTACTTTTTTCAGAATCGCGAACAGCTTGCACCATTTTATATTGTCGAACGCTTTTTTCCAGTTCGACAAATCCTATGAAAGTGTCTTGATTTTTCTTTAGCCTTGCTTCCATTATTAGCCGTAACGTCAGAATTGCCTCTCTCGTCCCTTTACTTTTCCTAAAGCCAAACTGATCGTCACCTAGCGCATTCTCAATTTTCTTTTCCATTCTTCTGTATATTATTCTTGTAAGCAGCTTCGATGCATGAGCTGTTAAGCTGATTGTGCGATAATTCTCGCACTTGTCAGCTCTTGCCGTCTTCGGAATTGTGTGGATGATGCATTTCCGAAAGTCAGATGGTATATCGCCAGACATATATTCTACACACCAACGTGAATAGTCGTTTTGTTGCCACTTCCCCCAACGATTTTAGAAATTCTAATGGAATGTTATCTATCCCTTCTGCCTTATTTGACCGTAAGTCCTCCAAAGCTATTTTAAATTCCGATTCTAATACAGGATCCCCTATCTCTTCTAAATCGACTCCTCTTTCTTCTTCTATCACATCAGACTAATCTTCACCCTCATAGAGGCTTTCAATGTTTTCTTTCCACCTATCTGCTCTCTCCTCTGCATTTAACTTTGGAATTCCCGTTGCACTCTTAATGTTACCACCGTTGCTTTTAATGTCACCAAAGGCTGTTTTGACTTTCCTGTATGCTGAGTCTGTGGACAATCATATCTTTTCGATGTCTTCACATTTTTCCTGCAGCCATTTCGTCTTAGCTTCCCTGCACTCCCTATTTATTTCATTCCTCAGCGACTTGTATTTCTGTATTCCAGATTTTCCCGGAACATGTTTGTACTTCCTCCTTTCATCAATCAACTGAAGTATTTCTTCTGTTACCCATGGTTTCTTCGCAGCTACCTTCTTTGTACCTATGTTTTCCTTCCCAACTTCTGTGATGGCCCTTTTTAGAGATGTCCATTCCTCTCCAGATGTACTGCCTACTGCGCTATTCCTTATTGTTGTATCTATAGCGTTAGAGAACTTCAAACGTATCTCGTCATTCCTTAGTACTTCCGTATCCCACCTCTTTCCGTATTGATTCTTCCTGACTAATGTCTTGAACTTCAGCCTACTCTTCATCACTACTATATTGTGATCTGAGTCTATATCTGCTCCTGGGTACGCCTTACAATCCAGTATCTGATTTCGGAATCTCTGTCTGACCATGATGTAATCTAATTGAAATCTTCCCGTATCTCCCGGCCTTTTCCAAGTATACCTCCTCCTCTTGTGATTCTTGAACAGGGTATTCGCTATTACTAGCTGAAACTTGTTACAGAACTCAATTAGTCTTTCTGCTCTTTCATTCCTTGTCCCAAGCCCATATTTTCCTGTAACCTTTTCTTCTACTCCTTCCCCTACAACTGCATTCCAGTCGCCCATGACTAATAGATTTTCGTCCCCCTTTACATACTGCATTACTCTTTCAATATCCTCATACACTTTCTCTATCTGTTCATCTTCAGCTTGCGACGTCGGCATGTATACCTGAACTATCGTTGTCGGTGTTGGTCTGCTGTCGATTCTGATTAGAACAACCCAGTCACTGAACTGTTCACAGTAACACACCCTCTGCCCTACCTTCCTATTCATAACGAATCCTACACCTGTTATACCATTTTCTGCTGCTGTTGATATTACCCGATACTCATCTGACCAGAAATCCTTGTCTTCCTTCCACTTCACTTCACTGACCCCTACAATATCTAGATTGAGCCTTTGCATTTCCCTTTTCACAGTTTCTAGTTTCCCTACCACGTTCAAGCTTCTGACATTCCACGCCCCGACTCGTAGAACGTTAACCGTTCGTTGATTATTCAATCTTTTTCTCATCGTAACCTCCCCCTTGGCAGTCCCCTTCCGGAGATCCGAATGGGGGACTATTCCGGAATCTTTTGCCAATGGAGAGATCATCATGACATTTCTTCAATTACAGGCCACACGTCCTGTTACGTGTCTTTAATGCAGTGGTTTCCATTGCCTTCTGCATCCTCATGTCGTTGATCATTGCTGATTCTTCCGCCTTTAGGGGCAATTTCCCACTCTTAGGACAAGAGAGTGCCCTGAACCTCTATCCGCTCCTCCGCCCTCTTTGACAAGGCCGTTGGCAGAATGAGGCTGACTTCTTATGCCGGAAGTTTTCGGCCGCCAATGCTGATTATTTATCAAAATTTAGGCAGTGGCGGGGATCGAACCCGGGACCGAAGACGTTTTGATTATGAATCAAAGACCCTACCCCTTTTTTTTTATTCACCAAAAACAGTAACAAAATGGCTACAATGAAATGACATAAATAAGGTGACAGATAATTGCAGTCATAAATTTCAGCATTCAAAAAATGAGTCTTTAGCAGTAGCACAATTTAGCACCTTCACTGTCACTTTCAACTGGTGGCAGTTCAGCCTGCACATTTTCTTCTTCTGCAGCCGGTTCCTCATCATCATTTCCCAGACCCAAATTAATCAATCAGTAAATCCTTAATGTGTGTTCCTTCTAGGGTAAATTACGTGGACAGAAGAGCAGTCCCGAACAGCGACATTGCAAAATACTTCACTGCCTTGTTATTTTTGTCAGTTCCAGCCTTCTAAACGCATCTATAGGGAGTTCAACATCTTCCTTTATATCGGACACCAGATTTTCTCGCCATATTCTTGTATCTGCTGTACTGCTGATTTATGTTTCATGTGTGACTTGCAGGTGAGGTTAGGGTCGGGAAAGTGACCCAATCCATTCCCTCTCTACTAGAAATCCGCTTCCTAACCTATACCCATTCGGTTGAAGACAATTCGGAGCATGTTACCATATTTATTATTGTGATTCCGATATTTGAGTATTTTCTCGAATTCATTTTCCATATACATCTTGTATTCAATATGTTCATCGCTCCCAATATTGTTAAAAACATAACTTGTATATTTGCCCATTAACCACATCACTGCGTTATTTTTTGCCTGAGGGTAGTAACTTTCCTCTGGTCTGAAGAAAATGTTAGTCGGTACATTGTTTGCTGAAGTTCTTGTTATTTGAGCTATTTTCTCCCTGGTCCACCTCCAGTTGATAATCCGATACCCACAAGTGTAACGATGAGGCACACTATCAACGAGGTTGCATTTGCTGCAGAGGTTTGTGTCACTTAAACCGATGGCAAAGAGACGCTCATTAGTGCTGATGATGTTATTGACTACCTTGTACCACGCTGTTCTCACGTCAGACGAAAGAACATCACTACTGATGTTTTTCCAGACCACATTCCATGCTATTCCAGCATATTTGGTTTCTATGTTATTTTTCCTTTCATGTTTCAGTCTTTCAGCTAAAATCACCTTTGCTGTAACGTTTTTGGAGTTTAAAATCTTTTTGCTGAGATAACTTAGTTCAAGATAATACTCCCTAATGTGTTTCAGCTTAAAACTTATTTTTTGTATATTTATCGGCGGCTCTACACTTTCTGGCCTGACAATATCGTATAGTTTTGCTGTAATGCACCCTGGATCATTACACATTATGCTCCATGTTCGTTTGACATACAGTGCCATCGCTTTAGACTTGATGTCGGTTAGACCCATTCCTCCATTGCTTGGATCCAAAACTGCTGTCTTCACCGGCACTCGAAACAATTCCCCTTTCCACAAGAACTTTGCTGAAGTGGACATGATCGTCTTCGCCACCATTGATGGAATGGGGAGAACCTGTGCTATGTAGTAGGCCTTGGACAAAATATACGTGTTGATAAACAGTATTCTCTGGAACTGGTCTATGCTACGTTGACAGTTTTCAATCAGAGCTCCCTTGATTTTTCTTGCCACCTCCCGCCAATTTATTGCTATCATTTTTAAAAGGAACGTTGTCAATGCCATTCCAAGAGCTTTGTGTTCATTAACATGGTTCGCCCACTCAATGCGTAAGTTAGCAAGCCGCTTTATATTTAGAAATTTACTTTTATTTTCATTTACCCTCGCACCTGATGCGGAACAGTATTTTGCAAGTATCATCTCTAGTTGTGTCACATCTGTTTGGTCTCTGATGATTACGCCTACATCGTCCGCGTAAGCACCTACCACGGTCTTCTCAGGGGTAGAAAATACATCACAAGAACTAAGTATTTCACGTCGGCATTCTCCGGAGACTGCCTACGACGGGTACCTTACTACTAAAATACAAATATGGAATTATTTTTTGAAAGCAAATGACCACAGTCACGGATGAAAGCCTTACACGCCAGGATCGGCAGTTATATAAAATATTTAGGAAGTTGCTGTAAAACAGCAAATACAAGCAAAGGTTAATTAAAAGAACAAGCAACTGATCCAGACGGTGCTCCAGGAATCGACCCCTGAGAAGGTCCGACAGCAAACACTTTCGCGAGTTAAGTTAGGCAGCCAAGAGTTGCATTCACTTCACAAGATGATAACTCTCAAGGGGAAGGCCTCAGACACAGCCAACCGATTCGTCTCAAATTTGGCAGGTCGCTTGCGTACAACCTAAAACGAAGGACTGTAAGATATTTTGGGTCAACACCCCCGCAATTTTGAGAAAATCACCCCTAAAGGTTATGACTAGCAATCGACTCAGCATTGGAGGGATTGATAGCTAATTGCACATAGAACATTTTTCATCATCAGGTATGGGGTCCGCAAACGCAAACATTTCCAGAAATCGAGGAAAAAAACTTTTACAACTGTCGATTCTGTACCCACATGGGAAACGCTTTTCGCCCGTAGCGCCCAAGCGCAACGGCCAAGGTAACTGGTTGGGAAACGGAAAACCCACGTTCGAATCTCGAAGAAACCTAGCGGATGTTATTCTTAGCGTTTGTGTTGGATAGGGATAGGAGGGTTAATAAGGTAAGCAAATCAATGAGGAGTGACAATAATAAGGCAGGCAAACTAATTTCCCAAACCCCGTGATTTAGTAAAGGTTTAAACTTTTAAGCCTTGTCACATGAAAACAACTCCGAGTAAGAGTGCTGCGAATTTCTCACGAGGGATTACAGATAGCCAACCGCGCGACGCTTGTTTACAGCGAGACACGGGACGGAATGGACGCGGGGAGAGTTATTTGTCCCGGTTACCTCTTCGTCATATCATAGTTGTGAACCAGGAAGAGTGAAGGTGTCCAGCACGAGCCTTATAGAAGTCAATAAGAAAGAGATGTTTTCCGTCATTATGCTGCCGCGAACCTCGCGGGTACATGTAGTGATTTTTCCATCGTTAATGCGCCGAATGAGATAAGTTTTGTGGATGAATACAGTGTTCTTCCGTAAGTAACATATGTCGAGTGCTGTATGTGCTTTGTAGTGATTAGCTCGTCTGTTTATGCCGTAGTAACAAGTTATTGTTTGTTGTGTCATATCTTCCAGGTGTATAATCTGAATAATGGAGGATGTGCAACGTTCGACTAATGCTGTAATATATAGTTGGGAGCCTGTCACAGACGATGGCAAGCGGGAAGTTACCGACGCTGTGTTTTGGTTTGTAAAAGTGTTGCAAGACAGATGCATTATCAATGCATTACCGGAAGCAGGCAATTCTGTTTCTCGGCGTTCCAGATTGATAGGAGCGGCTATCGTCGAGCGATGTTTGGAGCTGACGAACGAAATGACTTTTGTTGATACTGAAGTACCGTACCATGAAGACGAAGCAGAAGGTGATTCAGTGGAAGATATCCCGACTAGTGAATCGCAAAATGGTCACAACACTTTGGAAACCTCCACGTCACTGGGAATATGTGCTTCATCTGTTCCCGATGAGTATTACGAACCGGTTACTAAACGACTGAACTACGGCGCTATACCCCTTGAAGTAAAAGTAATGGCGGTAACGCCAGCCAGGAATCATCCAAATTGGAACTTGCAAACACTGCAAAAGAATGGAGGAACAACAGCCCTGAAAAGGAAGAAGGACTTGAAATTGTGGGAAAGTGATATCGTTAAAGGAGGGACAAGATACGACAAATACCAGGCGATAAGTAAGTGGATATACGACCGATTTGTCGAATCTCGTTGTCGTAACGAGAATGTAACAACGAGAATATTTCAGGAGTGGGCTGCAGGTGCAGCGCTTCAATATACGGCCAACAAGGATTTTACGTTTGCTGCATCAATATCTTGGGCAAGAAATTTCAAATCGGAGTATATAATTCGTTAACGGCACGTCACTAAATACGTCTCTCATAAGGAGGTACTATACAGAAAGTAGCGGCTCTTTTCAGCACGCAAACGGTGTCACTTATGACCGGTTTTAATCGCGATTACGTGATGAACGCTGATCAAACAGGATGCGAGTATCGGGTGAATATTCGACGCACGTTATGGCATAAGGGAGAAAAAAGAACCCTTGTCACAGTCAGTAGTAGCATTATAATAACACATTCGTACACGGCGCAATAGGCCATCACAGCCTCTGAAAAAGTGTTGCCTAAGGTTTTCCTGTGTTTACTAGAAAAGAATGCTACATTTGTCCTCGGGTTATAGAAGAGGTCAATCGTTTAACCGACTCGTTGAAAAATGTTTTCATTATCTGCTCCAAATCCGGGAAACTGACGAATGCGATTTACAGAACATTTTTTGAGAATGTTTTAAAACCATACGTTTCTGATAATAAGTTTTGTCTAATATTGGATTCCTGGAGTGGACAAATTAATACTACAATATAAGACAATGTTTATAGATGGAGAGGGTCAGCCGTCGTGCACAGTAAAAGTAATACCGCCAAACTGCACGCCTGTGTGCCAGCCGTGTGATGTTTATTTCTATCGCCATGATAAAAACTTTATTTCCAGGCTTCAGAACTGCTGTATGCTTCTGGAAACCCAGCGGGTATTGCACAACCACACGGATGCAATAACTGTTCACAGCATAATTCATAACCAACTTTCAGCACCGATTTTTCAGGCAATGGTAACGTATGCGTGGTACGCATCAAAATTAATTCCCGAAAAAGACAGATATTTAAATGTAAACCAAGTTTGTTTTCCACCGACTCTTCGGAAGGAACAGTGGAGCTGTCGAAAGGGTGCATTCATTAGATGTTCTTGATGTCGTGAGTATATTTGTTTCGAATGTTTATATGGCAAGTACCATCCATCTAGTTGTTCGAAGAAGAGTGAGGACAGGTAACAGTGACTGGAAGAGCCATTGCAAAATGACCTGCAGTAACATTTTAGTTGTTTACTATCCCAAGAGGTTTGAGAAATTTATTTGCCTACCTTATTATTATCATTCCTTATTGATTTACTTACCTTAGTAACCCTCCTATCGCTATCAATTGAGATATGGAAAAATACAAACGAATACGTTTCTTAGAGATTCGAACCCGGGTTCTTCGATTCCCAGCCAGTTACCTTGGCCGTTGAGCTATTTCTTTTATTTATTCCACAAAAACAGGAACAAAAATGGCTACAATGAAATGACATAAATAAGGTGACATAATTGCAGTCATAAATTACAGCATTCAAAGAGACAAGAATCATATGCAGTGTTTAGCAGTAGCACACATTTAGCATTCCACTGTCCCCTTCAACGTACTGGTGGCAGTTCAGCCTGCACATTTTCTTCTTCTGCAGCCTGAGGTTCCTCATCATAATTTCCCAGCCCCAAAATCAATCATTCACTAAATCCTTGATGTGTGTTCCTTCCAGGGTAAATTACGTGGACAGAAGAGCAGTCCCGAACAACTACATCGCAAAATCCTTCACTGTCTTGTTATTTTTGTCGGTTCCAGCCTTCTAAACGCATCCTTAGGGAGTTCAAAATCTTCCTTTATATCAGACACCAGATTTTTGTCGCCATATTCTTGTATCTGCTGTACTACTGATTTATTTATTTTTCATGTGTAACTTATAGGTGAGGTTAGGGTCGGGAACGTGACCCAACCCACTCCCTCTCTACTAGGAATTCAGTTCCTAGTCTACACCCATTCTGTTGAAGACAATTCGGAGCATGTTACCATATTTCTTATTGTGATTCTTATATTTAAGTATTTTCTCGAATTCATTTTCCATATACATCTTGTATTCAATATGTTCGTCGCTCCCAATATTGTTAAAAACGTAACTTGTATATTTGCCCATTAACCAAATCACTGCATTATTTTTTTGTCTGAGGGTAGTAACTTTCTTCTGGTCTGAAGAAAATGTTAGTCGGTACATTGTTTGCTGAAGTTCTTGTTATTTGAGCTATTTTCTCCCTGGTCCACCTCCAGTTGATAATCCGATCTCCACATGTGTAACGATGAGGCGCACTATCAACGAGGTTGCATTTGCTGCAGTGGTTAGTGTCACTTAAACCTTTGGCAAAGAAACGCTCATTAGTGCTGATGGTGTTATTGACTACCTTGTGCCACGCTGTTCTCACGTCAGACGAAAGATCATCACTACTGATGTTTTTCCAGACCGCATTCCATGCTATTCCAGCATATTTAGTTTCTATGTTATTTTTCCTTTCATGTCTCCGTCTTTCAGCTAAAAGCACCTTTGCTGTAACGTTTTTCGAGTTTAAAAGCTTTTTGCTGAGATAACTTAGTTCAAAATAATACTCCCTAATGTGTTTTAGCTTAACTTATTTTTATATATTTATCGGCGGCTCTACACTTTCTGGTCTGACAATATCGTATAGTTTTGCTGTAATGCACCCTGGATCATTACACATTATGCTCCATGTTCGTTTGACATACAGTGCCATCGCTTTAGACTTGATGTCGGTTAGACCCATTCCTCCATTGCTTGGATCCAAAACTGCTGTCTTCACCGGCACTCGAAACAATTCCCCTTTCCACAAGAACTTTGCTGAAGTGGACATGATCGTCTTCGCCATCATTGATGGAATGGGGAGAACCTGCGCTACGTAGTAGGCCTTGGATAAAATACAGGGTGGTCCATTTATCGTGACCGGGCCAAATATCTCACGAAATAAACGTCAAACGAAAAAACTACAATGAACGAAATTTGTCTAGCTTGAAGGGGGAAACCAGATGGCGCTATGGTTGGTCCGTTAGATGGCGCTGCCATAGGTCAAACGGATATCAACTGGTTTTTTTTAATAGGAACCCCCATTTTTTATTACATATTCGTGTAGTACGTAAAGAAATACACTCCTGGATATGGAAAAAAGAACACATTGACACCGGTGTGTCAGACCCACCATACTTGCTCCGGACACTGCGAAAGGGCTGTACAAGCAATGATCACACGCACGGCACAGCGGACACACCAGGAACCGCGGTGTTGGCCGTCGAATGGCGCTAGCTGCGCAGCATTTGTGCACCGCCGCCGTCAGTGTCAGCCAGTTTGCCGTGGCATACGGAGCTCCATCGCAGTCTTTAACACTGGTAGCATGCCGCGACAGCGTGGACGTGAACCGTATGTGCAGTTGACGGACTTTGAGCGAGGGCGTATAGTGGGCATGCGGGAGGCCGGGTGGACGTACCGCCGAATTGCTCAACACGTGGGGCGTGAGGTCTCCACAGTACATCGATGTTGTCGCCAGTGGTCGGCGGAAGGTGCACGAGCCCGTCGACCTGGGACCGGACCGCAGCGACGCACGGATGCACGCCAAGACCGTAGGATCCTACGCAGTGCCGTAGGGGACCGCACCGCCACTTCCCAGCAAATTAGGGACACTGTTGCTCCTGGGGTATCGGCGAGGACCATTCGCAACCGTCTCCATGAAGCTGGGCTACGGTCCCGCACACCGTTAGGCCGTCTTCCGCTCACGCCCCAACATCGTGCAGCCCGCCTCCAGTGGTGTCGCGACAGGCGTGAATGGAGCGACGAATGGAGGCGTGTCGTCTTCAGCGATGAGAGTCGCTTCTGCCTTGGTGCCAATGATGGTCGTACGCGTGTTTGGCGCCGTGCAGGTGAGCGCCACAATCAGGACTGCATACGACCGAGGCACACAGGCCCAACACCCGGCATCATGGTGTGGGGAGCGATCTCCTACACTGGCCGTACACCACTGGTGATCGTCGAGGGGACACTGAATAGTGCACGGTACATCCAAACCGTCATCGAATCCGTCGTTCTACCATTCCAATGCACGTCCGCATGTATCCCGTGCCACCGAACGTGCTCTAGAAGGTGTAAGTCAACTACCCTGCCCAGCAAGATCTCCGGATCTGTCCCCCATTGAGTATGTTTGGGACTGGATGAAGCGTCGTCTCACGCGGTCTGCACGTCCAGCACGAACGCTGGTCCAACTGAGGCGCCAGGTGGAAATGGCATGGCAAGCCGTTCCACAGGACTACATCCAGCATCTCTACGATCGTCTCCATGGGAGAATAGCAGCCTGCATTGCTGCGAAAGGTGGATATACACTGTACTAGTGCCGACATTGTGCATGCTCTGTTGCCTGTGTCTATGTGCCTGTGGTTCTGTCAGTGTGATCATGTGATGTATCTGACCCCAGGAATGTGTCAATAACGTTTCCCCTTCCTAGGACAATGAATTCACGGTGTTCTTATTTTAATTTGCAGGAGTGTATGTATGTTGTAGTTGGACCACTTTTTTCGCTTCATCATAAATGGCGCTGTAATAGTCATAAACACTTGGCTCACGATTTTAGACGAACAGTTGGTAACAGGTAGGTTTTTTAAATTAAAATACAGAACGTAGGTACGTTTGAACATTTTATTTCGGTTGTTCCAATGTGATACATGTACCTTTGTGAAATTATCATTTCTGAGAACGCATGCTGTTACAACGTGATTACCTGTAAATACCACATTAATGCAATAAATGCTCAAAATGATGTCCGTCAACATCAATGCATTTGGGAATACGTGTAACGACATTCCTCTCAACAGCGAGTATTTCGCCTTCCGTAATGTTCGCTAATGAACGTTCAGCCGTGAATCACACTTCTGCGCTACCCTAGATGACAATCGTTAGCGAATATGGTGGCAGCTTTGGGGAGTCTTATAATAGTTTGGAGAGGCACAGCGGTTTTACCATCGGGTATAAGTTCATGGTTGGTAGTGACTGACAGAACTGTGACGGCAGTAACAGTACGTCCCAGGCATCCTCCGCCCTCATGTGACAGTACCGTGAAGCCACGTCTACTAGTGGTACGTATCTCTATGAACTATCCGCGAAATGTTGAGGCACTTCCGTGGCCAGTAGGATTACCACATTTTTAACCATAGAATATACTTGGGACCAAGCAGGAGGTCAACTCCCTCCCAATGCAAGCACATAGGATATCAAAAACCATATAGAACAGAAGCAGTCAGCTGGATCAGGAGAGGGTAAAACGGCTTGTCTGCCAGTAGGAACATGGTGAGGGGGAGGGGGGCTGGTGACAGTCGCCCTCTCCTGGCCTCTCACATAGACTTCTCACTTACTTCAGAATTGTGACAAATTTATGAAATGATTGTGATTAAAAAAATGTACCGCGTCTGCCGACAGCGTGAGAAATTCTGTATTTGTGGCAGTCACTACATTAGTATGGTGTATTTGTATGTCATGGCTTTCACGGGACACTCTTCGATGCTGTCCTCCAATCGAATCGGATGTGAAACATTAAAAACATTGTCAAAATGGAAACCCTATTTTTCCCTTTGTAGCTTTCCCATACAACCATTATCGACACACAGAACTGTACCAGTGTAACATTCAACGCAGAACGGGCGCGAATTGCCACAAAAACTCACTCCACCCTCACCAGTGGTAAATAAACATGATTGTAATATACTAGCGAACAGCCTTCCATCCAAATTCCACACCATCTCCCTCGACTGTGCAATTTCACCAGAACACCAGTTTATATTTTGCTGTGCTTACACAACACCCATGACAGCTTGCTGAATTGACGTTGTTATACGAGAGAGTAACTATGCTTTAAATGCGAACATTTTAGGTTAGGCTTTACCGTGACTGTTTTTGACATTAAATGAAACAACAAGTTTACTGTTACCAGTCACTGTTTATTTATCTCCACGACGCGTTTCAAAGGTTTGAACCTCCATCATCAAGTGGATTTACATTTGTTAGTATGACATTTGTATGTCTGTTGTGTTACGATGTTTTGGAGGAACTTGTGGCACTGTCTCCAAGAGTCACAGGTTCCTTTCACTTCCATAACACATAACTTGTATACTGTCCAATTTTTGTTTACAAAATATGACAGTATGCATATGATGTGTTACGACAGTGAAAGGAACCTGTGACCACTGGAGACAGTGACACAAGTTCCTCCAAAACATCGTAACACAACACACACACACAAATGTCATATTAACAAATGTAAGTCCACCTGATGATGGAGGTTTAAACCTTTGAAACGCGTCGTGGAGATAAATAAACAGTGACTGGTAACAGTAAACTTGTTGTTTCATTTAAAGAGTAACTATGGTTCACGCACTGTAGGTTTGCAGATCATTGCTTCTTCTGTGGACCCAAATGTCACAATAAGAGACCGAAAATAAAACTGTATGTGCTGGTTCAGTCCTAAACTGTTGTGTGTCCTTCTTACAGGCCAAATGGAAGGCTGTTTTGGTAGATTTTTTCTTACTGGTCATCTAAGCGAATGTTGGTCCTAGAATACACTTTACAGAAACAACTCAAAAATGTAGCTTCTAAAACTCTTTTGATTAAGCTTTGGCTGTGTCAGGTGACATTAACAAAAAGAGACGGCTTGGAAGTAATGTAAGATAACCACTGACATAATGAGATGTGAAGATTTGTGAGATAAAATAAAGGGTTATAGAGGAAGTCATAGTTGAATAATCATTTTTAAAGTATTTGTTCTGTTTTTTTCCTATTTCATTATTTTAATTTTCGCTGTGAATTTAATGTTTGTAGTATATGAATAAACAAATATGTTGCGAATCTATTCTATCTTTATTTTCTAGCTCAATCGATACATAGGAATTAGTCATGTTTAGACTTAATTTAGCATAATTAACTCAAAAGAGTGGCACTGATAATCATATGAAAAGAGGAGCACATAAGATCTCTGTTTACCTTCAGCTAATTTACAAAAACTAGAGACTGCATCAGTATCACTCCTTTGAGAAACAATAAGTCTTACACACTAGTTAATCTAACTTGAACTAACTTACGCTATAGAGAACACACACACACACACCCACGCTCGAGGAAGGACTCGAACCTCTGACGGGGGGAACCGCGCGGACCGTCACAAGACGCCTAGACCGCGCGGCTATCCCACGCGGCTACGATTCGTTGATCCTCCCTTATGGTAGTCAGACGTGGTCTACCGAAACATTGGCAGGAGCACGCCTGCCGTCACGTTCCCATGCAGCCCAACATCGGGTCCCTATAGCATTCTAATCTCTCAGAAATCAGGATATGTTGGTCAAATAGCGACCCACTATGAGGTTTGTTCCAAATTCTGTCACTTGCTGATAACGTTGTCTCCCAGAAGTACGCGGCACCTCCACTTGCTTCGCAACATCTCACGCAGTTGACGCCCCTTATACATCACACCATGGCGGTGACAACACAAAGACATACAGTATGTGATCTAAAGTATCTGGACACCCCGAAAAAATACGTTTTTCATATTAGGTGCATTGTCCTGCCACCTACTATCAGGTACTCTATATCGGCGACCTCAATAGTCATTAGACATTGTGAGAGAGCAGAATTGGGTGTTCCGCGGAACTCACGGACTTCGTACGTTGTCAGGTGATTGGATGTCACTTGTTTCATACGTCTACACGCGAGATTTCCACACTACTAAACATCCCTAGGTCAACTGTTCCGGATGTGACAGTGAAGTGGAAACGTGAAGGGACACGTACAGCGTAAGTGTACAGGCCGACCTCGTCTCTTGAGTGACAGCGACCGCAGACAGTTGAAGAGGGACGTAATGTGTAACAGTCAGATACTCATCCAGACCATCACACAAGAATTCCAAACTGCGTCAGGATCCTCTGCAAGTACTATGATAGTTAGGCAAGAGGTGAGAAAAATTGAATTTTGTGGTTGAGCTACTGTTCGTAAGTCACACATCGTACCAGTAAATGCCAAACGACGCCTCGCTTGGTGTAAGGAGCATAAACATTGGACGATAGAACAGTGGAAAAACATTGTGTGGAGTGACGAATCGTGGTACACATTGTGGCGATCCGATGGCAGGCTGTAGGCATGGCGAATGCCCGGTGAAAGTCATCTGAAAGTGTGTGTAGAGCCAACAGTAAAATTCGGAGGCGATGGTGTTATGTGGTCGTGTTTTTCATGGAGGGGACTAGCATCCATTGTTGTTTTCCGTGCCACTATCACAGCACAGGCCTACACCGGTGTTTCAAGCACCTTATTACTTCCCACTGTTAAAGAGCAATTCGGGGATGGCGACTGCATATTTCGACACGATTGAACACCTTTTCATAATGCACGGCCTATGGCGGAGTGGTTACACAACAACAACATCCATATAATGGACTGGCCTGCACATAGTGCTGACCTGAATCCTATAGAACACCTTTGGGATGTTTTGGAACGCCGACATCGTGCCAGGCCTATTCTGAGCAACATCGATACCTCTCCTCAGTGCGGCACTCTGTGAAGAAACCTTCCAGGCCTGATTCAACGTATGTCTGCGAGAGTGTAAGCTGTCATCAAGGGTAAGGGTGGGCCCACATCATATTGAATTCCAGCGTTACCGATGGAGGGCGTTACGAACTTGTAAGTCATTTTTAGCCACGTGTCCAGATACTTTTGGTTACATTGTGTACGACGGTACAGCGCTGTAGTGGCCGTTGTACGTACCAAAGAGAACTGCAGCTCTAATCGTTTACACACACGCACATCTGGAGTGTGCATGTATGAAGTTACATCGGAATCCGCTTCTTTATCTGGCTCCGTGTTTGTGAATGAATGAAGTTTGAAACGACTAACACGAATACGAGTGATGAATGGGCAGTTTTTTATTCTTTGATAGTCAGTGGATTTCTGTTGTTAAATTTCTTGACGACTGTTTCCAGAAAACAGCACCATTATTTTCATTGTTGTGAACACCCGCCACGTTAGCCGAGAACGCTAATGCGCTGCTTCGTGGACTCGAGTAGGCGCGCCGGCCCCGGATCAAATCCGCCCGGCGGATTTACGACGACGGTCGGTGTGCTGGCCTTCCTGGATGTGGTTTTTAGGCGGTTTTCCACATCGCCCTAGGTGAATACCGGGCTGGTCCCCACGTCCCCCTCAGTTACATGGCTCACAGACATATGAACACTTTCGCATTATTCCATGGATTACACTAGTCGCAGACAGTTGGGGTACACTAACTCCGTCCTGGGGGGTACGGGGTGGTGGCAGGAAGGGCATCTGGTCACCCCTTAATCTAACATTGCCAAATCCGATTAACCATGCTGACCCTGCGTACCTGCGGGACAAGGCACAAGAGAAAGAAAGAATTTTCAGTGTCGTGAACAGTGTGTAACAAGGCTACAGTGTATGTACTTCAGAAAGTTTATTTTGAAATTGAAGCTTGAAATAAAGTTGTCTGCGACCCCAAAATTTTAATAGTCAATCTCATCTGCAGCGTAGTCCAATAACCTTGTAGGCAGTATTATTCTACATCAGAATGGACTAAACTATAATCCTAATTTTTAACGCTTAAGTTACCTAATTAACAACGCTCAGAACGACAGAAGGTTCATACGAGCACACAAGAGTAATTTATTGCGAGTTTTCGAAAGCCACACGTGACTTAATAATCCCAGTAATTTTCACAACGTCGTTACGAGCGGTCTAGTTACGAGTGGAAAAGAGACAGCTGTTGCAGATTCCACCCGCTGCGCTGATTACAAATTTTTGTGGCGTGGAGTGGTGAACTGACATCGTATTCGCATTAACCGTTCAACAAGGTTGTCCTTCAGTTGCTAAACTTCTCGTTTCCAGTTCAAATAGGTACCCCATCATCCCCTATAGCTCACCTTCAGATGCCACGCCTTTCATGGACCTGAGTACTATTTGGACAGTTTTGTGCCACAACATTTCGTTCCGGTTTAATCTTGCCCAGTGAAGAAGTTATTGCAGAAGCACTGCGTGTCTGCAGTGGAGAGCAGATTCTAGCGTTTACTTGTTCCTCGCGCTGCAGGGTCGAAATTAAGCGAAGTGCGTCCAGTGAAGGTATGCAGATGAGGCTGCAGCACTGGCTTTAACAGACTCACACGTAATTAAATAGATAACACGACCAGGGCGAGGAACACATAGACGCGTTGGAGGAACTGAAATTGCTGAGTATCAAATAGATTGAAGTAGCGGTCCCTGTTGTACCCTAAAACACACTTTTTAATGAGATTTTGGATTACTTGCAACTATTTCCCAATTTTAGTTTAATGCTGTTGTATTTAATGAGATGTGCTTATAATGCTTTACTTTCGCTGCACTTACAAGGGATGTCTCTTGTCTCGAACACTAGTCCGATGATTGAATTGTATTTATAAGGTATAGTTACCACTGCGATTAGGATGGTGAGACCTTTCGATTACGTTACTCTTAGTTTGTCCACTATCGGACACTATAAATGTACAAGAGATTGATGAACAAAATCTGTGAGACAGTATATAAAACCACATTAGGCAGACTTGGTGAAATCAATATCTGGACAATCCTCAGAATCACAGTTTTAAGCTGCAAAATCAAAAGCTATCTGAGTCACATTCGTAAATTCAGCAACATGTGCGGGAGTATTGTACACAATTGCCCGCCAGGAATATTGAAGATTAGGCTGATACATAATTATTATGAATATTAGAATCCATTTTCATTATGAAAATTTAATTCCTAAGTTAGTGTCGAGGTCACTGTAAAGAGTGAGTCACTAACTATCGCTACCAAGAATGGCTCAGAAAGTGTCATAAGAGCTGAAGAGTTTGTGGGACAAAAGATGCGTGGGTCAACGGGAGCCATATTATGACGTTGGTTTTTTGTTGGTGGGGCCGCTTCAGAGATCTGAAGGTCAACCTTATTTTTTAAAATGGGATGCTATAGTTTGGTACTTATTTTCAGATAGCGGCTATCGAGACGAATCCAATGATGTGTAACAGTAAGGTCTTTGATGGTCAACGAATGTCACAAAGGTGGCATGAACGTACATTTACAGAAGGTGTTCGAAGTGATAACCGTTGGTCTCGGTAGCCGCTATCAGAAAATAAGCACCAAACTATAATATCCCATTTAAGAAAACAATGTTGACCTTCATATCTCTGACACGACCCCACCTAGCAACAAAACTCCAACGTCGTATTATGGCCTCCGTTGTCCCATGCAACTCTTGTCCCACAAACTATTCAGCTACTATCATGTTTCCGAAGTTATTCTAGATGGCAATAGTTAGTGACTCACCCTGTAAAATCTGATAGTCTTCTTACATACATTACGAGAATTATTGAACTGTATGAAATAAAATCGTCATAACTTCTGAACGGTTTGCTTAGGACGTTCAAACTGGACGCTTGTCCGCGGGCATGATGGGAATTAGTATGCGCTGTATTGTTTGGTTTAGCGAAGAAGCCCACTTTCATTTGGATGAGCTCGTCAGTACTAAAATGGCGCATTTGGTGGACTGAGAATCCTCATTTCGCAATCGAGAAGTTTACTCATCCTCAACGGGTGACTGAGTGGTGTGCAGAGTACGGTCACGGAATAATCTGTGCAATATTCCTTGATGTTATGATGATTCCCGAAAGATACGTGGAGGTTTTGGAAGATGATTTCTTCCTCATTATCCAAAGTTACCCTGATTTCGCCAAAAGATGTGGTTCATGCAAGACGGATGTCGACCCCATCGAAGCAAGAAAGTGTTTGATGTCCTGGAGGAGCAGTCTGGGGGGACCGCATTCTCGCTGTGGGATGCCCAGACACCACTGGCATGGGCCTCGACTGGCCGTCATATTCTCCAGATCTGAACACATGTAATTCCTTTTTGTGGGGTTATTTTAAAGACAATGTGTACTGCAACAGTCCCAAAACCATTACTGAGCTGAAAACAGCCGTTCAGGAGGTCACCAAAACTCGATGCTCCGGTACTTCAGCGGGTCATGCAGGATATCGTTATTCGTCTGCACCACATCTTCGCCAATGACGGCAGGCATATCGAACATGTCATAACCTAAATCCAAATAACTGTAGCGGCGTTTACATGTCGAATAAAGTGTGTGCACGCCGTAATAAGTAACTAATTGTCACCATGTATATTTCATATTTCCAGAAGAAATATGCAACGAAGGGCTTTAAGTACTTTTTTGTTTTTCGTGGAATGGTCATTTATTCAAAGTATTTAACCATATATGAATCATTTATTGTTGTTGTGTCCTTGTGAGGACTCCACGAATGACAAAATAGTATACACTTTTCTTTATGTGCGACATTTTCATTAATGACGTTCTCGAAAAAGGATTTTAATTAGGCAAATGACGTTTTCCCACTTGAGCTAGCTTCCAAATGTCTTAAGTAGCCTTTATAATTTTCGGGCCGAAAGCTATTTCCTGAAGAGAGTTTTGTTGTTAGATGTCCACTCATTGCAAGCCCAACATCTATTGTATAACTTTGAGTTGTGTTGTGTGGAGACGTACCAAGGCAACTGTTTATTTTTCCCCTATTTTAGATGGTGTCGCACCAGAAGTTAGTTCCTAATTAAATCTATTTTGATCAGTGTTTCAAATGCATTGAGGGTGTATATGGAAACTTCAAGTTTTCTGGATTACATATTCAGCAAAAAGGTCTCCAGACTGGCCAATACCTTGGTTTCCATACATATTTGACTGTCAAAAAAGCAGTGATGTGTCTGTGGCACATTCTGTATTCTTTCTTGACCCATACTGTAAAAGCAACAGAACATTTAAACTTTTTGCACCCAATTTCTTTTGGTTTTTCCTTTGCGCAAAATTTCATGTGCCAGTAATGGACACATTTTCCTTCCTGCCTTGGTATATCAAATTGGAATAAAATGTGTTGTTTTATCTCCAGTTGCTTGACTGCCATGTTTCCTCGAAATGGATGTTATAAAGCCTTTTTTTCTCCACATAATGAAATATTACGTCGATTTTCGAGGTAGTTTTTATAGATGGATGTCTCTTCAAGAATGAGTTGTAGGTAGCATCATAAATACGTTCAAGACGAGATTTTCACTCTGCAGCGGAGTGTGCGCTGATAAGAAACTTCCTGGCAGATTAAAATTGTGTGCCGGACCGAGACTCGAACTCGGGACCTTTGCCTTTCGCGGGCAAGTGCTCTACCAACTGAGCTACCCAAGCACGACTCACGCCCGTCCTCACAGCCTTACTTCTGCCAGTACCTCGTCTCCTACCTTCCAAACTTTACAGAAGCTCTCCTGCGTACCTTGCAGAACTAGCGCTCCTGAAAGAAAGGATACTGCGGAGACATGGCTTAGCCACAGCCTGGGGGATGTTTTCAGGATGAGATTTTCACTCTGCAGCGGAGTGTGCTCTGATATGAAACTTGCTGGAAGATTAAAACTGTGTGCCGGACTGAGACTCGAACTCGGGACCTTTGCCTTTCGCGAGGAAGTACAGGAAGGTAGGAGACAAGGTACTGGCGGAAGTAAGGCTGTGAGGACGGGGCGTGAGTCGTGCTTGGGTAGCTCAGTTGGTAGAGCACTTGCCCGCGAAAGGCAAAGCTCCCGAGTTCGAGTCTCGGTCCGACACACAGTTTTAATCTGCCAGGAAGTTTCACGTTCAAGACGTTCTTCCGAGAATATTGTTAAAATACCAACAGTACTGGATTTCTTTTCTGGTGAAAGTCCTTAATCATCAGAAATGTTAATTTCTGTTCGAGGAGTGCCGTTTCCGCCACTGTCCTAGCATTACAACCTTGAACATTATTAATGGCGTTACCGCCTGTAAAGTCGTTTTCTTCTTCGACTATCCTATTTAACGTAACTTCAGTTAAGCAATCAAATGATTATTCATGTTTCTGACTGATCAGATCCACCAATAAACATTGTGAAATTGTCATCATCCTGCTCTGTCTTCCGTTGGATAACGCCTTCTTAACTCGGATGCCATAGTAATTCAAACGTCCTAAACCTTAATGGTTTAGTTCATTTTTGCTGTATATGTATGGTAGTACTGACACGTATACTAAACTACGTCAACTACTTTCTGAGATAACTGGTTGATTGGCGTGTTAACCGCGCTTTCCCCAGGCTGCAAGCGCTATTGTGAACGAAGCAAGAGCAACAAAATCACCTGCCGTCGCTGGCGTGGTAATAAGTGTGAGATTTGTCTGTGTATAAATCTTTAAACACAATTCCTCTTCGAGCCGAGAGGTGTCCCTTGTTACTGTGTGGGAAGACTTTAGTGTCATGCTACTTAATAAAAAGATACAAACTAGAACTTTGGAATTGTGCAAGTCGGTAGGCGCCCCTTCAGAACGGAATCGTACCTCAGTCCACCAAGAAAGCGACTTGAGGCAGATGACAATCAACCATTAGGTGCCACACCGGTGAAAAGGTGCCAAGTCGGCAGCATTCACCCACAGCAAAGGCAGCGGTATACAGTTATTGACAGCAGAGTTCAGCGGTAGTAGCTGGTCGGTTCACCTCAGTGTGTAGACTGGCGTGGACCTTAGCTGCCGGCTGGTGACAGTTGTGAATGAGTGGCTAAATTTGTGTGTATTTATGTAGTTAAGTCCATTTTCGTTCCTGCAACAATAGTAGTTTTGTCCTCTAAGCCAATGTGCACAGCACATGAGACCATGTTCCAGTTCTTCCATCATATCAAAAGCTTCACAGCGATGGCAGGACTGTGAAGGTGTGGCCAATTCTTCTTTTAGAAGCCCTGTCATGCGACTTCTGCAACATTGGCTTCCTGTATATTGTTTCTTACGCAGCACCTGGTTACCGAGCTGACGGGCGATACCATCTTTATGACGTCTTTTTGCTGAATCGTCACAAGAGACGAGTGCTGCGCCATATGGAACCATGGTGCAACACTCATATTTCCTTTGGGCAATCCAGTCCAGCGAATTGGGGACGATTTACATTTTTGGAAAAATCTCGAAGCACACTTCATGTTTTGACAAATATGTGCAATATTCTCCGACTGCCGTCACTCTAGTTCAGCAAGAACGACAGTATTCACTGGCGTCATGTTAATCCAGTCATTTTTTCTAATGTTAATCCAGTCCTGGGGCAAATGAGACATCGGGAGTCCCAGTGGTTGGGTTGTTTGCCGCTGCAAGTAGATACAAATTACACGAAGTAGATTCAGAACCACAACAGACCACAAACCGAGACCCTTTGCTGCAAAGTTCTTCATGATATTTCTGTAAATGCTGGAGCATCGGCTCCTCTGCAATGCATCTTTTTTGGGTTGCTGTCAGCTTATTCAGCGAACTGAGAATGTCAGGTGCCAAGGCGTTGTTTAGATAAGTTAGGTTCTGGACGGGACGTACCTCCAATGGTTTATCTGCCTACTACAACAATGGTTGTCTCACATTGATGGTAGTGGTCCCAGTGATAGTAGCTGGGAGATGAAACGCTGCTCGTGAGATGCCACAAGTTGCCCAGTTAACCAGTAACTCACTACATCATACTTCTACTCTCCTCATTCCCGTATGTCGACCCTGCACATATTAATTTGCTGTTACCACTTAGAGGACCCTTTCTAAGTGAGAGTGCACCACTAGGATATCCCGAGAGCATTCTACTGCTTTGTCTGAAAACAACTGCACCTCGCATGCCTCCATGTCGGTCTGGACCACTCGGGTATATCGTAGTACACCCTCTTTGACGCCGACAGTCTTCATCTGTCGACATTAAAACGTAACTTCCCCTTTGTCTAGAGATCAACAGAACTTCTAGTATTCTCATCTGAACATACTGACCCAGTGACCCAGAGCGACATTAAAACGTAACTTCCCCTTTGTCTAGAGATCAACAGAACTTCTAGTATTCTCATCTGAACATACTGACCCAGTGACCCAGAGCTCCCGAGTACACTGAGCTGTAGTGCAGTATGAAACATTTGTACCGTGCGCCGATTCTTGCCACTGGACGTTAAACCAGTATATCGAGCTTGTGTTGCTGCAAAGCCTTACTGCGTCAGCGCTATAGAATAACGACAAACTCTGCTCATGCGGTTTAACTACGTGTTCCAGTTCCGTTATTAGTTCCTTCTGCACCTACCGACGGCCAGCAAGGAATTGTTCTAGTTGAAACAGTTGTAACATCCACGAGATATATTTTAGCTACTGTGCGACGAGAGGAAATTATGCCTCCAACAGTTATAAACATCATCTATCCGGCATATGAAAAAACAGTGAAATAAATTACGATAAATATTATATCTACATCTACATGGATACTCTGCAAATCACATTTAAGTGATTACATCAAACCACCTTCACAATTCTCTATTTTTCCAATCTCGTATAGCGCAAGGGAAGAATTATTCGTATAATATTTTATGATGTAATTGGACATATCTATGTGTATCATAAAAAGACAATGATAATTGTAAATTCCTTTTATGATCTGGGTTTGTCTTCCTCTGTTTTTACCTTTTTTTGGTTGGCTTTTGTAGGTTGCGGACGCAATACGCATGTCAAACTGAGGTCTGTTAAGAAATTGTAATTATTTGTTAATTATTACTTGAGAATAGAGTTCATTATTATTATAAATACGAGTGAATAATTATTTGTAACTTTAATTCCTCTCTCAATAAGCATTATCTGCGTTAATTATTTCTTTCCGCTGCAAGGAGCGCAGCCATTGATGATAGCGATTGTATCGCGTATTTATCTGTGTTTATTAGGAAAAAATCAAAGGTTTGTTTGATGAAAATTAGTTTAAATAGTGCACAATATGAAAGTAAAGTTTAATAAGCATTTCAAATACTTATCCTATTAAAAGGTAAGTTGCTCTAACAATAAAAAGTCTAGATAGTCTCTATCCATTGTCTGCTACCATCTTAACAATTATCTCAACGGCAAATTCAAATTACGCAACTCTGCAGACATAAATGCCGAAGGTAATAAAAATGTGTAAAAATAAATATGCACCGGTGGTCCCGAACTCATTTTAATGAAAATAATTTGAATCAGATTGGTTCTTTAAAAATAGTGCTCATAGCATGGTCCATGTAACAAACTTTTCCAGCTGATGTATGGAGCCGAAATTAATTACGCACGAATTCCGAAGAACATTGTTTCAGGTAACATACGTTAGTGTTGTGCGCGGCTGATATTCGATGGTTTTAATGATCATTTTGCTGAAGATAACTGTTCCCATCATAATCAATAGTTGTATAGAATCTGTTGTATGAACTGTGATTTAGTGACACTTACACAACTTACAGACAACACTTTAACACAACGTTATGTTGGAGTTCTTTAGCAACTTGAGCAAATCTTTAGCCGGGAGAAAAACTATTTAGTAATTACGCATTGTAATAAAATAAGATTATCATTTGCATTTACAAATTAGTTACATACCAAACCACTGAATGACACAGCGAACGCCACACAGTGTAGGACTCAACTGCCCATGCACTGCATGCTGTACGGCCTCGTGTAATTCTGTTGTCTCTACCCTACCTAGTGACTGCAGGCGTCTCGCCACAGCTACTTCAGTATCTAACAAGTGTAGAAAGGTCTGTATCATGTTCAGATCGTGATGACCGTGAACGTGATTCCTGTCTTGTTAACGACAACAACGTCCGAGTGTTGTTCAGCACTCCCTGTTCCACTTCTATTAACTGTGTGGTGTGCCACTCCGTCACAGCTTTGTTCCTGCTGGATACTTCGCTACTCGTCCCAGAGTGTCATTAGGATATCGTCAGTATCCTCAGTTCCGAAGACTGTCTGCGACAACCTACCGCCTGCGTCCTACTATCCTCTCTTATCACGTACAGCACCAAATCTACTATTTGGCATAACTGCTCCCGTAATCGCTCATGGGAGAGACGCAAACCTTGCTTATCTCGCCGTACTCTATCCAGCACTACCTTCCTCTCCGCCTCAAGATGTAATTCGTCGAAAGCCAATCTTTGCACTTCCTTCTTCACGTCCTGCGCATCGTCAGTCTCGCAGTCTGTAGTGGTAGGATCGTCTACAGAATAATACTCCTCCTTCCTTTTAGTTGTCGATTATGCAATGCGCCTACCACTTCCCCTCTGAAGAACCGCAGCACTGCCAGAATTAGGGCCCGCATCACGGTCCTCCTTGGTGGTAGCGCCACCTAGGGATATAAAGCCACAATCACTCCCCCCCCTCCCTCTTGAAAAGACCGGACGCTCGCGACTCAACTCTACAAACCAAGAACGATAATAACAGTTACTTCTGTTACATAACACACCCCTGTCTCACCTAACTCTTAGGCAATAAACTCACTGATATGCCCACCATTTAAAAAAATACTAACTAATGTAAATCAGCCTGTATTGGTAGCAACATTACCAGCAAAAATTAAGACGAGGAAAAGTGACTTTCCACAACGCTTACCATGGATCCTGAATTTACTACACAATTAATCTAAAAAAAATGAACTCAAAACACACCTGGATACCTACCAAACAGCTTGGACGACCTCGGTGACTACGGTAAAAATGGAAATGCCGTGTGGCTAGGGCCTCCCGTCGGATAGACCGTTCGCCTCGTGCAATTCTTTCGACTTGACGCCACTTCGGCAACTTGCGTGTCGATGGGGATGAAGTGATGATGATAAGGACAACACAACACCCAGCCTGGATCGAACCCGGACCGTTAGGTAAGACATTCCGTCGCGCTGACCACTCAGCTACCAGGGGAGGACAGTGAGTAAGCTATCTTGCGTGCAAGTTTCTGTATCCTTTCCGTCCTTTGTGTCCCGTACCTTTCTCCTATGCAGTAGCGATGGAATCTGCGGTAAGGTGTCTGGAGCACCTTTAAAAGGACGATTGCGCACCCCATGTAAATTGGTTGTCCACGTTGGCAGTTGCAATTTATTTACAGTGACGCCATTTCCACAACAACAACGTAAATAGACGTATATTGCTATATGATCCTTAGCAACTAACAGCTAGTCAATGTGACTGGTCGTGGTGGCGCAGTGGTAAGTCAATAGAGCAGGCATGTCCAGAAGGTGGCTATACGAACACGAGCGCTCAGGCTCGCGTGCCACTTGGGTAGTGTGCGCTCGCGGTAAAGTGAGGCTGTCAGGCGTCATTATTTAGCTCAGGGGAAGTGCGAACTGTGTGCTGTCTTCAGAGGAATGATCAAGTGTTAAGTTCGCCGTGCACCTAGACGTAAGCTTATACACATAACGGCACAGTGCACAAAGTGGAGAGTCATCATCATCGTCATCATCATAAGTCGTTGTGCTCATTGCTGAGCGTCGTGACCCCATGAACCAAGCGTCTCCTCAGTCGGTTGCCAGCTTCTCTTACTGCCTGCTGAAGAGGTAGACCGGAGATCTTCTTGATTTGATCTATACATTTGCTTGCTGCTCTTGCTCTTGGTCTCGTGCCCTCGATAGTTCCTTGCAAGATTATTTTCTCTAGATTTCCTCCATCCCTTCTCACAGTATGGACAAAAAATGGTTCAAATGGCTCTTTGCACTAAGTCACCTAGACTTAGAACTACTTCAAACTAACTAACCTAAGGACACACACATCCATGCCCGAGGCAGAATTAGAACCTGCGACCGTAGCAGCAGCGCGGTTCCGGACTGGAGCGCTTAGAGCCGCTCGGCCACAACGGAACAATATGGCCAAAGACCTGGAGAATTTTTTTTTCGGTGACTCGAAGAGAAAGGTGTCTGGAGATATCGAGTTGTTCAATAATGGACAACACATTCGTTCTTCTTTCGGTCCATTGTATGTGTAGCATCCTACGCCAGCACCAAAGCTCAAACGCATCAATGCGCTATTTGACTCTGGCCTTGAGTGTCCATGTTTCGCAGCCATAAAAGAAGACAGAAAATACTAGTGTTTCAACTAGCCGGATCTTCGTGCTATTTGTTATTGCTCTGCTCTGCCAGATCTTGGCGAACTTCTTCATAGCCACTCACCCTAGCGTGATCCGTCTTCTTATCTCATCTTCACAACTTTCCGTGCTGAGATGGTTGACCCAAGATAGATGAAGGAATGCACGACTTCCAGTTCCTTTAATCGACCTGTGACTGGATCTGTTCTTCTAGATCAATTAGCATGAGTTCGGACTTGCTGAGGTTGATGTCTAATCCATATGCTTGACTAATGTCCTTTATTCTTGTTAGTAGCTCAGCAAGTTCATCTTCGCTGTTGGCTAAAAGCACAATGTCACCAGCAAGACGGAGGTTGTTGGTGGCTCTCCCACCAATTGGGATACCTTTGGTCCAATCATCAAGAGCTTTCCTAATGTCTATCCTAATATAATAAGTCTACAAGACTTATTTTATTACGAAACTTATCGTACAACTGGCTGTGACACTCTACATCCGCAAGTAAAAATATAGCTAGGCATCCTGCACTGACGTCTTGTAAATTGAAGTTCGTGTGTCTGACCTTCTCTTTGAAGTTCATAACTAGGCCATAATATTGCCTTTCACCGATTTTAAACTAGCTACTCTCTCTTGTACAACATCTATGGAGATTCTTATTAAGAATTTTCCCATAATTTTGTATCCTGCTTTTAGTAAACTTAGTCCCTTATAATTTCCTGCGTCTTTCATATTGCCTTTTTTAAATATGGAAATAACTTCAGGTGTGTTTCATTTTCGAGGTACAGAACTGTTCTTCCGATATACATTTAAAACATGGAGGAAGCAAAATTCTAAAACGGTTCACCCATATTTGATTAACTCAGCTTTAACGCCATCTAAGCCAGTAGCTTTTATATTGACTTAAAAGATTTAATTTGTTACACCCCCAAGTGACCGTACACCTTAGTATTTGACATAAACTCCGACATGATAACTCTATTCATTCCTGAGGAAGACAGACGGACAAAAATTGGCAAATAAATATTTTATGTGGTATAATTACAAATTAATAATTTTCAAATTTTGTACCTTTACTTGTTTTGTGAAATCTTCCTTCTTGTCAAATTTATTGATTCTATGTCAACGGGAAGTACGCTATAGGTTTTGATGAATGAGTTCGTGAGTATCCAAATATGTGACATAAACGGTCGTATCTTTTGATTGCATCGACTCAGAAGTTTAATGTTTCATGCATCGACTCAGAAGCTTAATGTTTCACGCCGTCAAGGGACCGCATCAATTACTACAGCTTAATGCAGCTAACCGTTCCTGTGAAAAACAAAGTCTTAATAGCCAGCCAAACAGACAAACCGATGGACACACGGACAACAAAGTGATCCAATAAGGCTTCTGTTTTCACTGATGTATGTATAGCACTCTAGAAACAGGTAAAACTCCCTTGGAGAGTCTCGTACTACTCTCCACGACTAAAAATTTCGGATTTCATGCACAGTGTCGTTCGCGCACCGATATCTTTTTCGCAGCTGAAACACAAACACGTGGATGAAACAACTAGCTCTGTGTAGCTTTCACCTGGTCGAAGAGAATTAGATAGGAAATGATCACCTAGTCACGAGTAAATACCAAAGCCTGCAGTGAAAATAAAATTCACGTCGAAGAGCGATCATTCTGAGAAATCAAAAGACATAATTATTAAGCAGTATCATGTGACTATTATATTAAATAATAGTGTATTGAAACGAAAAAATGGGAAAAATAAATAAATGAAATTGAAAAAAATAAATAAGAACGAAAAATAAGAGGGAGGAAATGTACTGAGAGGAAACAAATTTTTTATATATTTCTATCTGCTTTTATCATATTTCTTTTATTATAATTTATGTGCATGTGTATCTTCCTGTGACTGTAGTATAGTGTACACATATTTTGAAACTTGTTCTTTCACCTTGATTTTGACCTTGTTCTTTGATTTTGGCTTGTAGCTTCTTTCATCAACACTTGTGTGTTAACCTACTCTGTGCTGTTGTGTCTCAGCAATGCTGTTGTGCACTTACTGCTGTTATATTTTTTCAATATTTTCTTCTTGATTAAACCGGTATTATGGGATTAAGTATCATTTTATGACGTTTTCAAGTCATCAGTGGCGTATACTGTACTGGTTAAATAGCATGTATGAGGTATGATGTTATCGCAATAGATTTTATTCGTAAGTAAACTTAATTTTTCCGACTACTAATTCTCATGAAAATGTACTTTGCGTTGATATTCACAGTTTCCACTTTGTTGCCATTTTGGTGCTAGCGCTGTGAAGACGGTCCATGATCGAAACCGGCTGTGAATAAATATATTCAAAGACTGCACATTGTGTATCATGCATTTCTCCAAGTACTTTTTTTTTTTAATTTATTGGCTCTCGGAACGTGCCCATACGGCCATCTCAGCACTGGAAATGTTATACCACATTTTGTTTTGTCAGTTCGGCGAATACGTTATTTCAAGTTGTACCCTGGTACGAAGTTAACGTAGGCTTATCAAAGGGCAGATTCTGACATAAAACGAATTTTACATCCACAGTAGACTGAGACGAGTACGACAAAAATTTTAAATTGCAACAAATACTCATGGCAGCTTACAATCAATTCATCTGTCAATTTACGTCAGCTCACTCTTTAAATATCTTGTACAGTCAACTACATTCTATATGAAGTTGTATTTCATCGATGACATCCCTACATTAATATATAGAAGGAATTGGCCACAGTCCTTTATTACAACGCAATTGCAGCAATTATTATTTTTCTAATGTGCAGTTGCCAAACGTACCGACTACAGAATAAGAAGTCCACAGCTGACGACAGGTATATCCGGGATAGCCACGAATGCTGCGGCGCGAGGCCCCCCTGTGCATCGACCACGGCCGATACGCCGGCATCCCGGGTCCCAGTGTGGCTGACCACGGGCTGGCGCGGAGCGCTGGTGCAGCAAGGGCCCATCCGTTCCCCGGCGGCCAATAATTTGACTTTACAATTTGCTCCAGCGCGCTGGATTCTGTCTGACTACAGTGGTCTCCTGTGGCAATCGAATGATTTACCGCCACTTCCGAGCCCGGTGAGAAAGGTGCCCTGCGAAAAATATTTCCCCTGCATTATTCATGCGTTAGCGGAAACCGCAAAGCCCAGGAGATTTTACACATCACTGACCCACTGAGCCCACAGGCGTTCTCTCCTCGCACAAAGCAGTCGCGTTTCCGATCAGAAGCCTTTTCCTTTCAGTATACTTGGCTCCCAAGTCGCCAACAAAAACTGGTTTGTGTGCCTTACGAGTGTTCTTAATACTTTTAGGACATACTGAAAACGCACATATTTTGTCAAAAGGCAGTAGATGTGTAATGACCAAGAAATATATCAGAACAGTCCACACACCTGAGGACACAGTTGTCGAATTTACTTTAGCCTGATAATGATTCCGTAACTTTGGAACAGACATGAAGATGGCGCAACAGATTTCTCTCGGCATTAGAGGCTACGTTGGTGGAACGAACTGCATACTTCCTCTTGTTAAGCAAGCGTAGGGTTACCCGTTACTGGAAGTTTATTGCAGTACTATAACTGGTTTACCATTATTCCAATATGTTTTCTTTGCAACCGCGTTCTTCTTGTATGCTATCCGCGTAACCATAGAGCAATATTAATTGACGCAGTTCTTATTACGTTATCAATTGTAATCTGCACCACGCAGTTACTGTGAAACTAATCCTAGAATAGCGCAACTTATTTTCCGTTCGCCATTAAGTCAAGACGTGTCCCGTTTTTTTTACACGAAAAATGTGCTTAAATTTGATTGTTTAATAACTGGTGTTAATTAGGAGTAGGTTAAAGAGGAACTATTTCCGTACCTATCATCGGAACAACAGATCAGTTCTTTAGTATTACGTTCCAATTGTTAGGAGATCAGGTAACAAGTATGCCTGAGACAATAGCTCGTGAAAACCTGACCAGTATGACTAAACCAGTCATTCTAAGTATTCTGCACAACAATGAAAATGTAAATCAGACACCCAGAAATACATCTTCAATATTTTTTTTCGTAAAAGACAGAACTAGAATAAGTATAGAGATTCAAACTCAATTTTCAAAATTGTTTTATTTTTCCCTCAATTTCGACAATGTGTTTCCCTAACAAATTTGACTAAAAATTCTTTTTGAAAAGTTAGTAAGAGTTATCACACCAAAAAACGCTATAAAAATCCACACATTTCACTTACAATTTCTATTAATATAAGCTTTGCTTAAAGAACAATGAAATACTCTAGAATTTAGAAGATGAAATGGTGATTAGATTTTGACTCTACCAATGCACCCCATAAATTTCTCGTAACCACTGTTCCCTCAACTAAGAGTCAGTCTGGACAAGTCCTGAGAAGCCCACGTAGATTACATTTCTGTGTGGTGTTGCTGAATGTCCAAAATGTTTGAATGTCCAAAATCAAACAGTTCCTAGTAACATTTATAACTGTGTTTACATTATCTCTTCAGGAGATCATTTAAAGTCTATCAAAAATTATCTCAAAATACAAAGCATTTCGAAACAAATATTTTCCTTGCTAAATTATAAGATAGGATTCACTAGAAATTAAAATGAATTAGAACCATTCGCCAAGAAACGAGACAAATATGAGTCGTGTAATACACCTTTTCCAAAAAAGTTATGTTTTTCTTGGAAAACATTTGTCCATTCTTATTCATTATCTGTGTGGGACTTCCAGTCTCTCAGAAAAGAAGTCCAAGTTTTTGAAATCAGTCATACAGCTAGGAGCGACTGCCGAATCGCGATTTGCAAATTACGTCTACTAAAATTCAATCGGTCCACATCCTCTGTTGTGCCGTTCCCAACACCAATCTGCGACCAAAATCTTCATTCTGGTAACTAAATTCCAAAATCTTTGAGTTGTCTGGTGAGAAAGCATTTCGAAATAGTGTCACAAAATTCGAGCATTCATATCTAAAAAAAAAGAATAAAGGTTTCAGATCTAAATGATTATATATAAACAAAATTTCATTCCGTTTAACATTCCTCACAATGCTTTAATACTTTTTTGTTCATCAATGAAGTGTAACACCTCAAAGTTATATTTAAAATTTTGCTTGTTATTAACTTATTTCAAACACATTGCTTTACTTCACTAAATATATTCCTGACTTCGCTCTCTACATACTTTCTTTCTGTGTCTGTAAAAATGTGATATGGGAGTTTGAAATTATTCCCTGAGAAACATTTAAGGAGACATTGTTATGTTCGCAGGCTTAATTGAAAGAAAGCGCACTGGTTAATTAAATTTTTTGTCGCCTGAAAAAAACACTGAGACATGGATGTTTAATTTAATACGTATTACTTGTTCAGTGATAAATGTAAAGTTATGGATGGTGACTTAAAGTGTACATCAAAAATTGTTTTCCGTTATTCATTTGACGACATTTAAATAATTTCTTAGTTGGAGACATTTTTTTCAACTGTCACAGCAACATCGTTTCTAGTTCGACCTTAAATGGAATAACTCATGCAAATACGTAAAGAATACCAAAAATAGTAGCGGTATATATCCTTTATTAATTTTAAGATGCCACTCAGCTTCATTAAAGCCACCTTACTACAAATTAGCGACATCCTCCGTTTAACATTTTTTCTCTCAAAATTTTTCCTCATCTGTTTTTCACACAATTTATAATTTTTCCCAGAAATGTAAATATATGTAAATAAACATTAGTTATCCTTCACTTCCCACTGCAGACTTACTCTTTCTGTTCTTGCCTGTTTCGCATATTGCTGTTTTTCTCTGTCGACCATTCCTTAATATTGCTCTCTGTGGATGACTGGTGTTTCCGTATTTGTTACTCTAATCATCAGTTATGGGAGTTTGTGTGTACAGGGTAAAATAATTAAGTAATTTTCGTAACATCATGGCTCAAATGGCTCTGAGCACTATGGGACTTAACTTCAGAGGTCATCAGTCCCCTAGAACTTAGAACTACTTAAAACTAACTAATCTAAGGACATCACACACATCCATGCCCGAGGCAGGATTCGAAGCTACGACCGTAGCGGTCACGCGGTTCCAGACTGAAGCGCCTAGAACCGCACGGCCACACCGGCCGGCGAAAAACATCATAGTTGTTACATCAACAGATACAGTCCTGTGGTTCTGAGCTTTGTGCTTTAGAGATGATATTTAATTCCTGGCATTTCTTAATTTCCTGTGTAAGTTGTAACTTATTTCTCCTCTCTGCTATCAAAATGTGTTATTGATCGATCTCTAATTTTTGACTAAGAAGAGTGATATTTCTTAATTAAATTAACTACAATTTTACCGGTGTTAATTTATGAACAAGCTCGAAATATTATGGTGAGTATGGCAAATGAGAATATATACCATCGCTGTACCAACATCACCAAGAGTTACAAAATCGTTTACGCCGATGATACTGCTCTTCTAAGAAGAAACAGATTGCCTGCCACTGTACAAAGAATAATTCTGTCAATGCCTGATGATTCTACAACCGTCTGGTCACAACAGTGGGTTATTTGATTACTTTGAAAGACGGCTGATCGGAACTACAAAATATGAAACTTAAGTTCACTTTATTGCATGAATGATAGTATGATAACTAGATGATGCTGACTGTTTCATCAGAGATGACGAACTAGGGCAGAGCGAATCCGTGCTCGTCTCTAACTCGCCCACTGTGGGATGGCGCTGCAGTGCTGAGAGAGAGGGCGTGTCTTCAGGGGTGCCTCCCATACGTCACTGAGTATTGCAGCGAGACAGCGCTAATGTCTGCGGTATTGGCACCCGCTGCCGTCTTTGGTGTGGCACGGCAATCTTTGGATGATACCGCAACATCATGATGCCTCGGAAAAGTGGGCGGCTAAATGGCGCATATCATTTAACGTCAGCGCCACCTCTCACCAAACGCTATTAACTTCACATCGACGACATCCGAGCATTGAAGAACCCTTACCATGGAAAGCATCCTCGGAGTACATTTCCACAGGAAGCTATGAAGCCTTCAGGAAAAGGCATTCGCAGTCTGTGAATGCTCTGTATCCCATAATCAGTGCAGCGCCATCCCGTCCAGTGCATTTTGGACTAAAGTTCAATAGAACTTAGATCCATAATAAACTACGCTTGTCCTGAGTTGGGATTGGCGTCGACTACATACAACAGTCCACAGACACTGCTGAATAGGATCCGAAGAAGACTTTCCCACATCCTGTTCAAGTTCCCATTGAAGTACTTACACGAAGCTGCAGAAGACAAAATTGTAGTTGAACGTTTCAAGTATCATGTGAACAACTTTCAGCACTGGACCAAGACTTCACAAAATCAACTAATTCCACAGCTAAGGCATCGAAATTAAGACAATGGTCGATACAAGCGAGCAGTGGCTCTGCTGGACAGAGTGTAGAGCTCCTCCCCCCTCAAAAAAAAGTGGGCTTATAAAAGCCTACAAAAGCTCCCCAAGAAGCCTCAAATAAAATAAAGCAGTCCCTTCACTCTAACAATTGCAATCAGTATCTGCATGTAAAATGCTGCGCCATACCTCTCAGGGAATCCAACTCATGGTAAAATAGAGCAACGACCATCAGATCTTCCCTCTCTACAGAAAATGAAAACAATAATCTAAATATCCTAATAAAGATGTCGATATTATTTCAAATATTCGGGATGGATGATTCAATATACATATTAAGGAGTGCCCATTTAAATTCAGTATGTAATGGTATCTGTAGTGACAGAATATATTTTATTCTGGACGAAGGTCAGTCTAATGCAATGCTGAGATAATTTTTATTCAAAGCTGTGGAATTTCATTATATTCAGGAAAGCTAACAACTTTCTAATACGTATTTAATTCCCAAAGAATTCTTCTACAATGTTACTTACTTTTCTAAGACATGATCAAGGAAATATAGAAAAGGAGAGGCGGGAGAGGCACTTCCTCAACAATAATAAATTTGGAAAGAAATATAATGAAGTTCTACCGCTGTTGTAAAAGTTGTCACTTTCATCACAGGATTATAAAATAAGTAGTTTCCTGGCAACTTAGTAAAACATGGCGCTCCAGTTATGAATGGGGCACAATAAACGACGCTGGTGCTGAAACTCTACGCTGACTGTCAGAGTCTCTTAGTTCAAAAACTGCTAGAAGCTTTCAAAATGACACATCTCGGCATGCGAAGCCCACAGCTGCAGTAATGATTGGTGTGATGATTGGCAGCTTGCTCTATATGTAGAAAAATGTAAGTTAATGCTGATGAGTAGAAAAACAATCCTGTAATGTTCGGTTACAGTATTAGTGGAGATCTGCTTGAGACAATCACGTCATTACAATATATGGGCGTAACATTGCAAAGCGATATGAAATGGAACGAGCATGTGAGGACTGTGGCAGGGTAGGGGAATTGTCGCCTTCATTTTATTGGGAGAACTTTCCGAAAGTGTGGTTCACCCGTAAAGGAGATCACATACATGTAGAACACTAGTACGACTCGTTCTTGACTACTGTTCGAGTTTCTGGGATCCCCATCAGGTCAGATTGAAGGAGGACATCGAAGTATTTCAGAGACTAGTTACATGATTTATTACTGATAGGTTCGATCAACACGCGAGTGTAGTGGAGATTCTTAGTGAACTCAAATGCGAATCCTTGAAGGGAAGACGACATCTTTTTCGAGAAAAGACTGATGAGAAAATTTAGAGAACAGGCAACTGTAGCTGACTGCAGAACGATTCTAATTCCGTCAAGGTACATTGCGCGCGAAGGACAGCGAAGACAGGACAAAATAATATACGGAGACGTGTAGATAGTCGTTTCTCTCACTTTACGAGTGGAATAAGGAAGAAAGTGACCAGTGCTGCTACTTGGTACCCTCCGCCATACCCCATATGGTGGCTTTCGGAGTGTGTATGTAAATGTAGGTATAAGTAGCGTTATTATTGACATAAGTTTTAATACACAGTGGTGACTTCCAAGCCAGCACACCAACAGTATTTTAGAGTATCAAATATAAGACACTAGCAGTCGAGCCACTAATCTCTTTGCCACATTGCCGACCGTTAAAATTACAGCAAACGTCAAATTAGAAAGAAGTGTACTACATAGTTGGATTGAAAACTATTAGTATTTAAGTGCAACCACACAAAATGGTATGGCCACCTCATTCTGTATGCAGGGTGTAACATTTGTAAGTGCAGATTTTGCTGTTGGTGATTGGTAAGGTGTGATGAACAGCATTATATTTATATTACTATTAATTAAAGGTATTAGGAATAGAATGGTTTAGGTTGGTTAGCACCTCTAAATATATTAGAGCCATTAATGCCTATTTTCCACTGGGCAGCAGGGCGTGTTTCGAAGTGCGTACGTCAGGAAGCAAAATTGTCACCCTGTACTGGCAGGCATAGTCCACTTAGTACTGCAGTTACAACCGTGCAGAAAACACCAAGTCGTAAAGTTTGTGATGTGTTTGTGGATTATCGGTAGTTATACACTTTACACAATGTATAAGGAAGGATTACGTAATGTGTTGATCATTACTAAATCGTATATGAGTGTTGTCTGTCAGACGATCGTGTTATGTCTCGTGTGACGTCTACCGTCAGGATCATGGCTACAGTTAATTGCTACTCGACATGGCTGCTTACCCTGGACAAGAAATCATGACTGTCAAGCGAATATAGAATCGATAGGTTCAGAAGAGTCTCCTAACTTCATGCAAAATCTCAAGGCTCCTCATGATTAACGCCTGAGAGAACAGAGGTATAGTTCACTTGGCCGTGTAGCATCGTACAATCACACTACATACTTCAAGTCAGGACACGGATTTGATTACAGCATGACAAGTATCCACTTCAACGACCACAGGAGCAGCACTGATAGTCAACACGGCGAAAATCGTGACCAGCCGAGACTACGCTGTATTACTCCTCGATACTGCTTCTCACATCGGAGTGTCAAGCAAATGTAGAATCGATAGTCTCAGGAAATCCGTACTGAATGCCTTGTAAAATCTCACTCATGATGAATAAGACCGCTTTACCTGCGTGACAAATCTTTATTTCTGAACCAGCTAGTTTCGCAACGTTAGAGCCTCATCTTCAGGGATACAGATTTATAATTTATTCCAAACGATCAACTGTAGATGACTCAACACTTTTGTCCCATTGCGATAAAATTCTTTAGCGGTCAGGAGGTCGGTAGTTCAATTTAAAGTAAAGGAGAATGAAGGGAACCGTCTAGAGTTCGTCTAGGAGTCGAGGTAGCGAGGCAGTTTCAAACTGCATCCAACATGAAAGGTTTACTCTGCACCGGAGTGTGAGCTGATACGAAACTTCTGTCACTTTAAAACTTTGCGCCAGACCTAGACTCGAATTCGGGACCTTTGCCCACCACGGGCAAGCCATCTACCGACTGAGCAACACAAGTACAACTCACGACCCATCATCACAGCTTTACTTCTGCCATATCTCGTCTACTACAGACTTCACAGAAGGTCTCCTGCGAACCTTGCACGATACCTGGAAGAAAGTACATTGCGGAAACATAGCTTAGCCACAGTCTGGCGGATACTTCCAGGATGAAATTTTCACTCTTCAGAGGAATGTGCGTTGATATGAAACTTCTTGGCATATTAGAAACTGTGTGCCAGACCGTGACCGAGTTCGAGTCGTGGTCCAGCAAACAGTTTCTAATCTGCCAAGAAGTTTCAGACAGCATGTTCTTAAAATAACTAGGGGGTAGTCAAATGCTAAATTTAATCATGAAAAAGAGGGGAAAGGTAGAGACTAGTACAAAATTGTAAATACGGAATGCAGTTTATTTCCTGAACCAAGTATTAAAGAAATAGGAGCCTGAAAAAAAAACTAACTAATGGGATCGTGAGAGAAGGCTTTGAGGAAGCGTCGCTAAGCACGTTGTTGATGAGAGAATCGCTCGTGGACGGTAGACAGTAATACTTGCACGTTATGAAGCGAGCGACATGCAGCGATAGCGAAGACTTCAGGGAGCTTCCACTATTCATCTTGGCCTCCGGCATTGCGGTCCAGCACGCCATCATCAGCCATCACCATCAATAAAACGTTAGCTATCAATTTGGAACACTACGGCCAGAAGTACGACAGAAATGATTCGTAGAGTACAGCATGTACGGGAAAGAGTTGTAACCATACCGTTGTCAGCAACTTATTGCTACAAAACTTCCTGCCATGAGGGAAATCAATTAATATTGGCCAGTAACAGTGCAACTTACTGGTTCAGAACTGTTTTGTCAATTAATGGAGAATGGAGTGATCAGAATTGGTATCTTGAACTGCTGATTTTTATTTCACCGTAATCTTAAATATTCCTAACTCTGATCATGAATATTTTCTTGTGGAACTGTATTTGGGGAACAAGATAGGAGCAGGTAGGACAGAGCCTCACATCACTGCACCGAATATCCGGACAGCCCCAAAAACATACGTTTTTAATATAAAGTGCATTGTGGTGCCATCTACTGCCAGTTACTCCATATCAGCGACCTCAGTAGCCATTAGACATCGTGAGAGAGCAGAATGGGGTGCTCCGCGGAAATCACGGACTTCGAACGTGGTCAGGTGTTTGGGTGTCACTTGTGTCATACGTCTGTACGCGAGATTACCACACTCCTAAACATCCTAGGTCCACTGTTTCCGACGTGACGGTGAAGTGGAAACGTGAATGGACACCTACAGCGCAAAAGCGTACAGGCTGACCTCGTCTGTTGACTGATAGAGACTGCGGATTGTTGAAGAGGGTCGTAATGTGAAATAGGCAGACATCTATCCAGACCACCACACAGGAATTCCAATCTGCATCAGGATCCATTACAAGTACTGTGAGGGTCGACTGAAAAGTAATGCCTCCACCTTCGTAACTCTTCAGCAGTTGGCAACATTTGTATGCGGCAGGTACTGGCTTGTTCCATAGCCTCTTCTCTACAGCTCCAGTTGGCTGGAAGCCTTCGCATTCAACTGTTGTTTTGTTACAGTGTAAAGTATATGGAACCCTGCGCAGACGGTCGGTGAATGCGATTTATGTAACGTGCAGTCATTGAATTCTTGACAGAAGAAGGTGTCACCCCAAAGAAGATTCATCAGACAATGAAAGAAGTTTATGGAGATCGTGATGATGTGAGTACTGTGCGTCGTTGGGCGAGTAAGTTTAAAGACGTTGAGGCGGGAACATCTGACCTGCGTGACAAACAAAGAGTTGGACGTCCTGTGACAGCAACCACCAGGTTTCACAAGCAAAATATTGACAGACTGATTCAGGACGATCGTCGTATCACTCAGGGAGAAACTGCAGGCACAATCGGCATTTCACAAGAACGTGTGGGTCACATTAGTGCTTTGCTTGGCTATCGAAAGATCTGAGCACGATGGGTACCCCGAATACTGACTCCTGATATGAAAGCGCACAGACTTGAAATTGTGAGGAACTCCTCTCGCGTTACGAGAATGAAGGTGACGCGTTTCTTCATTCAGTTGTGACAGGAGACGAAACGTGGGTGCACCATTACGACCCGGAGACGAAACGTCAGTCCATGGAATATCAACACAAAGACTCGCCCCAGAAAAAGAAATTCAAGACGCAGCCCTCAGCTGGAAAAATCATGGTCACAGTATTCTGGGACGCAGATGGTGTTATCGATGTTGATGTCCTTCAAATGGTTCAAATGGCTCTGAGCACTAACTTCTGAGGTCATCAGTCCCCTGGAACTTAGAACTACTTAAATCTAATTAACCTAAGGACATGACACACATCCATGCCCGAGGCAGGATTCGAACATGCGACCGTAGTGGTCACGCGGCTCCAGACTGTAGCGCCTAGAACCGCTCGGCCACCCCGGCCGGCTTGATTTCCTTGATCGTGGTACAACAATAAATTCAGTGCCTTACATCACAACGCTGCGAACTCTGAAACGACGGCTAAGTGTCCGATAGGAAAAGGGAAATGTTTTTCTGCAGCCTGACAATGCCAAACCTCACAATTCACGTGCCACCACAGCAGAACGTGAGACTGAACCTCATCACCGTACAGCATCCTCCATACAGTCCAAATTTAGCACCATCTCACTTCCATCTGTTACCGATAACGAAACACGATCTGTGAGGACATCATTATGTTGCTGATGAAGACGTTGAGAGAACTGTGAGACTGTAGTTGTGCAAACCGAGTGTCGACTTCTTCCCTGACTGCTTCAAAAAACTTGCTCATCGTTGGCTAGCGATTAAGTGGAAAAGTGAATATTGCTAATTAAAGATCACATTTTAAGGATTATTTCTGCGTTTGATTTATTAAAATATTCCCATTCAAATCCAATTAACGAAGGTGGAGGCATTACTTTTCATTCAACCCTCGTATGAGAGTTAGGCGGGAGGTGAGAAAACCTGGATTTTATGGTCGAGCGGCTGCTCATAAGCCACACATCACGCCGGTAAATGCCATACGACGCCTCGCTTGGTCTAAGGAGCGTAAACATTGGAGACTGAACAGGTAAAAAACATTGTGTGGAGTGAGGAATCACGGTATACAATGTGGCGATCCGATGGAAGGGTGTGGGTATAGCGAGTGACCGGTGAACGTCATCTGCCAGCGTATGTAGTGCCAACAGGAAAATTTGGAGGCGATGGTGTTTTTGTGTGATCGTATTTTTCATGGAGGGGGCTAGCACCCCTTGTTGTTTTGCGTGGCACTATCACAGCACAGGCATTCATTGATGTTTGAAGCACCTTCTTGCTTCCCCCTGTTGAAGAGTAATTCGGGGATGGCGATTGCATCTTTCAACACGATCGAGCATCTGTTCATAACGCACGGCCTGCGGTGGAGTGGTTACACGAAACGTGGCAATTGGCACTAAACAAAGAAAAGTGCGAGGTCATCCACATGGGTACTAAAAGAAATTTTGGGTATACGATAAATCGCACAAATATAAGGGCTGTCAATTCGCCTAAATACCTAGGAATTACAATTACGAGCACATAGATAATATTTTGGGGAAGGCGCTTTGTTGGCAGAACACTAGAAGATGCGACAAATCCACTAAAGAGACAGCCTACATTACATTTGTCCGTCCTCTGCTGGAATATTGCTGCTCGCTGTGGGATTCTTACCAGGTAGGATTGACCTAGGACATCGAAAAAGAGCAAAGAAGGGCAGCTCGTTTCATGTTATCGCGCAATAGGGGTGAGAGTGTCGCTGATATGATACGCGAGTTGGGGTGACAGTCACTGAAACAAAGGCGAGATCAATTTACGAAATTTCAATCACCAACTCTCTCTTCCGAATGCGAAATTATTTTGTTGACACCCACCTACGAAGGGAGAAATGATCATCATAATATACTAGGAGAAATTAGAGCTCGAACGGAAAGATTTAGGTGTTCCTTTTTCACCATTCGAGAGTGGAGTGGTAGAGAAGTAGTATGAAAATGGTTCGATGAAACCTCTGCCAGGCACTTAAGTGTAAATTGCAGTGTAACCATGTGTATGTAGATGTAAAACATCCCTGTAATGGAGTGGCCTGCACGTTGTCCTGACCTGAATCCTATAGAATACCTTTGGGATGTTTTTTTGGGATGTTTTGGAACGTCGACTTCATGCCAGGCCTCACCGACCGACATCGATACCTCTCTTCAGTGCAGAACTCGGTGAGGAATGGTCTGCCATTCCCAAAGAAACCTTTCAGCACCTGACTGAACGTATGCCTGCGAGAGTGGAAGCTGTCATCAAGGCTAAGGGTGGCCATCACCTCATTGAATTCCAGCATTCCATCATTGCTTGGGGACATGAAGTCCATGAATGGTTGCAAACGGTCCCCAAGTAACCGAACATAACCACTCCCAGACAGTAATCTGTTCAGCTGGACCACAGGACCCAGTCAATTCCATTTAAACACAGCCTGCACCACTATGGAGACGCCAACAGCTTCCACAGGGTCCTGTTGACAACATGGGTCCATGGCTTCGTCGGGTCTGCGCCACACTTGAACACTCTTACCAACTGAAATCGGGATGGTCTGATCAAGACACTGTTTTCCAGTTACTACAGGGCAACTGATATGGTTACGAGTCCAGGAGAGGCGCTGCAGGCGATATCGTGCTGCCATAGACCATTAACGCCAAATTTCTCCACACTGTCCTAACGGAAACGTTCTTCGTACGTCCCACATTGACTTCTGCGGTTATTTCACGCAGTGCTCCTTGTCTGTTAGCACTGGCGACTCTACAGAAACACCGCTTCTCTGCCGTTAAGTGAAGAAGATCTCAGAATACTGAATTCCGAAACTATTTCCGGTATGGAATGTCCCTTGTTTCTAGCTCCCACTACCGTTCCGCGTTCAAAGTATGTTAATTCCCGTCGAACGGCCATAATCACGTCTAAAACCTTTTCACATGATCACTGAGTACAAATCAGAGCTCCGTCAATGCACTGCGCTTTTATAGGCCGGCCGGAGTGGCCGTGCGGTTCTAGGCGCTGCAGTCTGGAACCGAGCGACCGCTACGGTCGCAGGTTCGAATCCTGCCTCGGGCATGGATGTGTGTGATGTCCTTAGGTTAGTTAGGTTTAATTAGTTCTAAGTTCTAGGCGACTGATGACCTCAGAAGTTAAGTCGCATAGTGCTCAGAGCCATTTGCGCTTTTATACCATATGTACGCTATACAACCGCCATCTGTATATGTGCAAATCGCTGGCCTATGACTCATGTCACCCCAGTGTATGGCTGCCTTCCTTTTACGTCAGTATGATATTTCGGTTCAAAATCTAATTCATGCGATTGCTTCCGAAGAATGGATCCAACTTCGCACTGACAAACAAAATTTAACTGTTACCAGCGATCAACAGCATGGGAACTTACATTAATAAAGTCCTGGCATCGATATAAGGCATGTAGGCTACTACTCTTTGATAATTGTTGTCATAGAAAATAATCGGCCGAAATTTAATAATTGTAACAACAGGATATCGAAATAATGACATAATTAACATTAACAGGAAAATATGATACGCAAATTTAAAGGTCATAAATTAAACGGAAGCCAAGAAAAGAAAAATCCGCTGTGTAGCAGTGGCTTTCTTGTTTTTGTGACATTTTTGTGGCCACTTAAACGTATTTTGGTGACTCAAATGCGTTATTCCGGTGCATTGCACACTTCCGTGTCAGCTCTTGAATGAAAAATTTACTTTTGTCTCCTTCACATACTATATACATATATCTTTACCCTGTAGAGCCAGTTTCTGTCCTCATATCGCGGTACTGGCTGCGATATATTTTTTCTCATACTGAACTGAATTTCTGGTACGACAGCTGAGTAGTTTCCACTAACAACGCTGAATGTAATTAAATGTTTTGACAACACAAACCTCCGCTCTCCGGCCGTAGAAACAGAATTTTCCCAGAGTGTTTCTCGAAGCTCTGTCTAAATATTCGAACAGACGTTCTCGTTTTCGTACTTCTCAGGGAAATTTAATTCATGTGCTTTGAATGGATACACTGTGTATTTAACGTATCCGGTCAACTACGCCGTTAATTTTCCCGTAACTAGCGTCTACTTTCATCGTTCTCGTGATTGGGTACAAGCTTCACAAATGGTTGCCGTATCTGCATTGGAAATCAACACTCGGCACGTCGGCTGCTAACTTAGTTTTCGGTTACAGCTAACCAGATTAACCAGGGTTGACGGCGGTTTCAAACAACGTTCCACCCTTCTGGCGAACACACAGATGACCACTGCGGTTACTCGCCAATCTCTCTCTCTCTCTCTCTCTCTCTCTCTCTCTCTCTCTCTGCCTCTCTCTCTCATTCTCCCTTCCTGATTGCATCTGCGTGTGTCCCTTGTTGCGAGGAGGCATGTTGCTGACTGTTGATTTTAATCAAGACCAACAAAGTAAGTTAAATGAATTAGGATTTATCATATTAAAAATGTTCTCTCTCTCTCTATCTCTCTATCTCTCTGTCTCTGTCTCTCCGTCCCCATCCCTATCCTGCAAAAAAGTCTCTATATCATCTCTATTTATTTTAGTGCACCTTCTTCCGTTTCCTAAATCTGTTGTGGAAAAAAACATGAATTCAACAAGTATTAACTGTCCCAGGTTGTTATAATTAATGTGTAGCTTCTCACAGAACTCCAGTGTGGGCTATAATTTTCATATGGCAGTGAAACTTGGTAGATATGGTAATTTGTTAAGGCAGAACCGAATTAGGCTGAAAAAAAGAAAAAGAAGTAGTTCCAGTTTCGGCCATCAGTTGCAAATCTGGCGCTGTGAATGTAAGAAAGACGTTTAGTAATATTTCCATACGTAAAGGGTTAGGAATAGGACGTGGGCAGAACAAGCCAAACAAGTGAGAAAGGCATAATGCTGATTTTATTATTAATCACTGCTTATGAGAGCTGGAAACCTCCACAAGATGTTGTACATCGCCGGATTTGCACCTAGTCGCCAAAATTGGAACTACTTTTGTTTCGAACGTAAACCAGTTCCGCATCACCGCATTAGCATATCTACAAAGTTTATGCTGCCATACTATAATTATTGCTCACACAGGACTTCCGTGAATAACTGCACTTGAATTACAGCCACACGTTAGTTTCATGTGAGTATATCACGCGTATTTAATAGCAGTGGCTGTATTTGTCGTCTTCCTCGTGTTATTGAAAAAATATAAAACATTTTTAAACAAAGGGCTGTCACTGATATTTCGCCCATGACTGAAAGCTTACGATGACATTCCGGGTGTTTAGTGGTACTTATATTTTCACAGCAGTTTCTGTAGACTTAATTTCCGCTTAAAGTGATATGCTGGATGTAACTTATACGGCTTACATATTTATAAAGGACAATTATCAGATATGCCTGATAGTTCAACGATTGGTTGTTAACGTAGAACTGATGATAGCTTGAGGGCATTAGAAGGAAAGACAGAAACTAGGACACTTCGACCGTTAACCGGAAGTGGCTTCACAAAAGCGCTTCTGTGTAGTGAAAGTATTTCGTGCTGTAATACGGCATTTGTACTGAATCGCACTGTACTGATGTGGCGCCGTACTGAATGCAGTTGGACCTTTCCAACTTTTGTTTGTTTCCTGTTTTCTCTTTCATGCAATTTAATGCCAAGTCCATTGTGACGACGTTGAAAACAGCTTTGATTTGTGATGGAAGGATTATGTAAGCTGTGTTTAACAAGAGATACCTCATTCACCTCATGTGATTAAGAGAAGCCAGAAAACGATAGCAAATAATTGCCGAAGTGGTGATGAACATGGCTCTTTCATTAAGAGTCGTGAATATTCTGCTCTGTAAGTTGGACGTTTTGCTGATCTATATCTTCTGTTAGTCCTACCATTGCTTACAAGTTCAACAACATTAAAGTAACTAGCCTGCCCAGAACGGAAGGCTGATGTTATAAACTTTTAAGATATACATTACTGAATTATTAAACATAAATACGTGAAAAAAACACACCACATCCAGATTAAAATTACCTAATTTCTATTGCAACATAAATCAACTGTTTCATGTAATTGAGTGTATGACGTATGCATCTATGTACGTCTATTAGAAACCAAAAAAAATTGCATTCTCTTCTAGGTGGTGGGAAGAGCTTTAAAAAAGGAATGGTCTTCTGTAGTGTCCTTACACAGAACACATATTCACTATTTTTATTTTTTAATTTGGATTCATCTAGCTAATTCATGATTGTGGTTATGTAACTAATTCTGTAACACATTTGTTATACTGTTTGTTATTGTATCATAAAATAAGAAATTGCATTGCTGCACAATTCAGCAACAGCACCATTACGTAAAAATAATACTGATAGGGAATATAGATGGAGAGAGTTTTCATTTCTGCGACAAGTTTCACAAACCTTTTCTTGGGAGCATTCATCACATATTACGGCCTATGGGCCACTGTAACACTCTCTTATGGTGTTATGACAATCCTTTTCTCATTTCTCTTATTCAACATAGCGTGAGAAATTGGTCACACGAAGGCTTTGACTGGCCCTAAGTCGCTGTTGGCCTCAGCCTGAATATACTAACCAATATCCCGAAATAATGATATAGAGTGTTCCCAAGTATTTTCGCCTGAGAAAAAGGCTGATGGTGATCATACGGCACCTTCACTTTTTTTCATGGAGAGAGCGGAGGGGGTGGCGGACAGGACACAGGGGGCCAAGCTGCATCACGAAAAAGGTCTAGCCTCAGTTCAACGCTGATTGCCACACATTTTGGGAAATATTACCGGCGTATTGACACTTTCTTGCTATTTATACACATTGTAATACATGTGACATAACTGAACAGGTATTTCGACTTGATTTTTATCTTCCTCAATATCAGCAGTAGTTATGAAATATGTTTTGATGTTTTGTCGGCCACATATGATTAATCATTTAATATTGCATATTTTAAAAACGTACCTTGTAGACAGAACAAATTTTTTACAAGAGTTTCATGTCAACAATAGCTTTCCGTCCCATTACTCACACTATCGCAAAACTTTCGGCCTAATTACACATTTACATGTGCATCTAATCGAATGCTTCTTGTGACAACATTACTTCTTTGTCTTTGAGGCAGACATTTATATCCCTCATTCTTCGGATTTGTGTTCTTACTCCCGTAATTTTCACATCGTGGACTGGCTCAGTTTTGTATACTGTTTTCCAAAATAAATGTGGAACGCGTGTCGTAGTTTAACTAAAAACAGTTATGCATATCACATGCAGTCTGGAACAGAATCCTGTGGGGTTGCAAATAAGGAAAGGGAGGGAGAGAGTGACAGAGGGACAGAGAGAGGCAGAGAGAGAGAATGTGTGGTAACTCTGAACACCAATACTAATTTCACGCGAACACTAAACACCTATAGGCTTACAATATGACAAAAAGTTCTATGAAATCAACACGCCTACTGCTATTGTATGTGGGAAAAAGATGGTATACAAAAGTAAATATATATTTGGTATGCTAAGAGTAGTGTCAATCAAAGTTGTTATACCTTACTTAGTAACCACAGGAAAATTATGTGCCGGCCAGAAGGGCCGAGCGGTTCTAGGCGCTACGATCTGGAATCGCGCGATCGCTACGGTCGCAGGTTCGAATCCTGCCTCGGGCATGGATGTGTGTGATGTCCTTACGTTAGTTAGGTTTAAGTAGTTCTCAGTTCTAGGGGACTGATGACCTCAGAAGTTAAGTCCCATAGTGCTCAGAGCCATTTAAACCATTTGAAAATAATGTCCCATAAAGACATCTCTAGGAATAGGATGTGAATGCGAATAAACATTGGTCAACAGAATTAAAGAACCTCTTTTTCGAAACCTCATAATTCCCACCCATCCCGACGCTTAATTTTAAATGCAGCTCTTTTGTGCCTATAACATCCCTGTGTAATGGTGCAGAAGCGTGGCTCTCGTGCGCCAGGATGCTTCAAACAGCAAGGTGGCGACACATACGAAAAAAAGACCACAGCTCAGAAGTTAATGTGACGTCACGTTGGCACCAAACTTCACCACAACTTAGCACAACGCCGCCGTGGATGTATCACACGATCGGAAGATCATCACAGGCCCTGTTACACATATGTCATCCCTTTCTTTGATACAACTGCGCTGGAGGTCAGAATGGAGATTCACAGTGTTGAAATCACGCGGTTTTCTTATGAGTGTCTGAGATAGATTCCAGATACACAGCCGCTCAGAAACGACCGGAAAGGGCTCAAGAGGCCCAAAGGATCTCACTGAAATCTCCCTCTCCCAGGAGCGTTGATTCCGGCACATTTTGCGGTCGAAAAGGACGATTCGCAGTGGAATGAGCAACAGAAAGTTGTTTTCGGTAACCTTTTACTCAACTGACACAGTAGGTCATTTCAACCATTCTCTAAGGGCATTGTAGGGCTGCATCCCCATCGAAAGTGATCTGACCATTTTGAAGTGCAGCGCCACGGCATATTTTGCTCTTGTGTGCACGTTAGAACCGCTAGGGACCGTTCAAAACCATTCGACGAAATTTGAACTTGAAGCAGCAAAGGGTGTCACATGAATGATGGTAAATTGTGCTTCTAAGACCCCTGTCCCCCATTCCATCTTTTGCTGAGCACCTTACAAATGTGCCTAAGCAGAAAGAAGCCGTGGCGAGGGTCCCAAGCGCCTGCAGGCAGGCTACACAGCTACTCTTTCTCCGCTACACCGCTGGTATTGCGGATGATTGCAGGCCATCCGGAACAGGAGGACGTCTAAGAGGTTGCCAGTCTGCAAGTGCCTAGAACTTCGCCAAGCATTCTGTCTCAAAAGGTTCATTTTTACATTTCTCAATAAAGTTGAGCAAGTACCAGCGAGGGTTTTTGCCGAACTGGGGGTGTGTCATTTTATTGCCGTCTTATTCACACATGTGGCAATGTCGCGTCTAACCGTAATCACGCCACAGGAGCGCTGACAACGCATAAGCACCCTTTGCTGCTTCACATCACCCTCAAATTCGTCGAATGGTTTTGAACGATCCCTAGTGGTTCCAACCTGCAGACGAGAGCAAAAACTGCGTTCGCGCTGCGCTTCAAACGGGTGAGATCACGTTGTATCGGGATACAGTTCCACAGTGTCCTTAGAGAAGGGTTGAAACGACCGAGCGTGTCAGCAGTGTCAAAGGTTATCAAGAACGTCTTCCTGTTGTTCATCGCACCGGGAGCTGTCATTTCCGACCGCTAAAAGTCTGGGGGTCGGTGCCCCAAGGAAATGGGAGATTTCATTGACGCTCTTCATTCCAACCCCTGCGGCCCTTTCGTGCCGATTCTGAGCGACCGTATGTCTGGAATATTTCTTCGGTGACCCATAAGAAAACTGCGTGATCTGAAAGCTGTGCGTCGCGCTTCTGTTCTCCATCGCAGAGGTGTCAAATGGAGGGGTGAAATGAGAGTGACGATTTTTCGATAGTGTGACACGGTGGCATTTGGCAGAACTACGATGAAATTTGTTGGCAATGTCACATCATTAACGAACCTTACATGAATTTCTGAGTTGTGACCTTTATTTTGCACTTGTCGACACCTTGCTGTTTGAAGCCATAAGCATCACGCTTTTGCATCATTGCAGAGGAAGTGAAAATAAAAACTGTTTTATTTGCATCAGTTATCTACACCTTCCAGCTACTTCTCTACACAGTCGCCGCTCAGACTTAGACATCTGTCGCAGCCTTGTACCAACTTTTCAATTCCCTCAATATAGAAGACAGCCGTCAGTGCTTTTCGACAATTTTCTACTCTGGACTGCAGCTCGTTGTCTCTGTCAAAATATTGTCTCCATAGCCAGCGTTTCATTTGAGCAGAGATGAACCTCAGGGGGTAGCAAATCACGGGCTGTATTGTGGGTGATCAAACACTTCTCATCGTAAACGCTGCAGGAGTATCTTCATTGCCCTGCAGAGTGCTGCAGAGAATTGTCGTGTAGAACGAACTGCATGACAGTTATGTTATGTCGATTGCATAGTTTCAGGCGAAATCTTAAAGCAGGCCCTCATACTTGGCGGGAGACGCTAATTTCTAGCCATCTTTAAGTTCTCACTGTCAGATCAGAACCGAAAAGAGCGACGGGCGTACTAGACACACTGCCCAACGCATCTGCACAAAGCTTAATCAGGTTTTCACTGAATTTTCCATTTCGCGACTGATAGTTCCTTACTTTCCGAATAACCCTTGCACATACAACTAGCTACATGGCAAAAATACATCTACATCTACATCTACATCCATACTCCGCAAGCCACCTGACGGTGTGTGGCGGAGGGTACCTTCAGTACCTCTATCGGTTCTCCCTTCTATTCCAGTCTCGTATTGTTCGTGGAAAGAAGGATTGTCGGTATGCCTCTGTGTGGGCTCTAATCTCTCTGATTTTATCCTCATGGTCTCTTCGAGAGATATACGTAGGAGGGAGCAATATACTGCTTGACTCTTCGGTTAAGGTATGTTCTCGAAACTTTGACAAAAGTTCCACTGGAGTTTATCTATCATCTCCGTAACGCTTTCGCGATTACTAAATGATCCTGTAACGAAGCGTGCTGCTCTCCGTTGGATCTTCTCTATGTCTTGTATCAACCCTATCTGGTTGCTGAGCAGTATTCAAGCAGTGGGCGAACAAGCGTACTGTAACCTACTTCCTTTGTTTTCGGATTGCATTTCCTTAGGATTCTTCCAATGAATCTCAGTCTGGCATCTGCTTTACCGACAATCAACATTATATGATCATTCCATTTTAAATCACTCCTAATGCGTACTCCCAGATAATTTATGGTATTAACTGCTTCCAGTTGCTGACCTGCTATTTTGTAGCTAAATGATAAAGGATCTATCTTTCTGTGTATTCGCAGCACATTACACTTGTCTACATTGAGATTCAGTTGCCATTCCCTGCACCATGCGTCAATTCGCTGCAGATCCTCCTGCATTTCACTACAATTTTCCATTGTTACAACCTCTCGATACATCACAGCATCATCTGCAAAAAGCCTCAGTGAACTTCCGATGTCATCCACCAGGTCATTTATGTATATTGTGAATAGCAACGGTCCTATGACACTCCCTTGCGGCACACCTGAAATTACTCTTACTTCGGAAGACTTCTCTCCATTGAGAATAACATGCTGCGTCCTGTTATCTAGGAACTCCTCAATCCAATCACACAATTGGTCTGATAGTCCATATGCTCTTACTTTGTTCAATAAACGACTGTGGGGAACTGTATCGAACGCCTTGCGGAAGTCAAGAAACACGGAATCTACCTGTGAACCCGTGTCCATGGCCCTCTGAGTCTCGTGGACGAATAGCGCGAGCTGGGTTTGACATGACCGTCTTTTTCGAAACCCATGCTGATTCCTACAGAGTAGATTTCTAGTCTCCAGAAAAGTCATTATACTCGAACACAATACGTGTTCCAAAATTCTACAACTGATCGACGTTAGAGATATAGGTCTATAGTTCTGCACATCTGTTCGACACCCCTTCTTGAAAACGGGGATGACCTGTGTAACAACAATTACAGTGGTCCTAAAGATGCAGTCGGTTGGAGAATAGGGTAAAATGTAAGAGTCAGCGTAATTCAGGTACATGTAAAAAATTTTACACCAAAACTGTTACACATATGATTTATTAACTGTAAACTAGAATAGTGTACACAGAAAATAACTTTAAAATTTTGGAACGTAGTTTGAAATAGGAGTGACAAAATAGAAAAGACGTGTATTAGTGTCGAATCCGTATATTTCTGGGTCATGTGCTTTGTTTGTGATACTACAGTTAACTTTGAAACTCAATTTTAGACACATACTATACTGTACACACGTCTGGAAAATTTTAGAGCCAAATAGAATCAAGGACTCCCCTCTAGAAGTCACTATTCATGCTTTCGTAGTCCATAAATCAATAACCTCTTTCATCTTTCTACAAACAGGCAAAATAACTCACATGAAAACACAACAGACACATACAAAAGAGACACATACACACACGCACGCACGCACGCAGACCCACCGACCCACTCACCCTCCCACCAACCCACCCACCCACCCACCCACCCACCCACCCACACACACACACACACACACGCACACACACACACAGATAAGCCGAAACGTTATAGATTATGATCACTGCCCAGCCGGCCGTTGTGGCCGAGCGGTTCTAGGCGCTTCAGTCCGGAACCGCGCTGCTGCTGCGGTCGCAGGTTCGAATTCTGTCTCGGGCATGGATGTGTGTGACGTTCTTAGGTTAGTTAGGTTTAAGTAGTTCTATGTCTAGGGGACTGAAGACCTCGGATGTTAAATCCCATAGTGCTTAGAGCCATTTGAACCATCTGAACCACTGCCCACTGCGACGTTCTGTGCCACTTGGTGGCATTGCTGCACGTGACGGGATAGAAAAAATATGTGAGCCGAGCAGCCATGGGCGGGGAATCACCTAGCGAAGATACGTGCTGCAATTTATGAAATCCATTGAGACAAGTGACTTTGACAAAGGGCAGTTTATTATTACACAGAGCCAGTGAACATCACAAAAGCGGCGAAGCCCTTAAAATATACACGTGCTACTATCGCGAGTATCTACAGAAAGAGACAGGACAGTGAAGCCACAGCTAGGCGCTAAATGGTTGGACGTCCATGACTCTTCACAGAACGTGGGGTCCGGAAGCTTGTCCACTCTGTAAAGTAGGATAGATGGTGACCTGTGACAGCGCTGCCGAAAGAGCGCAGTGCTGGTGCATGCACAAGAGTTACGGAGCACACCGTTCATCGTACTGTGTTGAACATGGAGCACCGCAGCAGAGCACCCATACGTGTTCACATATTGGCCCAACGACATAGTCAGTTACGATTTCAGTTGGCGCGGGACCATTGGGATTCGCTGGTCGTCTCCACAGACGCCGTCATCGAGGTGAACAGCAGCACGAGACGTGCACCGAGCCACGGACGCCGGCTTGTGGGAGCAGTATTACGCTGTGGTATACATTCTCTTGTGCTGGAATGGAACCTGAGGTAGTAATGGAAGACACGCTGGCAGCCCGCGAACCACCTCCATCCCATCGTGCTTGATGTCTTCCCAGACGGCGATGTTCTCTTTCAGCAGTGTAATTGTGCGTGTCTCTGAGCCTGAACCGTGGTACTGTGGTTTGAGGAGCATTATAATGAACTCGTGTTGATGTCTCGGCGACCAAATTCGCCTCATTTAAATCGTATGGAACCCATATGGGTCACTATCGACCGCCTTCACAGCGTATGCAGGTCAACGGCCCTTCACTGACGCGAATTACATGACCGGTGCGTAGACATCGGATGCCACGTATCTCCACAAACCTACCATAAAACTGTCGGATTCTTGACACGCTGAATTAGTGACGTATTTAGTTCCAAAGACGGACAAACAAGTTTTAGGCGGGTGATCATAATCTTTTGGCTCATCATTGTATAAACGTTTCAGCAAACATGGTATCTACATACAAGCTGTTTGCGAGAATAATTGAGGATTTGTGGTTACGAGCTGCCATTACCTTCAATATGAAGTATTGTGCAAGTTAGTACAAGCGTATTTTAAATGTAAATTTTCGATTAATTTCCCATATAGATATGTTCTTCTTCTTTGTCAGTTAGACAACAGGCTATGAAAGGAACAGTTGTGAATTGATTCGTAATATGGTAAATGTGAAAGTAGAGCTAGACATTCCAGTAATGTTTAACTTCTTAAGTTTCTCTTCCATGTACAGAAAATAAGACACGTAGTATTCAAAACCCGCTCTCTTTTGTTTCTTTTTGTGACGAGCAATCAGACATGGGGGAGATGGACACTCAAAACTGACGAGGGAGATGTGGTTCAGTGAGAACTTACACCGCAATGCCATCTTAAATCTCTCTTTGGAAAACAAATAGTTCCAATATTTCGTCCCAGATTTAACCTGTATTGACATCGCACCAGTCGATTAAATAAATAAATGTATATATTGTGGTTTTTTTTAAAATAATATAAGAAATTATTTTACAATTTTACAAGGAAAAAAAATTAATTCTACACTATCTGAATTGAAATAAGGCTCATGTATAGCAGCTATGAGGAAAATAATATCTATGATGACTTTTGTAATTTTCAATTTTCGCAGTTAAATGCAACACATGCTACACTTATTGTTTTAAGACCAGCCACAGGAAGTGTGATGGTAATTTGTGTAAGACATTACATTTTGTTGTAAAGATCTGTTAAATAGATACTAGTGCGACATTTCTGTGTAGCAATATGGGCAATAAAGTTAGGAAGAGCGAGATTATTTTCTAATAGATCCGTGATAACATAATTTTAAATGTAGATCTGTGCATTCCCCGCTTACTGAGGCCCAAAGACAGTGTTTGTAGTTTCAGTTTGATTTAAATCTGAAGTTTCAATAGCCATTTATTCAGTGTCCCTTTTCATTATTACCAAAAACATACATAAACAATCTGTAATAAAGGAATGTGATCAGATATGGGAGTATTAGCTCATTTTAAATGATAAGAAACATCTTTTTCCCCCCCAAAAAAGAGAAAATATCAGTCTAATAGAAAATGAAAGACAGTACATTTTTAGATTGTGAGAAGTACGTGCGCTGTGACGAGAAGGACGTTAGTGTTTGTTGGCTCTTGGACATTCAGCGTGCAATAGTGCCACGATTTAATTGTTGTTGTTGTGGTCTTCAGTCCTGAGACTGGTTTGATGCAGCTCTCCATGCTACTCTATCCTGTGCAAGCTTCTTCATCTCCCAGTACCTACTGCAACCTACATCCTTCTGAATCTGCTTAGTGTATTCATCTCTTGGTCTCCCTCTACGATTTTTACCCTCCACGCTGCCCTCCAATGCTAAATTTGTGATCCCTCGATGCCTCAGAACATGTCCTACCAACCGATCCCTTCTTCCAGTCAAGTTGTGCCACAAACTTCTCTTCTCCCCAATCCTATTCAATACCTCCTCATTAGTTACGTGATCTACCCACTTTATCTTCAACATTCTTCTGTAACACCACATTTCGAAAGCTTCTATTCTCTTCTTGTCCAAACTATTTACCGCCCATGTTTCACTTCCATACATGGCTACACTCCATACAAATACTTTCAGAAACCACTTCCTTACACCTAAATCTATATTCGAAGTTAACAAATTTCTCTTCTTGAGAAACGCATTCCTTGCCATTGCCAGTCTACATTTTATATCCTCTCAACTTCGACCATCATCAGTTATTTTACTCCCTAAATAGCAAAACTCCTTTACTACTTTAAGTGTCTCATTTCCTAATCTAATTCCCTCAGCATCACCCGACTTAATTTGACTACATTCCATTATCCTCGTTTTGCTTTTGCTGATGTTCATCTTATATCCTCCTTTCAAGACACTGTCCATTCCGTTCAACTGCTCTTCCAAGTCCTTTGCTGTCTCTGACAGAATTACAATGTCATCGGCGAACCTCAAGGTTTTTACTTCTTCTCTATGAATTTTAATACCTACTCCGAATTTTTCTTTTGTTTCCTTTACTGCTTGCTCAATATACAGATTGAATAACATCGGGGAGAGGCTACAACCCTGTCTCACTCCTTTCCCAACCACTGCTTCCCTTTCATGCCCCTCGACTCTTATAACTGCCATCTGGTTTCTGTACAAATTGTAAATAGCCTTTCGCTCCCTGTATTTTAGCCCTGCCACCTTCAGAATTTGAAAGAGAGTATTCCAGTCAACATTGTCAAAAGCTTTCTCTAAGTCTACAAATGCTAGAAACGTAGGTTTGCCTTTTCTTAATCTTTCTTCCAAGATAAGTCGTAAGGTCAGTATTGCCTCACGTGTTCCAACATTTCTACGGAATCCAAACTGATCTTCCCCGAGGTCGGCTTCTACTAGTTTTTCCATTCGTCTGTAAAGAATTCGCGTTAGTATTTTGCAGCTGTGACTTATTAAACTGATAGTTCGGTAATTTTCACATCTGTCAACACCTGCTTTCTTTGGGATTGGAATTATTATATTCTTCTTGAAGTCTGAGGGTATTTCGCCTGTCTCATACATCGTGCTCACCAGATGGTAGAGTTTTGTCATGACTGGCTCTCCCGAGGCCATCAGTAGTTCTAATGGAATGTTGTCTACTCCCGGGGCCTTGTTTGGACTCAGGTCTTTCAGTGCTCTGTCAAACTCTTCACGCAGTATCTTATCCCCCATTTCGTCTTCATCTACATCCTCTTCCATTTCCATAATATTGTCCTCAAGTACATCGCCCTTGTATAAACCCTCTATATACTCCTTCCACCTTCCTGCTTTCCCTTCTTTGCTTAGAACTGGGTTTCCATCTGAGCTCTTGATATTCATACAAGTGGTTCTCTTCTCTCCAAAGGTCTCTTTAATTTTCCTGTAGGCAGTATCTATCTTAACCCTAGTGAGACAAGCCTCTACATCCTTACATTTGTCCTCTAGCCATCCCTGCTTAGCCATTTTGCACTTCCTGTCAATTTCATTTTTGAGACGTTTGTATTCCTTTTTGCCTGCTTCATGTACTACATTTTTATATTTTCTCCTTTCATCAATTAAATTCAATATTTCATCTGTTACCCAAGGATTTCTATTAGCCCTCGTCTTTTTACCTACCTGATCGTCTGCTGCCTTCACCACTTCATCCCTCAGAGCTACCCATTCTTCTTCTACTGTATTTCTTTCCCCCATTCCTGTCAATTGTTCCCTTATGCTCTCCCTGAAACTCTCTACAACCTCTGGTTTAGTCAGTTTATCCAGGTCCCATCTCCTTAAATTGCTACTTTTTTTGCAGTTTCTTCAGTTTTAATCTACAGTTCATAACCAATAGATTGTGGTCAGAATCCACATCTGCCCCAGGAAATGTCTTACAATTTAAAACCTGGTTCCTAAATCTCTGTCTTACCATTATTTAATCTATCTGAAACCTGTCAGTATCTCCAGGCTTCTTCCATGTATACAGCCTCCTTTCATGATTCTTGAACCAAGTGTTAGCTATGATTAAGTTATGCTCTGTGCAAAATTCTACAAGGCGGCTTCCTCTTTCATTCCTTCCCCCCAATCCATATTCACCTACTATGTTTCCTTCTCTCCCTTTTCCTACTGACGAATTCCAGCCACCCATGACTATTAAAGTTTCGCCTCCCTTCAATACCTGAATAATTTCTTTTATCTCGTTATACATTTCATCTATTTCTTCATCATCTGCAGAGCTAGTTGGCATATAAACTTGTACTACTGTAGTAGGCATGGGCTTTGTGTCTATCTTGGCCACAATAATGCGTTCACTATGCTGTTTGTAGTAGCTAACCCGCACTCCTACTTTTTTATTCATTATTAAACCTACTCCTGCATTACCCCTATTTGATTTTGTATTTATAACCCTGTAATCACCTGACCAAAAGTCTTGTTCCTCCTGCCACCGAACTTCACTAATTCCCACTATATCTAACTTTAACCTATCCATCTCCCTTTTTAAATTTTCTAACCTACCTGCCCGATTAAGTGATCTGACATTCCACGCTCCGATCCGTAGAACGCCAGTTTTCTTTCTCCTGATAACGACGTCCTCTTGAGTAGTCCCCGCCCGGAGATCCGAATGGGGGACTATTTTACCTCCGGAATATTTTACCCAAGAGGACGCCATCATCATTTAATCATACAGTAGAGCTGCATGTCCTCGAGAAAAATTACGGCTGTAGTTTCCCCTTGCTTTCAGCCGTTCGCAGTACCAGCACAGCAAGGCCGTTTTGGTTAATGTTACAAGGCCAGATCAGTCAATCATCCAGACTGTTCCCCCTGCAACTACTGAAAAGGCTGCTGCCCCTCTTCAGGAACCACATGTTTGTCTGGCCTCTCAACAGATACCCCTCCGTTGTGGTTGCACCTACGGTACGGCCATCTGTATCGCTGAGGCACGCAAGCCTCCCCACCAACGGCAAGGTCCATGGTTCATGGGAGGGCACGATTTAATACAAAACCAATAAATAAAGGAAAGGAGAGTCAACAAAAGGTACATTCTAAGCCAAAAAATCACGCATCACGAAGGAATTACAGGAATGTGTTGGAAATTGGTGGATATGATTTACAGACAAACAAATTATTACAATTTCAGAAGAACTGTATCATTTATTCAAAAGAAAGAGCTTCAAAAACTGATCAGGTCAGTAACGCTTTGGGCTGCCTCTGGCCTATGCAAGCAGTTATTCGGCTTGGCACTGACTGAGTTGCTGGATGTCCTTGTGAGGGGTATCGTGTCTAATTACGTTATATTATTGCATAAGATCGTCAAAATCCCGAGATGTTTGGAGGGCCCTGCCCACAATGCTCATACATTCTCAATTGCTGACCAAGGTAGCGTTTGGCAAGCACGAAGGCAAGAAGAAGAAACTCTCAGTGTATGTGGGCGGGTGTTATCTTGCTGAAAGTCTAGAATGGCTTACGTTGAAGGGCAACAAAACGGCTGGTTGATTATCGGCGACGTACTGCGGTGTCGTAAGGGTGCCGCGGACGGCAACCAAAGATGTTCTTTGTTGGAAAGAAATATAACCCCAGACCATCACCTGTGTCAGGCCGTATGGAGGGTGACAATCAGTTGGTGTCCAGAGTCGTCTTCGGCCAGTAATCTTGTTGAGTAAAATTGCATTCAGTGATGAGTCCCTCTCAGAAGTGAGCCACGATTACCAGTGAAAACGTGTCTGGTGTTGCCCTGGACAATGGTAGGACACTAACATAACTATCGCCCGTCATACGGTCCCACAACCAGGAATGTTAGTCTGGGTGCTTTTGGTTGTCATCCGCTGCATTCTTACAGCATAGCGGTACGTCGACGATTTTCTACGCCGCGTTTGGTTGCCCATCATGGTAAGCCATCCTGGGGTTACATTTCAGCAAGCTAATGGCCGTCCGCACACGGCGAGGGTTTCTACAGCTTGTCTTCGTGGTTGCTGAACGTTATCTTGGCCAACAACGTCACTGGATTTCTCCCCAGCTGAGAATGCTTGGAGCATTATGAGCAGGGTTCTCCAATCAGCTTGGTATTTGGATGCTCTGACGTGGCAATTGGAGAGAATTTGTCACGATATCCATAAGGAAGACATCCAAAACCCTGTCAATCAACGCCATGCCGAATAACTGCTTTCGTATGGACCAGAGGTGGACCAATGCGTTACTGACTTGCTTAATTTGTGAAGGTCTTTGCCTCAAATAACGGCCTTGCCGTAGTGGATACACCGGTTCCCGTCGGATCACCGAAGTTAAGTGCTGCCAGGTGTGGCCAGCACTTGGATGTGTGACCATCTGGGCCGTCATGAGCTGTTGCAATTCTTAGAGGTGCACACAGCCTGGTGATGCCAACTGAGGAGCTACTCGACCGAATAGTAGCGGCTCCGGTCAAAGAAAACCATCACAACGACCGGAAGAGCGGTGTGCTGACACCCCGCACCTCCTATCCGCATCCTCAGCTGAGGATGACACGGCGGTCGGATGGTCCCGCTGGGCCACTTGTGGCCTGAAGACGGAGTGCATTGCCTTGAACAAATCATGCAGATTGTCTGAAATTGTAGTCATCTGTTTTTCTGTGCATGTACATCACACCTATCGATTTTCGTTCCATTGGGATAATTCCTTCGCGGTGGGTCGCGATTTTTTCGTAGAGTGTATTTTGGGAGATGACGCTAGCAGACAGAAATTTGAAAACGGTTTCTTCTGAAAACGTGTTGACAGCAGCTAACATTTTATTTATCTTTAGATTTCGTATGAAGGTCTGCTACATAGACGAAATGGCACCTCCTGATTAGTGTTATCTTTTTTACCATCATGCACGTAGCATTTTTTGGGTGTTTACCTGAAACTTAGAAACAGTAGACCATTGCAGAACAATGTCTGTGTTACGTAACTAACCTGTTTTTGTTATACGTAATGTGAGTGCAAGTCTCTTCCGACAATTCTAAATCACTGGTACTATAAAACTGATTCCGGGTATTCTTTTAGGATAACAAATGCGTGAGCAGTTTTTAAGAACAAGTCAGCAACAGAGTTGTACGTGTTACCTCAACATGAGCCTTGCACCCCCGCAAAGGACTCCTACCAAATCAAAGTCATGTTTTCACTCTCCTGAAAATATACGAACCGAGTTCTTTCTCCTTTATGTTGCTTTGTGTTTTCATCTGTAGATACTTAATAAAATTTAAAAGAGTAAGGAAGTTTACTACCAATTATACAATAGAATACAGCAGTTTATTTCTGATAAAGATGGACGTCATCATGAACCGACGTACGAAATTTCGTCTACTTTTCCTCTCCCTTTATTTTGTCGCCACATCTAAGCCTGAAGCTCTAATTTTCTGTATAACTGTACCAGAAATTTGATTTAGTGTTCGAGTAAGAGAATTTTCATTTAGTCTTATATTTGTATTCACAAATCTCATCTCACTCTGATTAAAGCCCGGAGTACCTAACAGCTGGGGCATAATGGCTGCGTTAGGATCGCAATGTGGTAACGATCTGTCGGCGACAGTGCCAGTGGCGAACCGAACATTTCAAATAAATACCAGCAGCGGAAACGGGCGCCGCTCGTTAATTACACACTCGACGCGACAATACGCGATAAAATAACTTCACGGTAGTCTGCCCATGTAGGACGGCCGGTCAGCGGCGCAAACCAGTTTTGAGGCGCGTTTCACAATTATGCGAATATGAATTTACTAAGAGTGTTGAAGCTCATCGCAAAAGTAAACTTCAATCGTATAAAAATAAAGCATACAGAGAAAATATCATTCTTCGCCGTATATTTGTCATACAATCAGTTTATTTACACAAGTACTGTGATGCGCCCATTTCTGAAAATAAAAACTTGCTGCTTTTTAAATTGACGAATGTTTCACTGCTGTAATATCACCACTAGCGAGTGGTTTTATTACAGTAAAAGGTAAATTATTTTGAAAAGAAGACTTCATGTTTGGAAACGGTTATGTTTTTCGTTGAAGGTTGGCAAAATATCAATATGTGAATTACTTCCACATTTGTTTGCCTTTCTTGCTGCTGCATTCGTCCATTCAGGCACACATTCACTACGCACTGCCATCTCCAGTTAATAAGTACTTTCATTAAGTTGGTCACAGAGATATTTATAATGTTATTAAAAAGATATCGTTTGAACTGCTATCGTAATATATATGTTGCTATTACGTAGTTAAATTTTTGTCCATTATTCTGTTTCGCAGCTCTCAGGCAGCTTAAAACTGTGTGCCAGAACCGTGGAAGGAAAATAGGAGAGAGCTACTTACAGAAATAAAGGTGTAATAGTGGGTCGCCAGTTGTGCCTGGTAACTCAGGTGTAAGAACGTTGCCCGCAAAAACCAGGATTCCTGGGTCAGATAGGCAGTGTGTGTTCCCTGTAATACAGTCGTCTGCTCCATGCTTCTAAAATAACTTTCTTCACTTACAATTAGAGGTATTCTTAAGGTTTTCTTGTTGGGAAATAACTCTGTCAAGTTAGTGTCTAAATGGTTCAAATGGCTCTGAGCACTATGGGACTTAACATCTGAGGTCATCAGTCCCCTAGAACTTAGAACTACTTAAACCTAACTAACCTAAGGACATCACACACATCCATGCCCGAGGCGGGATTCGAACCTGCGACCGTAGCGGTCGCGCGGTTCCAGACTGCAGCGCCTAGAACCGCTCGGCCACCCTGGCCGGCGTAGTTAGTGTCCAAGGCAGTATGTATGTGCAGCACGTGTGGTTAGTAGACATTGCTAGTTCCATAAAACCTCGTGGTCCTGGGGATGGCGAATTTAATAGGAGGGCACGTAGTGGCACCATAAAGCCCAGAGCAAAAATTTTGTCTGAAACAGAAGTTGGTCCCATGACGTCTGTCACCCCTAGCCGTTTGATGCGAGGATTCTTAAACATCCTGTGTAATAGGAATGTATTTTAATTGCAGGTAACATTTTACGTGTTGCACTCTTGTAGTTTACACAGTAAAAACTAAACTGAACTCCAAACGAAAAAGCCATGAAGGGTCCAAAGGTTCCGACCGGCCGCCGAGTCATCAGCCCATAGGCGAAACTGGATGCATATATGGATGGGCACGTGGTCTGCACACCACTCTCCCGGCCGAGTGTCAGTTTACGAGACGGTGTTTACACACATTCTAAGACTAAAAAAAGATAAAAAAGCGACGCACCACGAAGGAACGGGAATAGGTAGATATGATATAAATGTACAGACTAACAAATGATTAAATCTCAGAAAAATTGGATGATTTATTGAAGAGACAGAGTTTCACAAATTGAGCAAGTCAACAACGCGCTCGTCAACCTCTGGCCTTTACGCTAACAATTATTCGGCTTAGCAATGATTGATAGAGTTGTTACATGTCCTTCTGAGGGGTATCGCGCCAAATTCTGTCCAACGTCAAAACTCCGAGCTTTGTGGCCCCGCCCTTAATGCTTCAATTCTCAATTGGGGAGAGACCCGGTGACATTGCTGGCAAGGCACGTTTCGGCAAGCATGAAGAAAAATAGTAGAAACTTCGTCATGTTCGGGCGGGCGTTATCTTGCTGAAATTTATGCCGAGGATGTGTTGCCATGTGAAGCTACAGAATCTTCCACGTACCGTTTTGCTATAAGGGTGTTGCGGATGACAACCAAAGGGTCGGGCTATAAAATGAAATGACACACCAGATCATTACTACTGTATAGGGTGACTCAAGTAGAATCGATATCTATATACATGGATACTCTACAACTTTTTCGATGTATTCCGTCAGTCCTATCTGGAAAGGATCCCACACGGCACAGCAGTATTCTAAAAGAGGACGGACAAGCGTAGTGTAAACAGTCTCCTTAGCAGGTCTGTTACATTTTCTAGGTGTCCTGCCAATAAAACGCAGTCATTGGTTAGCCTTCCCCACAACATTACCTGTGTGTTCCTTCCAATTTAAGTTGTTCGTAATTGTAATACCTAGGTATTTAGTTGAGTTTACGGCTTTTAGATTAGACTGATTTTCGTGTAACCGAAGTTTAGCGAGTTCCTTTTAGCACTCATGTGGATGACCTCATACTTTTCGTTATTTGGGGTCAACTGCCCTATTTTCGCACCATTCAGATATCTTTTATAATCGTTTTGCAGTTTTTTTTATCTTCTGATGACTTTATTAGACGATAAACGACAGCGTCATCTGCAAACAACCGAAGACGGCTGCTCAGATTGTCTCCCAGATCGTTTATATAGATAAGGAACAGCAAAGGGCCTATAACACTACCTTAGCGAACGCCAGAAATCACTTCTGTTTCACTCGATGACTTTCCGTCAATTACTATGAACCGTGTCCTCTCTGACAGGAAATCACAAAAAAATGGTTCAAATGGCTCTGAGCACTATGGGACTTAACTACTGAGGTCATCAGTCTCCTAGAACTTAGAACTACTTAAACCTAACTAACCTAAGGACATCACACACATCCATGCCCTAGGCAGGATTCCAACCTGCGACCGTAGCGGTCACGCGGTTCCAAACTGACGCGCTTAGAACCGCACGGCCACATCGGCCGGCCAGGAAATCACAGATCCAGTCACATAACTGAGACGATATTCCATAAGCACGCAAATTCACTACGAGCCACTTGTGTGGTACAGTGTCAAAAGCCTTCCGGAATCCCTTGTCAATAGCACGCAACACTTCAGGTGAATAAAGAGCTACTTGTGTTCCACAGGAACGATGTTCTCTAAAACCATGTTGACAGTGTGTCAATAGACGGCTTTCTTCGAGGTAATTCATAATGTTCGAAGACAATATATGTTCCAAAATCCTGCTGCATATCGACGTCAACGATATGCGCCTGTTATTCAGTGGATTAATTCTGCTACCTTTCTTGAATTGTCGTCACTGACTGCTTCCATCGAAGGCGTGTCTGCAGATGTTCCGGACAGTGGAGGAATACCACCGTGACTGTCGCTAACCACATTTCCCGACATCCATGAGTTAAGTCCTGTGGAGCCATTTGATTTCACAGCAGACCCCTTTGGTCGTCATCCGCGACACCACTGCAGCACATCGGTACGTCGACGATATTCTACGCCGCTTTGGTTGTCCTCCATGGCAAGCCATCCTGAGTTTACATTACAGCAAGATAATACCCGCCCACACACGGCGAGAGTTTCTACTGCTTGTCTTCATGCTTACCAAACTCTACCTTGTTCCGAAAGGTTTCTGGGTATATCCCTAATTGATGACGTCTGGAGCATTAGGGGCAGGGTCTTCCAACTACACTACTGACCATTAGAATTGATACACCACGAAGATGACGTGGTACAGACGCGAAATTTAGCCGACAGGAAGAAGATGCTGTGATATGCAAATGATTAGCTTTTCAGAGCATTCACACAAGGTTGGCGCCGGTGGCGACACCTACAACGTCCTGACATGAGGAAAGTTTCCAACGATTTCTCATACACAAACAGCAGTTGACCGGCGTTGCCTGGTGAAACGTTGTTGTGATGCCTTGTGTAAGGAGGAGAAATGAGTACGATCACGTTTCCGGCTTTGATAAAGGTCGGATTGTAGCCTACCGCGATTGCGGTTTATCGTATTGTGACATTGCTGCTCGCGTTGGTCCAGATCCAATGACTGCTAACAGAATATGGAATAGGTGGGTTCAGGAGGGTAATACGGAACGCCGTGCTTGATCCCAACGGCCTCGTATCACTAGCAGTCGAGATGACAGGCATCTTATCCGCATGACTGTAATGGATCGTGCAGCCACGTCTCGATCCCTGAGTCAACAGATGGGGAAGTTTACAAGACAACAACCATCTGCACGAACAATTCGACGAAGTTCGCAGCAGCATGGACTATCAGCTCGGAGACCGTGGCTGCAGTTACCCTTGACGCTGCATCGCAGACAGGAGCGCCTGCAATGGTGTACTCAACGACGAACTAGATTGCGGATACAAGCCGAACAGTGTTAAAAGGGTTCAACACTCGCTGCAGACATACAATGAAAGTAAACGCTAAATCATGGATGAACAATCGGATCAGTAATGGATCTTTCCGCAGGCGAGGCAATTGCTCAACAAAAAGAATAACAAGTCAAAAATGATGTTTCCAAAAATGGTTCAAATGGCTCTGAGCACTATGGGACTTAACATCCGAGGTTAACCTAAATAACCTAAGGACATCACACACACCCATGCCCGAGGCAGGATTCGAACCTGCGACCATAGCGGTCGCGCGGTTCCAGACTGAAGCGCCTAGAACCGCTAGGCCACTGCGACCGGCTGATGTTTCCACATTCCCCCAAAGATTACAGGAAAAGCCATTTTTTCCGACCATATACCATCAAAATTCTATTATATGTGTATTCGTATTTTAGGTGTTTCTCAGGTAATTTATCTAGAGGAGTTCGGAAAACTGCCTAAAGCCACAAGGAGGAAGGGCATTGCGCCAAGCCAAAGATAATCGACACACTGATTCGATTTGTGTTCAAAAATGTTCAAATGTGTGTGAAGTCTTATGGGACTTAACTGCTAAGGTCATCAGTCCCCAAGCTTACACATTACATAACCCAAATTATCCTAAGGACAAACGCACACACCCATGCCGGAGGGAGGACTCGAAGCCGCCGAGATCAGCCGATTCGTTTTGTGACTTGCTCACTTCTACCTCTAGAAGTAGCATGGCACACGTGAGGTATACACGGCAGTCAAATTATTGTAATTTTTATATTTATGAAATGTTAAGTTGAGAACTCAAATACTTATAGCACCAAACAGTTCGATGCAACTCTAAAATCGACATTGCGAACGTAGACTTTGATATTTTCCGACCATGATTAGTATACTAAGGCAAGATCGGTTTTCTCCGATAGGCTATGTGACTCTGTGGTAAAGTGCTCCAATGCCACGTAGAGGTCTTGGGTTCTATTCCTCACTGATGGAAAATTTTAAACAGAAGTACTGTTCTACTGGCAGTTGTGAAAAATTTAAAATAGAAGAATATGAAAACAATCCGTAGCGTTCCAGACTGTAATCGAAGTTTCGTGTCTTATTTCGACTATTTTTTCGGTTTTATCTTTTCGCTTCGAATAACTACATCATTTAAATATAAAATTCGTCAAATAGGTGCTAATTAACAGCTATCTAATTATTATTTTTATGAAAATTGCATGTCTTCTTTTTTCTAACTAAATGCACAGACAAATGTCCAGGTTTCATTGCAAATGGAAATTCGTAATTACTGGCGCTTTACAAAAGATTGTTTAAATTGAAAAGGTATTACAAATGAAATTATTTTTCAGCTTTACGAATTTTATTCTTCTGGTAAACGCTCATAGATCGTGCATCGTTGTTTAAAAATTTGCGAGGGCTGGGAGTCGAACTATCGCTGCACACGTGGTAGGCGAGCATTCTGTCACACAGCCACGTCACCTCTCGAGAAATCGGCAAAACTTTAATCGGTTTTCTCGACAATTTTTGAGAGGTGCAACGAAGTTCCTTTGCTGACTGCTATCTGAGTTCTGAACTTCAAGTAGCATAAATATGAAACATAAATTAAGAAACGTCTTTAATCTGAAAAGTTTTTAAAACGGGCTAAAAGAGTATACAGTTATTTCTCCAAGCCACATACCGATTACTAACCCCTTGCACAAAAATTGTGATAGTGAATTTTTAATATACACTCCTGGAAATGGAAAAAAGAACACATTGACACCGGTGTGTCAGACCCACCATACTTGCTCCGGACACTGCGAGAGGGCTGTACAAGCAATGATCACACGCACGGCACAGCGGACACACCAGGAACCGCGGTGTTGGCCGTCGAATGGCGCTAGCTGCGCAGCATTTGTGCACCGCCGCCGTCAGTGTCAGCCAGTTTGCCGTGGCATACGGAGCTCCATCACAGTCTTTAACACTGGTAGCATGCCGCGACAGCGTGGACGTGAACCGTATGTGCAGCTGACGGACTTTGAGCGAGGGCGTATAGTGGGCATGCGGGAGGCCGGGTGGACGTACCGCCGAATTGCTCAACACGTGGGACGTGAGGTCTCCACAGTACATCGATGTTGTCGCCAGTGGTCGGCGGAAGGTGCACGTGCCCGTCGACCTGGGACCGGACCGCAGCGACGCACGGATGCACGCCAAGACCGTAGGATCCTACGCAGTGCCGTAGGGGACCGCACCGCCACTTCCCAGCAAATTAGGGACACTGTTGCTCCTGGGGTATCGGCGAGGACCATTCGCAACCGTCTCCATGAAGCTGGGCTACGGTCCCGCACACCGTTAGGCCGTCTTCCGCTCACGCCCCAACATCGTGCAGCCCGCCTCCAGTGGTGTCGCGACAGGCGTGAATGGAGGGACGAATGGAGACGTGTCGTCTTCAGCGATGAGAGTCGCTTCTGCCTTGGTGCCAATGATGGTCGTATGCGTGTTTGGCGCCGTGCAGGTGAGCGCCACAATCAGGACTGCATACGACCGAGGCACACAGGGCCAACACCCGGCATCATGGTGTGGGGAGCGATCTCCTACACTGGCCGTACACCACTGGTGATCGTCGAGGGGACACTGAATAGTACACGGTACATCCAAACCGTCATCGAACCCATCGTTCTACCATTCCTAGACCGGCAAGGGAACTTGCTGTTCCAACAGGACAATGCACGTCCGCATGTATCCCGTGCCACCCAACGTGCTCTAGAAGGTGTAAGTCAACTACCCTGGCCAGCAAGATCTCCGGATCTGTCCCCCATTGAGCATGTTTGGGACTGGATGAAGCGTCGTCTCACGCGGTCTGCACGTCCAGCACGAACGCTGGTCCAACTGAGGCGCCAGGTGGAAATGGCATGGCAAGCCGTTCCACAGGACTACATCCAGCATCTCTAAGATCGTCTCCATGGGAGAATAGCAGCCTGCATTGCTGCGAAAGGTGGATATACACTGTACTAGTGCCGACATTGTGCATGCTCTGTTGCCTGTGTCTATGTGCCTGTGGTTCTGTCAGTGTGATCATGTGATGTATCTGACCCCAGGAATGTGTCAATAAAGTTTCCCCTTCCTGGGACAATGAATTCACGGTGTTCTTATTTCAATTTCCAGGAGTGTACTTCTAAAATTTAAAACGGAATACCTCGGGCGTACGCTAAATAACTCATGGACGAATAGTTTGCATAAGACACAAAAAATTTTTTTTCACTACAAACGATATAAACGTTGTGTGATTTTTCTTAATAATATTTACTCTCTACATTCCTTACTCTTGCCTATTGCATGCGCGCTGCGGCTTTCGTTTTACATTTTATAAGTATTGTCATAGCTATTAAAAATTCACATTTTCGTATTTTCGGAACTATCTATATGTGATTAGGAATCTGTATGAGGCTAAGAGAAACTAATTTATACTTTTCAGTGCTTTTTAAAAACGTGTCATGTTAAAAAGGTTTTTATTTAAATAATTATTTTCTACTTTAGTCATAAGTGTTTGAAAATTTTCAATCCGTTTCTAATATTTTGATGAGATTTCTACAGAGACAAGTGATATATCTGAGGTTTATTTTTTGCCGGCCGGTGTGGTTGTGTGGTTCTAAGCGCTTCAGTTTGGAACCGCGTGACCGCTACGGTCGCAGGTTCGAATCCTGCCTCGGGCATGGATGTGTGTGATGTCCTTAGGTTAGTTAGGTTTAAGTAGTTCTAAGTTCTAGGGGACTGATGACCTCAGAAGTTAAGTCCCATATGCTCAGAGCCATTTGAACCATTTTTTTTAGGTTTATTTCAGTTTCTCGCCACATGAGTCAACCAGTATTGCTTCCTCCTACGTAAAACTCGCTAAAAGACCGTGAAGTTAAACGAGACAGCCGACGATACACGGAGACTTACCAGCTATAGTCTTACCACACAACATTCTCGACTGGAACAGGAAAATAGGGAGATAGCTATGGTAATCAAAGATCCGTGACCACACTCAGACAAGAAAGAGTTGCTATTGCATTCTCACCCCGGTCTGTTTAAAGTTTCAGGTGATCAGCTCATCTGGAAGTTAGTTTAAAATGAATACCAAAATTTGTACCAAATAGACATACTGTTGAGTGGTACTTAAGTAAATAAATTAGTGAAATCAAAGTAAAGTAGAAATTAGAATATAAATGAAAAACTTAGTTTAGTTTAGAAGAATTACACTCTGGCAAACAGTGGGCAGAACAGCAGAGCAGAAGAGACAATGACCATGAAGTCAGCAGGTTCCACATAAGCGGATGCTGTCGACTCAGCCGTCAGGGCATCACCCGACCAGCTCATGTGTTTCTCGTCTACATTCCAAGAGCCAATGACCGACGTTAAGAAGATTCTTCGAGAAGCTTTTGAACGTGATAGAAGAGTCAATGACCGGCTCACGTGTTTCTCAGTCGTCACATATGATCAAAGGCCCTCGCCTCCATTCCAAGAGCCAATGACCGACGTTAAGAAGATTCTTCGAGAAGCTTCTCAACGTGACAGAAGAGGAAATGACCGTGAAGTCGTTCACCTCCAGTAAACTGAAGTGAATAAATACGCGAGACGCAGTGGGCCCGACAGACGAGAGACGAAGAAGACGAAGAAGTAAAGAAGCGTAGCAGTAGTTCTCAGTCAGTTTCGGTGCTGAAGACCGTCATGCAAGAAGAGGCTGCATCATGCACGGACGCACCAAGTCCGCCGCTGTAATGGAATAGCAAGCAGCAGCCGTGGCGCCAGAAGACAGATGTTAAAAGGTATTTTAAGTCTGATTTTTACGTATCCGGGTGACTCGTGAGGACGGGAAGGAGACGGCCTCACATCAGCAGTCACCTGTGAGCTGGGATGAAGATCTGACAGCCGAAGACTGGCAAGCGGGACTCCGTTGTTCGAGTCCGGGACACTGGCCTTCCCCCGCCGCGCCGTTCCGCTGGCCGACGCACAACACACGCGGCCGCTTAGAGAAGAGAAACACTGGGACGCCACATCCGAGGTATCACCATCCGATGCACGACTTCGCTCGCAATAATTAAACGGGCCACCTCGCGCTGCGCGTCTCCAGTCAGCTGGGCGAGACGGCGACACGAGATACACACTGCCAGGCGTAATCAGACGCCGCCGCTGCCGCAGCAGAAGGCTACGCAAACGACACAGCTGCCGTTCTCCGAACCAGAACATCCAGTAAGATACAGTTGTACGAAACTTTCAATAAAAGTTATCTTATGTAAAAATGCTGTTCCATTCTACCTCATACCCGAGCCAAGCAAGAACCCACCCTGCCCACATGTTGTTAAGAGAGAAAAATTAATTTATTTAGTATTTTCACCCTGACATAATGCTTTAGAATCAAATGCCCTTTTCAGTAATGCTCATCCTGACAACTGACTAGCATCAAAAGAGAGAACCCAGTTACATTTAGTATCAGAACTGTTACAATACAGACAAGATGGCGAGCTAATAAAAACATAATAATACAAAATTCTGATTGTCACGTAGTCCTCTTGTGAACAAGGATCTCTTTTTACAAATGTGTGATGAAACTGTAACACCTTGATGTAATTTCAGTGTTTTTTTACTTAATATTGTAGCTGTGTGTATACAGACTGAAGCCATACATCGCACTTTGTTCAGATTCCTCCGTTTGATATTAAGCTCTTGGTTCTTACAAAACTGCATTCTGTTGAAATGCCTAACGTAGGCAACGAAAGACGCACACAGTGGGCAAATGCTTCCATCGCCTCCCCCCCTCCCTCCTTCCCCCCACGCCCACCCACGGCTCACTCCTAGAAAATGCAGCTACGATCATCACAGCTTCGGAAACAGTACCCCACCACGTAGATAGAGGTACCGATTCAGTATCAGTTTGAGGAAATCCATAGGATGTATTACTTAACTTACAGCAGCAAGTAGCAAATATATCCATCCACTCGTACATCTACACATATACCCGGCTAGTTACCACATGGAGCTGGGCAGGGCGCACCTTTTATCAGTAATAGTCTTTCTTCTCCCTGTTCCACTCCCAAGTGGAGCGAGGGAAAAACGACCATTTGCTTGTCATCACACGCAGTATTCGCGTGAAATATAACTGGAGCGGCAGTAGAATCGTGCTGCAGTCACCGGCAGTTGCCACTCCTCTAAATTCTCTTACTAGCGTCCATGAAAAGAAAGTAATCTTCCATTTGAGTTCACGCAGCAGTTCAATGATGGCCATGTGTTGAACGAACCTACCGGTATCAAATGTAGCAGCACGCTTCCGAGTTACTTCGACGTCTTATTAAGCCGACGTGGTGGGGGGTCTAAAACAAAAAAGCAGTACTCATGAACTGGTCACACTGATATTCTATAAACTGCCTTCTTTACAAATGACATACAATTCCCTACAATTCTCCTAGCAGACTGAAGTCGAGCCTTTGCTTTTCCTACTACCGAAATTACGTGCTCGTTCCACTTCATTTCGCTCTGCAACTTTACGCCTAGATACACTATTGGCCGTTAAAATTGCTACACCAAGAAGAAATGCAGATTATAAACGGGTATTCATTGGAAAAATATATTATACTAGAACTGACATGTGATTACATTTTCACGCAATTTGGGTGCATAGATCCTGAGGAATCACTACCCAGAACAACCACTCTGGCCGTAATAACGGCCCTGATACGCCTGGCCATTGAGCCAAACAGAGCTTGGTTCAATGGTTCAAATGACTCTGAGCACTATGGGACTCAACTGCTGAGGTCATTAGTCCCCTAGAACTTAGAACTAGTTAAACCTAACTAACCTAAGGACATCACAAACATCCATGCCCGAGGCAGGATTCGAACCTGCGACCGTAGCGGTCTTGCGGTTCCAGACTGCAGCCCCTTTAACCGCACGGCCACTTCGGCCGGCCAAACAGAGCTTGGATGGCGTGTACAGGTACAGCTGCCCATGCAGCTTCAACACGATACCATAGTTCATCAAGAATAGTGATTGGTGAATTGTGACGAGCCAGTTGCTCGGCCACCATTGACCAGACGTTTTCAATTGGTGAGAGATCTGGAGAATGTGCTGGCCAGGACAGTAGTCGAACATTTTCTGTATCCAAAAAGGCCCGAACAGGATCTGCAACATGCGGTCGTGCATTATCCTGCTGAAATGTAGGTTTTCTCGGCGATCGAATGAAGAGTAGAGCCACGGGTCGTAACACATCTGAAATGTAACGTCCACTGTTCAAAGTGCCGTCAGTGTGAACAAGAGGTGACCGAGACGTGAAACCAATGGCACCCCATACCATCACGCCGGGTGATACGCCAGTATAGCGATGACGAATACACGCTTCCAATGTGCGTTCACCGCGATGTCGCCAAACACGGATGCGACCATCATAATGCTGTAAACAGAACTTGGATTCATCCGAAAAAATGACGTTTTGATGCGGATAAGATGCCTGTCATCTCGACTGCTACTAATACGAGGCCGTTGGGATCCACCACGGTGTTCCGTATTACCCTCCTGAACCCACCGATTCCATATTCTGCTAACAGTCATTGGATCTCGACCAACGCGAGCAGCAATGTCGCGATACGATAAACTGCAATCGCGGTAGGCTACAATCCGACCTTTATCAAAGTCGGAAACGTGATGGTACGCATTTCTTTTTACACGAGGCATCACAACAAAGTTTCACCAGGCAACGCTGGTCAACTGCTGTTTGTGTATGAGAAATCGATTGGAAACTTTCCTCATGTCAGCACGTTGTAGGTGTCGCCACCGGCGCCAACCTTGTGTGAATGCTCTGAAAAGCTTAATCTTTTGCATATCACAGCATCTTCTTCCTGTCGGTTAAATTTCACGTCTGTATCACATCTTCGTGGTGTAGCAATTTTAATGGCCAGTAGTGTATTTAATCGGTGTGCGTCAAGTGGCATATGATTGATACTGTATCCGAAGATTTTAGAGGATTGCTTTTGCTACTCACATGCATCAGCTTACTCCGCATTTAGAGCGAGCTACCATTCAAACCACCAAATGGAATTTAGGTCGCCTTGTATCCGTCTACAGCCACTCTACAACTACACGGTACAGTACAGTACAACTTCACCACCAAATCGGCCTAGATTGCTACTCACTCTATTCGTCAGATCGCTAACGTCTATGCACTCACAGGAAAAAAATCCCAGCGCCGAGAAGTAGTTGTACGAGACAAAAATGGTTCAAATGGCTCTGAGCACTATAGGACTTAACATCTGAGGTCATCAGTCCCCTAGAACTTAGAACTACTTAAACCTAACTAACCTAAGGCCATTATACACATCCATGCCCGAGGCAGGATTCGAACCTGCAACCGTAGCGGTCGTGCGATTCCAGACTGTAGCGCCTAGAATCGTTCGGCCACACCGGCCGGCTGTACGAGACAAACTAAAGTTGTTAGGCGCTCTTCTACATCTGATAGATGTCGTCTATTCAAATCTCGCTGCAGCCGCATAATGATGGTGTTAGTAGCGCCACTATGAGGATGAAAATCGGATTTGCTTTAAATACGATCTGTAACGGTTGTGAGCATTAGTTATCTTTGATATTACAAGTACTGAGGTTATGTAAGTCAAGAATGCCTTTGACATGACGAAGATGCCATTATCAGATACTCATTGAGTTTGAAGGAAGTCGTGTAATAGGGCTACAAGTTGTACGTTCCTTTCGTGATCAGGCAGAAAGACTTGGCAGGTATGTAGCCGCTGTACATGACTGCTGGCACCGGTGTTCGCGGGAAAGTACGGCCACGTGACAGTACCGAAAAGGAAAAACGTCGTGAGGCTCTGGCGCATTCATTGCGTCTGCAGCAGCAATTCGAGCAGCAATTGGCACCACAGTGACTCAACGAACTGTTACAAATCGGTTATTACAAGGACAGCTCCTAAACAGACACTTTGTGGAGTGCATTCCACTGGCCCCAAACAATTGCCGTTTGCGACTTCATTGGTGTCAAGCGAGAGCTTATTGGACGGCGGTGGTCTGTTGTGTTCTCTGATAAAAGATGGTTATGCCTCGGTGTCATTGAGGAGCGTGTGTTGGTTAGGAGGTCAAATGAACGCAGGCAACTGAAATGTCTGTGACCGAGACACACCTGGAGTTATGTTCAAAGGTGAGATTTCGTATGACAACAAGATTTGTGGTTATCCCACGTACCCTGATCGCAAATTTATACGTTTGTCTGGTGATTCGACCTGTTGTGCTCCCATTCATGAACAGCATTTCAGATGTTGTTTTCCAATAGGATAAAGCTTGCCTACATACCGCTGTTTTAACACATGTTGTCGACATTTTGCGTTGACCTACTCGATCACCAGATGTTTCCAATTGAGCATGTATGGGACGTCATCGGAAGACAACTCCAGCGTCATTCACAACCAGCACCGACCAGGTGAGACATTCATGGAACTCCAGCCCACAAACTGACATCTGGCCTCTGTACAACACAATGCCTGCACTTTTGCATGCTTGTATTCCACATTCAGACAGTTACACAGATTACACTGGCCAACGAAAAACTTTTTTAAACTTTCCTTACTTTGATAGCTGATCTTTATTGATTTTCATGAGCTGATTCTAAATCTAGCCTCAGTTTTTTTGTATCACCCACAGTTTACGAGCAATTTGCTTTTTATTATATACTATAAAAATCCTATGCTATATAGTAAAAAGGGAAATTAATGAAATGCTTTGTTATAACATAAGCATGGTTAGTATTTACAGTAAGCTACTTAAAACAATGATATGTGTTAATAGAGGTTTCACTTGTCAGCTGGAATTGGTTTGTATTTTCTTTCTCTTTTTTCTTTGAAGCTTCTTGTGTAGCTTTTTCTACGATGAGTCGCTTGCAGAACTTCTCGGTGAAGTGACCAACAGTAGTCTCCATCATGTTGGTGTTCCAGCGACCTTGGTAACATTTTTCCATCACTAGTTTAGGGTGTATCAATAAACAGCCTCCATTCTTCCTTTTTATATTCAATACCAAACTCATTCATCAGACCAAGAATGTCTGAGCAGTACTTTAAATCACCTTCTTGTTGAAAAAACTTGGAAAATTGCTGCTCTCTCTTTCTATACATATATACTGGTTCCAACTGCCAATAAGTTCTTTTCTTTTAATCTAGAGCCAAACAATTCAGCTTTTTCTTTCGTTAAGGCCAAATCCGTAACCAGATCGTTAAGCTCGGTCTGAGAAAACAATTTGGGCTCTAGACTTTCTGTATTACAATTGAATTCATCATCATCTGGTTCATCTAAATCAGATTGTGCATCAGAAAATACTTCTGTTGGAATAGAATTTAAATCATCTGGTGGTTCAGGAACCGGCAGATCTACACCATGCCCTACTGGTCGGATGTCGGACGGAAGGTTAGGGTAGCTTATTACCTTCTTGTTTTTCGAATTATGACCAGTAATATCAACACTGCAAAAGTAGCAATCATCGAAATGATTTCTAGGCTCCCTCCATATCATAGAAACAGCAAACCTAAGGCTTTTTTCTCCTTTTTGGACCATTTTCTCAGATCTTCAACACACACATGACATACCTTGCGTGGCGCCCAAGACTTATCTTGATCACCAAGTTTAGATCCAAAGTATGATAGGTAAACCTTTTTCACAAAGTCTGTAATGCTCCTTTGGTGTTTTTTAATCACAGATTCAACACAAATATAATGAAAACTGTCAGCAGAATTTTTACGGCCACGATTAGACATTGTACTGAGCACGTGTACAGGAAACGGGAAAGTGAGGTTAGGTTGACAGTAAAAAAAAAAAAAAAAAAAAAAATCTGTTAACACAAAAATAGAATCTACCTTTTTTTGCCCACAAATGTTTTTCAGCAGTGCTACCAACGTCATCTACATTCATTACACCTCCTTTTTAAATTATTTTAAGTATATAAAAGCTGTTAAATTCTTTAAAAATCACTTAATTTAATAAATTTAACTGTAAAATGTGAAGATATGGCGGGTGATACAGTTTTTTATGTATCATATTTGGATTTCCCACCCTAAAAAACATAAGAATAAGGTATTTTCAGTAAAAACGTTTTTCCATCGTTGGCCTGTGTTATTAATGTACCAACATCTCACATTTTCAATGGCTTGTCTCGTGCTTACATTAACCTGTGGGCTTCGAAAGTTGATCACTTAAATATATTGCCTACACAAATGTATTCAATATCTACATCTACAGTGGATACTCTGCAAATCACATTTAAGCGTATGGCAGAGGGTTCATAGAACCACCTTCACAATTCACTATTACTTCAATCTCGTATAGCGCGTGAAAAAAAATAACATCTATATCTTTCCGTGCAAACTCTGATTTCCCTTATTTTATTACGGTGGTCGTTCCTCCCTACAAAGGCCGGTGACAACAAAATATTTTCGCATTCGAAGAAGAGAGTTGATGATTGAAATTTCGTGAGAAGATCCCGCCGCAACGAAAGACGCCTTTATTTTAATGATGTCCACCCCAAATCCTGTATCATATCAGTGACACTCTCTTCCCTATTTCACGATAATACAAAACGTGCTGCCCTTCTTTGAACTTTTTCGATATACTCCGTCAATCCTTTCTGGTAAGGATCTTAACCCGCAGCAGTATTCTAAAAGAGGACGGACAAGTGTAGTGTAGGTAATCTCTTTAGCACATCTGTTACATTTTCTGAGTGTCCTGCCAATAAAACGCAGTCTTTGGTTAACGTTTCTCTAAAAGTAATTCCAAGGCATTTAGTTGAATTTACGGCCTTTATATTTGACTGATTTCTCGTGTAAACGAACTTTAACGGATTCCTGTTAGCACTCATGTGGATGACCTCACTCTTTTCGTTATTTAGGTCTCAAATGGCTCAAATGACTCTGAGCACTATGGGACTTAACATCTGAGGTCATCAGTCCCCTACAACTTAGAACTACTTAAACCTAATGACATCACACACACCCATGCCCGAGGCAGGATTCGAACCTGCGACCGTAGCGGTCGCGCGGTTCCGGACTGAAGCGCTAGAAATGCTTGACCACACCGGCCGGCCGTTATTTAGGGTCAATTGCAAATTTTTGTACCATACAGTTATCTTTTCTAAATCGTTTTACAATTTGTTTTGAGTTTCTGATGAATTTACTAGTCGATAAACGACAGCATCGTCTGCAAACAATCCAAGCAAGCTGCTCAGATTCTCTCCCAAATAAGGAACAACAAAGGGCCCTATAACACTGATTTGGGGAACGCCTGATATCACTTGTGTTTTACTGGATGACTTTCCGTCAGTCACTACGAACTGTGACCTCTCTGACAGGAAATCGGGAATCTAGTCTCATACCTGAGCCGATATGCCACAAGCAAGCAATTTCACTACAAGCCGCTTGTTTAGGACAGTGTCAAAAGCCTTCTGGAAATCCAAAAATACGGAATCAATTTGAAATCCTTTGTCAATAGCAATAAACACTTCATGCGAGTAAATGGCTAGGTGCGTTCCACAAGAACAATGTTTCCCAAATCTGTTTTGACTGTTTGTCAACAGACCGTTTTCTTCAAGGTAATTTATAGTGTTCGAACACAATATATGTTCCAAAAGCCTGCTCCATATCGACGTTAATTATGTGGACCAGCAATTTAGTAGATTACTCCTACTACCTTTGTTGAATATTGATGTGACCTTGAAACTTCTTAATTTAAATTATTTTAATGTAACTGCTAGTGAAATTGAATGCGAGAGTCACTTTGCTTGTCTTTGTCATCTCAACACTGACCCACAATATCCTCGCGCAACGCAATCTGACTGCTCAAAAATGATAACCTGACTTCAAATAATTAATACAAAAGAATGGCCCTGAATTAGTAGAAATCCTAACAATAACCTACATATTTCATAAGTCACTTACCTCACAAAAATCTTCATTAAACGAACTACTGCAATGCTGCAAGCACCAATACTGCCACCTAAATAAAAGATTCAAACTACTGAAGGCTCTAACTACTAATAAGCATCTGGTTTGCAAAGGAAAGATTTTGTTGCAGAGCAAACAATGTAACTTTACCTTAATAATGCGACATCCAGTTCCAAAAATTGTACAGTCATGCATAATATTCAATCTCCAAGCCGGACACGTCCAGATCGTCCGCTCGCGCTAATAATACAAACCTCCAACACTGTTATTATAAACCTCTAACCTCCATCACTGCTGACTACTCACACCTAACTTCCATAACTGCTGGCTCTTCACCTCTAACTTCCATCACCGCTGTGTGTTAACCTCCAACAGCTAGTCCGACTAGCTACAAAGTTTCTTACAGACTGCGCACAGCACTGTCAGAGTTATTAATGCAGTCTATCGCGCTGCCAACATACAGACACATAAACAGGCTACTTGCTACCTGTGCATCTTTCCAGTCTTTGGGTACGGATCTTTCGTCGAGCAAACGGTTGTATATGATTGCTAAGTACTGAGCTATTGTCTCAGCATACTCTGAAGGGAACCTAATTGGTATACAATCTGGACCGGAAGACTTTCTTTTGTTAAGTGGTGTAAGTTGCATCACTACTCCGAGGATATCTGTTTCTATGTTACTCATGTTGGCAGTTGTTCTTGATTCGAATTCTGGAATATTCACTTCGTCTTCTTTGGTGAAGGAATTTCGGAGGGCAGTGTTTAGTAACTCTGCTTTGGCAGCACTGTCTTCGAAAGTATCTCCAATACTATCGCACAGAGAAGGCATTGTCTGTGTCTTGCCGCTAGCATACTTCACACAAGACGAGAATCTCATTGGATTTTCTGCCAGGTTTTGAGACAAAGTTTTGTTGTGGGAGCGATTACAAGCATCTCGCACTGAAGTCTGGGCTGAATTTCGAGCTTCTGTAAAATATCGCCAGTCTTGCAGATTTTGCGTCCGTTTAAATTTGGCATGTTCTTTCCGTTTTTACAGCAACAGTGTTCTGATACATTTTGTGTACCAAGGAGGATCAGCTCAGTCGTTTGTTAATTTATTTGGTAAAGATCTCTCAATTGCTACCGATACTATTTCTTTGAATTCAAGTCACATCTGGTCTACATTTACAATGTTAATTTTCAAGGAGTGGAAATTGTCTCTCAGGGAGGCGTCAAGTGAATTTTTATCTGATTTTTTTTGAGTAGGTATATTTTTCGTTTAATTTTGGAGGATTTGGTGGTTACAATATCCAGTCTCGGTACGACAACCATGTGTTCACTAATGCCTGTATCCGTTTTGATGGACGTTATTAACTCAGTATCATTTGTTGCTAAGAGGTCAATTGTGTTTTCACTACCGTTTACCTTTCGCGTAGGCTCATGAACTAACTACTCGAAATAATTTTCAGAGATTGGGTTTAGCACAATTTCGGATGATGTTTTATGCGTACCTCCGGAATTAAACATGTATTTTCGCCAATATATTGAGGGTAAATTAAAGCCACTACCAACTATAATGGTATGAGTCGGGTACGTGTTTGAAATCAAACTGAAGTTTTCTTTGAACCTTCAGCAAATGTATCATCGGAATTGGGAGGTCGGCAAAAGTATCCAATTATTATTTTACTCCGGTTTCCAAGAATAACCTCTGCTCATACTAACTCACAGGAACTATCTATGTCAGTTTCACAACAAGGTAAAGTACTTCTAACAGCAACAAACACGCCACCGCCAACTGTGTTTAGCCTATCCTTTCGGAACACCGTTAGATTCTTCGCAAAAATTTCGGCTGAACTTAACTCAGGGTTTAGCTATCTTTCAATGCCAATAACGATTTTATCATCAGTCCCGAAATTACACTATTCTACATTAATTAATTCTTGGTGTTAGGAATATTTTCCGTTAGTGTAGAAAAAAAGAGCGGTCCTATTAACTTCGTTGAGGCATAAGATGTCCAGGGCACTTTTCGTGCTACCTCAAATCTATTTCGCAGATTATTCTTCTTCTCCTTGCCGCTGAAAATACCACATGACTCTTTTTTCTAGTAGCATTGTGCTTTCCAGTCATAATATTTCCTTTTTTCTCATGATATCAGCCACCATGAACAAAGAAAATATTGTCATGTATCTGAACGATATCTGCCTGACAGCAAGACTACACACAAATTCCATGCGATTTACACTCCCTCAGTTAAGTACGCTGTCGGTAGCAGGTACCTGTTATACGGTGTTACTGTTATATGCTTGGTGGTTAGTAAACACAATCAATAAACACAGCCTTGGGTTTCATTTCCAATGACATCGTACTTTGTTCCCTACACGTAATTAATTTGACTTCCCCCGCCACCGCCGCCACAGCCGCCCCCGCGACCCGTAGTTCTCATCCCTGCCCCCCTTCCCATCACGCACACACAGGCAACGTTGAGATACATTTTACAATTACGTTTAGGATCAAAATTTCCCTTTAACTTTGCTGCAATATATATAATTTATTAGCTGCATCCTGCGGAGTCACATGCAGTTAAACAGTTATGTTTAAGACGTCGTATCACCTGAACAATGTAAAGTGCAGGACATACTTTTGTAAGTACATTCAACTACATATATGGGTACTGTCTCGGAAACGTGTTGTGAATAGAGTTAGTAACAAAGAAATAACAGAATTGAACGTCACACGTGATGCGGCAGTTTTTCACGCATCTCATGGTTTATGTCGTCATACCTCCTGGACTCTGTATGGTACAGTGATAGAAATATGCTGGTACATTCAAATGTGTATGTGAATACTGTCTACAGAATGTGTCGAGAATTCAGGTGGAATTAATAAGTAATAAATTAAAACGTCATGAAACTTCGTGGCAGATTAAAACTGTGTGGTGGAGCGAGACTCGTATTCGGGACTTTTGACTTTCACGAGTAAGTGCTCTACCATCTGAGCTACCATAGTACAGATCACAACCCCTCCTAACAGCTTTAATTCCGCCAGTACGTCGTCTCCTATCTTCGAAACTTCACAGAAGCTCTCCATCAGACCTTGCAGAACTATCATTCGGAAGAAAGGATATTTCGGAGACATGCTTAGCCACAGCCTGGGGGATGTTTCCAGAATGAGATTTTCACTCTGCAGCGGAGTGTGCATTGATATAAAACTTCCTAACGGATTAAAACTGGGTACCTCATATGGTAGAGCACTTGCCCGCGAAAGGCAAAGGTCCCGAGTTCGATTGTCAGTCCGGACACAGTTTTACTCTGGCAGGAAGTCAGTAGCTGGTGGAAAAAACCACTCATTTTCTTGTAGTTGCAACGGCAGAACGAAAATACCGCCAGGAAGTGGTTATGTTCAGCTAAGTAGAGATCATTTGCAGCCATTCATAGACTTCATGTTTCCAAACAAAGATGAAATATTTATGGATGACAATGAGCCATATCACCTGGCCAAAATTGTTCGCAACTGGTTTGAAGCACATTCTGGACAATTCGAGAGAATGATTTGACCACCCAGATCACCCGACATGAATTCCATCGAACATTTACAGGACATAATAGAGGGGTTACTTCCTGCACGCGCACTTGCGGAATTATGGATGGCCATAGATGCAGCATGGTTCAGTATTTATGCAGGGGACCTCAACTAGTTGGTGAGTCCATGCCACTTCGAGTTGCTGTATTACTCTGGGAAAAAAAGTTCCGATACGATATTAGGAGGTATCCGACGAGTCTTGTCACCTGTTACATGGAAAAACTGGTAGAAGCCGACCTCGGGGAAGATCAGTTTGGATTCCGTAGAAATATTGGAACACGTGAGGCGATACTGACCCTACGACGTATCTTACAAGCTAGATTAAGAAAAGGCAAAACTACGTTTCTAGCATTTGGAGACTTAAAGAAAGCTTTCGACAATGTTGATTGGAATACACCCTTTCAAATTCTGTAGGGAGCGAAAGGCTATTTACAATTTGTACAGAAACCAGATGGCAGTTACAAGAGTTGAGGAACATGAAAGGGAAGCAGGGGTTGGGAAGGGATTGAGACAGGGTTGTAACCTCTCCCCGATGTTATTCAATCTGTATAGTAAGCAAGCAATAAAGGAAACAAAAGAGAAATTCGGAGTAGGTATTAAAATCCATAGAGAAGAAATTAAAACTTTGAGGTTCGCCGATGACATAGTAATTCTGTCAGAGACAGCAAAGGACTTGGAAGAGCAGTTGAACGGAATGGGCAGTCTCTTGAAAGGAGGATATAAGATGAACGTCAACAAAAGCAAAATGAGGCTAATGAAATGCAGTCGAATTAAGTCGGGTGATGCTGCAGGAATTAGATTAGGAAATTAGACGCTTAAAGTAGTAAAAGAGTTTTGCTATTTGGAGAGCAAAATAACTGATGATGGTCGAAGTAGAGATGATATAAAATGTAGACTGGCAATGGCAAGGAAAGCGTTTCTGAAGAAGAGAAATTTGTTAACATCGAGTATAGATTTATGTGTCAGGAAGTCGTTTCTGAAAGTATTTGTATGGAGTGTAGCCATGTATGGAAGTAAAACGTGGACGATAATGCTGAAGATTAGATGGGTAGATCACATAACTAATGAGGAGGTATTGAATAGAATTGGTGAGAAGAGGAGTTTGTGGCACAACTTGACTAGAAGAAGGGATCGGTTGGTAAGACATGTTCCGAGGCATTAAGGGATCATCATTTTGGTATTGGAGGGCAGCGTAGAGGTAAAAATCGTAGAGGGAGACCAAGAGATGAATACACTAAGCAGTTTCATAAGGATGTAGGCTGCAGTACGCACTGGGAGATGAAGAAGCTTGCACAGGATAGAGTAGCATGGAGAGCTGCATCAAACCAGTCTCAGAACTGAAGACCACAACAACAACAACAACATACGTGTACCACACTGTGTGACGAAGAGAAGATGCCTCTGATTTCAGTCTCTCAGCTACAAATTAGAGGGTAAATGTTCCAGGGAACCAGAGACATTACACGGAAATATCACAGAAGAGAGAGGTCGCCCGCAGAGCGTTTTTCTGCAGAGAGTTCAAGGCCCGCAGTTCGGCTGGACAGCTATGGCCAGAGAGTAATGAAAGGCGAGCGGCTCTACCGGCCAGTCATTGGCCGTCTCTTTACTGTGCCGAGAGGAGAGTAGCGGAGGGGGCGAGCGGCCAGGATTGCCTTTTTGTCAATGCGGATTCCAGCGCGCACGCGCCGCGGTAATAGCTTTTAGGCAGGCAAATTGAATTTCCCTAACAGGAAGCTATTTCCCTTCTAGTCCGCGCTCTCTATGTTATATACTAGCCCATTTTGCCTCTTTGCGCAGTTCTTGCACCCGAGAGAGGGAAACGGTTAGCTGATTGTGTAAGTGGTCTTAAATTCCTTTACTTGCTTAGGAGAAGGAACCAGATATCTGGGCGGCCTTAAACGCGCAGTCCTACGCTTCTCTCGGCGCAATTTTCACAAAATTGCGTTCGCTTGCATCTGGCGTAGCGTTGTTTATTAGCGCGACATACCTGGTCTAACGCTCTGGTTGAAATACGTAAGCTGTAGTGTGAGCTATAAAGGAACCATGCTTTCGTTTCTAGGAGCAGAAAGTCGCTCGGGTGGAAATGAACATTTCATTGCTCGAGCACTCATATAAATCGAGATTTTATTATGTATATCAGAACGTAGTTTTTGAGGCAATATTTCTGGATAAAGAGAAACGACATAAGTAAAGAAGACTGCTTCCCAGTAACGATGCACGAAGATAGACATCACTACAGCACAATTAAGAGAGAAGTAAAACGTATGATTATCCGGTATAAGGAGGAGTCATGGGAGAAGAAATGCGCCGAGGTACCGGGTGATCAAAAAGTCAGTATAAATTTGAAAACTTAATAAACCACGGAATTATATAGATAGAGAGGTAAAAATTGACGCACATGCTTGGAATGACATGCGGTTTTATTAGAACCACCCCATATTGCTAGACGCGAAGAAGATCTCTTGCGCGCGTCGTTTGGTGATGATCGTGTGCTCAGCCGCCACTTCGGTCATGCTTAGCCTCCCAGGTCCCCAGACCTCAGTCCGTGCGATTATTGGCTTTGGGGTTACCTGTAGTCGCAAGTGTATCGTGATAGACCGACATCTCTAGGGATGCTGAAAGACAACATCCGACGCCAATGCCTCACCATAGCTGTGGACATGCTTTACAGTGCTGTTCACAACATTATTCCTCGACTACAGCTATTGTTGAGCAATGATGGTGGACATATTGAGCATTTCCTGTAAATAACATCATCTTTGCTTTGTCTTACTTTGTTATGCTAATTATTGCTTTTCTGATCAGATGAAGCGCCATCTGTGGGACATTTTTTGAACTTATGAATTTTTTTGGTTCTAATAAAACCCCATGTCATTCCAAGCATGTGTGTCAATTTGTACCTCTCTGTCTACATTATTCCGTGATTTATTCCGTTTTCAAATTTATACTGACTTTTTGATCACTCAGTAGAACACTTAGTTGGACACAACAGGGCATCATAAGCTTGGCGATTTATACGTCAGATGAGAGCTCCTGCTGAAATTAAAAGAGGAGCTAGGATGACTGCCAATTATGAGCGGAAGACACATTTTAAAGATCTTCTTACAGAGGAGAGGGAAAAGTTTCGACAGGAGCAGAACGAAATGAAGATTTATCATTCGGAAGACGTGGCTGAAAATGAAGCTCATCAGGCCCCTCAAAAATCTAAAAATAGAAAGATTTGTATGATTTAACAGTTTATATACGTCTATATTTATAGTACGGCACATGTAACACGGGACCTACTTTCCTACACGATACTCAGATCGTTAGGCATGCTACTCTTTGAGGATATCCAACAGATTATTTCAATTTCAGTATGTTATTTGACCTGGTGTAAACGTGGCGACAGGAGGGGCATCCGGGCACCTCTTAAAAACTAACCACGCCAAATCCGACCGTAACCATGCCGACCCTGTGAAAATGCTGGACAAAGGCACAAGAAAAAGAAGAAGATTTGAGCTGGTGTAATGGAACTACTCTTACTGACTGTATAATGTCCACTAATTGATTATGTTGTTTCGCTTCCTCAGTTTTGTACTGTAACCCCAAATATAACGTCATGTTTCATGTCGTGTGTTCCTCCCCTTTTTTTCTTTTTACGCAGTTTGATTATTCATCACTCGGGTTTCCACAGGTTTTGTCGAGTTAGCATTTTTCGTCTAGGCAACATTCCGATGGTTCTATCATTTTAAGTGTTCATGACATAAGTATTATGATTTTGGTTTAACCTTATTAGTGATTTCTAACACAGGTATCATGTTTATACGAGTTGTTCTCAATCATTTATGGATGCACTTTCTGTTCTGATTCTTCCTCCCTTCATGTCAGTGTGTTAAACATTAATTCACATAAAGTGTTTCTATACCATGGTCATTGTTGATGGCTTGTGAAACATGCTTCTTTCTTTTAAGGTTAGTCTGCTTGAAGTACAGAGGTTGGTTTCCCAAGTATGGTTGCAGACTAATGTACAACAGATTGGAAGTACATCAGTTCTGATCATTTAGTCCTTTGATAATTGCAAAGGGGCTCTTCTTCATATTTGTGTTTGTCCTGTATATTAGAATACATTAAAATAGTTTCCTGGTTATGATTCAGTCAGTACCACTTTCATGTATAAATGTATAAATATGGGACACCACTTTACTGGGGATACATAAATGTAGATTGTTATCGTATTTCTCACTAGCAATTTCGTACACTAAATGTCTAACTACGTATGATTTGTTTTACTGGTCGTCAATATGTAGAGAAATATTCCTTTACACATATTTCTTACTTGGTTTGCAACGTATTTTTCTAGACTGCACTACGATCGTGCAGCTACTGTTCATCAGATAGCGTATCTATTTTTAGGTTTTCGTAACTTTCCAGTTTTTTCACAAGTCCTGTGTGACGCAAGTTAACTTTGCCTTGCCTACTCACTTGCTTACCTTTATTCTTCGACATGTAAGCGCGATGGTTGCTACACCATATTTTTTGGCATTTGTTGTTAATGTTGTGAGTTCTTCCCTCATTATACTCTTCCGAGAGTACATGACGGGTGTTCGTTGACTTGAATATGTTGTTCAGATTGCACACTTGTATCTCTAATGTCTTAATAATACCAAGCATTGTGGCTAGTATATTGCTTAGTATCCAGTTTCTCAGTTAAGCACCTACTCATGAAGGCACCAACTGATATATTACACATTGTATGGTATACGCTGACACATGTTTTCTGGTTGTCTTTCTGTCGTGTGTTACACTTTCCTTTGTGTTCCCCTGCTTAAGGTATACGTAACATGTAGAGGTACGTGCATTTAGTTGTACGTGCATTTAGTTGTTCTGATCGAAATTCATGTCTTTCTAATGTATTAATGTCTGTATTGTAGTACTCTTCTTGAGTACTTCATAGTTTATGATTTTGTGTATCACCCAGCAACACGTCTGCGTACCAGCAGACTTCTCATGTTCATGATAGCGTCGGTTATGACCTATTCCACATATTTCAATAATCACTGCTTCGTTTGAATTGATTACGGTACATTACTTTAGATTCACAATTTGCTTCATTATAATTTTCTATTAAGTAAGTGACACCTTATGAATCTGTGATTGACAGATTGCATTAATGTAAATTTATATTCTTGTTTTTATATTATAATTAGTATATGAAACGTGAAGAAATAGATAGTTGTTGGGTTGACCTCCAGTAAGTGGTTTATGTTTTACATGTATATGGCAACTTATAAATAAATATTTTACCTTTAGTTTGCACTCATTAGTATATGACTATGATTGTTTCGCTTCAAATGTTTCACAGGCACTGACATTGTATCGTGGTTATCTATGCATAAATGCAGTATTGACCTCAGTTTCGTAGACTTCTTTTTACGCTTGTAAGGCATATATATTTTGTTATTACTAGCAATGCAAATTGCTTAGGGCTGAAATAAATCAGCAGTGCAAGAAAGTTAAGACGAAATGACTGCATGAACAATGTGAAGAATCTGAAAAGGAAACGAAAGTCGGAAGAATTGGCTCAGCATATAAAAAAGTCAAATAAATTAAAATTAAAAGCAATGGTGGTCGCATTAAGAGTGCAACGGGAATGCCACTGTTAAATGCAGAGGAGTGGGTGGATCACTGGAACGAGTATATTGAATGCCTCAAAGAGGGGGAACATTTGTCTGATGTCATAGAAGAAGAAACAGTGGTATATTTAGAACAGATGGTGGATCTAGTATTAGAATCAAAATTTAAGGAGTTTTGAAAGACTTTAAGACCAAATAAGACAGAATGGATAGATAACATTCCATAAGAGTTTCTAAATTCATTGGGGAATGCGACAACAAAACGACTGCTCACGTTGGTATGTGGAATGTACGAATCTGGCGATATACCATCTGACTATCAGAAAAATATCATCCACACAATTCCGAACATTACAACAGCAGACAAGTACGAAAATTACCCCACAATAAGTTTAACAGCTCAAGCATCGAAGTTGCTGACAAGAATAACACACAGAAAACCGGAAAAGAAAATTGACGATGTGTTAGATGACGATCAGTTTGGCTTTAGGTATGGTAAAGACACCAGAGAGGCAATTCTGACGTTGCGGTTGATAATGGAAGCAAGCCTAAAGATAAAAGAAGACATGTTGCGGCGGGTCGGGTTGGTCTCTCAGTATCCTTTAACCAATGTCCACCTACCTGGACTCATTACTCACTATCAGTCCATCACTCTGTGATGGCAGATACTGGCTTAGCCGACAAAAGCAGCATTGACGAAAACTGACTAAATACCTATCATGCAAATGCCACATGGCTCCATTCCATGGGCAGTAGCTGAAAGTTAGTTAAACTATCGAGCGTTTGGGATTATTACATGACACGTTTGAAAAAAATGTCTAAAATTTCCTTTATGTTGGTTTACTGTCTTTGCTATCCGTCTTCAGGCCTCAAGTGGCCCATCGGGACCATCCGACCGCCATGTCATTCTCAATTGAGGATGTGGAGAGGAGAGGCGTGTGGCCGGCACACCGCTCTCCCGGTCGTTATGATGGTTTTCTTTGACCGGAGCCGCTACTTGTCGGTCGAGTAGCTCCTCAGTTGGCATAAGGAGGCTGAGTGCAACCAGAAAAATGGCAATAGCGCATGGCGGTCCGGATGGTCACCCATCCAAGTTCCGGCCACGCCCGACAGCGCTTAACTTCAGTGAGCTGACGGTAACCGGTGTATGCACTACGGTAAGGCCGTTGCCTTTAGTGTCTTTAAGACCTGGAAAAAGGCTATCAAGTCCGTATTTACCATCCTGACATCAATTATGCAATGTTACTAACTGTCCGTGTTATAAGTTCATATCAGAGAGCACCCAGGATTATTTAGTCCGACCCGATTTTATGAACGTTCTAAACAGTCACTGACCCACGACTGCATGCGAGTCGTTCTCTAGGCTTTTTGCAAAGAAGTAGTTGCCATAATGTCCAGTAATCTGCACGAGATACGCGGAGTTTATGCACGACATGAAATGTACATAGGCGAATATCTCCTAAAATAAACATTCAGAAAGCTCAAACTTCCACAAGATACTCAATACTGTTGTCGCTTTTCGTCAGCGACACGAGAACCGATCAAACGCATGATTTTCTTAAAGGTATAAGTCTGATCAGCATGATTTAACATAGGTGGTTACCAGGAAGCGCCTCCCGAGTGACTGTCTCGACTCATAGAGCTGAGGCACAACACCCTACTGAAACGCGCGGGAAATGCTGAATTTCTATTGGTTAGTATGTTAAGCAGCCAACTGATCATGTTGAGCACATCTAAGCTCGCGATATTTCTAATGTCAGTCAATCAGATTACCACAAGTAATTTGGACTAGAAATCTCGTAATTCCGAAACCAAACAAAATTTAATGAAAACAAAATACGATTCTGTTCCGCAAAATAAATTATTAGTAAATTTAATACACAACACCCCTCCTGGCTGCCTTTAACAAAATCAAGCACACTCGAATACATCACAAGTACCCCTATTGCAAAACAACTTTCTCCGCATCCATTTACATTGTTTCACAGTGTCTTCCATTCACTCTCTTAGTACATCCAAAACAGTCACTCAATCAAAACACGATGAAATGACAATTTTCCAAAGTACTTTTCATTACGTCAGAAATCTGTGGTAAAGAAGCTAAAGAAAATTCTAGAAAATTAGACTATCGGAACATATCCTCTTGGTTGTAGTTTCAGTTGATACTATAGATGAATACAGTACAGAGCCGAACTCAGTATCACAGTGCCCGCACGGTTATTATGGGTTTTAGGTAAAAATTTATATATCCGAAAGTATTGAAGTTATTGCTTTGAAATTTTAACAGTTCGGTTGTGTTATCCATAGACTTTGATGCACTAAGAATGGAAATGATCGATTTATATTTAATAGCACTTCTTCAGATTTGTGAAGATTGTAACGTATCGCACGCAGCGTTAGGCAACTACACGGCTCGCTCGGCCCGGTAGCCAGCGTCAGCTGTGTCAGCTTGAGAACAAAAATTTGTTCTGCTGCCGGCTCTACGGCAAGCTACGCTTTCAATGTAATATGTGTGTTACAATGTTCATAGGATTTGTCGACCTTGAAAAACATTCAAAAATATAAAATGGTTTCAAATTTTCGAAATTCTGCGGAAAATAGGGTTAAGCTATAGGGAGGGACGGGTAATATACGACATGTGCAAGAGCCAAAAGAGAATAATAAGAGAGGAAAACGAAGAACGAAGAGCTCGAATTAAAAAGGGTGTAAGACGGGAATGTAACCCTAGTGTTCAATCTATATAACGAAGGAGCAATTACGGAAATAAAACAAACGTTCAGGAATGGAATTAAAATTCAAGGTGAAAGGATATCAAAGATACGATTTGCTGATAACGTTACTATCCTCATTGTAAGTGAAGAAGAATTACGTCAGAAAGTAGATGAAGTTAAAGAATTCTGCTACCTACGCAGCAAAATAACCAATGATGGATGGAGCAAAGAGGACATCAAATGCAGACTAGCACTGGAAAAAAGGGAATTCCTGCCCAAGAGAAGTATACTAATATCAAACATAGTTGTTAAATTCATTAAGAAATTTCTGAGAATATACGTTTGGAGCACATAATTGCATTCTAGTGGAACATGGACTGGAACAGAAGAGAATCGAATCATTTGAAAAGTGATGCTATAGAAGAATGTTAAAAATTAGGTGGACTGTTAAGGTAAGGAATGAGGAGATTCTGTCCAGAATTGGAGAGGAAAGGAATATGTGAAAAACACTGACAAGAAGAAGGGGCAAGATGATGAATATCTCTTAAGACATGAGGGAATGACTTCCATGGTATAAGAGAAAGCTGTAGCGGGTAAAAATTGTAGAGGAACACACAGACTGGAATGCATTCAGCAAATAACTGTGAACGTAGGGTGCAAGTACTGCTCGGAAGTGAAGAGTTTGGCACGGGAGAGGAATTCGTGGCAGGCAGCATCAAATCAGTCAGAAGAATGACGGCACCAAAGAATGGAGTCAGTCTCAATTCGCTGCAGTCATGGACTGTGCGGCTGGTCCCGGCGGCGGTTCGAGTCCTCCCTCGTGCATGGGTGTGTGTGTGTGTTTGTCCTTAGGATAATTTAGGTTAAGTAGTGTGTAAGCTTAGGGACTGATGACCTTAGCAGTTAAGTCCCATAAGATTTCACACACATTTGAACATTTTCAGACTCAACTGGTGCAAACCTTTACCGTGGCAAACGTGACAGAATAACGACAAACTCTGCTCGTGCGGTTTCACTACGTGTTCCAGTTCCGCTGTTACTCCTTCTTGGCCTGTCATCAAAGAAGCCATTGAAACGAGAATGAGCAACGGCAGCTTTAACTGGTATAGCTGTTACACATTTACTGGAGCATGGAAATGGGCGTTCTAAGCTGAAAGGCTTGTGAGAAATAAGACGTGACAGAAGTCCACTTTGGTAATATGTTGATTGGGTTTCTATTTGCAGGTCGAAGTAATTGGATGCGACAATATGGAGAGTTTTACTTGTTTGAATGTTCTGACACAGCTTTCTCGTAATGCTACTACACCACGGCTCACATTACCACATGAAACTTTGAGAGAGTCTCCAGCCATTGGTATTTGGAATTCTTCAAAATGGTTCAAATGGGTCTGAGCACTATGGGACTTAACATCTGAAGTCATCAGTCCCCTAGACTTAGAACTACTTAAACCTAACTAACCTAAGGACATCACACACCCATGCCCGAGGCAGGATTCGAACCTGCGACCGTAGCAGCCCACGGTTCCGGACTGAAGCGCCTAGAACCGTTCGGCCAAAGCGGCTGGCAATGCTTCTTTTCATTGAGTATTCTTCTGAACCCCTGATATCACTTGTCATTCATTGATGCGAAAGAGACAGGAAATGACCTGACGACCACAACGGTGTGATGGCGACCACTTATATTAAGGTGGCCAACGCCTGTGTTCGACGTCAAAGTAGAATAACGCCTCACAGACGACAGGTAGCAGACTAGCAGGGGAGGATATGTGAGGGAGTGGTATGATCTGTGGAATGTTTTCAACGTATTCCCTGCCAGATCTCGTCGCTCTGCAAGGCTCTATGGATCAACCTTTGGGACCATGTTCACCCATACATGCAGTTTCTTTTTCCTCGTCACGATAGCATCTGCCAGAAGTATAATACCACGTGCCACACAGCTCAAAGTGTACGTGAATGTTCGAGGGGAACCAGGATGAGTTTATGTACTCTCCTAGCCATCAAACTCCCCGGATTTAAACCCAATCGAGAATCTGCATGAGCATTTCGATCGGGCTATTCGCGCCATGGATTCTCATCCGAGAAACCTAGTGCAGCTCGCCACGGCACTGGAGTTCCACATCCTTTTCGGTACCATCCAGAGCCTCACGGACTCCCTTCCTGAATGTCTCGCAATGGTCCGCTTTGAAAAAGGTGTTTATTCGGGATTTTGACAGTTGGTCACATTAATCTGACTGGATAGTATAACGCACTCTAGATCAACGCTCTTCAACACCAGAAATGAGACGCGTTTTTTCCTCCTGGAGCAATCATTTTCCCACCGTGTGTAGCATTTACAATAATATATCCATGCTTCTTGTCGAGGTTCATTACGTGCACCACTATGTACTACTTTGCAAGTTTATCGTTATTGTTTTAAATGTTCATGTTCAACCTTGAGTGCTAGTCAACCGAAAGCTCTATGGATCAACCTTTGGGACCATGTTCACCCTTACATCAGATTGCTACATTTATCCTTCTCCATCATCCTAGAAAGTTAACATCATCATGGAATCACTCTGTATATAACAGAAATTTACAGACTCCGTCGTCTGTAGCTTAACGCACTCTGTAGCGTTGTTGGATGACGTTTCTGCGCATACCTGTGTAAAACGTGACTTACTAACTCTCCTATACAGCGTGTAGAGTCTGTGTAACATGAAGTGTGAAACACCCTGTATTAGGAAGTTAACTTCCGCAGACCACTAATTCAATCTGTTTTTCCCTTCGCAGTGCATTTCATTGCTGCCAACGTATAAAACGTGCCGTTCATTCGAACGTGCGAAAACTCGTATAAAAATTATCGATACACTTTAATGAAAGATATAAGGACGATCTACGGTGCCACGTCACGTGGTGATGGGACCTCCGGCAGCGACAACGATACAGCCAGCCGGACGGATCACAGTTTTGTGGGAAAGCATGTCTTTTTATCACGTTCTTTGAAGGTTGAAAATTTCTTTTTCACATATTTCATTCCCTAACATCTAAAGATAGGCGGGCTGTCGTGGAAACAACTTCGCTCACCTCAGCCATATATATATTATGTCTATCATTCACAACTAGTAGATTTATTTTTGGGGCAATGTCGACCATTCGCCCAGACAAATATTAAGATTTTGTATATGTAACTAACTAAATATGCGAACGCATCCGCTTTTGTGCATGTATGTGTGTGTGTGTGTGTATGTGTGTGTGTGTGTGTGTGGTGTTGTTTCAAGCGAGAGTTACGGAACCGTGCCTTGACCGAGATGTTGCGCTCTCATGGCCGATGAAGTTCTGATGAAATGTGTGAAACAGGACAATATTACTGAGCCGTTAAGGCTCGTTCTATGTTTTACATCCTTACCTACTGGTGCGATCCGCCTCTGTCTAGTCGCCAGGTGGCGCGTTGGTGGCCCCTTAGTAGAGTCTATTGTTGTAGTTCTTTGGACAGCATGTTGTCGACATTGGCGGTCAGTTGGGGCTAACCACGACAGAGAGAGATAGAGAGAGAGAGAGAGAGAGAGTGTGTGGCACGTGTGACCTACGGCGTTCAGTGCACGAATATTACGTGCGCACGAATGTCTAAGAGGTCGGTCGTCAATAAAGTCGTGTTGACCGACAATAATTGGACCAGAGGTCCGCGCAGCCGGTCTACCCCGCATTAAGGAGGTATAGTTACTGATACGGACGTTGGAGTGCTGTTCATTTTCTAACGCTGTCTGGTCTTCCTTTGTGGGCGAGGTAATCGTTACTTGATTGCTGCATGTGTTCCCGTGTTGAAGTTGCTCCCGCTAACCTCGATTGCGTTTCTCCACCACTCTGCTTCAACAACTGGATTTATCTTTTGGTGCCTCTGTTTGACATTAAAATTTCCTCTAGTTACAATTTTCTCAATGTCTACTTATTTGTCAGCTGCATCTGAAGTTCTCATATGTTCTAAGCCGCCACGTGCGTTAATGACCACTGAGGTCGAAATTGAGACTGGTTTGTAATGGAAGTTTTGCTTCCCTGACTGATTTATCGAATATAATATTGCCTACAGTTGTGGTAAGCAAACGCTAGCGGCCAGTGACTCTTGGCTCTTTGAGTAAATGGGTCCCTTTACTATGGTGAGGTTTACCCTATCAGGAAAATTAATATTTGTTTCAAATATAATTAAGATTGTAGGTGAGTGATAGCACTGAAGATTTGCCTGTTACCTTCTAAACTACTTAAGTTAATGTGACTGAGGGTTATATGTGATTATCACATTAAATTGTTATATTTCACTGTGAGATCAACCATTTTGTAATTAATGGCGATGAGCACTATGGGACTCAACTGCTGTGGTCTACAGTCCCCTAGAACTTAGAACTGTTGAGTGGTACTTAAGTAAATAAATTAGTGAAATCAAAGTGAACTAGAAATTAGAATATAAATGGAAAACTTGGTGTAGTTAGAGAGTTACATACTGGCATTCAGCGAGCCGAACAGCGGAACAGCAGAGACAATGACCGTGAAGTCAGCAAGTTCCACATAAGCGGGCGCTGTCGATTCAGCCGTCAGGGCATCGCCCGACCGGCTCACGTGTTTCTCAGTTGCCGCATGTGAGCAAAGGCCCTCACCTACATCCCAAGAGCCAATGACCGACGTTAAGAAGATTCTTCGAGAAGCTTTTCAACGTGACAGAAGAGGCAATGACCGGCTCACGTGTTTCTCAGTTGTCGTATGTGAGCAAAGGCCCCTCGCCTACATTCCAAGAGCCAATGACCGACGTTAAGAAGAATCTTCGAGAATCTTTTCAACGTGACAGAAGAGGCAATGGCCGTGAAGTCGTTCACCTCCAGTAAACTGAAGTGAATAAATACGCGAGACGCAGTGGGCCCGACAGATGTAGATGGGGAGGTAGATGAAGACGAGAGGAAGACGAAGGCGAAGACGGAGACGAAGACGGAGACGAGCGACGAAGAAGACGAAGAAGAAGCGTAGCAGTTGTTTTAAGTTAGTTTCGGTGCTGAAGATCGTCAGGCAAGAAGAGACTACATCATGCACAGACGCACCGAGTCCGCCGCTGTAATAGAATAGCAAGCAGCAGCCTCAGTGCCAGAAGAAGAAGTTAAAAGGTATTTTGAAGTCTGATTTTACATACCCGGGTGACTCGTGAGGACGGGAAGGAGACGGCCTCACATCAGCAGTCACCTGTGATCTGGGATGAAGACCTGACAGCCGAAGACTGGCAAGCGGGAGTCCGTGGTTCGAGTCCGGGACACTGGCCTTCCCCCGCCGCGCCGCTCCGCTGGTCGACGCACAACACACGCGGCCGCTTAGAGAAGAGAAACACTGGGACGCCACATTCAAGGTATCACCATCCGATGCACGACGTCGCTCGCAATAATTAAACGGGCCACCTCGCGCTGCGCGTCTCCGGTCAGCTGGGCGAGACGGCGACACGAGATACACACCGCTACGCGTAATCAGACGCCGCCGCCGCCGCCGCCGCCGCCGCCGCTGCCGCAGCAGAAGGCTACGCAAACGACACGGCTGCCGCTCTCCGAACCAGAACGTCCAGTAAGATAACAGTTGTACGAAACTTTCAATAAAAGTTATCTTATGTATAAAATGATGTTTCATTCGACCTCATACCCGAGCCAAGGAAGAACCCACCCTGCCCACATTTTGTAAGAGAGAAAAGTTTATTTATTTAATATTTTCACCCAGACAGAATGCTTGAGAATGCTCATCCTGACAATTGACAGCATCAAAAGAGAAAACCCATTTACATTAAGTGACAGAAGTGTCACATTTAGTAACACAGCTGTTACATTTGATGTCAGAAGCTGTAGTAGCTGTAGTAGCCAGGCGTTCCCAATAAAATTTCATGCCATTAAGGCGAATGTGAAGGCGGAATGCTGGTTATCTGCTACCATACGGGATAAAGAGGTAAGGATACTGGTGGATACAGGCGCAAACGTATCAATAGTGAGTAATGAATGTATTGGAGAAAAGAAATATGACCCTCCAAGGTATAGATTGAGTGGAGTAGGAGGAGGTACAGTGAAGTCATTAGGATGTACATCATTGATTTTCTATATTCACGGTGTACAATTTCAAGAAGATGTAGAAGTGGTAACAAAGATAACTGACGGGTACGACGCGATCCTAGGGTTGGATTTCCTGAATAAACATCACGCTAAAATTGACCTCAGACAGCAAACTGTAGAACTTAGCGGAATAGTGTTTCAGCTAGGTGACACCGCTGCGAAGGGCCCTCTGCCGCAAGATTTCCCTAACCGGAAGGCGAAATCAACTATACTGCGTGCAACGTCCTTGAAGGTTGATTCGCGGGATCAGATACCATCTGGCTCAGGAAAACTTCTCTGGATGACCGTTGACCCCGAGGTACCTACAGATACAATATGTCTAATAGAGCCACTAGAGGAAAATGAGGAATTAGATGTATCACATTGTTTTGTACGTAGAAGTGTTGTACGGGTTCAAGACGTTGAAGGAGAAAGAAAAGTACCGGTACATATTGACAATTTTGGAGTGGAGGACAAAGAGTTGCATAAGGGAATATTAGTAGCTACAGTCAGTACTTTTGAAGAAGAAGATTTCATTTGGTCAGATATTAATGATGGTCAGAAACCAGACGCCTATAAAACCGCATTACGCCAGAAGATTGAGCATTTGCAAGGAAAGGATAGAGACACGATAGAAGCAGTTTTAGTTGAGTTTCAAGATTTATTTAATGCAGAAGGTCCACTGCCAGCAACAGATATCACACAGCATAGGATCCCAACAGGAAATAGCCCCCCAGTTTATAGAAAGCCTTATAGAGTTGCGCATCACTTACAGCCAGTACTGGATGAATTTTTAGAACAGCATCTAAAAGATGGAATCATAGAATATTCTGATTCGCCTTATAATTCAAATATTGTAATTATTCCAAAGAAGTCTCCCGACGGTACGAAACGATATAGATTTTGTTGTGACTACAGACACCTTAACAAACAAACTATCTCAGATGTTTATCCTCTTCCAAACATTACAGATATCATTGACAGTTTAGGTAACAGTAAATACTTTTCAACAATCGATTTACGTAGCGGATATCATCAATTGGAAGTTGCACCTGAAGATAGGCATAAAACAGCATTTTCTACCCCTGGAGGCCACTGGCAATTTAAAAGAATGCCTTTCGGTTTGAAAAATGCACCAGCAACTTTTCAAAGACTACTCGATGGAGTATTGCGAGGACTAAAAACTCAGCAATGTTGTGTATATCTAGACGATATTATTGTATTCTCCAAAGACATTAATGAACATGCTGTGCGTCTGCGTAATGTTTTTCAGAGACTTAGAAAAGCTAAATTAACATTAAATATGGAAAAATGTAGTTTTGCATTGACAGAGGTTACATACCTAGGGCATGTCATTAGTGAAAAAGGAATTAGAACAGATCCTCGATTAATTTCGGCAGTTAAGGACTTCCCAACACCACAACGCGTTAAGGAAGTACAAAGTTTCATTGGTTTCGCATCGTATTACCGAAAATATGTTCAAAATTTTGCTGAAATTGCCCGACCCTTAACCCAATTATTGAAAAAGGGTGCAAAATTTCATTGGTCTGAAGATTGTGAATCAGCATTTCAAACCCTTAAAGATAAGTTAACACACAGTCCAGTATTAGCCTACCCAGATTATAACAAAGAATTTATTTTATCCTGTGACGCAAGTGGTCATTCAGTAGGAGTTGTTTTGAGTCAGAATATTAATGGCGCGGAACACCCCATAGCCTACGCTTCGAGACAACTAACAACAGCAGAAAGAAATTATTCCACAACAGAGAAAGAATTGTTAAGTGTTATTTATGGTATCAAATACTTTAAATGCTACTTGTATGGTAGGAAATTCAAGGTCATTACAGACCACGCAGCTTTAAAATGGTTGCTTGGGTTAAAGGATCCATCTAGTCGTCTCACGCGTTGGACCCTATGTCTTTCCGAAATGGATTTCGAAGTTATCCATAAACCAGGCAAAAAACACACGAATGCAGATTGTCTAAGTCGGAAAATAGCACTTTTGGAAGCTACAGGCCGAGATACTGAGGACTGGAGAAAGGCACAAGATGAGGATACAGATTGCAAAAAATACGCATCTCAAAAACAATTTTGCTTTGAAGATGGTGTATTATGCCGTAAAACAAAACTTGGACCGCGAATTGTTGTTCCCCAACACCTTAGACAAGAAATAATGGCAGAGGCCCACGATCATATCCTTGCAGGACACGGTGGACAGCGGACAACCGAAAGACGTGTAGCAGAGCGATTTTGGTGGCAAACCAGAAAGCAGGATGTTGCGCAGTACGTTCGCAATTGCATTGCGTGCGCACAACGAGCTGAACTTTCTCGTTCAAAAATACCCTTACAGAGGCTCCCCGAGGCTTCATGTCCATTTCAAATCTGCGGAGTGGATCTCTACGGGCCATTTCATAAAACACCTGCTGGTAATAAGTATGTTCTTACAATTATAGATCACTTTTCACGCTATCTAGCTATGGTGAGTCTCCCAGATCAGCAAGCAAATACAGTTGCCCAAGCTTTAGTTAACAACTGGATACTTAAATTTGGCGTACCTGAAGCTATTATCACAGATCAGGGATCTAATTTTATGTCTGAACTAATGAAACAGCTATGCCACTTACTAAAAATACGCAAATTACGCACAACTCCGTTACACCCTCAGTGCAACGGACGCACAGAAAGAGTTCATCGGACAATTGGCAAGATGCTTAGTTATTATATTAACGAACAACATTCTAATTGGGATACGTATTTACCAATAATCGTGTCGGTATACAACGCCAAAACGCATGACGCAACTGGCATGTCACCTTATGAAGTGGTATATGGGAGAAAAATGCCGTCCCCTTTTGATGTAATCAGGCAGAAAAACGGAAAAGTCGGAGAAACAGTAAGAGATTTCAGTCGAATGATGAAAGATGTATGGAAAAAGGTTCAAAAATCTAATACAAAGGCTTTGGAACGACAGGAAAGATTAGGTAATACCCAAGCTAAATATCCAAATTACAAAATCGGTCAGTGGGTTATGCTTTCAGCTCCATACGTTGCGAAAGGAAAAACAAAGAAATTTGTAACAAACTACAGAGGTCCTTATCAAATTATTGAGATCACGTCACCAGTCAACGTTAAATTGCAACTGCCCACCAGAACTACTGTTGTGCATGTAAGTCGTTTAAAACCTTTTAAGGGCGCTCCAGATGTAATTCCTTCAACAGTAGTGTCTGCTTTTCCGAAGGGTGGAGGAAGTTCACGAAGAGGAAAAAGAGTGGCCACGCCAGCACAACATACAGACATGGCACCATACGATCTTCGACCAAGAGTGCGAATGTCCTAGTGGAATCTCAGTAGACTGTGGATAATATACAAAAGTAAATAATTAATAAATGATAATGGTTTATTTTTTAAGAAAAAGTTGACCGTAGAAACAGGTAGATCTTGTAGTTAAGAATGTATTCCTTCTTTTTCTTGTTTTTGTTTTTACTAGGTTGGTAGGCCCATAACCGTGTTGTTTGCTTTTTTCAGAAAACGCCATGCAAAGCATTTCCTACACAAAACCTATCCTACCTCAATGACTCCCTTGATAGTTCCCTTCTGAAGTCATTAGATACGTTCATAAACTCACAGCAAGACAAAATTGATGCCAATATTATAATGCAACATGTTTTAAAATTAAAAGGTGAACACAAAACTAAAATTATAATGCTAGGAACGGGTATATCTGGAACCTTTGTGTTGGTGTTTCTGCTTTGTACAGTTTTCTTTTATATAAGACGAAAAAATAAGCCAAATAATAATATACCACTTCATCAAATCCCTGTTAATTGGATACCACACTCTTAACTGGTGTACTTCAGTAGTTACTTTTAAGCATTAGTGTATTAATTTTGTTTATTGTACTTCACTCTTTACTAAACAGTCTTATGTTAAAATAAACAATACTGTAGAATCGTTATTCTTGCATTAGTATAGGGTAGATTAAACAGCTGTTGCTATGTAATTTTCTAAGTGAAAAATCTATTTCTGTTTATTCATTCTCATCAAGATTTGTTACACTTATTATAACCATTTATGTGTAAACTATGTGATTCATGAGCGCACAGGGCTTTTATAAAGTGATACAGTATTTTCAACATACTTAATGTGACGCATGTGTAAGTCGAGAGTTTTCAGTGCTTGTATTTTTTCCGTGTGAAGAGTGGAGGAATGTTGAGTAGTAAATTCGAGGGCGAATTTCTCCGAAGGGTGGAGGAATGTTGAGTGGTACTTAAGTAAATAAATTAGTGAAATCAAAGTGAACTAGAAATTAGAATATAAATGGAAAACTTGGTGTAGTTAGAGAGTTACATACTGGCATTCAGCGAGCCGAACAGCGGAACAGCAGAGACAATGACCGTGAAGTCAGCAAGTTCCACATAAGCGGGCGCTGTCGATTCAGCCGTCAGGGCATCGCCCGACCGGCTCACGTGTTTCTCAGTTGCCGCATGTGAGCAAAGGCCCTCACCTACATCCCAAGAGCCAATGACCGACGTTAAGAAGATTCTTCGAGAAGCTTTTCAACGTGACAGAAGAGGCAATGACCGGCTCACGTGTTTCTCAGTTGTCGTATGTGAGCAAAGGCCCCTCGCCTACATTCCAAGAGCCAATGACCGACGTTAAGAAGAATCTTCGAGAATCTTTTCAACGTGACAGAAGAGGCAATGGCCGTGAAGTCGTTCACCTCCAGTAAACTGAAGTGAATAAATACGCGAGACGCAGTGGGCCCGACAGATGTAGATGGGGAGGTAGATGAAGACGAGAGGAAGACGAAGGCGAAGACGGAGACGAAGACGGAGACGAGCGACGAAGAAGACGAAGAAGAAGCGTAGCAGTTGTTTTAAGTTAGTTTCGGTGCTGAAGATCGTCAGGCAAGAAGAGACTACATCATGCACAGACGCACCGAGTCCGCCGCTGTAATAGAATAGCAAGCAGCAGCCTCAGTGCCAGAAGAAGAAGTTAAAAGGTATTTTGAAGTCTGATTTTACATACCCGGGTGACTCGTGAGGACGGGAAGGAGACGGCCTCACATCAGCAGTCACCTGTGATCTGGGATGAAGACCTGACAGCCGAAGACTGGCAAGCGGGAGTCCGTGGTTCGAGTCCGGGACACTGGCCTTCCCCCGCCGCGCCGCTCCGCTGGTCGACGCACAACACACGCGGCCGCTTAGAGAAGAGAAACACTGGGACGCCACATTCAAGGTATCACCATCCGATGCACGACGTCGCTCGCAATAATTAAACGGGCCACCTCGCGCTGCGCGTCTCCGGTCAGCTGGGCGAGACGGCGACACGAGATACACACCGCTACGCGTAATCAGACGCCGCCGCCGCCGCCGCCGCCGCCGCCGCTGCCGCAGCAGAAGGCTACGCAAACGACACGGCTGCCGCTCTCCGAACCAGAACGTCCAGTAAGATAACAGTTGTACGAAACTTTCAATAAAAGTTATCTTATGTATAAAATGATGTTTCATTCGACCTCATACCCGAGCCAAGGAAGAACCCACCCTGCCCACATTTTGTAAGAGAGAAAAGTTTATTTATTTAATATTTTCACCCAGACAGAATGCTTGAGAATGCTCATCCTGACAATTGACAGCATCAAAAGAGAAAACCCATTTACATTAAGTGACAGAAGTGTCACATTTAGTAACACAGCTGTTACATTTGATGTCAGAAGCTGTAGTAGCTGTTACAGAACTACCTAAACCTAACTAACCTATTGACATCACACACATCCACGCCCCATGCAGGATTCGAACCTGCGACCGCAGCTGTCGCGCGGTTCCAGACTGTAGCGCCTAGAACCGCTCGGCCACTCCGGCCGGCATTTAGTCATTAATAATTCTTGGTAAAATTCTGGTTGTTACACGAACGGTTTGGTCGGCACTCGGTGTCACGCTCACGTTGAGCTTTAGCCTTGGTCGGAGCATTTTCGTATGTTCCATGACCATTATGCATGACTTTCATGTTTGCTTGTTTTATCTCGGCCTTCCGAACTGTTCGTAGCGTTTGAAGGCGCTGTTCTGGTGACTTATTTGTTACCCGTCGGTATGCCGGGCGTACCCTAAACGTGTCGGCTGTGTACGTGTGAGCGGGCGGCACGCCGCTTCCCTTCTCACCGTAACCTCTGACACGTTACGGCCTAATTTTGCTGTGGCATCCTTTATATATTGAGTTTTTATCTCGTAGCAATCGAGCGTTTATGTATCCAGTTGTTACCGTTATTTCTTTCATCTTATTCAGACCTGGTCTGCCGCACCTGCCCCTTCCGTGGTTTCCCTGTCTGAAGTTTGTTTTTTTTAACATAATAGTTTTAATGTTGACGTAATGCTCAGTTGTTAAATGGTATTATGTTATTCCAAGCCAGTATCTTGAATATGCCAAGGACCCTTCCCTGATTCATTGAATGTTCTCAATTTAAGTGATTCACTTTGGCCAAGATTGTAAGAAATTTATCTTTTTTATCTGTTTATATTGAACCTATTGTGTGTTATCAGTAAATCTGAAGTGATTAATTTCCATTTTAATGTATGTTTCAGAAATGCTCTGTATATTTATGGTGGTAAGATGGAGTAAAAGAACTCAGAAAAAACTTGTCTTGCCAGGTAACCTTCTCTGACTGATCAAATGTTTCCAGAATTGTGAGTTAACTTTGGCAGTGTTACAAATAATTGTCTTATTTATATTGAATCTATTCTTCTGTTTACCTGTAAATCTGAATTTTAGAGTTCCCTTCTTAATGTATGTTTGAACAGTGCGCTATATTTTTTGGTGGTGAGATTCAGTGGGAATGTGTTTCGTCAGGCAGTTGAATCATAAGATTTGTCAGTGCAGTACAATATTGAAATTTTGTGAAGCAACAAATGACTTATGATAAATGGCCTGCACCTTCCCATGCCGGTTTAGTTGTTCCTTTATCCTAAGGCGTCCACTGACATTTCAGTTATGTTCAAAAATGGTTCAAATGGCTCTGAGCACTATGGGACTCAACTTCTGAGGTCATTAGTCCCCTAGAACTTAGAACTAGTTAAACCTAACTAACCTAAGGACATCACAAACATCCATGCCCGAGGCAGGATTCGAACCTGCGACCGTAGCGGTCTTGCGGTTCCAGACTGCAGCGCCTTTAACCGCACGGCTACTTCGGCCGGCTTCAGATATGTCTTCGGAATGTAAATGTCGTCTTAGAGAAACTGACATGTGAGGGTTGAACAGTTCTATGCTGTCGTACTGTTTGAGGCAGCTGTAAAACATGGTTCCATCTTAGAGTAAACGTCACTCGTGTGTTGAAACTTCCAGTGGACTAGAAGATTAGTCCTTGAAATTCCTATATTGAAATGGTAATGAGGGCAGTAAAAGAAAATTACTGGGTTGTTTGTCGTGTCTTTAAGTCCGAATACCGGCAATTCCCTGCCATAGTCTAAGCTCTGCAAGTCTGTTCATCTCTGCATAATTATTGCAGACTATATTCACTTGAATCTGCCTATTGTATTCAAATCTTGATCTCCTATTATTTTATCCTCTTTACATATGTATTATATCTATTATTTTACTGAAGATGTTCCCTGAATGTTTTCTCAAAGACTCGATTGAAAACCCGTTTAGTGGTCATTGCTTACCACCGACCGCTGCCTCGTCGGACGAAGGGTTCTTAACCGCCGGACAGACAAAGGGACGCAGACAACAAAGCAATGCTATAAGGGTTCCGTTTTAACAGGTTGAGCCACGGAACTCTAATTATCTAATATTCGTCTCTCTCGTAGTAATCAAATGTTTGAACTAATTGATAAATAAATTATTTCTTAAACTAAATATCCTACTCCCGGTCTTTCGTCCAAATGATTGTATTAAAATCCTAATCCCTTTGGTTGTCGAACACTATCTACAATTCTGACCTAGAGTGGGAGAAAATCAATCCTACAACGTGAGCTCACCATGTGATAAGAACGAAAACCGAATGATAGTCAAAATTCGCTAAGAATTTGGAAGAAAAGTCATGAGATGACACAGGGAAAGGTGGGAAGACGGTGCGCAAGGAGACCTACAAACGTTTGGCGTCCGATACTACAGGAGAACTGCAGCAAATGTAGTGGTACGTAGAGCCTTAACCGTGGTGTCACATGCTCACGTGTGCTGGATCGAGTAGAGGCAGCTGCATGTAAAGGATCAGAATGAGTGATAGAATGCACTGATACATTTCTTGTAAATGCTTATCACTTACTGCACCAGTGCCATACGTTAGTGAGGCTTTCTAAAATAACTTTCTTCATCCCAATAAAGACAAAGAACTAAAAGACTTACAATTGAGCTGCCTTAAATCGACATTGGTACAGCCGAATGTTGTCCAAATATTTATAGCTATTTTAAAAATTAGTTAACAGAATAAAAAAGGCAATTCTGATATATTGGTTGCTCCTACACTCCATCTAAAATCCTCTATCTTCTTCGATATAATAAGTAAAATGAACATGCTTCGGAGATCATTTCTGAAACGTCTAGAAACCTGACGCAGTTTTAAACACAGATTTTAGTATATCATCGGGAACGGTGTAAAGCAGGCAGCTGTTAACTCTGAAACAAGACTGAATTTTATATGCGAGATGTGTCTCAGTAAGCGGATTATTTCCACTATTTAAAAGCGCTGAATATTCGCCGTGGGGATTATAAAAATGTGGGTGCGTGAAACGGCGGCAAAAATACTTTGTTTTATTGTTTCTGGAGTTTTCAGAAGCATTTATCGTTTACAGATGGGTAATGTAGAATTCCGAACAATTGTATCAATGCATGATTATATAGCCGGCCGGAGTGGCCGAGCGGTTACAGGCGCTACAGTCTGGAACCGCACGACCGTTACGGTCGCAGGTTCGAATCCTGCCTCGGGCATGGATGTGTGTGATGTCCTTAGGTTAGTTAGGTTTAAGTAGTTCTAAGTTCTAGGGGACTTATGACCACAGCAGTTGAGTCCCATAGTGCTCAGAGCCATTTGAACCATTTGAACCATGATTATATATCCGTTCTCCAATACCATTTGCTTCTTTTTATATTATAGATGTCATTACAGATTTTCGTTGAATATTTACTTCTGCAAGTAGCATTCATTTAAAGTACTGTGGTATTCATACTATATAACAGCGACAGATAATCATACTGTGTAACAGCGATAGATTAAACTTATTTGCAGCAATAGTACGTAAATAATCAAACATGCCGGAATATACTTCGAATAATAATGTAATATATTCTACCATCTCAGAATAAAGACTACTTGCATTGATAAATATTACAGCTATTAGCAGTTGAAACTTCTGCTAAAAGTGCCAATAGTGGCACTGATTGATCCTCCTTGTACAGTTGCTCGACTCAGTTTCAACAAAACTTCTGGTAACAGCCCAACTGTCCTTAAAGTTCATCAATATTTTGAGGATTTACGGACTGAAAGATAATATAAAACTATGCTCAACAGTCTCGAATGAAGTTGTCAGATTCTTAAACTGAACAAATTAAGAAGCAACTTATGTTAATGTAATATAAGCCGTTACTTGCTTCAATCATAAATATATGTCCGAGTGTTGGTAAATGTTATTATCTTTACGTAAAGAGAAGTATTATGTTCTGAATAACCTTAACTTTTATATATTAGATTAGTGAATTTACTCATGGCACTTTTGTTGCCTATACGTACGGTCACTATCAGAACTCTAATTAATAATCAAATTACCCAAATTAGAATGATTGAACCTTGACTTGCTGGTGTGTTAATGTATCGCCACAATAAAATAAAAAAATTGAATAGTTGAGGGAGTATCAATGGGAATAGTGGAATATTTAAGTTTACAAAAATAATGACAAGTTGTTATTGATCCTTGTGTAGCTACCACAAGCTGATTAACCTTACAGAAAAAATGTCAAACGCAAATCAAAACAGGGATGGTACTTCATTGGCAAAGCATTCGTTGTGGTGGAATCTATACAAATTCTCCCCTGAATTAATCCCTTTTGCAATGCAATCTGACTTTGATTACATAAATCTGCTGTGAGACCCAATTCTGTTCAAATGGAATCAACTACGACCAAGTACACCACAAACTATGGATCATCGAAGAATAGGGAGCTGTGAATATCATTTAACAACCCTACGCTGGTGCAGCAATACTTTACCCTTTCAACTTGATTCAGGCGGCAGCAGAAAACGGCAGGTTGTGGGCGAGGAGCGGCGCGCTGCAGCAGCTGTAATGTTTTGACACGTCCACTACATTTGCAAACTACACGGACTGGCGTTCTGATTATTAGAACGTGCTGAACTTCCCTATCAGAGCCCTGAAATCCCGGCAGATTTCAGTGCGAGGTGCACACGTTCGCTGGTCTGGCCAAATCATCTGACTCAAATGCACAACAGAGCGTCCTGGAAGTGTTAACATCTACATCTACATCTACGTGATTACTCTGCTATTCACAATAAAGTTCCTGGCACAGGGTTCAACGAACCACCTTCAAGCTGTATCTCTACCGTTCCACTCTCGAACGGCACGCGGAAAAACGAGCACTTAAATTTTTCTGTGCTAGCCCTGATTTCTACTCTGTAGCACTTATTACTTCATGAGTATAAAGATGCTAGTTGTGTTTCACAAGAACGATATTTTCTGAAACCGTGCTGCCTATGTGTCAACAAATCGTTTTCTTCGAGGTACTTCATAATGTTCGAATACAGTACATGCTCCAAAACCCTACTGCAAATCGCCGTTAGTGATATGGGCCTGTAATTCAGCGGATTCCTCCTACATCCCTTTTTGGGTATTGGTGTGACTTGAGCAATTTTCCGGTCTTTAGGTACAGATCTTTCTGTGAGAGAGTTGTTGTATATATTTACTAAATATGGAGCTATTCTATCAGCATACTATGAGTGGAACCTGACTGGTATACAATGTCGACCGGAGACCTTGCCTTTATAAAGTGATTTAAGCTGCTTCGTTACTCCGAGGATATCGACTTCTATGTTTCTCATCTTGGCAGTTGTTGTTGATTGGAATTCAGGAATATTTACTTCGTCTTCTTTGGTGAAGGAGTTTCGGAAAACCGTGTTTAATAACTCTGCTTTAGTGGCACTGTCATCAGTGACTTCACCTTTGTTATCGAGCAGTGAGTGTATTGTTGCGTCTTGCCACTGGTGTGCTTTATGTATGACCAGAATCTCTTTGGGTTTTCTGCCAGATTTTGAGACAGAATTAAACGTCAAACGGCCAACTAAGGACGAGTAAGTTCACCTTTGTGACACACGACATATCCGATACGATAAGCAGTTCCACAGTCGTCACAGTTGGAAACTACCATTGGCTCATAGTCCACAGCTAGGTACAGATCACAAGTCTCAGCCACTAGGGAAAGACGTGATGTTCTGCATCAGGGCAGAACCAGAAGAAGGCAAAGAATCCCACCAAGCCTCGGTATGGGCGCCGAATTAGCAAAGGCGAAACCGCCTCCACATCGTACAAACCAATCGAACTATCCTCTACTCATTGAATTTTCCACATTCACTGTTCTGTTGGCCTGGTAGCCAATCCAGACACAGCACAGGATATCCCACTCTGGGGGAGCAAGCCTCTGCTTTTCATATCCTGATAGGAGCCAATCAGCGAATCAAAATCTTTCTTGTCTGAAAAAAGACTAGGGAGACGTTATTCTCAAACTAAGCACTGCCACGTTCCGGCAAAAAACCTCTATCTAACCGGGACCACAGTCCATCATTTACGGACAGATATAATCTTTCTAGGCCAACCATTTCCAATTTCTCAAGAAGAATGTTAAGCTTCCCAGAGAATGGGCCCGTGAAATATGTTTTTGCTGCTCGCTAAAAGAACCTAGCGACTTCCTGGAGTCAAGGGAGTTACAGTCTTGCCTCCACTGAACAAGAGCACCAACCGCTCTGTCCGTATCGTCCCGGCTTCTAACATGAGAATGCTCAGAGTCTTGAGACCTTTCCACCATTTGCACAAAAGCTCGGGTTACAGCAGTTTTTCCTAAATGGCTTTCTCCCTCCACTTTCCGCCAACTGCCTGCCTTCGTAATGGGCTAGTGCCTGGCCCAAGTAAAAAGCTGTGTGAAACCTACGTGGAAAGAGGATGCGCCACGGATCGAAGTCCCTCTACAGGTACAATCCACAGACCTCTGCTTCCCAGAATCACATAGACAGCCAGGTCGCTGAACTCAGCACTTATGGCCATATTTAACGAAGAAAGCAAGAAAAACATACATCCAGTAGTTTTAAATCTAAACTTCAAAAGTGTTCTTCCAAAATCATTCTCGGAAGAACATCTTAACAATTATCTCAGCGGCAAATTCAAATTACGCAACTCACCAAACATAAATGCCGAACGTAATACAAATGTGTAAAATGTTGTGTAAAACCTAAGTGGAAAGAGGAAGCGACACGGATCGAAGTCCCTCTACGGGTACAATCCACAGACCTCTGCTTCCCAGAATCACTCAGACAGCCAGGTCGCTGGACTCAGCACTTATGGCCCGCAATCCATCTTTCCCCCCTATTGTCCATCACCTCCACTATGGGTCTTTGGGTATGGGTACAAGTTCTCTACAGGCTACTCACATGCAGTTATATGAATATTCTGCCCACAATTTCCTCATGTAAAAAAGTCGTAAACCAAACATACCAAATGTAGTACTGGGAACACCGAGATCATGACATAAAATGATAATCAATCTGATTGACAGCGCTGTTAATATAGAAAGTTTGAAAGTGGGCCTGAAATTAAGGTACAATAAATTTAAAATAAATAAATCCGTACGTTTCAATTATAAGTCATATATTACATACAATATAATATTCCAGCAAATGCGGAACCTGTGCATTTATAAAACGGGACACATCATGAGACATAACGAAAAATCTATTGCAACGTATGGGTTGATGGACAGGTTCGGTTGAGATTCATTAAGTATGCAGCAAGATGAAACAAGTAACTGTCAAAAAGGCAAGAGTACCGTTCTGAGGGCACATTCTCTGTGTAGATAATGACGGTCTCACGAAGAAAACCAGGAATTTTCTAAAACCGAAGACATCGATGTTTGACTAATAACCTAAATTGGAGCAATCACACAGATAATGTTGTGGGTAGAGCAAACCAAAGACTGCGATTCATTGGCAGAACACTTAGAAGGTGCAACAGATCTACTAAAGAGACTGCTTACACTATACTTGTCCAGCCCATTCTGGAGTATTGCTGTGCGTTGTGGGATCCGTATCAGGCGCGGCTGACGGATGATACTGAAAACGTTCAGAGAAGGCTGCTCGTTTTGTATTATCACCAAATAGAGGAGACAGTGCCTCAGACATGATACGTGAAATGGAGTGGAAATCATTAAAACAAAGGTGTTTTTCGTTGCGGCGGGATCTTCTCATGAAATTTCAATCATCAGTTATCTCCTCCGATAGCAAAAACATTCTATTGGCACCCAACTACATAGGGAGAAATGATAATAACGATAAAATAAGAGAAATCAGGGCTCGCACAGAAAAATTTAAGCGCTCGTTTTTCCCGCACGCTGTTCGAGAGTGGAGCGGTAGAGAGACAGCTTGAAGGTGCTTCATTGAACCCTCTGCCAGGCACTTAATTGTGAATATCAGAGTAATCACGTAGATGTAGATTTTCTGAGAAAAAGAAAGTGATTTAGGAGAGATCGACACTGCTCAAGATAAAATAAGTGGCAGGAGTTGTTTCAGAAAGATAGTGAAACGCTATTGAAGTTTCCTAGTAGAATCAGAAGGCAGAAGATGGCTTTTACCAGAGGAAGAAGTGCTGATCGACTGGCTGAAGAGATACTAATAGGCTATCAAAGCTGGCCATTGACCACGACTTTGAAAAACGCACATTGACATCCTGAACTGCTGAGAGATATCGTCCAAATTCTGTCCAGTTGGTGCGTTCGTTGGTCAAAATCCCGAGCTGGATGGAGGGTCCATCCCATAATGCTCCAGATGTTCTCAATGTGGAGAGAACCGGCGACCTCGCAGGCCAAAGCACGGTTTGACAAGCACAAAGGCAAGCAGTAGAAACTCTCTCCGCATGAGGATGGTCATTACCTTGCTGAGATATAAGCTCAGGATAGCTTCCCATGAAGTGCAAAAAACGGGGCCTGGAATATCATCGACGTACTGCTGTGCTGTTAGGGTGCCGCGGATGACAACCAAATAGGTCCTGCTATGAAAGGGAAAGGCACCCCGCACCATAACTCCTGGCTGTCGGGCAGTATGGCAGGTGACAATCAGGTTGGTATCATACCGCTCAGCCCGGTGTCTACATACACGTCTTCGTCCTGGAATGTGATTGATTGACGTGGCACTGTGTTCAGTGGTGAGTCCCACTTCGAACTGAACCCTGATGGCAGCGAAGACGTGTCGGGGGACGCCCCAGACAGTGGTGTGATACCAACCATTGTCTAGAGGTGCCAAAAACAGTAGTGGGATAACAACCTGACTTCCGGCCGCCATGTGACGTGACAACCAGGAGTGATGCTCTGGGGTACCTTTTCTTTTCACAACTGGATCCCTTGCGTTGTCACCTGCTGCACCCTTACAGCGCAGCGGTATGTCTATGATATTCTACGCCCCGTTTTGTTGTCCTTCATTGCAACCCATCCTGGGCTTATATTTCAGCAAGATAATTCCGGCCCGCACACAGCGAGAGTTTCTACCGTTTGCATAAGGTCCGCTGGTACACCAATGCGTTATTGTCTTGCTCAATTTGTGAAGCTCTTTCTCTTGAATAAATGATTGAATTTTTCCGAAATTGTAATCCTTTGTTTGTCTGTACATGTACGTCACATCTATCGATTTCCGCCCCATTCAGATGATTCCTTCGTGGTGCTTTTTTTTCCATCTCCTGGAAATATATTAAGATGAAAATGAGAAGATGAAGATGAAAATGAGACTGCTTGTTAACACACATGCGAAAGCCTCATTTCGCATGAGAAAAATGAGAAGTCATAAGACTAGTTGATAAATTTTTGTATGTAGACCAGCTGAGTACAACAACGGGTCTGACTGAAAGAAAAAAATACTGAAGAGTAAACGTGTTGGAGCGCTTTGATAAACTAAATAGACTGTGTCTGGAAACTGAAGCTTACAGTTCGTCTGTAGTACTAGTTTTTACTTATAACAGTAAGACATGGAATATTAATGTGCAAAATTACTTAAAAACAATCAATAATAGCTGCTGAAGAAGCAATAGTGAGACGCATGATGGGAAGACAAAGAAACAAATAAAGTAATTATGAAAAAGAATATACTGTAAGATGTAATAGTGGCTGTAGTGAAAATGAAATGGTACACGGTAGATGGACCAAGAAAGTTCTGGTAGTGCTGAATGCCAAGAGATAAGAAACGTACGAGACCACAGCCTAATTGAAGGTGGACAGAGAACATTAGAAAACATACAGATGCAACATAGATACGTATACTCAAAAACGTTTCGGACTAGCAACCTTTCGTCGTTTACTACACTTCATGATATATCGCCTTGTAACCTGCCAGTCATCCTCAGGAAAGCCGTCGATGACTGACGAATACTTCCCCTCCCGCAATGTATTAGCATGCACTGTGTATACTGCGCATGCGTTAAGTGGATAGAGTGCGCCGATGGCCACAACGAACGGCAACCTGGCCGAAAAATGAGCTCTGCAATTCCACCAGGGATGGTCCTGCCTCTTGGGTAGTGTCGTCAGACTGTCGTCACTGTCTTAATACATGTCCAGAATACACACAGCGCGCTAATAAACTGCGGCACGGAGGGAATACTTCGTCAGTCTGCGATGGCTCACCTAAGGCTGAATAGCAGGTGTTTAGTCGAAATATCATGAACCTTAGTAAATGCCAGTGGGCTGCAAGCTCGAAACTTCTTTCAACTTTAAGATCGCTTCAAAAATTTTAAAACTCACAATACATGCTTGTGGTTGAACATAATGCGTCTAAGAGTCTGCTGGATGTCTTTAACTAACGGAGAATTTAAAATAGCTGATTACGATGACAGCTACTGCAGTAGATTACATATGTGGCTATATTTCTTATTTCGTATGATGTACATTTTCATAATCTAAATGTGATTCGTGTGCCTCTAATAACTGACAAAGTTTGTCTCAGTGTAAGTTATCGTCAACATGTCAGAACAATTTAGAGTCAAGATATCACATTCAGGTATGATTTGCTAACTTCTTGTCAATAACAGATTTTTTACAGAATGTTATGTTTACATTTTAGAAGCGTTTATATGTAGTGCTCTAATTACAGATGACATTTCTTTTAGGTTGTCTGTAGAAGTCAACCACAATTATAGTACTCAGTAACCAAATAAAAGAATCTGGAATCTCTTGAACATCACAAGATTCAAGAATATCAAACATTTGTTCAATTTTATTTCAGTGAAACACCTTAGCGTTCATAACTGGATTAATTTAATCCAATGATGTTTTTCATAAAGTCCTGCGGCATGCATCACTTTAAGCGAAACACAGCAGTCTGTTAAAATGCAAAACTCAACGGCTCATACGCTAACTGCGTCGACGTTTAATCATACTCTATTTTCACTGTTTTCATATGCATGAAGCTATAAATCCCGTGATATTTCCTATTACATAACCAGCTTCAGAACAAAATATTACGCATAAATAAAGCTTTTCTAGTGCTATTTTTCTGCGTAATAGCTACATTTCACGTCATAAGCATAATTTCTCCCAGTAAAAACCAGATTCCCGCAGCAAACGAGCAATTTATAATGCATCGCAGTTTCAACCGTCGGCATCCAGACGGACTTAGTTGCTCCGGAAGGAGAAGTGTTCAGCGTTATATTTTTTCTTGTAAACTAGGCTGAACACTTACATTCAGACTTTGCATTAACCCATCGAACATTTTCTAATTTACGGACTATTCTAGCTTTCTTCACTTTTGTTCATTGCCGCTTTGCGGAGCAAAAAGTTTCGTATAATATTGTACTACACTAAATATACAGCGACATTTGTCTTCTTATTTTATCCTTTGCCTTTGTCGTCTCATCAGATATATGGTTACTTTTGTATTTTTACTATATTTTTAATGAATACTGTTGCTGTTTACTATAACTTTTGTCATTCATTTGACAACACCGAGTGCCGATGGCTCTTCCGACGTTACGTCAGCCTTTTTCTACGGTCTTTGTATACTCTGTACTAATACGAGTCCAGGAAGAGAAATACATCGATATATAGCTACATAGATACGTGGAATGAGAACTATAGGAAGCAAAAGTAAACAAAAATTGAGAAAATATATCATTAACTTAGTCACTGTCAATACAGACTTAATGTGTCAGTAAAAATTGTTTGTGGTACATGTGCATTCCCAGTCTTTGCAGCTAGCGAAAGTAATTCTTTTCTTTTGTCTGTATTAACTACCGTTTCTGCGCGTGTGTTCACTACACTTTCTGCACCCGATGCGCAGATAAGATTCTGCGTAAGGATCTGAATTTTTTCACTAATGGCCAAATTTTGTTAATGTGATATAATCTGTGAGCAGCCTACTCCTAAATTTTGGTAAAGGCGGACGTGGCTTTATTTCTGTATGTGTTCGATTTTGCAGCCTTGAAAGGGAGGAGGAGATTATTGTTGATGTCCCATCGACATTGACGGCCGCTGTGGCCGAGCGGTTCTAGGCGCTTCAGTCTGGAACCGCGCGACTGCTACGGTCGCAGGTTCGAATCCTGCCTCGGGTATGGATGTGTGTGATGTCCTTAGGTTAGTTAGGTTTAAGTAGTTCTAAATTCTAGGGGACTGATGACCTCAGCTGTTAAGTCCCATAGTGCTCAGAGCCATTTGAACCATAAATTAACTACCCATAAATGATGTACGCCACACAGTTGCAGTTTGGTTAGAGCAATGTTTATTCAGAAAGCAAACTAATAGCGAAAGTGGTCGTATTTAGAATTACTATTACACTCAAGCGCATATCCATTTGACGCAGTTCAATCATTCACAATCTCATCGCCAATTACAAGTACTTCACCTCTTTACGCGAAAAGTTAGAGTTCACACCAGGCGCGCGGCTGCTTACCGCTCAGAGACGAAGTCCCGCTATATCACAGAACGCGAAATTGTCTAAGTCGTATCATTTCCTAGGTGCCTAGAGACCGACCGTCCGCTTTCACGTCTCCACCAGCACTGTCCCTCTGCCCGTCTCTGGCCGCGTTTCCCGAGCGCCGAACATCCTCGCTCAACCGAATAGATCAGTGCCCTTTCCTGAAGCCATCCATCTGATTGGCTACAGGTGATTCTAGATTACTTTCCATTTTAACATATTTAAATAAGCAAAGCTTGACCACTTTCATGTTCTAAATAAAGTAACAATAATATCCATTACATAATAAACGTTAAATTCTTTTACTTAAAACCAATACAATTTCCTTCTTAACTTTGAATGTCACGGCCAGAAGCCTTTCACCAGTGTGCTTTCTAATAAATAAATAAAGAACAAAAGTAACTATTATGCACTAAACTTTACAACAAGTATTCTATTACCTAATGATTCGATAAGGTATCAATGCTGCCATCATTCAATGTGTTTTGTGTGTAGGGAACGATGATCTGATGCTTAACTGAAAATACTGATTATTTAAATTTACTATATGTTTCAAACAAATAAACTTACAGAGTTAATATTTACAACATTTGTCATTTTAATGATTCGCTTCTATATGAAATGTCGATCGTTAATATCGACCAAAACGTTCAGATTTTAGCATTCAGGTCTTTATTACAAAACTTGTTAATTCCACTTTAACAGTAAATCCTAAACTATTATAGATATGATCAATATTCAAGCTTTATTGGGATGACCATGAAAATTTATGAAGGATGGTATATTAAAATTACTGCGGCTTCACTCCCTGAATTACTACAGAATTAAATAATTTTCATAAATGTTTCCCTTTATGCCGACCTTAGGTCCGCCATATTTAACACTGTTACGTCTCCCTCGTCGCAAACAGCTCCTACAGGGTTTCCCTATGACACAGGTTCTCGTCTGTCTCATTCGCACACTACACAACAGCGCTTAGGCCTCATTCAGCACTATAGACGCCTGTGAATTTCCCCATCTCGTGGCGAATTTTCCCTCTTTGTGGCACGCGGTCCTGGACGGCAGGGTTCGTTTCACAATTCCTGAAGGCTGACTCTTTCGGCCATATACTTAAATGAGAGCGAAATACTCGTTGATTCACAGTCGGATGCAGGTTTCCTCCCGACTGCAAATCCAGTGTGCTAACCACTGCACTACAGCTCTCAGTGACCGTTAGAGAGAGTAGTAAATTGACATGGCAAGAGACTGAACTATATTAAAGGAGAGTATGTGGATATATGATACAGTTAGTAGAAGACTTGATAAGGACTGGTCCACAGCCTTGCTAAAGTTACTGAAAAAATTTTCTTTTCTTTATTGCCATTTCATGGTGGTGGTGGTTGTTGGGATGTTTAAGGGGGACTAAACAGCTAAGTCCCCCTGCCATTTCATCCCCCTCGTCCTATGTGGGCAGGGAGGGTGGGATGTCAGCGGCAACAAGTCGCCATTCGTCGGCCATATGAGAGTTAAAGCATAAACCATAGTATAAAATTGGACACGCTGCTTGATAAAATGAATATTTGGCGCAATAAAGACAGACAGTCAGTTGCATAAGTTAAAACATGAATGTCTGATTTGTTGTTTAATTAAAATACTGACAAAGCCGAAATGACAAATGAATGTTTCACAAAACATAAAAGGCAGATGGAAACTCGCTTAAGTTGAAAAAGTAAAATCTGATGTGCTGACGGATTAAGATAGAGACATGGACGAGTGAAGTGATGAGTGACGTTAGACTGCCAGGGAGAGGGGTATCATAAGATCGCATCAACGGGGTAGTGCGTAATAGGGTGGTTGTGCGGGCGAATGTTTGGAGGAGGGGTTTGGTAAAGGGACGTGGTATGCTGTTTCCAAACAAATCTTAGAAACGGAGTGGAAAGGAGTGGAGAGAAGGGAAGCACTGAGCAGGAGAGTTGGCGTAGGTTCTTTAAGATTTGGTTGGAGGGGTAATGAAGGCCTAGAGTTTTGTTGGGAGTAGATGTGGAGGGTGTGGAGGTGTAATGTTGGAGGAATGTGGCAGCAGAGGCGCGCCAGAGTACCAGGATCAGTAGAGAGGGGAAACTAGGGGTGGGTAGCATCGAGTTTACATGTAAGTAGGATAATCGGATGAGTTCTAGTTGTAGAGGATGCAAGTTGGGGAGGGTAAGCTGACTCAAAATGCTAAACAGAGTACATGGGATTCGAGGACCTGTAGAGAATGATAGAAGGAGAGATAAATAAAATCCGTCCAATCTTCCGAACACCACGAGAGAACACTTATTACCACAGGTTAAAAATGACAAACACTTGACACTAAGATAGAAACTGTGTTCACAACAAACACATAAAACAAGTCACATGTAACCAGGGCTGCAGAAGGAACACAAGTGGTGGGAAAGTGACAAAGATCTCACATACTAAGAGCATAAACCTTGTAGCCGCCCTCCGTCGATCCGCTGTCGTTGACTTCTCTGACGTAAGATGATTTAATACCAATTAAGTGGTCATGAATGATTGAGTTTTGTATTAAATAAAAGGAGGGTTGACCCTACAATTACTCTCAGCAATTACGGCAACTAAAATGCCTGTGATTTTTATAGTTCGTCACTCAAAGATATTATAGCAAAATCTATAGTCCATTACTATACTTCGATACGGTCATTCAAACTTCGTTCTTATATTCAATGTAACGTCTCTTCTATAGTCCACAGATATTATTATCGGTTATTCGGCACGTAATAGAATTTAATCCTGAGCACTACTTTGACTCTTGCACACAATTCCTCAGCTATTTTTAGTCCATGACCTTACGGCAAAAGTCTGTTTTGTATAAATAAACTGTAGTAAATTTTCTTGCAGTTTAACAAAATTGCCCTGATCCCTTCCGTAGCACGTTACACAGAAATGGCAGCTATATCGCACGCCCCAGCTAAGTAGACTTATTAAAAGAGCAGAAATTAAGACAAGAGAACTAACAATACTTGTGCATGGTTTATATAGTAGAATTTAGAAACGAAAGCAGCCGCGTTAAACCCTCTTTGATCTCCCTGAAGCGCTACTTTGCTGTGGGCGATAATTTTAATTAAAACTTTTCCAATGCTGTCATTTATTTCCCATATTATTGATCACCTCTCCTCTATATGAGAATAAGTCTCATAATATTGTTCTCAATTAAAGGAGCTGTTATAACCTGAAAGCGCAAATACGATAGTCAGTCGGAGTCGATAACATTCGCTTATGAACATGTACACAGAAAGGAACAGAAATGACGAAGATATGTATTAAACGAAATAGAGTTGATACATAACACTGACGTGTGAATAAAAATAAGTAAAACTTAGCCATATAAGTATACAGGGTGTTACAAAAAGGTACGGCCAAACTTTCAGAAAACATTCCTCATACACAAAGAAAGAAAATATGTTATGTGGACATGCGTCCGGAAACGCTTACTTTCCATGTTAGAGCTCATTTTATTACTTCTCTTCAAATCACATTAATCATGGAATGGAAACACACAGCAACAGAACGTACCAGCGTGACATCAAACACTTTGTTACAGGAAATGTTCAAAATGTCCTCCGTTAGCGAGGATACATGCATCCACCCTCCGTCGCATGGAATCCCTGATGCGCTGATGCAGCCCTGGAGAATGGCGTATTGTATCACAGCCGTCCACAATACGAGCACGAAGAGTCTCTACATTTGGTACCGGGGTTGCGTAGACAAGAGCTTTCAAATGCCCCCATAAATGAAAGTCAAGAGGGTTGAGGTCAGGAGAGCGTGGAGGCCATGATTCCATGGTCCGCCTCTACCAATCCATCGGTCACCGAATCTGTTGTTGAGAAGCGTACGAACACTTCGACTGAAATGTGCAGGAGCTCCATCGTGCATGAACCACATGTTGTGTCGTACTCGTAAAGGCACATGTTCTAGCAGCACAGGTAGAGCATCCCGTATGAAATCATGATAACGTGCTCCATTGAGCGTAGGTGGAAGAACGAAACTAAAATGAGCTCTAACATGGAAATTAAGCGTTTCCAGACACATGTCCACATAACATCTTTTCTTTATTTGTGTGTGAGGAATGTTTCCTGAAAGTTTGGCCGTACCTTTTTCTAACACCCTGTATATGCATCTACCATCACTGTTATGTCAAACAGTAAAACTAAAGTGGATTGCCAATCGAAATAAAGGACATTCTAAAATATGATGCAAAATGGTTATAAAACTGAAGTGTCAAAATAAAAGTACCCAAATTATGCACGTGTGAAACATGCTATAGCAACCAAAACGTATGCCAAATGTAATCAGTCTCGTTAAAAACAAGTAATCACAAATTCTAGAAGTACAACAAATTTGATAACAGTGGATGAGTTATAAGGTAGAAATTTAAAGTGATTACCTAGTCACAATAAAATGGTGCCCACAAACACTGGCATGAATAAAGTAAAAACTCCAGATAAAAAGAAATAAAATCAGTGACCCATACGCATATAAGGGCACAATTGAAGGCTAAAATGGGAAGAGATACAAGTACAGCAAAATTTAAAATACTTTAGAAAGAAAGCAAGACTGATTACAAACATGTATGCATGGCCAGGAATACATGCCAAAATCTACTCAGACAAAACAAGAAAACATGTCCCTAAAGATGTGAAAAAAATCTTCTATTTTTAAGCTCAGCCTGTACATTTAAAATGCATTTCGGCTTTCCTCTAAACGTCCTATAGATTTCAGTCTTACTAATTAATTAAGTTGTCTACCTTTGCCTATTCTATGTAGAATTCCTAAAGAGTTTTCAATGCCACGTGAATTGTGTTTGGTTACTCGAAGATAAATAGCAAACGACGATTTACAATTCCTTCTGGTGTTGCAGTGTTCCTACAACGAGTACTAAAACCTCTACCAGTCTCACCTACATGAAAGTACGCTGTCCACAGTTAGTTCTATAACCTCCAGACTGTGTGTAAGATATTGATTGTGTCGAAATATTATCTGGCCTAATGTGTTGTTATACGAAAGTCTACACTCATTTTGGTGTCCGTAAGTTTGGTATCTATTCTAAGCATACTTGCACGGATCAAACTATCCACAATGATTCATGTCACCCACAAGCTCATGAGAAGGCATTTTTTTCACCCTGTGATTCATACACTAGTCAGTCTCCCCACAGAAAAAAAAACGAAATAGTTATTCATAAGCAAATTGGACTGAATAATGGTTTTACAATGCCAATGGTTGACAGAATCTCTGCTGCCAGATTACACAGGTGTAATGTTGTGGATGAAATCACATTGCAGAAAGAAGAGGTGGCTAAAACTAAATATTAATCCCTACCATACAACGGACCTGTGTCTGAAAGAATAGCCAAGCAATTTAAAATCACATTAGACCAGACCATGCATCGGAACACTCACTTAATAAACCTTAGACAAAATATGAAGTTTTTAGAATTAATGTTGGAGAGCGTAAGGGCGTCACCGAAAACTCTAAAAATTCCAAATAAAATCGCAAATATAGCCAACTTAATTATACTATGTGATCAAAAGTATCCGGACACCCACAAAAACATACGTTTTTTTTCTAATTAGGTGCATTGTGCTGCCACGAAAGTACTGCCACCTAATATCAGGTAATCCATATCAGCGACCTCAGTAGACATTAGACATCGTGAGAGAATGGGACGCTCCGCAGAAGTAACGGACTTCGAACGTGGTCAGGTGATTGGGTGTCACTTGTGTCATACGTCTATACGCGAGATTTTCACACTCCTATACATCCCTAGGTCCACTGTTTCCGTTGTGATTGTGAAGTGGAGACGTGGAGGGACAAGTACAGCACAAAAGCGTACCTCGTCTGTTGACTGACAGAGACCACCGACATTTGGAGAAGGTCGTAATGTGTAAAAGGCATATATCTATCCACACCATCACACAGGAATTACAGACTGCATCAGGATCCACTGAAAGTACTGTGACAGTTAGGTGGGAGGCGAAAAAACTTGGATTTCATGGTCGAGCGGCTGCTCATAAGCCACACATCACGCCGGTAAATGTCAAACGACGCCTAGCTTGGTGTAAAGAACGTAAACATTGGACGATTGAACAGTGGAAAAACGTTGTGTGGAGTGACGAATCACGGTACACAATGTGGCAATCCCATGGCAGCGTGTGGGTATGGCGAATGCCCGGTGAACGTCATATGCCAGCATGTCTAGCGCTAACAATAAAATTCGGAGGCGGTGGTGTTATGGTGTAGTCGTGTTTCTCATGCAGGTGGCTTGCATCCCTTGGTGTTTTGCGTATCACTATCACAGCACAGACCTACATTGAAGTTTTAAGCACCTTCTTGCTTCCCACTCATGAAGAGCACTTCTGGGATATTGATCGCATCTTTCAACATGATCGAACACCTGTTCATAATGCACGGCCTGTGGCGGAGTGGTTACACGACAATAACATCCCTGTAATGGACTGACCTGCACAGAATCCTAACCCGAATCCTATACAACACCTATGGGATGTTTTGGAACGCCGACTTCGTGCCAGGCCTCACCGATCGTCTCTCCTCAGTGCAGCACTTCGTGGAGAAGGGGCTTTCATTCCCCAAGAAACCTTCCTTTACCTGACTGAAAGTATGCCTGCGAGAGTGTAAGCTGTCATCAAGGCTAGGGATGGGCCAACACCATATTGAATTCCAGAGTTACTGATGGAGGACACCACGAAATTGTAAATCATTTTCAGGCAGTTGTCCGGATACTTTTGATCACGTAGTGTATTTAGCAGAGATTGAAATCCATAGGACGTTTAGAGACCTGCCGGAATAGATTTTAAACGAGCAGACTGACTTTAAAAGTAGGAGTTCTTTTGGCTGTTTTAGGGACAACTTACGATTGGTCTTTGATGCGTTTGTTTTACCTGAGTCGATTTTTGCCTATAGTCCTGGACATGCTACATTCATTTCTACCTAGTGTTTCTTTCTTTCCGTAGTATTTTATATTTGCGTGTTAGTTGTACTTGTATCTCATCATACCTTAGCCTTTTCACATGTGCCCTTATATGTGTATGGGTCTCTTGTTGTATTTATAATTATTTAATTTTAACTATCCCCTCCACAGGCTACTATCCCGAACTGTGAAAAACCTCCAAACCCTAATTTTCCTCAAACCAAACAAACCCCCCACTGATACGTCACTGTTTAACAAGGTCTTTGAATCCATCCTCTCCTGATGCATCTACCATCATCTGCACCAACACCATCCACTTTCCTCTTACCCAGTGTGGATTCTATCCCTTCTTCTCTGCTGATGGTCAACTTTTGAATCTCACTCATGTTCTATTCCAACAGCCATACCGTAAATCCACCCTCTTTGTCTCCCTTCACCTAGAGAAAGCATACGACTGCGTTTGGGATTCCGATATCTTTATCAAACGCCAGACTTACGTACTTCCAATCAATTAAGTCCGTCTTACTGCATCCTGCCTCTCCAATCGCTCATATTATATCATTGCCAACAACACCAATTCAGGTACATACCACCCCACTGCAAGAGTGCCCCAGGTTTCCATTCTCTCCCCTCTCTTTACCTTTCATAACTGCCGATATGCCGAAATCACCTCCTGCCATCCACCTCCTTCAGTATGCTGATGACACCACTTTCCTGGCCTTCAATCATACGCTCCAAAAATTAAAACTGTCCCTCCAAATCTACCTCAATGTTTACTTCCTAGAGTAACCAGTGCCTCTTTAAGATTAACCAAAACCTACGCGAAATTTATAGGATGCACCACCCACACCTTCCGTCTCTATGACTTCTACCTCTCATTTATAGCCATCCTATCCAGCTAACTAACAATTTAAAATACCTTGGACTAACCTTCGACCGGCAAATAACATGGAACCTCACCTACTAACCAACCAACAAAAGCCCACAACATGATAAAACTACTAAAATTACTTACCAGGGGAACCCCTCCACTGTCCTTCACACGCACAAATCCCTCACCCACTCATACTTCGATATTCAAATTTCACATGGATATCCGTCCCCCGTAATTTCTATAAGTCGCTCCAAATCTTCGAACGCCATTCTCCACCTCGCTTACCGCATTCACTTATCTTCCGCACAAGGATCCTTTACCAACCCATCAATTTACCACTTCTCCTCATTCTCACTGAATACCTCAGAATAATATCCACCAGCCGTAAACTCAATTCTAACAGTCGTGTCCCCTCTGAGCTACGCCTCGTTCGTTCTTGAATTGTCCTCCTCATCCGTAGTTGACGACTTCACAGTGAGTTTCATAGAGGGGTTAGGGGGCGCTGGGACCGCGTGGTGGTCTGAGAGCCAACAAACATGCAACCATGCGATGTGTGAGACCTTAGTATGGTCGAACAGATTCAGATTGTTTATTAAGAACCGCTGGTTTTCAAAATGGTTCAAATGGCTCTGAGCACTATGGGACTTAACATATGTGGTCATCAGTCCCCTAGAACTTAGAACTACTTAAATCTAACTAACCTAAGGACATCACACAGATCCATGCCCGAGGCAGGATTCGAACCTGCGACCGTAGCAGTCGCGTGGTTAACCGCTGGTTTCGTGGAAGCGTGGGTTCATTTCTCCTAGTAGCAGAAACAGCCTTATTCGGCCTTTACGAGTGAGTCCTTATCGCATTCCCGCCCTACTTGTCCTCCAAATTTCTTGTTTTGGCGATTTTGAATGTAGACGTTGATTACTGCTCCCCACCTTTCGGCCTTATTCTCAGCGGTGTTCATAGAATTTTAATGATCCTGTAGCGTTTTATTTAATTATTGTTAAACATTATATTGCTCTATGTACCAGCAGTTTTAGTCTGCTTGAGTATTTTACTGTCAGTTAGGCGAGTGCGTGAGTGTGGTACCGGCAAATAGTAGCCCCAAACTTAGGGGGGGGGGGGGGGGGCTTTAGTGTGCTTCAGTGTCGCGAGTGTGGTGGGTAACTTGCTTGTTTCGGTCTGAGTGGAGCCAACAGCCGACGTGGCGCATTATGACTTCGACACCGATGCAGGGTCCCTCCGCAGAGTACTTGTACGGCTCTTCTGTGGTTATGGAGTAAGAGAAAGAGGTGTTTTCTGCTTGAAACTGGGAACGGATTTCGGGCAGACATTCGGCAACCATTTTAACTTCGTGCCTTTTTACACCTCGAGAGGAGCTGTAATAGTAATGGCAGACGAAAGATTGGTGACTCTACATTGGTAACGTTCTGTGAAGGTTCACATTCGGCACGGCTACAAAACAGAGACTACACCCACCGTTCAGAGTAAACGATACGACTTACCATGAATATTTTGACAGACAGATCAAGTTATGTAGTCCTTTCAACAGTCACAGTGCTGTTCGCCACAACCGGCAATATTAACTTTTATATAAACAACGTCACAACAATCGTTTTATTTAGTTCTGTAATAAGTATGAACTCAGTATCCAAGATTCCAAGGGGGTCAAACGCACCGCGTTTCCGCCTCCATCTCCTTATGAGCTAGAAAAGAATCACATGCCTTATCAGAATACCCAGACATACTGAGAATAGTGTCGAAAGAGAGTGCAGCTGATCGATGTTGCTTAGGTGCAATGGAGCTGAACACACCACAGATAACGTAGTTATCAGGAAATCTGTGGTTGAGTATAAGGGACATAACATTGACTTTTAAGGACACCGAGCCGCGCGGAGTGGCCGCTCGGTTTGAGGCGTCATGCCACGAACTGCGCGGCTCTTCCCGCCGGAGGTTCGAGTCCTCCCTCAGGCATGGGTGTGTGTGTTGTTCTTACAAGTGAACCTCCCCATCGCACCCCCCTCAGATTTAGTTATAAGTTGGCACAGTGGATAGGTCTTGAAAAACTGAACACAGATCAATCGAGAAAACAAGAAGAAGTTGTTTGGAACTATGAAAAAATAATCAAAATATGCAAACTGAGTAGTCCATGCGTAGCATAGGCAACATCAAGGATAATCTGAGGACAGGAGCGCCGTGGACATGTGTTTAGCGTGCTCAGCTGCGGAGCGAGAGGTCGGTGGTTCAAGTCTTCCCTCAAGTAGAAAATTTATTTTCGCAAAGTTATGATCTGTCCGTTCGTTCATTGACGTCTCTGTTCACTGAAATAAGTTCAGTGTCTGTGTTTTGCGACCGCACCGCAAAACCGTGCGATTAGTAGACGGAAGGACGTGGCTCTCCAATGGGAACCGAAAACATTTGATCGCTAGGTCATAGGTCAACTGATTCCTCCACAGGAAAACACGTCTGATATATTCTATACGACACTGGTGACGGCATGTGCGTCACATGACAGAAATATGTTGTCGACCCACCTAACTTGTACACTTGGCGAATGGGTAAAAAGATTCTTCTACACTGCCCGATTTAGGTTTTCTTGTGGATGTGATAATCACTCCCAAAAAAGTGATGAAAACATAAGAGTTTGTGCGCTGCAGTCGACTGACGTCATGTGTTTCGATGTTTGTTTAGGTGTAGCGTCCCCATACTACGGCGCAGTTACCTCGCATCGGACGGACGGACGGACAGATAACAATTGTCTGAAAATAAAAAATTAAACTTTTCACTCGTGTGAAGACTTGAACCAAGGATCTCTCGTTCCGCAGCTGCTCAGGCTAACCACGGGACCACGGTGCTCCTGAGCTCATGTTGTCCTTCATGTTACCTATCTTGCACATGGACTTCTCAGTTTGTATATTTTGCTTATTTTTTTCATAGTTCCACACAACTTCTTCCTGTTTTCTCGATTGATCTGTGTTCAGTTTTTCAAGGCCTATGTACTGTGCCAACTTATAACTAAATCTGGGAGGGGTGCGATGGGGAGGTTCCCTTGTTAGTATAAGTTAGTTTTAGTAAGTTTAAGTAGTGTGTAAGTCGAGGGACCGATGACCTGAGCAGTTTGGTCCCTTAGGAATTCACACACATTTGAACATTACAAGCACACCGAAGTGTATGAATCGTGCTGAAAGCACATTGCCCTGTTCTTCGAATGGCCCTTTAAACATTATTTTGAGAATTGTTGGAGAACGCAGAGTCACATGAAGGTCACATGAGTGAAATAGTTGCGTGACACAGTAAATCTATTGGGGTAGAAGTGTATCAGAGAGCAATTTATACGTCGAAAAGGAAGAGAGCTGAAACGGATACGGAGAGGTCATTGAGAATCAAGATGTCACAGCGATAGCTGTTTTTTTTTTTTATCCAACTCCTGAGGACACACGACGGAAAAACATCGTGACATCAAGAAGAAGTTGTGCATCATAAACAAAAGTCGGTAGGAGTGTTTCTACGTCTGAATGATGATATCTGTTCAGCTTTCAGCCAGTCACATAAGAGCGGCGCTCCTAGCGACTCTATGAGGATGCAAATCAGGTTTGCTTTAAATACGCACTGTAACGGTCGTGAGCGTTAGTTACCTCAGAGCGTGGACCTGAGATGATATTAGTCAAGAATGCCTTTAAGGTGACAAAAAAGACACTTTTATCAACACCTCACTGAGTTTGAATGAGGTCGTGCAATAGGGCTACGAGAAGCTGGATGTTTCTTCTGCGATATTGCACAAAGACTTGGCAGCAATGAAGCCACTGTACGTCATTTCTGGCAGCGATGGTCACGAGAATGTACGCTCGCCGAGAAGACCGGGCTGCGGACTGCCACGCGGCACTACCGAGAGAGAAGACCAGTGTGTTCGGCGGACGGCTCTGGTGCATCGTACTGCGTCTGCCACACAACAAACTCTTACACAACGGTTACTACAAGGACAGCCCTAAGTCAGACTCCCTGTAGCGTGTATTCCACTGGCCCCAATGTATTGCCACTTGCGACTTCAGAAGATGCCAGTTGAGGGCCTGAACCAAACTGCCTGCGTGCTTCACAGAGTGGACCTACTCCTGGAGTTACGGTCTGCGGTGCCATTTCGTATGACAGCACCAGCACTCTCGTGGTTATCCCACGCAACGTGCCTGCGAATTTGTACATCAATCCGGCGGTACGACCTGTTGTGCTGCCATTCATGAGCAGCAATCCAAACACTGTTCTACAACAGGATAACGCTCGTCCGTATACCGCTGTTTGTAACCTAGCACACTCTACAGAGTTTCGACATTTTGCACTTGCCTGCACGATCACCAGATCTGCCTCCATTCGAGAACATGTGAGACATCATCGGACGACAGTTCCAGCGTCACCTACAAAATGCATTATTCGAACGCTGTCTTTGACCGACGAAGTGGAACCGGTATAAACTCCATTCCACAAACTGATACCCAGCCTATGTTCAATATAATGCATACAAGTTTGCATGCTTGCATTCAATATTCTGGAGCTTACATCGGTTAGCAACGTACCAGCACTTCACATTTTCAATAGCACACATTAACCTGTGATCTTCCAATGTTAATCACTTAAATAAGTTACCTAGACAAAGTTAGTCCCAAAATTTCGTTTCTCTACATCGATTACTTTTTGGTGTTGTGATTTTTTCTCCGTCAACGTATATTCCATTTTGCGCAATTACTGGTCCATATCGTGTAAGATTTGGTGGAATGTGGTTATCTTTTGCAGTATTTTGTAATACACTGAAAGGAAGAAGCGTGCTACAATGTAGCGAAACGGTGGATAAACCAAGACCATAAGCCTAAGGAAGAAAAAGATATTTCCAGCACAGTGGTGTAGACATAACGCAATATATGAACAACTGTGATATCAAAAAAATGTGGAGATTAACATAAGCACACCAGACTTAAAGCGCAGGAAATAACGTGTTCACGTGTTGTATTTTTGTTCACTTGCACTTTTTTTGCCTGTAGATATCAATGCTGGGTGCAGTCTGACGAGACCGCGGTTTGCGGGCTGGGAACTGGTGAGCACCGCGAGTTTTCTGTAACCACTTAACTCCTCTGACAAACGCGCAAGGTGATTGTTAGGATTTTAGAATACGTACTGCGTTCAAATGTTACGATTTACCATTAAGAAAACGATCTATTGACTCACAGCGAGCACAGATTCAGTATAATCGTTCTAGTGCAACACAACTAGCTCTTTATTCTCATTCTATGGACAAGTGGTCCCAAAAATTGATTCCATACTTGTAGATGCTTAGGCGTTTCATACCGTTCCTCAAAAGCGGCTTCTGAACATATTGCGTGCCTATGGAGCATCGTCTCAGTTGTGTGACTGGAGTCGTGATTTCCTGCCAGAAAGGTCACGGTTCGTAGTAACTGACGGAAGGTTATAAAGTAAAACAGTAGCGCTATCTAAGAAACTGTTATAGGTCTTCTGCTTCTCCTATTCTAGATGCATGATTTACGAGACAATGTCAGCAGATCTCTTAGATTATTTGCGACTGAAGCTCTCATTTACCGTGTAGTGAAGTTGAGAGGCACCCACATGCCTAGCTCATACTGTGGCATCAAGCAGTCAGGCCTGCAAGACGAGTGGTCTGCCAAGCGAGTGGATTCATTCTTAGTTATCGAGTAATATTAGCTCTAGTACTCTCACTTAAGTTACAAGTTATCCTCCTATATGATTACTACGCAACGGAAACGCATATCTGACTATCAGTGATTTACAGAACTCTGACTGTACACTACGCACTGGCAGTACCACATTTTCTTTTTGTCTTTTATTTGACGGCTTTTATTAACACTGAATATGAATGGCGCACACATTATAAATTCGGGACATTATGACAACATACAATTTGAAGGAATAGTCTACCAATCTCTTTCTTTTCACTATCTGATTTATTCTGATAAATTCCCTAACCTAAACACACAAATTCTATAACCTACAAGAATAACATATGAGAAATTCCGCCCAGTGGGCATGGCTTTACATTAGTGAATCTCTATATTATGGTCTCGTAATTTATTTAACGCTACAGTGCACTTTCTGGATAGGATGGTGGATCTTTTATTATATCTCACACTTCGACTCTCACAATCATCATCACGAAACTTTCCTCCAGACCGAGCGGTACAGAAGGAACAAGCCTAACCCACTAATCTTTTGAAACTACTTCGCTACACACCCATGGAAACCACACATACCCAAATTACATGACATACACTACACAACAATAAGAAATACTACACAGAGAATGGTTACAACATCATCACTTTCAGCTTTCCCACTTCAATTAATATTGATCCCAGTTTCACACGACACTGCCTCACTTTGTAATTCTACTTTCCTACTGTGAACTCTGGAGATAAATGCACATCTTCCTGTGCAATGCAAGCCATGTGGCGTTGCTGGATAGACGGCCGACTCACCTTACTTCTCTCTCAGAGTTTGAATCTAGCGTCACACGCAATGTAGTATTAATGTATTCATCACACACGCGAACTGATGCCATGGACGAGTACTTCTCTTTATCCTTTGTCTCATACACAGATTGAGACTCACACAGTACTCACCACGTGGAAGTACTCGTCTCTAATTTCAAGTCCTGCACACGCCATTTCTTAAATATTTCAACTTATGGTACACACGCTATTTCTTAAATATTTCAACTTATTGTACACACGCTAGTAATTCAGCTTAGCTTAAGCACACGGAAGTATTTCAACTTATTGCTACACGTGGTTTCTTTGTGACCGTTGGTCACTTCCGAAGATTACTACAATCCCATTAATATTACCTGCCTGACATTTAATTCTCCCCACAAAAGTTCCTGAAATAGAGAAATTATTATTTCAAACTACTCTTAAATATTCCACATGCATACCATGCCTCCATTCTTTCGTCATTACGTAGCACAACTAAAACAGGTGTTAACAGCACAGGATCCAGCGGCAGAGTGCCGAAACATGGCCGTTCTCGAGGTCCTCTCCCATCTCTGTCGAGGTGGGGGAAGCACCTTGCTATCGTATTGGTCAGCCACATTTCAGGCGCTCAAAGCTCTGGTAAATTTCATCTCTTTGGTTCCACCAAAGGTGGCCAAAGGATCGACTCAAAGATGATCATATATTCACATTCACTATCTGTGGTTAGCAGACGACCATACATTCATTCATTTCAAAAGATCTCACCAAACTGGATGTAGGGATTTATTTTGTGGGAGTGCACATATGATAAATTAAATAAATAAATTGCCATTCTTTCCTACACTGGTATCCGGCTTCGCTGTATCAATTGAAATTGAGTTATTTTACAAAAAAAAGTGTTGTTCTGACAAAAATACTGAAGTATGTTGTACCTATATTCAATGTCGGGCGGTACTGTACCCTTTCAAAGTCATCAGCACAAAACATATTGCAAAATGATTTAGACAAGACATCTGCATGGTGTGAAAAGTGGCGGTTGATTCAAAATAATGAGCTCGATTACACGACAGACCACACAAATCTAAAGGCTGTCAATTAACTGCATACCTAGGAAATACAATGAAGAACAACGTAAACTAGAACGAACCAATTGATAGTATTATGGGGAAGTCGAATTTCATTGTGTTTTACACTGACGTGATAGAAGTCATTAGGAGAGCGATATGCACACGTACGGATTGCGGTAGTATCGCGTACACAAGGTATAAAAGGGCAGTGCATTGGCGGAGCTCACATTTTTACTTACAAGGGAACCTCCCCATCGCACCCCTCTTAGATTTAGTTATAAGTTGGCACAGTGCATAGGCCTTGAAAAACTGAACACAGATCAATTGAGAAAACAGGAAGAAGTTGTGTGGAACTATGAAAAAAATAAGCAAAATATACAAACTGAGTAGTCCATGGGCAAGATAGGCAACATCAAGGACAACGTAAGCTCAGGTGCGCCATAGTCCCGTGGTTAGCGTGAACAGCTGCGGAACGAGAGGTGCTTGGTTCAAGTTTTCCTTCGAGTTAAAATTTTGCTTTCTTTATTTTCGCAAAGTTATGAGCTGTCCGTTCGTTCATTGACGTCTCTGTTCATTGTTATAAGTTTAGTGTCTGTGTTTTGCGACCGCACTGCAAAACCGTGCGATTAGTAGACGGAAGGACGTGCCTCTCCAATGGGAATCGAAAACATTTGATCGCAAGGTCATAAGTCAACCGATTCCTCCACAGGAAAACACGTCTGATATATTCTATACGGCACTGGTGACGGCATGTGCGTCACATGACAGGAATATGTTGTCGACCCACCTAACTTGTACACTTGGCGAATGGGTAAAAACATTCTTCTACCTTGCCCGATTTAGGTTTTCTTGTGGATGTGAAAATCACTCCCAAAAAATTAAGTTTTTCACTCGAGGGTAGACTTGAACCAAGGACCTCTCGATCCGCAGCTGCTCACGCTAACCACAGGACCACGGCGCTCGTGAGGTAAAGCTATCCTTGAAGTTGCGTATCTTCGCTATGGACTACTCAGTTTGTATAGTTTGCTTATTTTTTTCATAGTTCCACACAACTTCTTCCTGTTTTCTCAACTGATCTGTGCTCAGTTTTTCAAGGCCTATCCACTGTGCCAACTTATAACTAAATCTGAGGGGGGTGCGATGGGGAGGTTCCCTTGTTAGGTGATTCAAGTAAAAAGCGTTCCGACGTGATTATGGCGGCACGACGGGAATTAACAAAGTTTGAACGCGGCATGGTAGTTGGTGCTAGGCGCATGGGACATTCCATCTTGGAAACTGTCAGGGAATGTAACTTCCCTAGGTCCACAGTGTCAAGAGTGTGCCGACAATACCAAATCCGAGGCGTTACCTCTCACCATGGACAACGTAGTGGCCGACGGCCTTCACTTAACACTGACAACTCTACGAAACCGCCGCTGCTCTCAGTCGCTAACAGGCTGTCAACACTGCGTGAAATAACCGCATAATTCAATGTGGGTCGTACGTCTAACGTAATCCTTCAGACAGTGAGGCGAAGTTTTTTGCGTTAATAGGCTATGGTGGCAGACGACAGACGCTAGTGCCTTTCCTAACAGTACTACCTCGCCTACAGCGCCTCTCCTGGGCTTGTATCCGTATCGGTTGGACTCTACTGGAAGACTCTGTGCTGGTCAGATTAGTCCCGAATTCAACTGGTAAGTACTGATGGCAGGTTTCCATTGTGACGCAGACCCCACGAAGACATGGATAAAAGTTGTCAACAAGGCACTGTGCAAGCTGATCATGGCTCCTTAATGTGTTGACATGAAACTGACTGGGTTGTCTGGTCCAACTGAACCGATCATTGACTGGAAATGGTTATGTTCGGCTACTTGAAGACCATTTGCGGCCATTCACGGACTTCAGTTTTGTGGATGACAAGTGCCTTGCCACTGGGCCCCCCAACTGTTCACGGTTGTTTCGAGAACATTTTGGATAATTCGAGCGAACGATTTGGCCACACAGACCCCTGGCCCGATTGCCGTTAAAATTTATGGAGCATTGTCGAGAAGTCTGCTCGAGCATCAAATTCTGCACTGGAAATACTGTCGCAATTATGGGTGGTTATAGATCCAGCATGACTCAACATTTCTGCAGGGGACCTCCAACGACTTGTTGAGTCCATGCCACGTCGAGTTGCTTAATACACCGGGCAAAAAGGGGGCCGACACGATGTTAGGAAGCATCCCATGATTTCTGTCACCTTGCTGTACTGCGGTAAGCCGATGACCCAGTGACATAAAAGACGGATTGTTATCTGGGGTGACGAACCTTGGACCATTGGCTGTGGCGCTGTGTCTTTGGCGATGCAACCCAGAGGCACGAAAGTGGGAGGACTTCGTCACATGAAGACGGATGGACCCTCGCGAGTAGATCCGTGCTAGCGCCAGAGCGTACGGTTGCCAAGGACATGGGCGGTCAGGCAGCAGTCGGGGTTTCGAGGCCCAATGACGGTCAACGCAGACGCGTCATAGGTAAGTCTTCACAGCAGCGTCCGAAACTGTGCGGGCCTTATAACATAGCCTAGGGTGATGGCTGGCTGACCACAGGGCGTATAAATATTGCTATCTGGATGCTGATGACACAGGTGAAACAGCACTGACACATTCTTCTGTCATGAGTAAGACTCACGTAAATAAGTTGATACTTGGAAATGATTCGTAGCAGAGGGTGCTGTGTTGGCATAATTCATTGAGAGCGGAGGTCACTGTATGGAACACACCGAGTGTCTACAGGCACTGTTAGGTCTCTTGACAAATTTCACTGAAACGACCATAGTTTCAGTTACTTTGTGGATGTAATGAAGAAAGTTTTTCAAAGGCCTCTTCTTCGGTTTTCGTGATGAAAAATACGTTCAAAAAAACATGTCGTGTTCTGTTACTACTGTTAGCTGATTCTAATAACGACGCTACACCATGAACACATCACATGCAAGATCTTTAAAGGTCAGTGGAGTTGATTTCTCTTGCATGTTCATCCAAACCTCTGAGTGTGGTCTTATTTGAATTTGTTGATTCCATTTCTGTCCTGTGAGACATTACAGAAATATTTTTCGGGTCAGGCGAAGTCGGCATGCCCGAGAAGCCTAATAGAACGAGGTGAGGCAAGTACACCAAAGTTTGTCCACTAACGACTGTTTCGAAGTTACCCTCCGATACGAACATAGTCTATCATCAGATTTTACTCGTGGTAATGTTTTTGTTAAAATAATTTAGATCACTCTGGTAGCTCGGCCCTTAAGCCAAGATCTCAGTTCACTGCGGCACAAATTTCCACCATTACTCTCTATATCTTCATCTACATGCACATGAGTACTCTGCAATTGAAATTTAGGTGCGTGGCAGGGAGTCCGTCAAACTACTTTCACACTATTTCTGTGCCGTTCCATTCTCGAAGATCGCGGGAGAAAACGAGCACTTAAATCCTTTCGTACAAGCTCTCTCTTCATTTCTGCCCATTTCTGCGACGATAAATAAGATCATTGCTGTTTTATTATTCTAAATTTTCTGGATGGAGAAATGGGACTTGTGAAGAGTGGAATGTGTTGTTGTTGTTGTGGTCTTCAGTCCTGAGTCTGGTTTGATGCAGGTCTCCATGCTACTCTATCCTGTGCTAGCATCTCCCAGTTCCTATTGCAACCTACACCCTTCTGAATCTGCTTAGTGTATTCATCTCTTGGTCTCCCTCTACGATTTTTACCCTCCACGCTGCCCTACAATACTAAATTGGTGATTCGTTGATGCCTCAGAACATGTCCTACCAACCGATACCTTCTTCTAGTCAAGTTGTGCCACAAATTTCTCTTCTCCCCAATTCTGTTCAATACCTCCTCGTTAGTTACGTGATCTACCCATCTAATCTTCAGCGTTCTTCTGTAGCACCACATTTCGAAAGCTTCTATTCTCTTCTTGTCCAAACTATTTATCGTCCATGTTTCACTTCCATACATGGCTACACTCCATACAAATACTTTCAGAAACGACTTCCTAACCCTTGAATCTATACTCGATGTTAACAAATTACTCACCTTCAGAAACGCTTTCCTTGCCATTGCCAGTCTACATTTTATATCCCCTTTACTTCGGCCATCAGTTATTTTGCTCCCCAAATAGCAAAACTCCTTTACTTTAAGTGTCTCATTTCGTAATCGAATTCCCTTAGCATCGCCCGACTTAATTCGACTACATTCCATTATCGTCATTTTGCTTTTGCTGACGTTCATCTTATGTCCTCCTTTCAAGATACTGTCCATTCCATTCAACTGATCTTGCAGGTCCTTTGCTGTCTCTGACAGAATTACAATGTCATCGGTGAACCTCAAAGTGGAATGTGAGCTTGTTAAATTCGTCGCCGCTGTAATGCGGTGAGAAAACCAGCTGCAAGACTTAGGTGTTGGGTGGTCTTAAAGCGGATTTTAGGGAGGTTTCCCCGAATTCCGGCAGAGCCACCTGAGGTCACATATATGAAATGTATTCGCTGCAGAAGGGAATGACAATGAAAAATTGTACAGGGCTGGGACTCGAACCCGAAATTCCCGTTTATAGCAAGCGCTCGCCTTACCATTTGGCTACCCGTGCACGACTCACGGCCAGACTCAAACATCCATATGTCGTCAGCTACGCATCTACAGCGTGTAGTCGTACATCCACTATGTATATACCCTTACAGGAGAGGCATTTCACTTGAAAGTCGGTTGCCAGGTGTTGGTGGATAAATGCGATATTGCAGTGCCTGTGTTATTCCCTATTACGATGCAAAGTTCATATAGACACGCAAGCATGTGCAAAGGGAATTCACATCGTAATTTGGAATATCACAGGCACTGCAATAACGTACCACAGGTAATGTTGCTCCCAGGTCGGTGTAACGACCGCAAACCGCCTTTTCAGAGTTGTGCCAACTACGACTGGTTATTGATACGATAGCCATAAATACACACTGACATTCCTAGAAGATTACGTTGATTATGAGCCATCCCATTTTTCTGTACACAGTGTGGGAGACGAGCGACTTGATAGCCAGTGCAGTGCCAACTGCTAGTCAGTTTACGGTAATGTAACAAGCGTCTGTGGAGAAATTTCTTCAAGGTATCCCTGCATTTTAAGAGACACAGAGAAATTGTAGGTTGTCATGATAGCAAACACCCAAATCCCCCCACCCCCCTCATCCCCTCCACTCCACATCTTGTGGCGTTTAGGAGCAGAGTGGAAGACATAAAGAAGCACACTTTTGGTGTTCACCGTTCAGAACCGCATGGGCGACATTTCGCAGTGGAGACATCGAGATGCATCCAGCACCTTTCGCTGCTTTTTTAGTACGTGTGCTTTTCCTGTGTGCATCTCACAATTTGCGAGTTCATTCCACAATATGAATTTGCTTTCTGTAGTCAGCTTGTTGTGTAGTAGGATCATGAGTCGATCTTCTCCAGAATTATTGCATATTCGAGCTGCTCATACCTTGAAATGTCATTTGCTTGTTGAGTAGCAGTCTCTCACATAGAACTCAGGTACCTTTAGCACTTACACCGTGCTTTCAAAACAGACAGGAATTTTGTCTGACTATTAATTACTGTAATTTTCTGGAAATTCTATACACATCAATTTTTATCCTTGACATGGTGAATTGTCATTGTAGTTTACGTTGATGTGAATAGCTTGTTTAAGGGAGCCATGCTGGCCGGAATGGCCGTGCGGTTCTGGGCGCTACAGTCTGGAGCCGACCGACCGCTCCGGTCGCAGGTTCGAATCCTGCCTCGGACATGGATGTGTGTGATGTCCTTAGGTTAGTTAGGTTTAATTAGATCTAAGTTCTAGGCGACTGATGACCGAGGAAGTTAGGTCGCATAGTGCTCAGAACCATTTGAACCATTTAAGGGAGCCATAAATTAATGGTCATTTTAATGAATATAATAAAACTCTCCGATGAGGCGACTCCTCTTCTCTAAATAAATATCATCAGTCGGTTCAACATGACTGAATTGTGCATTCTCTGCGTCGTCGTCGTACCGGTGTAAAACAGGTGCTATTACTACGAACATTTTTGATTAACCAAAGAAGTTAATTGTTTCATTACTTTTATGAGGTTTTCAGAGTTTATTTCTCGTAATTAAACTTCACCTGCATCTGCACTGGGCAGTGTGAGTGCTTACCACTGCCAATGTCATTTTGTGGCGTTGAATAGCTTGTGGAGTTAACTGTATTTTGAGTTCGCAGGTGTGCCGAACCGCAGCAGTCTCACATGTATCACAACAAACTATACTCATAAGCAACACATTACAAAAAAAGGTTACCGTCAACAAAATATTTCCACAATCGGAGGAGAAAGTTGAAAATAAAAATTTCATGAAAACATTTCTCTGTAATGACAAACGCCTTTGTTTTAACGGTAGCCAGCCCATCTTTCGTATCATATCTATGACACTGTCTCCCCCATTTCGCGAAAGTGCGAAACGAGCTCCCCTTCTTTGAAATTTTTGGACTCATTTGTCATTCCTATTTAATAAGGATCCCATATCGTGTAACAATAGTCTAGCGAAGAACGAACAGTTGTAGTGTAGGGCAGTCGGCTCAGTACATTTGTTGCGTCTTCTAAGCTGTCAACACACTGAAGTGAAAAAAGACACAAGATACCTCCTAAAATCGTGTCGGACTTCCTTTTCCCTGCATAGTGCAGCATCTAGACGTAATATGGACTCAACACGTCGCTGGAAGTCGCTTGCAGAAATATTGAGCCCTGCTGCCTCTATAGCCGTCTATAATTGAGAACGGTTGCCGTTGCAGTGTTCTATGGCCCAACTGACCTATTGATTATGTTCCACAAATTTTCGATGCTATTCATGTCGAGCGATCTGGGTGGCCAAATCATTCGCTCGAAGTGTCCAGGATGTTCTTCAAACCACTCGCAAACAATTGTACCCCGGTAGCATGGCTCATTGTCTTCCCTAAATATTTCATCACTGTTTGTGAACATGAAGTCAGTGAATGACTGCAAATGATCTTCAAATAACCGAAAATAACCATTCCCAGTCAATGGTGGGTTCAGTTGGCTCAGAGGACCCAGTTCATTCCTTGTATACACAGTCCACACCATTACAGATCCACCGCCAGCTAGAACACTACCTTGTTGACAGCTTGGGTCCATGACTTCGTGGGGTCTGCGTGACAACAACTGAAATCGGGACCCATGTGACCAGGCCACGGGTATGCAGCCGCGTAGAATCGTAACGATATGGTTGCGAGCCCAATAGAAACGCTGCAGGCGAAGTCGTGCTGTTAGCAAAGGCACTCACGTCAGTCGTCTGCTGCCATGGTCCATTAACGCCAAATTTCGCCCCACTATCCTGAAGAATACATTCATCGTACGTCCCACACTGATTTGTGTTATTATTTCACGCAATGTTGCTCGTCAATTAACACTAACAATTCTACGCAAACGCCGCTGCTCTCTGTCTTAAAGGGAAGGGAAGCCATCGCTCACTGTGTTGTCCTTGGAGACAGGTAATGCCTGAAATTTTTTGTTCTCGTTACACTCTAGACACTGTGATCTCTATGTATTCGTGTATCGCTATCCTATGACGTTCGTCAACATAGTGTAGAAGTCTTCGCTTGGTTGACCCCAGCCGCCAGCCGAGCCGAGTGCTGTGATCACCAGCGCAGCCTCAGCCTCCGGCGAATCAGCATCTCCGATGTATCACACCCCCTCCCAGCAGTGTGTGTTCACTACAGGACCGTCCGCCGCGACTGTTGTGCCCACGAGGGGAGATCACGTCTCAGCGCCAGGTTGTGCCCCTGTCGTCTGCGTCCCAGAAATCCTGCGGCGAACTTCGATGGGCTGTATAGGGTGCCGTAAGGAACAAATCGAGAATAGGAATCCGTATCTGGAAACGTCAGTTAACGATATTACGAGGTGCATTCAAGTTCTAAGGCCTCCGATGTTTTTTCTCCGGACTGGAAAGAGATAGAAACATGCGCATTGTTTTAAAATGAGGCCGCGTTCATTGTCAATACGGCCCAGAGATGGCAGCACCCTACGGCAGATGGAATTTTACCGCCAGTGGCTAGAATGAGAACTGTTTTAAATACGTAAAATGGCGACGTTTTCCTTACTTGAACAGCTTGCAATCATTCGTTTTCTGAATTTGCGTGGTGTGGAACCAATTGAAATTCATCGACAGTTGAAGGAGACATGTGGTGATGGAGTTATTTATGGATGTGTCGAAAGTGCGTTCGTGGGTGCGACAGTTTAATGAAGGCAGAACATCGTGTGACAACAAACCGAAACAACCTCGGGCTCGCACAAGCCGGTCTGACGACATGATCGAAAAAGTGGACAGAATTGTTTTGGGGGATCGCCGAATGACTGTTGAACAGATCGCCTCCAGAGTTGGCATTTCTGTGGGTTCTGTGCACACAATCCTGCATGACGACCTGAAAATGCGAAAAGTGTCATCCAGGTGGGTGCCACGAATGTTGACGGACGACCACATGGCTGCCCGTGTGGCATGTTGCCGAGCAATGTTGACGCGCAACGACAGCATGAATGGGACTTTCTTTTCGTCGGTTGTGACAATGGATGAGACGTGGATGCCATTTTTCAATCCAGAAACAAAGCGCCAGTCAGCTCAATGGAAGCACACAGATTCACCACCACCAAAAAAATTTCGGGTAACCACCAGTGCTGAAAAATGATGGTGTCCATGTTCTGGGGCAGCGAGGGCGTAATCTTTACCCGTTGCGTTCCAAAGGGCACTACGGTAACAGGTGCATCCTACGAAAATGTTTTGAAGAACAAATTCCTTCTTGCACTGCAACAAAAACGTCCGGGAAGGGCTATGCGTGTGCTGTTTCACCAAGACAACGCACCCGCACATCGAGCTAACGTTACGCAACAGTTTCTTCGTGATAACAACTTTGAAGTGATTCCTCATGCTCCCTACTCACCTGACCTGGCTCCTAGTGACTTTTGGCTTTTTCCAACAATGAAAGACACTCTCCGTGGCCGCACATTCACCAGCTGTGCTGCTATTGCCTCAGCGATTTTCCAGTGGTCAAAACAGACTCCTAAAGAAGCCTTCGCCGCTGCCATGGAATCATGGCGTCAGCGTTGTGAAAAAGGTGTACGTCTGCAGGGCGATTACGTCGAGAAGTAACGCCAGTTTCATCGATTTCGGGTGAGTAGTTAATTATAAAAAATAGGAGGCCTTAGAACTTGAATGCACCTCGTATAGAGCGTTGATGTTACAGGCATGAGCGTCTGCCACCAGGCCACCCCTGCTGCATCAGACGTGACTTTGTACGCTGACGGACTGTAGGCGGAACGTCTCACAATGTTGTATGTTATTCAGAGATCACGACTGATTGTCACGATCGCCAGTAGAGACGATGCAGCTAGCTACTCTGTAGACAGGCCTTGTCTCCGATGAATGTGATGCTCTGTTGATTTGATGGATGACGCTTCCGGACAGAAGTTTCCATTTGCACTTTATTTTTCTCCTGGAACTCCAATATTTTTAGGCATACACACTTGTCCAAAACGGTCGTTCACCAAGGCAGCGAAGCATCGCATTCATAGGACATAAGGCCTGTCTACGCAGCAGCTAACCCCATCTTCTCCACATACGATCGTGGCAGTCAACTACACTGAATAACAGACAACACTGTAAGACGTTCGGCTCCCCATCAGCATACGAAGTCACATTTGCTGCTGAAGGGGTGGCCAAATGTCAGGCACCGGCGCCGGCGCCTATAAAGTCTCCTGCCCGAGTTTACAATCCAAGAATGAAATTTGGCGGAGGTTTGGTGATGGTTTGGGCTGCCTTATCGTCGTATTCCTTGGACTACATTGTTACTCTGCCAACTCTCCAGACTGTAGCACCTAGAACCGCTCGGCCACTCCGGCCGGCCTTTGTCCAGTCACCATAGTTCCATTGTTTCTCCTCCTACAGTCGCAAGTACGTCACCTAATCGGAAACTAAAGGTGGCAGAAGAGGTACATTCCCAACCAGGTGGCCGAATTCCGCCTTGGAATTTAAACGAGTGTAGATCACATGTTGAGGAACTATGCCTCACGATACAGGTAAGAACAGTTTCCATCTCCCTCAAAGAGATTATTTGCGAACCCTATGATATTAAGTAACGACCTTCATATGAAGGTTAATGTACTGAGGCGAATTTCCATTACATCTATCGCAGCTGCACTGACGATATTTCCTGAAAGTAGGTTATAAGATGCTCATTGTACTTCCCAGAGAGCGAATCTGTGGATAACGTCATCCTAATGACTCTCACCGATGAACTCCCCAGTCTATTTCTTCTTTATGGGTACAGTATTGCACGCAGCGTGTAACTGGCTCTCAATATCTAATCTCAAGACTTTCTCAAGACATATTACATGCTTCTCTAACAGCCTCTTTTAATACTACCCATTTCTCGCAGATGCACCTCAGTAAGGAGTGGATGAAGCTGTCTCAATAATCCACTTAGCCGCCTCGATTCCCCTACGAGTTAGAAAACTCGCCAAAATTAAGTGGCCGAAATATTCAACAATGAACGACATCACATTGGTGACCAATTGAAGGAGTCATCCATATCTAGGATTTTCATGGTTTGCCTAAATTTCTTATGGCAATGTTCGTTTCCATCAAAGGAACACAAGTGATTTCCCCATCTGTCCTTGTCCCGTCGGAGCTTGGGCCACAGGGCCCCATTCCTTATGATGACCCCATCATCAACGGGAAATTAGTCTTACTCCTTTTTTATGCTTCGACGGCCAACTAGACACCGGAGAGGTGTGTTTAAGGTTTATGAAAGTGTCCGAATGCGATGGTACACTTTGAAAGTGTGCTCCAGATATCAAAATAAGTGACCATGGAATCGAAAAGCAACTGAAATAGCTTAAGAGAAGAAAGGGCAGTGGACCTGACGAGATACGACTACGATTCTGCACAGAGTATGCGAAAAATCTTACCTCTCCGCTAGTAGCAGCGTACCGTCTCTCGCTGGAGGAGCGCAGCGTTCCTATTGATTGGAAAAAAGCCCAGATCATTCGCGTATTCAAGACCAGTCGTAGAATAGAAGCGTAAAACAATAGGTCTATATGTATGAAGTCGGTCTGGTGTAGAATTTAGGAACATGTTTTATGTTCGGGTCTTATGACATTTCTGGAGACCGAAAATCTCCTCTCTAGGTGTCAACATGTGGTCCGAAAACAACGACCGAATGACACACAGCTCGCTCCGTTCGCCCACGAGACCCAGAACGCAGTAGATAACAAGAGCCCAGCTAGGTGCCGCTTACCTTGACTTCCGGGAGGCGTTCTATACAGTTCCACGGTGCCACCTAATGAACAAAATACGAGCGTACGGAATATCAGATCAAATACGTAACTGGGTCGACGAGTTTGTAGAAAACAGAACGCAGCATGTTCTCAAAGGAGAGAGGAGAAGAGTAACTTCGGGCGTACCAAAGGAAGTGCTATAGCACCATTACTTTCCACTATCGTTATGCATATGACAGCATGCGTACCTAGGATGTTCCAAAATGACGCGCATAAAAACAGAATTTTCCGATGCTCGTACCTCGGATTCTATTGGTGGTAAAGAGATAGCCACTAACCCATATTCGTTATTTCACCCGACCCTTGGTCGTGCGGTAGCGTTCTCGCTTCCCACGCCCGGGTTCCCGGGTTCGATTCCCGGCGGGGACAGGGATTTTCTCTGCCTCGTGATGACTGGGTGTTGTGTGATGTCCTTAGGTTAGTTAGGTTTAAGTAGTTCTAGGGGACTGATGACCATAGATGTTAAGTCCCATAGTGCTCAGAGCCATTTCAACCCGATCCTAATTTCAATCAGTTAAAACTAAGAGGTATATACAAAACATAAATTCATCACTGGTTGCAGGTTCTCACTTAAGTTGTAATGTTACACGTCAGTTTGGAAATGATTAAATATAAACATTCCATTTTTCAATTACACAAAGAAAAGTTTACTCAGCTCTTCTGTGCAGCTATGCTTGACACACTGTTTTTAGCTGTTTTTGTGTCATCCTTTATGTGGTGTACGTGAAATTCATGTAACTTGGATCATTTTCATAACTGTAGTAATACCAATAATTTTCAGTGCTGTATCACTAAAAACGGGTACGATGTGGAGCTTAATGACAGCCCTAAAAATTTAAACAAATAAAATTCGTAATTGTAGTTTACTTATATTAATAACATGCAATTTATAGAGATACTCGTGTGTACGTGAGGTCCAGAGCTGAAAATATCTTTCAGCGTACTCTTCACGACACCAACGCACGTCCAATCACGTCTCCTGCCACGAGAGGGCGTACTTTCTGAACACCACAAAAATTTTTTCGAAAGTGTTAGTTTCGCTAATTGTTGTTGACTTTTGCTCACAACATATTTTCAAAGAGATACTCATGTGTAAGGAAGGCTCTGAACCTGAAATGTTACATCTACTACTCAGAAGGTTATCTGAAAAATTTAAAACATTTATGGAGTCTGATAGAACATCATTAATTTTTTTTCAGATTTTGAAAATACGAAGTACCTGACAAGTATTTTCAGAAGGTGGGCTTGATTAGCACAATTACGGAGTTAAAGCCCTACATACTAGTATATATATGAACATATTTGGGGATTATCGTTTCTTAATCAGCTTCTGTGCTAAACCTTCAACATGAAGTTTCGTGTTTCAACGTATTCATCCAAATTGGCAATGTAATTTCTTAATTATATAATTAACTCGTTTCCGCATCTAGCAACTGCGTAATTATATTTCCGTAATGAGGTAATACGATAGTGCTCCTGGACGGCTGTAATATGAGAATTTATTTTTAACGGTCGTAATGAGCTAATTAATGTTTTTAATTGCATGTAGCTCTCGGCAGAAAGATTGTACAATACTGGGACTACATCGACAAATTTACTATGATACTGTGGTTAAAATGAAGTGCCTACCACTTTCCTAGTCTGTTTGGTCCGCAGAATTCGTATTTAGTGAACTGGCAGTATAACCGACATACACACCATTTTCACGGATGAAATTTGGAAGGACACTATCGTTGTCAACACTGGAATTCCTGTTTATGATCTCCCTATCACTGCTACGCAAAGCCGCGCTGAATTCAGTCTGCGCTTGGCTACTGAACACATCTGCTTCCCAAGACTAGATATGTTCACCATTAGGGAGTATCCGTGATCTTTATTTGTACAAAAAGTCCAATTTCAGTCTGAAAAATGCCTTTCTTTATTTTCAAGTAATCTGTTTCGAGCAAGCTGTAGATCTTCAGAAATGTTACCATTACAGCCACAAGTTCATTGCGATAATTATATCGGGATGATATTCATACTGGCGCCGGATCATTTGTACAAAATCAGTATTAGCGGTGCGTTTCTGAGCATAAAAGCTGTTCAGTTCATCAACAATTCCATTTCAAGACTTCGACAGTGCTGCTCCTGAAACTGGTAAACCTCGTGAAAGCATAGCATCGAAAAAAGTGTCCATAAACTTTGAGAGTGGATGCGGCTGTGCCGGCACGGTTGTTGCGGGTTGGATTACAGACGTAACAACGCGGGCGCCTTTGACAGTAAAAGTGGGGTTGAAAGGGGCCACGTGAGCTTCTCACAACGGCACAAGCTTTTGAAGTTTCGCCGCTACATGTCAACGCTCTTTGAGCCTCTGTTACTGCGTCGTTCTAGAAGTACGAAAAAATGCTGGTGACAAACACGTAGTCGGAATTTCCCGCACTCGCTGGCAGTTGGGGGCAAAGAATGGAGGAAAAGGCATCCATAACGGTTCAAAGGAACCGGCCACAATGCCGAATACAACATATAACCAAAAAAAAGTGAACCCAGTAAGATACTGGAAAACCAGTACCCCATATAAAACGAGAAAATTATGACGTGTGCCAGGGTTTAGTCGCGCTCTCGGTACGAAGTATAGTTTCTAAGTTAGTGTACGTTAAATATTTTGTGAACAACATAAACTTTAAAAATTTATAACTTCATTAAACTTTCACCGATTTGCACAAACGACGCGTCTATGAATAGGTCTCATGGAGATCTATCAAAGAATCAGAATGGAATTGTTATAATCGTTACCAGATTTGAAGTAAAGGCTGGGATGTGTACTCCACTCGGGAAAATAGTGAATTTTAGTCATAAGATTAATTAATATGTTGAAACTAGCGGCAGTATTGATAAGTAACCACAGTTAGGGAAGTATGAGCATGCTTACTGTTAACTGTTTATATCTCTTACCGGCAATAAAACAATAAATAACGTTTCTCATGATAGAATTTACGACAAAACTAGCAAATGTAAGGAAAAAAACTGAAGGCAGCAATGAAAAACTGAGGAAATTTTTATCCAAGTTCATGTATAATACTTTTAGTTTTTATGTGTTCCAGAAAAAAGAGAGCATATGTTTTCACTCTTGTTACAATGCGACAATACAAATAACTGGCAACCATGTTGGTGCAGACAGGCTGATTTCTGTGGCGCTAGGAGGCGGATAGTCTGAATCTGGCAGTATTCTCAGGCAATAGTTGTGGTGAATATGGTATGCGCAACAAGACAGTCGCTTCGCGAAATTGTTGAAATTTTCTTACGTGCCTAAATCTGGACTTACAAAATTTACATTTCTGTCGCTAGAAAACGCAAGGTTTTAGGTCAGGAAATGATTCAGAACTTCGATATTTCACCGCCGACCTTAGCGAGGGTTCCTTTGAGTCAGAATTCAGAACTGTTGCGAGATTTTGGAGTGCGCGAGATACAGCCTGGGCTTATTTCCGTTCTCGCAATGACGTAATGACATTGAGTACTGACAGTTCGTAAGCTTATTACCGTCAGAAAAACAGGAAGTAAATCCAATCTTTTTGACTTACTTTAATCCTTACGAAAATTCTTGCCTACATTTAATTGGAAGTTCCTTTTCTTTAGTTGACGATTGTGGGGCGAAAACGACGAGTGATTGGTAGGCCACCAAATTATATTTAAAAAAGTCCAAACATTCACTGTGGCCCTTGGTAGGTTGCTAGTAACTGGAAGTGATTCATTGATAATATGCACAGTAATGTTGGGGGCTCCGAGCTTATTCACTTATTTATTGGACGTATATTTTCAAGAGACAGTTTCAGTTCCCTTTTCACTTTTTTTTATAGGTTAGTGTGCACCTGTTGAAAGGTCTCTGTTGGATTCCTTTCATGTTAATTTCTTAAATATGTTGTCATTTACGGCATAAATTCCTCTTCTAAATTTACTGTGGTGTTTCTGACTATCTGGGAGGAGACTGAGCAGTGGAACGTGTTACTTTTACACATAAACAAGAACGATCTGTCACACTACTACACTTTAAAACACAGTTGTAATTCATGTCACAGAGTCTCATACGGAACCTACATCCACTTTCTTTTACATACTGTGTATGATAATATACTGTCATCCCCCTTCCCTTCTGTGTGAGACGATGAATGAGCAAATGTATTACTAGTTGCATGCTGGATGGTAGCAGACAAGCCTGTCTGCTAGAGAACAGTAGGACCAACGTCGGAACAGGTAGCTACGCTTTCTAAAAGCAAAGAGGTTTCTATCCTTAGTATGGTCCTGTCCGTCCCTTGTCATGTTGGTATAGGAAGCTGCCCCTCTGGCCACTTCCGTTTGTATTTGTGAGCCACCCTCAGGAAGGGACCAGGTCAGTCTGTCCGCAGCAAGCGTCTGAAGTGGTAAGATCTCCGGCTAAGCGCGTGTCTGCTAAGTTCGTAGGACAATGGATTTCTTAATTTCAGCCTAACTGAAAAGTTAATCACCTTTATTTCAGGTTTACCTCTAAAATATCTAATGTTATCTTAAATTGCAACGCAGTGTAATTCGCGTGTGAAGTTCAGAATATCTTCCGGTAGTTGCTTTGTCACTACTTTGTGAGTAAAGTGGAACTACATGTTGATCAGTAACTCTAACTAAGATCATGAATCTTAAATGCAAATGCTTGTGTGATTATAACATCTCGTCTTGACAATATTTTTCAATATAGCAACTTTTCTTTATGTTCAACCCACGTGGGGTGTACTTCGTGAGACCAGTACCACGTGCTTATACAATTGTTTGACTCATCAGGTTAATAGTAAGACGTTAGTAACCAGTTCGAGGTTTTTCTTTTGTAAATTGCTTTTCGATCTAATTTATTTTAATTATCAAAATTATTGTGGAGTTACACTCTTTGTGTAAACCAAGTTGACCACGTGAAGCATGTGGTGTATTCATCAAAGTAGCCCTCAGCTATTCTTTTCGGGAAGATTTCACAGAGAGTTAGTATGAATTTAGTATACCAGTGTGTGGTAATTACATGACGGACAGGATTGTGCTACGAACGTAACTTCTTTGGGTGAAAATTGAATCGGTTGGTTGTGGTTAATTTCCTCTTGCATATGTTTCAACGTTCTTTGTGTGTTATTTTATGAATGCAGTGTTGTATGCAGTCTCCCAATCTTGGCTCCATATTTGATGTGTTCCGTAAGATTACAATCTCACATTTTCACAATCCTTAATAAGGCACCAGCTTAGTTACGACTCAAGTTTAATATGCTGAAATTTCAGTGATGAATGTTAAAATAAATTTCCAAATATAAACTGATTTATTTCTTTTTATTTAAATTCTCTTATATATATATATATATATATATATATATATATATATATATATATATATCACCGGTTGTCGTATGACTATTAAAAGATTATAATTAATGTTAGTCTGGTTGGGAATTTGGTAAGCTAGACTGGATACCTGGTGAAACAGTTGCGCTGTAATGCAAGGTTAACTTCCTCAGGTAGCTCACAGCTTTTAAACCGCTTTTATTGTCGATCAGCACCGCTTACACCTCAAATTAAGCAACAACGTTACACATGGCGACCCTGTTCTGTGATTCCGTTAGACTCTGGAATCTCTGAAACGTTAGATTGCGAGAGTTGTGTAATCTTAATTTTTTTTCCCTGCAGCACTCAAACAACGTCTGCATTGTTTCTGAGCAGACTTTCAAAAGATTCACGGCGTTGTTGAGTGGCGTTGTGTTGTTTGTCTTGTTTTGTTTTCTATATTTGTGTGTTTTATATGTATGTGTTTTTTTTCTCACTTGTAAATTGCACTGACTTCGATCGAAGATATAAATTTGATGTGCATGTGAAAAACTGCGTGCTAAGTTGGGTACCTTTCGTGTGTCTGTCGTAATTTTTGCGGGGTACATTTATTCTGATTTGTGTGTTGCGTACCGGGCATAAATTGTACTAATGCAGACTCGTAACCAAGCTAAAAGTAGGCGGTCCAACAACTTAAGCAACATGGACCATGGGGATAATTTGATTTCGAATATTAACACGCCGGACGGTTCCGAAAATGCAATGGGGAATACTTCAGAGGAAATGCAAAACAGGACGAATGGGCTCACATCAGAGCCAGAAATTAGTTTGCCTCCAACTAACCAAATTGATTTGGCAGAACTCATGAAAGCCTTATTGCAACAAAATAAAGAAAACGCAGAGAAATCTGAAAAATCGATCCGAGAGCTAGGCGAACAAATGGCGCAGAAATCTGAAAAATCGATCCGCGAGCTAGGCGAACAAATGACGCAGAAATCAGAAAAATCGTTCCGAGAACAAAAAGAATCTTCCAAAAAATCGATCCGAGAGCTAGGCGAACAAATAGATGAAAAACTAATCCCGCAGACAAATAAAGTCGACAAGTCGATGCAGAGAGTGTCCGATGATATCTCACAAAGAATAAACAATCTGGCAAGTGAAATAAAAAGTGATATTATGAAAGAATTAGGCCGTACATTTGAACAAATCGATGACCGTCTGCAAGCCTTAGAACAGGGCAAGCGGAGTCGCGATGCGGAATCGAAAGAGAGCGAAGAACAGCTACTTAGGAATTTCCAAGCGCTGAGAGAAGAATGCCAAAGAGAACACCAGCAGGTACTCTCGAGGGTCCAGGAGGCGGAAACGCTTTGTCCAGCGTCCATTAGCAACACAGTAGCGGACAACAGTCAAGCGATTTACGCTCTCGAACAGCAAGTAGAACAATTGAAGCAGACTGGGGCGGAGGACAACAGACAAATACATGATAAGATTGCGGCATTAGCGGACATCGTAGGCACGATGAAGGTGATGGAAAGCGTGAACAATACTACACCGGTAGCGGTCGCAGAGACCGAAGAAGTGCGTTCGCTTCTTAGACTTCAGAAGGGACAGTTCGAAGTGAACAGGTGGCACAGAGCTGTAACAGGCGAATTACAAGAACGCGTGGCGCATCTGGAAAACCGCATGGCGTGTGATTCCTAACTCGCCAATAGCACTAAAAATAGCCGTATGAACAGTGCAGAGAGGGACTCCGGCCACGAGGGAGATTTTGACGACAGGGAAGAATGTATTTTGAGGGGCAGACATGAGAAAAATAGAAACATTCAAGGGCCTCGCCGGGAGAAAATGCGAGGATTTGATTTCAAACATTTCCTTACAGTGAGAAAGTTTGAGATATTTCGAAATTCGCAAAAAGGAATACAACTACGAGCATGGCTCGAGAAATTTGAGTTTTGTCTTCCCCCCGACTGGGCAAGTTCACATAAGATAGAATATATGTGTGGCTATTTGGAAGGCGAACCGGCGATTCGCATGAGGTCGGCAGCGCGTCACTGCAACTCCACTCGGGAGTTTCGACAAGCCTTTCTGTCCGCCTATTGGTCGGAAGCGGCACAAGATAGGGTCAAACAAGGCATAATTATGCTGCCAAATTTGAACCAGTCTGGTTTCGGCAGCCCAGCACGCCTATTCGATCACATGCGGCAGGCAAATCAATTTTTATACGACCCATACGGGCCTGCGGAACTAATTAGGATATGCATCACCAAATTGCCAATGCACTTGCGCCACGTCATTCTTGCGGGACGATGCAAAGAGGACGTGGAAACGTTTAAGACACTTCTCCAAGAGTTGGAATACAATACAGGAGAATGCCCGCCTAATCAGGCACAAAGTTATTACGGTGCACAGCAGCGCAATCGCAGTCGTGGCCGTAGTACTAATCAACGGCGTGACTGGTCGTCGCGACGCGAACGGAACAATAATTGGGACCGGCCGTATAGAAACTGGGGTAACAGTCGCGAACACAAGTGGAAGAACGGAAATGGTCGAGGACGTGGACAGAATCGTGAACGCAACAGTTACGGCAACCAGAATCGATACTACAGTGAACACGGTGGGAATAGGACTATAGGCGGAGCACCTCGTGATGTTGAAATTCGGCCGGCTAACCCTAGACATAATCCAGCAAATGGAAATGAACAAAACCGGCAATGACAAACGATCAGCGCAGAAGGCGCCCAATCGGAACAAATGAACGACATGGCAAAGGAGTGCATACGGTATATAGAGAGGGAAGATATTAGAGAGGATTTGTTGCAAGAAACTACGAGTGCTAAAATTTCGGGAATAAATCCAGCAGTGACAGTTGCAGTAAACGAAATATGTTTTAAGTGTGTCATTGACACTGGAAGCCCGTTCTAGATAGTGAGCGAGGCAGCATTTCAAAAATGCGAAGGGACTGGGACTTGGCCCGTTTTTCAAGTGCGAGGAATAAAGGTGAAGGGCGCAATCTACGGTAAGAGCAAAGAAATCCGAAGGCAGACTCGGCTTAATTTTACCTGCCAGGGAAGAGAGTTTGAGTACAACTTCTTTATGCTCCCAATGCTGAATGTGGCAATGATTTTAGGAAATGACTTCATGAATGCCCACCACGCAGTAATTGACATGGGTGGAGGAGTAATGACAGTTCAAGTTGGGGATCAGCCAATTAATTTAGTATTTGATGAATGCATATTACGTGCCGAGTCAGAAATTAGTTGCCTAAAATTTCAAGCTCAAACCGAGTCGCAACAAAGACTGGAGCTACTAGTGAACTATGTAAGTGAGTCGTGCTCTACGTCTGGTGAGCAGGGGAAAGATGTTGCTTTTGCTGATGCACTGAGAAAGAGCATCGCGGGTGTCAGAACCACGGACAGGGAAAAGGAGAAATTCTATTGCCTACTTAGGAATCATGAACGGGTATTTTCTGAGACTCCTGGGGCGATTAAGGGTTTTACTTACCAATTCAGAGTACGTGACCATCAGAAGTTTTCTGTTAGACCATACCCTATTCCCGTGGCGTATAAAGCCCAGGTGGAGAAGGAAATAAACAAGATGTTAGAACAAGGAATAATTGAGCGGGCAGTAAGCTCGTACAACTCACCCTTTCTTGTCGTGCGAAAACGCGACAACTCAGTTCGTTTGGTGCTAGACTCGAGACAGATAAACACAATTATTATGTCGGAAACGGACAGGCCTGAGAGCCTTGAGGAACTCGTACAACGTTTCCACGGGGTAAAGGTACTATCATCTGTCGACCTCCGTTCGAGTTTTTGGCAAGTCGTGCTACACCCATCTTGCAGATTATATACAGCGTTCCTGTGTTACGGAAATTGTTTCCAATTCCGGCGTCTCCCGTTCGGACTAAACGTCTCATCAGCTGCTTTTATAAGGGGATTAAGTAGCATTTTACCTGATGATTTGAAACAGCGAGTGACAATTTACGTGGATGACATATTAATTGCGGAAAAGTCGTGGGAGGACCATAATGACGTTCTGAACAGACTACTGGATGTTTTTGAGAAGGCAGGTGTAACAGTCAACTTAGATAAGTCACAGTTCGGACGAGAGAACATAATATTCTTAGGCCATATTGTCTCAGCAAATGGAATACAACCTGACCCGGAGAAAATTGCGGCGATAGCGGAGTGTGCAATGCCGACAAATAAAAAACAGTTGCGAATATTCTTAGGCCTGTGTAATTTTTATAAGCGATTTATAAATTTTAGTGTACTTGGTACACCCCGTCTATGTGGACTAACAGGGAAGAACGCCTTGTGGGTCTGGGATCAAGAGGCACAGGATGAATTTTATAAATTGAAAAAGGCATTGGTAGAGGCTCCTATCCTCGTGCATCCCGACCTGACACAAGAATTCTGTTTAATGACGAACAGTTCCCTGTCAGGATTAGGTGCGGTACTGTTTCAAACGGAAGGAAATGATGATATTACAACTTGGAAAACACTCTCGTTTGGGAGCAGGGTGCTCTCTCGATGTGAAAAAAATTATTCCGTGACGGAACTCGAAGCACTCGCGATAGTTTGGGCATTCTCAAAATTTAGGTATTTCTTATTTGGGAGGACCGCCAGGGTGTACACTGACCATCGTGCACTCCAATTTCTTATGAGCACAAAAATCACGCATGGGAGACTAGGATGCTGGGCACTATACCTACAGGAATATAACTTCACTGTAGAATACATTCCTGAACAGAAAAATGTAATTGCTGACGCTTTATCGCGCATTCCTATAGGTTTGGTTCACACAGAAGAAGGGGAACTCGGTGAAAATAATTTTAGCATCCTATACTTACAGAATGTAGCGTTCAAGAATTTTGTTACCACCTCTTTAGGGAGTATAGCGGACGAACAGGATAGGGACGCAGTATTGAAAGATATAAAGAAGAAGTGGGAGGACAAGGAGAATGTAGGAATACGCCAGTACTACTTAGTGCGCAATAGAATACTATTCAAGAAACGAGCCCCGGACGACTCCAGATGGGTGTTGGTGATTCCGGAGGAACTCGTAAACAAAATTATATGGTACATACATTTGAGTTATGGTCACTTCGGAGCATATAAATGTTGTGAAAAACTGAAAGAGACATGCTATTTTAATAACATGCTACGGCGTATTCGTGGTGTACTTAGAGTGTGCAGACCTTGTCAGCGAGCAAAGGCGGCCACAGTGACTTATGCTGCATCATTGCACCCGATAATACCAAGCAAACTTTGTGACCTCGCGGCCGTGGATCTATTTGGGCCACTAATACGATCTAAGCAGGTTTTGCATATGCTTTCGAGCGGTGGAGCTAACCTCCAAGTTTGTGTGTCTGACTCCGGTGAAGCGAGCCACAGGAAGGGCAGTGGCAACTGCATTTGCAAAGCAGTTTCTGCATGAAGTTGGGAGCGTGAAAAGGGTTATCTCGGATAATGGACCACAATTTAGATCGCAATACTGGCAGCGGACGCTTCGAAGGAGAAGAGTTAAACCTATATATATATATATATATATATATATATATATATATATATCTCTATTTCACCCCAGCTTGAACCCCAGTGAGCGTATTATGCGTGAATTAGGAAAATTATGTAGGTTATACTGCAGTCGTGATCAACGATCGTGGGACATACACCTAAAAGGATTTCAGAACATAATTAATGAGTTGCCTAATACGTCAACAAAGCTTCCGCCAATCACTGTGCTAAAAAACAAGGATCCCCCGAGCAAAATCAAAGAGGTGGTGCCTTGGCCACTAGAGCCGAGACTACGCCGGAACGCAATTATTGACTTAGCTTTACGCAACATCAAGCGTGCAGCAGAAGCCAGAGTCAAGGCGTATAAGAAAAACGTGAAAAAACAGTGTTTCATGTAGGACAAAAGTCCTTATCAGATCACACAAGCTGTCTAACAAACTGTCAGGTGTCTGCAAGAAATTTTTTAATCTCTTTAACGGCCCGTATCGGATAAGGAAGATTCCCCATGAAAACGCCATAGAAGTGGGAACTATTCCATCGAAGAAATCAAAAGGGCTACACCATGTGTCAAACGTAAAACCATACATTGAGTAGAAAGGACAGTGAGGAGTAGAGAGGACGGTGAAGAGAAACAATTGATTAGTTTACATTTGTGATAAATGCATTTTGAATAATATGTTGGTAAAAATAGTGATAAAGATGTTTCTATGTGATTGATTGAAGTGATGTTTGTAGTTTTTTTTTCTTTCCTTGTGCAATTAGGATTTAGGTTGGTTCAAAAGTGAACATAAAAGGTTTCTTTGTGAACGAGTGAAATGCTGTTTATGTTTTTTTTTTTTTAATTGTAACGAGTCGCTCCTGAGGGAAGCAAGATCTGTGTTGAATTAATGCAAAACTCAGGGGAATATCCGATCTGTGGGTATTATGGGACTGGCAAACCCAGGTCCCCAGCTGTTAGTAGCCTTGTTTCCGATTTTCTGCTTTCAGTGCTACTATCTATCTATTACTATTCTATATCTGTCAGTATAAATGAGGATCTCTTACTATAGTATGCGAGTTGTATGAATATTTTAAGATAGGAGAACTCTGAAAAAGGAATGAGTAAGTTTGGAATGTTGAAAACAGGATGCGATAATACGATTGTTTAACCAATGGCTTCCCAATATACGCTAATATGTTAATATTGATGATATATGTCTTTTTTTGTTCTTTATAGCTGAGTACGTAAAGTGCTGTCTGTGGATTTCGTAAGTAGATTGATTCCCTTCAAGGTGAAAGAAGAGTTGTGGTTTGTGTAATTTACGTGGCCCTGAAATAGTATTATGGCAGTCAAATGACGAGCAGTTTTCCAGCAAATGGAGAATGGAACGGAAACATGGATCCTTTTTGTAGTCTTGTCTGATGTTGAGCCAAAGCCTGAAAAATTATTCTGCGTTAATACTTGCCTTAGAAAAGCGACGTTTATGTGTTTTGCTGATGCTGTGAGCATTACAGCTTACTGTTTTCGCTGGTGCGGGATGCACTGCAGCCTATATGATTTGTTCTGAGGAAATTTCCTTCTTGAAGGTAGAGGAAGATTAAATAATTTTGATTATGGGACCGAAGGAAAGCTTGGTTTAAGGTAATAAGGATGAAGCAAAACATTTGTCATTTAAACTACAGGAGGATTCGGATCTTTTGTGTCTGTTGTAAGTTCAATATGTTAAGATGAAACTGTTTTACAGAATAGAGACCACAATTTTGCCATTCATGAGAAATGAATCCAGAATAACCACCAAAGGCGAAATAATTGATTTAGAAGCGAAAGGTAAGTTAAAGAAGGAACGAAATTGGAGCAAAATGGGTAAGAAAATGTAATATAACCTGTAGGATAAAAAAAATTTTACCCTTCTCAGAGTCATCTGTGTGATTAATTCTTGTGATAACGTAATTTTAGATGAAATTTTCTTACTGTTTTATGTGTAAACATATGAGTATGATAAATGTATAATTGCGAGTCTCTTATCAGGTGTGTCAACTGGTATAAATGTTTTGGCGTGTAAATAACCATTGTTCTTTTTACTGTGTGTGTTTAAGGAAAGTTTCTCCATATTTATCATGTGACAAGACATATGCCGCGAGCGTTAGGAAGAGGACGAATTAGAACAATTTTGTAGTGGTATAAACACTGTGTTGGAGTAGCATTGAAGTAGCTTGTTGGATTAACTAGTAGTGGATTGAAGTGAAATTTTGAGTAATTCATGTTTATGGGTAGTTAGTTTGTAGAATAGTCAACAGGTGTGCATGTGTGTGTGCAAATAACATGTGAACCCTATGCTGCCCTGACCTATACTTGCACAAGGCATAATCCTATTCATTTTAGTGAATTAATAAGTAGCATTTGATTTATTAAAACGCAAGTGAACTACATTAGTGATATGGATTTAGATATTATACTGTCAGTTCATTTAATTTTTATTTTTATACTGTCAAGTCATTTCACTTTTATTTTTTTATATTGTCAATTCATTTAACTTTTATTTTTATATTGTCGATTCATCTAACTTTTTTATTTTAAAAAAATTAAGTCTTACTTTTGTTCTTAAAAATTGTGAAAGACACTACTAAGTGGTATTATGTATGACATTTTGTAATCACATAAGTATGATGAACAATTTCTGTGAATGCAGTTGAGAACGTGAAAGCGAACCGGCTCAACTCTTATGAGACAGCGGGAGCAGCGAGGAGGAGTAGTTGTAAACAGGCGGCTTTCCCAGCAGGACACACTGTCAGCCGGGCCACTTATGAAGCACGCTCGCCAACAAAAGAAGGGCTGCGGGGCAAACCCTTTCCCTTGCACCTGGAGCTAATGGCCGGTGCGGCCGCACCAGTGCGACCCTCCGTGGAGGCGATGACCTGAGATGGGCGAGCGGTCCACCGCGCGGAAATCCATCTGCTGGCAACGCACCACACGCACGCGACCGTGACGAGACGGCCGCGGTGAAACGACAAAAGACAGGGGATAAAGGGGTGTGGAGCCTTTTGACAGGTACTCTCCAGAGAAACTTGCAGACGTCAACGACGCCTATCGACATTTCCTGACGGATGCCCACTGTCAAGCGACAGTAAATCATGGTTCGATGTTCTCTGGTCGCTAAGGGTGGCACAAAGCAGAGCCATTTAGTGTCATCCTTGCCCAGAAATATCAAACCGGCGAGCCAATTGAGGATAACTCAAGAATGTAACAACACAAGGGGCGTGGAGCCTTTTGACACATACTGTCCAGAGAAACTGGCAGACTTCAACGACGCCTATCAACATTTCCTGGCGGATGCCCACTGTCAAGTGACAGTAAATAATAGTTCGATGTTCTCTGGTAGCTAAGGGTGGCACAAAGGAGAGCCATTAAGTGTCATCCTTGCCCAGGAATATCAAACCGGTGAGCCAAGAGGATAACTCAAGAATGTAACAACACAAGGGGCGTGGAACCTTTTGACACATACTGTCCAGAGAAACTGGCAGAATTCAACGACGCCTATCAACATTTTCTGGCGGATGCCCATTGTCAAGCGACAGTAAATCATAGTTCGATGTTCTCTGGTAGCTAAGGGTGGCACAAAGAAGAGCCATTAAGTGTCATCCTTGCCCAGGAATATCAACCTGGCGTGTCAAACGAGGATACCGCACAAAATTGACAACACAAACATGGAACCAAATCGAGATGTACGTGACACGGGCCACCAAGAGAAACTTCATGAGAGGGCAGAGATGGCGGGATTGCACACAACAGATGGACAAAAATCCCTACTGACAGCTGCGGCGACGAACCCCCCCCCCTCCTCCCCTTATATTGTGCCTCGGAACAGTGGAACTACTGAGTGTGTCAGTGAACAGTGATAATACGGTTCTTAGTCCAATGCATATACGTGTGTTTCTGTCAGAGAAACATTGACTCGTGTGTTTTGCAGGGGTTCGATTCATTGGTGTTTATTAGACTGACTCTTGTATTTTGCAGGTGTTCTATTTATTGTTTTTTTTAGACTTTGACTCTTGTATTTTGCAGGTGTTTTATTTATTGGTGTTTTTTTAGACGTTGACTATTGTACTTTCAGAGATTTTTCATTGATCACTGTTTGTTCTTCTGTGATGTGTTGGATTTGTGCTATTTTGTTTCGTAAGTCCATTCCTGTGGCATTGCTTCGTTTATGAGTCAGATAGCTATTCATTCTCATTGGTCTGTGATCGATTAGCCTTTGCATGGGGCATATTTATTGTGAGGAACCACTTAAGGGTAACAATCACATAATTAACTGTAGTTTCAGTATAATGACACAGTGATCATTGTTTACTAACTAACTGAAATATAGTACAGTAATTAAATTAGTACCACAAAGTTATTTTAATTCTACAAATTATTAGTTTTATAAGATATAGAATTTTTTGCGATAACCACTTTGTAAAACATGTTTTTTTCTCATATCATTTTTTTTGCTTTTGCGGATTGTGCATTGTAATGTTCTGTTTTATAATACTGATGTTATTTTCATGTTCTTTTTTAATTGCTGTGGCACCTTTGCTATTTTCATAAATTTTACTTGTTAATAAACAGTCATACATTTTCCTGTGATCAGTTGGCTCATGCAATGAGCAAATACTGGTGAACTCCATAAGCGTAACAACCAGAAATCGTTTTTTTATTAATGACACAGGAATCATTGTTTTTACTTGCTGACCGAATTAGGTCTACACTATCTTTTACATAGGTGTCACAGACTGTTTATTTCTCTTTGAAATTGGTTGATTCTAAAGATGTGTTGAAATTGTTGTGTTTTAGCAAGTAGCTTGTGACCTTTTGCCTTTTCTTTACATTTTTGGTTTAAGTTGGGTGTGAGAAGCCTGCTTGGGAATGTCCTAGAATGGCCACAAAATTCCCTGCACAGTCTTTTCCCGGAGCGTTGGGGCTATGAAAGGTCTCTGTTGGATTCCTTTCATGTTAATTTCTTAAATATGTTGTCATTTACGGCATAAATTCCTCTTCTAAATTTACTGTGGTGTTTTTGACTATCTGGGAGGAGACTGAGCAGTGGAACGTGTTACTTTTACACATAAACAAGAACGATCTGTCACACTACTACACTTTAAAACACAGTTGTAATTCATGTCACACAGTCTCATACGGAACCTACATCCGCTTTCTTTTTTATACTGTATATGATAAGATACTGTCATCCCCCTTCCCTTCTGTGTGAGACGATGAATGAGCAAATGTATTACTAGTTGCATGCTGGATGGTAGCAGACAAGCCTGTCTGCTAGAGAACAGTAGGACCAACGTCGGAACAGGTAGCTACGCTTTCTAAAAGCAAAGAGGTTTCCATCCTTAGTATGGTCCTGTCCGTCCCTTGTCATGTTGGTATAGGAAGCTGCCCCTCTGGCCAATTCCGTTTGTATTTGTGAGCCACCCTCAGGAAGGGACCAGGTCATTCTGTCCGCAGCAAGCGTCTGAAGTGGTAAGATCTCCGGCTAAGCGCGTGTCTGCTAAGTTCGTAGGACAATGGATTTCTTAAGTTCAGCCTAACTGAAAATTTAATCACCTTAATTTCAGGTTTAGCTCTAAAATATCTAATGTTATCTTAAATTGCAACGAGGTGTAATTCGTGTGTGAAGTTCAGAATATCTTCCAGTAGTTGCTTTGTCACTACTTTGTGAGTAAAGTGGAACCACGTGTTGATCAGTAACTCTAACTAAGATCATGAATCTTAAATGCGAATGCTTGTGTGATTATAACGTCTCGTCTTGACAATATTTTTCAATATAGCAACTTTTCTTTATGTTCAACCCACGTGGGGTGTTCTTTGTGAGACTAGTACCACGTGCTTATACAATTGTTTGACCCATCAGGTTAATAGTAAGACGTTAGTAACCAGTTCGAGGTTTTTGTTTTGTAAATTGCTTTTCGATCTAATTTATTTTAATTATCAAAATTATTGTGGTGTTACACTCTTTGTGTAAACCAAGTTGACCACGTGAAGCATGTGGTGTATTCATCAAAGTAGCCCTCAGCTATTCTTTTCGGGAAGATTTCACAGAGGGTTAGTATGAATTTAGTATACCAGTGTGTGGTAATTACATGACGGACAGGATTGTGCTACGAACGTAACTTCTTTGGGTGAAAATTGAATCGGTTGGTTGTGGTTAATTTCCTCTTGCATATGTTTCAACGTTCTTCGTGTGTTATTTTATGAATGCAGTGTTGTACGCAGTCTCCCAATCTTGGCTCCATATTTGATGTGTTCCGTAAGATTACAATCTCACATTTTCACAATCCTTATTAAGGCACCAGCTTAGTTACGACTCAAGTTTAATATGCTGAAATTTCAGTGATGAATGTTAAAATAAATTTCCAAATATAAACTGATTTATTTCTTTTTATTTAAATTCTCTTTTATATTTATACACTCCTGGAAATGGAAAAAAAGAACACATTGACACCGGTGTGTCAGACCCACCATACTTGCTCCGGACACTGCGAGAGGGCTGTACAAGCAATGATCACACGCACGGCACAGCGGACACACCAGGAACCGCGGTGTTGGCCGTCGAATGGCGCTAGCTGCGCAGCATTTGTGCACCGCCGCCGTCAGTGTCAGCCAGTTTGCCGTGGCATACGGAGGTCCATCGCAGTCTTTAACACTGGTAGCATGCCGCGACAGCGTGGACGTGAACCGTATGTGCAGTTGACGGACTTTGAGCGAGGGCGTATAGTGGGCATGCGGGAGGCCGGGTGGACGTACCGCCGAATTGCTCAACTCGTGGGGCGTGAGGTCTCCACAGTACATCGATGTTGTCGCCAGTGGTCGGCGGAAGGTGCACGTGCCCGTCGACCTGGGACCGGACCGCAGCGACGCACGGATGCACGCCAAGACCGTAGGATCCTACGCAGTGCCGTAGGGGACCGCACCGCCACTTCCCAGCAAATTAGGGACACTGTTGCTCCTGGGGTATCGGCGAGGACCATTCGCAACCGTCTCCATGAAGCTGGGCTACGGTCCCGCACACCGTTAGGCCGTCTTCCGCTCACGCCCCAACATCGTGCAGCCCGCCTCCAGTGGTGTCGCGACAGGCGTGAATGGAGGGACGAATGGAGACGTGTCGTCTTCAGCGATGAGAGTCGCTTCTGCCTTGGTGCCAATGATGGTCGTATGCGTGTTTGGCGCCGTGCAGGTGAGCGCCACAATCAGGACTGCATACGACCGAGGCACACAGGGCCAACACCCGGCGTCATGGTGTGGGGAGCGATCTCCTACACTGGCCGTACACCACTGGTGATCGTCGAGGGGACACTGAATAGTGCACGGTACATCCAAACCGTCATCGAACCCATCGTTCTACCATTCCTAGACCGGCAAGGGAACTTGCTGTTCCAACAGGACAATGCACGTCCGTATGTATCCCGTGCCACCCAACGTGCTCTAGAAGGTGTAAGTCAACTACCCTGGCCAGCAAGATCTCCGGATCTGTCCCCCATTGAGCATGTTTGGGACTGGATGAAGCGTCGTCTCACGCGGGCTGCACGTCCAGCACGAACGCTGGTCCAACTGAGGCGCCAGGTGGAAATGGCATGGCAAGCCGTTCCACAGGACTACATCCAGCATCTCTACGATCGTCTCCATGGGAGAACAGCAGCCTGCATTGCTGCGAAAGGTGGATGTACATTGTACTAGTGCCGACATTGTGCATGCTCTGTTGCCTGTGTCTATGTGCCTGTGGTTCTGTCAGTGTGATCATGTGATGTATCTGACCCCAGGAATGTGTCAATAAAGTTTCCCCTTCCTGGGACAATGAATTCACGGTGTTCTTATTTCAATTTCCAGGAGTATGTATATATATATATATATATATATATATATATATATATATATATATATATATATATATATATATATATATATATATATATATCACCGGTTGTCGTATGACTAGTAAAAGATTATAATTAATGTTAGTCTGGTTGGGAATTTGGTAAGCTAGACTGGATACCTGGTGAAACAGTTGCGCAGTAATGCAAGGTTAACTTCCTCAGGTAGCTCACAGCTTTTAACCCGCTTTTATTGTCTATCAGCACCGCTTTCATAGCAAAGTAAACCGACAACGTTACACTGTATAGAACGTTGATGTCACAGGCTCTGTCCATCATGTTCCACGATTTCAGCAACAAGTTATGAAACAAAGGCAAGTTGCCTTTTATCCCAGAGCGTTCTGTCTTTGTTACGAGCTAAACGAAATCGACACTCATCTGTAACTCTACAGCTAATGTTGATGTTTCTTTGGTATTAGTCAACTTATGCTGCTTCATGAGATAACTAGACCAATGCAGATCCAGAATGTGCACTGGGATAGGATGCATAGGGCCTCGTGTGTTGATTACGGAAAGTGCTACATATCATTACTTTCTTTAAAGCCTCAAAGTGGGCTATGAAATGACAGTTTCGACTAAAAAAGCTCTGTTGCATTTCATGACACGTCATTTGCGTGTAACAATAAGATCGCATCTGACAAATAACAAATCAGAAAAGCATGTAGAATTTAAGGCTTACAACATATTCTGTAATATGAATTAGCAGTGTACAGTTTCTCACACACCATACCGCAATTCGTAGTATACTAATGTGCAATGTTATCAATGAATTTAGTATAGCTATATCACAACAGATCGTTTAGATCGTAAAACCAGCTTTTGTTCGCATATGTGACGATTATACCATTAAATTTTAATTGACGAGTAAACGTAGATTCCGTAGCAAAGACCTCTAAATCTGGTAAACTACACATGGTGTGCCATTCATCCAAACAGTGCGCAGATACCATTACGATTAATTATTGTTGATTGCGGCAGAGAACTGCAACTGTGAACTGACTGCCTTAGCTGTGAGGAAAGGCCTCATACCGAACTTGATTACACTACATGGTGAAAGAGGCAGTAAAGCAAGTGGCAGTCTGTTCATATGATAGGCTGCCAGTCTTTTGGTTTACAAATTGTACTGTTTTTTTTTATAGTTAGATGGGTATTTAGTGCAACATATGTCGCAGTGTTAGAGCTAAAGTCGAAAATGGCTTGAAAAAAGAAATCACTTATACAGAGGAAAACGGGCCCAAAAAATACAATATAGGTAGAAAAATGCTGCCTTAATTTGCGAAGTGTAATGCTCTCTGTTACCGTGTGAACATTTCTCATATAGACGTCCAAAGATGATCACTACATCAGCATTGGCAGCTTTTTCTGTTTTATACAGTACTGCGATACATCGATAAGCCACCACAGTTCCTCCTGATGATACTCCTCTAGAATTGACAGCATGTGGGTGTGTTATGGGAATGAAACGGCAAGGCTTCCGTATCGTAGTATATGTGAACGCCAAAAGGAATATCCTGCAGCGAATGAAATAAGTGAACCAAGACCCAGTGTATGAGAGAGTGCGACAAGAAACTAAAGTTAGTTTCAGACCTGGCAGAGGGCAATAAATCGCAATATTGCTGTATTCTTCTCGTAGCGTGGAGTTCGATGCTGCCTCCTGAAGAGTAACGAGGCGGAAGTCTCAACGACTCGCCTCATATCTCGCTTCTGTTTCAGTAATTTTGGCTTTTTCCGGAAGAAGAGCCTGACGACAAAAAAGACGGATATCCCACTTTTGCGCTGATCCTTGAAAAGAGCGCATTAGATCATCAGCTGTATCTTAATTCTGTCGCTTCCTTAACTCAAACGTGTATCTATTGTTAGGACTGAAATTGGGCATTCATAACCGTGAACATTGCTTCACAGCAAGTAAATCATCAAAACAGTTTGGGTGTTCGTACATATTACCTGTTGACGTAAACTGAGGATAAAAATCCGAATATTGTTAATCAGGTACAGGTACTGGCAAATAAGAGCTTTAATCAGGACTAGAGGCACCATTGGAAGGTTACGTAGAAAATAACTAAAACTAACTCTTCCAGTTTCGAATGTTACTAAACTAAAGTGTATGTTTATCTAGACCACAAATATTTTATTAATTCCCTGCTGAGTTTCGGCCACTGGGCATTTTCAAAACGACTTGATATTTAGGTACAAAATATCCTGCCATGTTTTCTTTACAGATCATAAGTGCAAGCACGGTCCATCCAACATCTCTGCAACTATTGATCTAGCACAAAGTTCTCCTAAGTATGTATTGTTATAGAGCACATTCTGCTGCAGTGTGAAAATTTACGTCGTACTAGATGTACAAGTTATTATTGGCTACCAGTATCGCTTATATCTGTAACTAGCTTGTCATGTTTTTTTTAATTAAAAAGAAGAAATACTGGTAAAGGGAGAGGGTTTATTAATATGCAAGATACCTATCAACTCAGTTACATAATCCTGAAATCTTGAGAAACGGAATTTTTACGCAAATTGTTGTTTCAAACTAGAGTATATGAAGCTGACAGCTCATCTACACTGCAAACTGTCATGCCATGTATTATACGGAAATATATCATCCCATATAGAGAGTTTCCGCAATTAAAACTTGCTTCCAGCATTGGCCGAATGATCCCTCGCAACTTCTCTGCCCAGAGATTGAGTTTGCAGGCAGAACCAGAGATAAACTACGCACTTATTTTCAAAATGTTGGCGAGACTCTTAAATATTGTTAAGAGAAGATACAAAGTACGATTACAGTGTTGTTATAGGAAACTAAATAGCAAAACATGTGTTCAAGTCCACAAAATATTAGTTATTTCTCCGATACAAATTGATCTTTTCCGTCTGTATCCCGTGTAGGAGCTTAATCTGGATTGAGTTATGAAACAAGTCAGCACTTTAATAGCCGACGAGTTTTCATGAGTATGTCACTAATCGATACTAACGGCTATGGAGTGTTTTACAGTTTTTCGGACCACAAGAAACAGAGTGAAAGTATGGCCATCAAACTGCGTGGAACTCAAGTTTATTTTATTTCTTACTTTAGACATACTGGGGCTTTGAGCATTGTGCTGACAAGCTCTTGGGCATATTCCCATAGGACGTAAAATATGGTCAAACTAATGCATTTTGTTAGTTATGAAGGTAGGGCATAAGAATGGAACATAAATTTAATGCGAAATATATTACAAGTAGGAAAGTAATAAAGAAATGGATCCCAACAGAATGTCAACACAAATGAGAAGGAACGTTGCGTATATAAAACTTTCGAAGTGTGCGCGAGTGAAACAGGTCACGATGATGTAGTATCAAGCTGTGAGATTAAGCAGCGTGAGATCGAGACAGCTCTGTGTCACTCTCAGGGATCAGTCTAAGCATCATAAACAGAGATTGCAACCGCACAAGATTCCTCTGGGATTTACGGCGATGGCTGTAGATTTTTCTTACCACGACATTCCAGGAGGACATAATCCAGGTGTGTTATAAGGATAATCAGTGGGAGAATCCAGCATTATTCAACGAAACACGACTGATGAGCATACGCCAAGAAGATCTATTCACGTCACAATGTAAGTGGTGGAGCAACACCCTGCAGTAGATTTTGATTTCACAGATCTCCAAAGGTGTCCACATTCGAACAGAATGTCATTATTTTATTATTTATTGTTTTGTTGTTATTTTATAATTAATTCCTCATTTTAGATTTATCTTCGTGAGCTGCAATTGAGTTCACTGTGACTTGCGAAATCTGAAGTACATGAAATAGTCATAACAATTACTCCCTGTACTCATATTTTAGTGTTGGCACATTAAACTGCATGTACCATTTAGTTGAGTAACAGGAGTACTAGAGCCGCCGGGTTTGCACCTGCCTCGTGTCTTGCGTTGTTTTTATTTCTTTGTTTTTATCGGAAACCTTTTTCGAAAATCTATTTTGAATACAGGAAATCGCTCCTTACCTGTTTAGTGGGGAAAAAATAAACTTATCTTCTTACTGAAGTTCAGTAAATTGGAAATCTGTGCTTAATGCCTATGGGACCAAACCGCTGAGGGCATCCGTCCCTAGACTTACACACAACTTAACCTAAATTAGTTTAAGTAACTTACGCTAAGGGCAACACATACACCCATGCCTGAGGCAGGACTCGAACCTCCGATGGGGGAAGCCTCGCGAACCGTGGCAAGGTGCCCCAGACATCGCGGCTACCCTGCGCAGTGAAGTTCAGTAAGCACACTCCAACTGTGAACTGGACAATGCGCCGTATTTACAATGTTGAGTTTGTCAACATGCTTCGAAAGGTCATATACGCTTAGACTTGCCACTTTATGGCAAGAAGAGTGCAATGTCAGGAAGCAGTTGAGTGAAGAGACAGGGAGTGGTGACTCTACTCATTTGCGTGGGTGGCCATACTGGAGCAGGGGTGTGTGACGGAGACAATAGGCCTTCGTTGAATGAAGTGAAGCGGAGCGTCGTGCTGTGTGTGTGTGTGTCTGTGTGTGTGCGTTTGGAGCTTATGTGAGTTCAAGGGCAAGATTATCAACGCCCCAAGCGTCGTACTCACCCTTTACCTCCAAGATAAGTGGGTTACTGCCGGAATACAAATTGGACGAATCGCGATCCGGCATTTCATTTGTGTATATTCTCCTCTCTATAAAACGAGTTACGATACTCCTTACATATAGGCAAAGAGCGCCTATTGTCTATTAATTCGTCTCGGAAGATGTTTCATCAGTCCTGCAGCTAACAATAAAGGCATGAGTAAAGTAGAGGAAGGTGCTGGCTCCTGCTTGGCTCACACAAAAACAGGTTGTGCGAGCCTAGAGACAAGCGAGTTCGAAAAACACTTGCGCCTGGCCTTTCGGGATTGACGGATGTACACGGACGACGTCAGCGATAGGTTTTAATGTAGGGATGTACAGCATTGGTGAGATTTTCCATATCCATCACTCTGCTCGTTCAGCGCTGCGTCTCCCTTTCAAACATCAGTTTCAGGCTATTTTAAAGGAAGAAAAGTAGTGATCTTGTGCTTCAAAACAGCAATCCAGAGACTTTACAGAGCTAAAATGCGCGTAAATGACTAGCGCAGTTAACTTATGCATCATAAGTAAGTAGTTCAGGACTTCACTTGTACTTTCCTCATGCGATTATAAATGACGAATGATCATAGTAATCGAATGTTATCTTGACGGTTTGTTAATCACTCTGATGTGCGCCTACAATATGCACGGTGTATCCGTTCTAAGAGAGGGTGCAAAGTTGAAACTATGGCTGGAGGACAGTTGTGCTGGGACATTATAGAGCAGATCTCGGTCCGCCGGATTCCGAAAGTGACAGAATTCCTCATGCAACAACAAAGCTCAGTCATGGGATTATAGCCCTAATAAAGCTACCCACGTCATGTATTTTCATAGTGGCGCGAGTAATTTCCCGCAGAACCTGCGTGCACCATAGTTATGTCATTCGAACATTAAACATCGATCGTGTTACGCAGAACATTGAAAGCCTCCATCGTATTCGTCACTCGTGATCAATAACACTGCTGCCGCATAAAAATTAATGATTAATTTCTCATGCCTGGAATTCACACTTTTGTAGAACTTTTTAAAATTTAATGGCTTGTATGTACCCCAACGAGAATGCAACAGAACTGGGTGCAGACTTTTCCAGACAGTACGCAGGAATTTCCACACTACTAAACTGGGTCCCTAGACGTCCATAACTAGTATAAACACCTAAAGTGTATGTATTTATTAATATATGTTACACCTCTCCTCCTATATCAACTGGATCGATTTCAACCAAATGTAGCACTGTTCAGAAAAAAAAAACACTATGGGGTAAGACTTATCTGCCTCTCTAAGGGGTGTCGGTGATAAAATATCATAGCTTACGACGTGCAAACAACCAGACACATTTTCATCCAATAATTACGAAAGAGAGCGACGGCTTACTAAAAACTTTGCACATAATTTAAAACACTGTGAGCGACATATGGGTGCTATTCTGTCATTCTGCGCAACGGATTAATCTGAGATGTACTCTTTACCCTGTGGCTCCTGCAAGATACAATTTCCACCCCCACGCTACTACAGAAATCAGACAGACGCTCCTAACGTTCTAAATGTTTATTGCTGAAAAACCTTCAGCAATAAATATCTTCTGGAGTCGTCCACTGTAAGGAAATGACACAAAAATTCACAAAATTTCTTACGTAACTAGAGGGATACTTCTGTACTGGAGTAGTGCTAGTTAGTGTAAGAAAAACATGAAACTAACGAAAATTATTTTTTTTTGCAAAAATTCTGAGAAATCACAATGGCACTTTTAGTTATGAACTGAACAAGTTATTTCCGGATTCTTTTCGGAATGTGAAGTTACCTCATAAGGATAGGATTCGCTAATGAAATTTCTACAATAAGTTTAAGATCGTTATTGACTTGGCAGAATGGCTGAGAGCCGCGCCTACTCAACTTGAATAATTATCCGTTAGAATGTTGCTGGGTACGATCGAGGCTGCCGCATGTGAAATGCAGTGAAGTGTGCTGTTGTTGAGGAAATATGGGGCTCGCAAGAGCTGTAGCGCACAATACCATAAGCTGCGATGACTGCTGTCTGCACTGCTTCCTGCTGACAAATAAGATAACTCTCGTTCTATCTGGATTGACCTTCGCCAATCAAACTCTCCCTACGCCTTGATGAAGTCAAGGGCTCCCATTCGCCCCTAGTCTAACTATTGGCGTGGTACACCGGTCAGATAACCAGTCCACGGCGATGCCACTCAAAAATTCGCTTGCAGGCGTTTAACTATTACTCTGTCCGTTTACACTGCACAATAAGTGTGGCGGCCAACACAGTAAACAACACTCAATCGCAAGGACTCAATATAGAGTCGCACTCTGATTCGCTCTCGACAGAGATGCTCTCCCAGTGAAGTACTGAGGAGAGACTTGTTCCTCGCTCTTTGAGTACAAGTACGAGCACACAAGCTCTCGTTATGTATTCTCGCTCCAAGAGCGACAATGGAACGGCCCCTCTCCACGCCAGATGTGAAGGGGTATATCTTTCGGTCTCTTCCATTACTCCTTCAGCTCAAGGCGTCAGGAATATCGTCTGCCAATCAGCATTGCTCTTCTAAAACGGGAGATTGACGTTTCGTTTAAGGCAACCAATCCAGAAATCTATAGCATCGGAGTTTGGCGTTTGCTGTCTCCCTGTGAAAACCTTTGAAACTGAGTGCTATGTTTGTAAAGAATGCGTAGGCTGGGCACTCCCACACAATCTAGCGGAATTTGCTTTTAAGCCGAACACGGGGTCGTTCTCCCTTTCACTCAGGCAAACGCTGTCTGCTGTACGGGCGGTCGCTGGCCGTCGTAGATAGGTTGACTCGTCCTCTGAAGGGACTAGCCTCCTGGCGTGCGGTTTGCCTCTCCCAAACTAAAAGCTTTTGTGACTGTCATATCTTGAATGTACGTGTGTGTACGCCAGCCTCGAATATTTCAATCTCAGTGCGCATTTGCGATTTACTTCTTATTTGCATATCGTTTACATGAATTCATACAACATTGACTTTATCTTATAGAGTTTGGGTTCGAATGAAGCGTCTTGATGTGCGGAATATGATTGTGAGGGCGGAATATGTAAGCAATGAAGGTCAAGAGACCACAACGTCTTACAACACACAAACACACACACACACACACGGAAACAAGTTCTTCGCTTACCACATACAACTGCCACATTAGCCAAGACGTTTTATTTTACTACTTCTGTAGTGTTAATTTTATTACCAATAGAGTTTTTAGGCAGTAATGACATATGCTGCTGAATAGACCTGCAAAATTATTATTGTACAACCCATAGCTCAGAAGATATAACCATTGAGATGCGTGAAAAACTGCCACATCATGCTCGAGATTTTCATGCACTACTTCTTTACTACTACCTCTATGCACAACACATTTCACAGTCAGTATCCACATATCCCACTGGGGGTACATGCAAAATTATGTCAGTATACGACATAGAGTTCAGGAGACATCACATCATAAAAATTAAGCTGTGTGAAAACTAAACTGCAGGGTGAAGTTTGCTAGAGATACGGGTGAAATAAGTGTACAAATATGAGTGAAGTATGTCAAATATATGTGAAAAGTACGTACGTGTGCAAAGTGGTCGTTCAAAAGTTCCTCTTAACTCTTGGCCGGATTCCAACCAAACTTGCGAATTATGTTACTATCTGGAAAGAAATACTGTAACAGTAGGAACCAACAATCTCCTACTGGGATGGTGGTGAAAATGTGAAGAGAGAAGGAGGAGGTAGTGGACTGACAGAGAGGGTGAAGGAGGAGATGGACACATAGGGAGGAGGAGGAGATTGACAGAAAGAGGAGGAGGGAGCAATGGACAGAGAAAAGAAAGAGGGGGTAAATGGGCAGAGATTACAGGGGGGAGGGGGGCGGCATCTAGGTGGACAGAGAGAGGGGGAAGGAGGAAAGGACTAAGAGAAGATTGGAATAAAAACATACCTTGGCAACACTAGCTACTCAGCTAGTAACAGCATAAACTGCACAGCACGGTACTGTCTGAAGAAAGTTGGCAAGGGAACACGTGGAATGTCACCTGATCAAATTTCGTCGACTTCTCTACACGAACGTGTGCTGGATTTCTATCACAGCTCACGATACTCTGAAGGAGTCTGGAGGCAGCTAGGTACCAATGCAGTCCAACGCATTCAACAGTTACGTAACGGAGTCACGTTTTGGATGGTACAGTGTATGAATGCCCAACACATTTATCGAAGGTGAGGGCTGTGCAGTAACAAACACACTGCGTCTACTCCGTGAACATCTTCCTTCAAAAAGCAGGACTCAGCCGAATGGAGTTTCCTGATCTGCTGACATGTAGTGTATGCATGTGACAGTTGAGCCGTAGACTGTGTTGTTCGTGGAACAACCCCAGACACTGGATGACACCATCGAAAAGTGAGACGGTCTTCACCAGCAACATCTCGAGACAGACAGCATGCCAAGTTGCAGTTTACGTGGAAGAGCAACATTACATTGAATGCTACCCAGGGACAACTTTTTAATTTCATGGGCACACAAATATGTACACACTGCCTTTATTTTGCTTATTGTTTTATTGTTATTTCACAATAAATTTGTCTCTTTTGTTTCGCAGAGATTATTCTTTCATTCTCAGTTCCCCTTGATACTATTCCTAGAAGCGTTTCCAGATATGGAAGGGGTGTAAAACTTTTTCAGTAATTTATGTGCCTGGAATGACGTAGATAGTGGAAATCACAGACATATGTTGTAAAATCAGTTTTGTGATAGATTTAGATTTAGATAGCTGTTGTGAAGTTAATCAGTGTTTTTGTATATACAAATATGTAATACGTTTTCCTTACATTGTAATTAGTTCCAGCCAACAGTAGCAAGGAAGTTTACCGGCTATGTAATCTCATCGATTAAACAATGTAAAATAGATTAACTGCTGATATGACAAGTTGACTGATTTGGTAGTTGTTCTAAAGTGACACAAGGAATATCTTTTCATGTCACTGCAGCTTTATTGATTTCATCCCTGACAATCCTTTCATTTTATTTCAGTGCATATTATACAGTTAATATTATACAATTCATATGTACCTCATGTGGCTTTAGTCCAATGACTCCAGAGCAAGTGGTGACGCGATGGACTCAGGATAACACAGTGCCAAGAAGAGTAGACACGAGTCCTCCCAGAGAGATTGCACCACGAGAAGTTAGTAGGACTGTTATATTGGCTGTCACGTACAGACGGATGACAACAACTGAAATCGGGGTAGAAGTTCACCGGAAACATATTACTAGAACTTAGTGAGCTCTCGAATTGGCCACGCGTTGTTTACCGCTGAAATCATACCCCAGACAACAGAGACTTGCATGGTGTAAAGCCAGCGTCAGTTGGAGCATTGAATGGCGTTACGTGGGTTTCAGTGATGAGGCTCGTTTCCGTTTGTGTAGGTTTTTTCACGATGTCAGAGAACACAGGAAGCAGCGATACCCGAGACACGTTACCTATAATCATGGTTTGGGGAGATATTGGATATGACAAGGGGACTGATTTGGTAGTTGTTCTAAAGTGGCTTGATGCTTGCCAGTCGGTAGCAAGAAACTAGTTTTCATGCTCTTCATGACCAGGGTACGAAATGACATTTTCCGGCAGGATATTGCAAGACTACACACTACAGTTCTCACCACGAACGCCTCAAGAAATGCACGGATCCTTGACTAGTCTGCTTCTTTCCCTGGCTTGTCATTCACAAATGATGTCTGGGACACGATCAGAAACCACAGTTTCACACCAGACTCCAGCCGGCAAGTGTCAAAAACTGACACCATATCCAATACGTGAGGAACATGTCGCAAATTTATGAATAGCGTACAGTGCTTCACGGTGTAACACTTCCCTTCTCCGACAGAATATTCGGACTGACGCTGGCTTTACACCATGAAAGTCTCTGTTGTCTGTGGTGTGATTTCAGCGGTAAACAACGCGTGGCCAATTCGAGATCTCACCCAGTTCTAGTAAATATGTTCCCGGTGAACTTCTACCAAGATTTCAGCTGTTGTCATCCGTCTATACGTGACAGCCAATCTAACAATCCTACGAACTTCTCGTTAGCCGAACGGTTCTAGGCGCTACAGTCCGGAACCGCGCGACCGCTGCGGTCGCAGGTTCGAATCTTGCCTCGGGCATGGATGTGTGTGATGTCCTTAGGTTAGTTAGGTGTAAGTAGTTCTAAGTCTATGGGACTGATGACCTCAGAAGTTAATTCCCATAGTGCTCAGAGCCATTTGAACCATTTTGAACTTCTCGTAGTGCAATCTCACTGGGAGGACTCGTGTATACTCTTCTTGGCACTGTGTTGTCCTGGCTAAGGGAGTACGAAGCTGCACTCTCTGAGCTCTGTCCCAGATTTAAAATGATTACCGTTTTAAGACTCGTGTATACTCTTCTTGGCACTGTGTTGTCCTGGCTAAGGGAGTACGGAGCTGCACTCTCTGAGCTCTGTCCCAGATTTAAAATGATTACCGTTTTAAACCAATCTTACCATTCTGTTGACATTTAATATATTCTGGAAGCTAAAAAAAAAATCGTACAAGCGTACCAGGGCACCTTTGTGAGCTACAAAACAGTTTCGTCTCGATCCGTGTGTTCACTTCATTCCACATCCCATGACATATGTCTAATGGGTAAGCCAGAGAGAATATATTAGCTTTATATTTGTGAAGCAGGACTCAACAATCTAAGCAACATGTGGGCATCGATGAGGAGAGTGCAGGGTGAACTTTTGTGCTGCAGTCTAAATGTTGGCTGCGCTTAATACGTACGTATAGGCCAAACCATCATCTGCTTTTAACAGCCTGTGTCTCAGGTGAAATACAAGAACATCCACTTTGCTCGTGGTGGATATCATTCAAACCTCGAATGAGGACTTGACACCGGACTTTCAGCATCACTGGCTACAATGGACAAAGGATAATCGAAAGAGGAATGAATGGTGTAAGTTGGCTGTTTACGTTTTTATGTTGGTAACGCCATGTAGCGCTCAGTATGAAAATCACTGACTGTGCTGTGTGCAATCTGTGGCTGGTTGGCATTGTTGGAATATTTGGTATTGTGGTGTTGGGCAGTTGGATGTGAACGGCGCGTAGCGTTGCAAAATCTTTCATTTGCTAACTATGCCTATCAGTAGTTAGTGCCTTCAGTAGTCAGAATCTTTTATTTAGCTGGCAGTATTGGCGCTCGCTGTAGTGCAGAAGTTCGAGTAACGAAGATTTTTGTGAGATAAGTGATTCATGAAAGGTGTAGGTTATTGATAGTCACGGTCATTCTTTTTTAGGGATTATTGAAAGTCAGAATGCGTTGCTCTAGAAATATTGTGTGTCAGTTTAGTGATGATCAGAATAAGTAAAGAGAGAAATGTCTGAGTACGTTCAGTTTTGCTCAGCTGTTTGAAAATCAAATTACGTAAGTGGTTTACCAGCACAGTAATTCATAATTTTTCCAAAGGGGACATTTCAAGGGAACGGTCAGGTCATGCATTCGGGATAGAAAGCTGCTTTGGTGCAGTTTTACAACATTGCGTATTACTGCTGAGCTCGTGACGTCCACCCTGTGGTACAAATTATTATACCCTGTAATAAAACAAGTTGACTCATAACATGTTACTGTTTCGCTGGACTAACGTATGTTGATTGTGATTACTTGCTTACTAAACTCAAGAAACGCAGAAGCACAGTTGAACTGACTTGATACGGCTTGCCAAGAATTCTCCTCTTGCGTCAATCTCTTCATCTCAGAGTAGCGCTTGCAACCTAAGTCCCCAATTATTTGCTGTATGTATACCACTATCTTCCTCAACAAATTTTACCCACAGCAGCTTCCTCTAATACTATGGAAGTTGTCCCGTGATGTCTCAAGAGATGACCTATCATCCTTCTGCGGCTAATCTTCAATAAGGCCGTATTTACACAAAACAATTTATAAAAGCCGTGTTATATGCAAATACACCTAAAAGGTCATATTTAAGCGTCGATGAAAACTATACTAATGACATAATTTGTGACACTTCATTTAGTGAGGCTTTGGTCTGAAGATGCAGGGATGCTTCATACGGGTCATGCTTAAGTTAAAGGGACCGTGTGGGAACCCCGCTACCTTAGCCACAAGCGAAATATCTCTCAGGACAAGGGTCTCCGGCAGAAGAGTGGGAACGATGCATTTTGTGCCGATTCCCTGGAAAACCGGAAGGTTGGTTTATCTAGGGTGACGACCATTAATTACGTGAGCTCAAAATGGGGAGGAATGGGGTCCGGTAAAATCCATCTTTATCCCTTTTCAGAACTGAAATGAATGCTTAACGTCTGTGTATGCCTACCATTTGAAACGAGCGCCGCAGAAGTATTAGATTTCATTTGGGGAGTTCTCTGTTGCACGGTCGGAATCACTGCATGTCTGAGAATCAGTTAGGATATCCTGCAATGCACGTAGAGCCGATGTTATTGTGTTCCATATGAATTTTTATCAGAACTTTCACAGTACATATATTAAGACCAAACACACATGAGAGTAAGAAATTACACTGTAGAGCCAAAGAAACTGGTACATCTGCCTAATATCGTGTAGGCCCCCGCGACCACGGTGAAGTACCGCTACACGACGTGGCATGGACTCGCCTAATGGCTGAAGTAGTGCTTGAGGGAACTGACACCATGAATCCTGCAGAGCTGTCCTTAAATCCGTAAGAGTACGGATGATCTCTTCTGAACAGCACGTTGCACGCATCCCAGATATGCTCAATAATGTTCATGTCAGGGGAGTCTGGTGGACAGCGGAAGTGTTTAAATTCAGAAGAGTGTTCCTGGAGCCACTCTGTAGCGATTGTGGACGTCTGGGGTGTCGCATTGTCCTGCTGGAACTGCCCAAATCCGTCGGAATGCACAATGGACATGAACGGACGCAGGTGATCAGACAGGATGCTTACGTACTTGTCACCTATCAGAATCATATCTAGACATATCAGGGGTCTCATATCGCTCCAGCTGCTCACGCCACAAAACCATTACAGAGCCTCCTACAGCTTGAACAATCCTCTGCCGACATGCAGGGTCCATGAATTGACGAGGTTGTCTTCATACCCGTAAATGTCCGTCCGCTCGATATAATTTGAAACGGGACTCGTCTGACCAGGCAACATGTTTCCAGTTATCAATAGTCCAATGTCGGTGTTGACGGGCCCAGGCGAGGCGTAAGCCTTTGTATCGTGCATTCATCAAGGTCACACAAATAGGCCTTCGGGTCCGAAACCCGACATCGACGATGTTTCGTTTAATGGTTCGAATGCTGACGCTCTTTGATGGTCCAGTACTGAAATCTGCAGCAATCTGTGGAAGGGTTGCATTTCTGCCACATTGAATGATTCTCTTCAGTCATCGTTGGTACCGTTCATGCAGGATCTTTTGCCGGCCAGAGCGATGTCGGAGATTTGATGTTTTACCGGATCCTGATATTCGTGAAACTGTCATACGGGAGAATCCCCACCTCATCGCTTCCTCGGAGATGCTGTGTCCCGTGGCTTGTGCGCTGACAGTAACACCACGTTGAAACTCACTGAAATCTTGATAACCTGCCACTGTAGCATCAGTAACGGATCTAACAACTGCGCCAAACACTTGTTGTCTCATATAGGCATTGCCGAGCGCAGCGCCATGTTCTGTCTGTTTACGTATCCCTGTCCGTTCGATACAATTTGAAACGAGACTCGTCTGACCGTTCAACATGTTTCCAGTTATCAACAGCCCAATGTCGGTGTTGACGACCCAGGCGAGGCGGTTGCTTTGGCGCTTCTGTGTTGTTTTGTGGAAGAAAGCTAAGATAAATTTCACCGACAATGATTCTCTTGGTGAGCATATAAATGAAAGGATTTCAAAGCTGCTTAATCGTGTGGTTCAAAGGAAAGTACAAACAATGTTGACAAATTGAAATTCAAGGTAATTTTATGTATATAATATACCAATAAAGGTCAGTTTTTGAGGAATTTGTCAGAACGGTTAACACTATTTTCATGGTGCCTTTTTGTCTGTCTTTATGTGTCTGTCTGGCTGATTAGTACTCAAGGCTAGCATGTTTGAAAACAAGTGTTTTAATCAAGTGCGAAAAACACACATTAATAAATTTTACATATAAAACATTGATTTGTTGAAGGGTTAGTTTAAGATAAATAGAAAAAAAATTCACCTAGCGGGCTGGCGCAGTGGTTAGCACACTGGACTCGCATTCAGGAAGACGACGGTTCAAACCAGCGTTCAGCCCTCCTCGTTTAGATTTTCCGTGATTCTTCTAAATCGCTTCAGGCAAATGCCGCGATGCTTCCTTAGAAGGAGCACGGATGACTTCCTTCCCAACCCTTCCCTTATCCACTGGACCGATGACCGATGATATCGCTGTTTGGTCGCCTGCCCCAAACTAACCGACCAACTAAAAGAATTCATTTACATAAATCTCCTAACATCACCAAAGGGGGTGAGGGGTATCGAAATGTTAAACCCTTCATGTAATTAACTGACGTCCCCTAAAGGCGTCCAGTCACAACCGTACTGGTCCGCCGACCAGTCTGACTGTTTGAGGACACCGATGACTGCTTGAAAGACCCTAGCTGCTTGCGCTGACGGAATGTAGGCTGCCAAGTAACGGTCGAAGGGTAGTACAGACGGACCCGAACCATGGACCCGACCGCGAGGCCATTACCCACATAAGCAAACGGGTCGGGCAGACCTGTTCGGTGAACGGGTCAACTGTCTTGTCTCCCTTTGTATGGGGGCCTTAACGCCCTGGAAACAGCGGACGCAGCGAAGTTAACACGTTATGGATAGTGTTTGCGACAAACCTAGGCAACACATGGAATTATTGCAGCTTCGGAAAATTGACGCTATTTGCAAATAAGACAATATTTGTTTTTCACGCAAAAGCTATGCCAGGAAATTCTACACGGATGGATCAAGTAAGACAGCGTGGTACTAGCGAGCCAGGTGACCAAAGAGAGGACGTCTCTATGGTTGTTGATGAAACGACAAATCAAAAGAGGGAAGAGGCGAAAAATGCATATCACGGTAAGGGAGACGGAAAGCAGTAGTCAGTCGGCACCATGGTGATGCCTGCCGCACAACGATGGATTGGAGTGAGAGGAGTGCTACGAGAGCCACTAAGATGGCAGAGTGTATGCTGCACAAAGCTAGAACTAGGGAGTGGCAGAAAGCGTATAGACAGTTTTTTAGCTCAAGTTACAGTTCTGACGGGAACTTTTAGTTAGTTTACTGGTCGGAGAACTAAATTTTGTTTTAAAGTAACTAGTTTCCAGAGAGTGCCTCTGACTTACGGGACTAACTGTTACTGAGAGTTAGTAAAGTTTTAGTAACTGAGTTACGATACGAAGCTCGAAATTGCTGAGGATTACTCCAGTGGTGCAACTTTGGATTTACGTTTAATGAAAGCGCTTCCTCTCATTTAATGCTGAAACTAATCTCCGCCCGAATAGGTCTTGAAGGCCTAACAGTTTCGACCGGCCGCCGTGTCATCCTCAGCCCACAGGCTTCACTGGATGCGGATATGGAGGGACATGTGGTCAGCACACCGTTCTCCCGGCCATGTCAGTTTACGAGACCGGAGGCGCTACTTGTCAATCAAGTAGCTCCTCAGTTTGCCTTACAAGGGTTGAGTGCACCTCACTCATCCAAGTCTTAGCCAATCTCGACAGAGCTTAACTTCTGTGACCTGACAGGGACCGGTTTTACCACTGCGGCAACGCCGTTACCCTCGTTTAATACTGGCGTGACCATATTAGTAGGAAGTCTTTTCTATCTTCAAAAGAGTGTCTATTTATATCTCTCTGTCGGTCATGTAAATGAATGGAAAAGTTGTTGATTTATTTCGACTTACTGTTGACCATTTTCCTGCGTTGATATCCCTATTGTTCGCTGGCCCGTTGAATAGATGACGCGTTCCGGAAAATGAGTTGTTAGAAAGACATGTTGTGTAACAGTTAGTGACAACGTTTTATTCTGAGGATAGTGACCCAGTTATTTACAGTTATCAGTGTACGGTAAGCTGGTATTGAAGACATCTGACAGTGATTAAACTTATTTAGGTAGCTCAGTAAAGAGGTTGTACTTAGAGAATGGTTTTCATAACAGGTTTTCTAGTAAAACCTTAATTACTGGTTCACACTCACAATGAATTACAATATAAGAAACTTTTCAAAATTAAGAGTAGACAAGAACAGGATAAGATAGTATGAAAATAGTTTTCATTACCTCTACTGTAGTGTTCTCAAAACTTACCTGCCTTATGACAGGTACATTGAGTTGACATAATTAGCATCTAAGGTTTCCAGGATCAAGAAATATTTCGAACTATAGAAATAAAATGTATTGTTATTAAAAATATCTACCTTACAGCATACTGTGGCGTGTTTTACTGAAAATGCAGTGACGAGGAAAAACCCTATCACCGCTCCCTCTAAGGGACTCAATACTGCCTCAATACTGCATGATACAGTACGGAAATATATAAATAGAACAGAGACGAATGGGGAATCATTTTATCAACGATACGAGACACAAATGGGGAAATTCATTGGCATGTGACTTTCATAAATCTCGCTTCCCACACCCGGGTTCCCGGGTTCGATTCCCGGCGGGGTCAGGGATTTCCTCTGCCTCGTAATGACTGGGTGTTGTGTGATGTCCTTAGGTTAGTTAGGTTTAAGTAGTTCTAAGTTCTAGGGAACTGATGACCACAGATGTTAAGTCCCATAGTGCTCAGAGCCATTTGAACCATTTTTTTGACTTTCACAAAGGACATATTATTACGGCGCGGCACCTGGGAATGAGCTTATTGGGAACGGTGAACCTTGTCGACTGTTCGCGTGTTGTGTTACTGTCGTGAGCGCCTGTGGAAAGTAGTTGAAGGAGGGCGAATCCACGAACAGGTGAGATAGTGTTGTACGTCCTATCCTCATCACAGACTGCAGACGTCGGAAACTTGCCCTATTTGAAAGTCAGGATAGGCGACTATCTCTGACAGATCTGACGATAGTGCACAATGTTGTTTCGAAGCACATTCTTCAGTGCACATTGTTGAACACGATACTCCACAGGTAATGATACCTACGATTTCCCATGTTGACCCTTAGGCATCGTCGATACCACTGCAGTGGGTACGGTATCATCCGGATTGGTCTACGGATCAATGGAAACGTGTCCCTATTACACCAGGTCAAAGGTCGTGTAATGATACACCGCCATGCAAGCAAACGGCTGTTCGAAACATGCACCCGCTACGGCCGCAGGTCGCTGGGGCAGTATTATGCTATGTGGCACGTGCATCTGAGGTTTCATAACAACTGTGGTTGTAATCGAAGGCACCACGACTGCTGCGGACCACGTAAACATTATCGCATACCTTCTGGCCGATATCTTCCCTTGCGGCTATGGCATCTTCCATCAGGGTAACTGTCTCATAAAGTCAGAATCGTGTTGCAGTGGTCTGAGGAGCATGATGGTGAACTCACTTAGTTGTCGGGGCCACCAAATTTGCCGAATCTGAATCTGATGAAAAACAAATGGGACGCTATTGGGCACCACCTCCGCGTCGACAAACCACATTGTGTAATTTTCGAAAATTTCGTAAGCTGTGCGCGGGTGCCACCTACCTCCTATACCCTAACTATGACTTACCGAATCATTAAAATTCATGGTGAAACCTTCAACTGTCATGTATTTTACACAATTCGCTACTAGTTTGGGTCAATGAACATTATCAAGCTTCGCTGGCATGGTCATTGACAGAAACTAGTAGGGAATTGTGCAATATAAATAACAGCTGAAGGTTTCACCATGAAACTTAACGAACATTTGGCGGCTGAATATCCCCACCTGCAAATATACACAAACTTACCGAATCCACGCCACTCAGAATCGCTACTATGCTGCCTTTCAAAAGCCTACCAACGTGCTATTAAGCAGATGGTCATAATTTTTTGGCTTATCAGTGTATTCTTTATTAGTTGTAATGACTAAATTTAAAGCAGTGTAGCGCAGTTGGTGCGTAAATAAGTTAGTGTATACGTATTGCATAATGAGGATTATGTTCTGCACTTGCAATAAAATTCTCGTCTTGATCTCAAGTATTTATTACAGGAGGGAACAAAAAAAGTTTTTTCTGTGGCTTATGATGACGAAGTACTTAGCCTATAAATTATTTTGTTTGAATAGACTCTGGTTTTCACGAAAAAACGTTCTTCAAAACATACACGTGTTTTACTAATCCACCCGTATTATGATGTCTCTTTCGAAATGAAGTAACTGTACTCAGTATGACCTGTGACTCATTATGGACTAGTGCCTTCATCTTGGTAAGTATGACAATTTCATTTTATCAGTATCGGTAGTCACTGTGAGTAGATTTAAAAACGGTGAATTTTTTATTGGGTCAGATAAAAATATCCTTCTTTTCTTTGTCTGTGAGACAATCGTGCGAAAAATGAACGTTGGGGCAGGAAAGACAGGCCGCCGAGAATGAATCTGACTACAGGAAAGGATAACATCGTTCATGAATCGTTGGCCAGTCGGGAAAAAATCATTCTTCTGCCACTACATATTACACTTGGGCCTCTAAAATAGGTTTTAAAGCTTTAAAAAGGAATAGTCATTGCTCCAAATACATTTGTCAATCATTTCCTGGTCTCAGAGTAGAAAAGTTAAAATCAGGAATTTTTGATGGTCCACAAATACGTGCTCTTATAAACAACGATGATTTTACGAACCACATGACTCAATTCGAAATAGAAGCATCGACAAACTTTGCATCAGTTATCAAAAACGTTTTGGGGAATCACAAAACTGAAGAATGTTCCGAAAGCGCAGACAAAAAGCTCCATAATTTCCAAAAACTAGGAACTAATATCAGTGAAAATTGCATTTCTTCACAATCATTTAGATAAATTTCCACAAATTGGGCCATTACGGCAAAGAACAAAGGGAACGCTTCCACCAGGACATCAAGATTATGGAGGAAAAATATCAAGGCTGATAAGATCCCCATATGCTGGAACATGCAGAGGGACTGACTGGACCAAATACACCAAAGAAAATCCCATACAAAACGTTTTTCTTAATTCTCACTCATATGCTTTTTTTGTTAGGATTAATTTCAGTATTCTTTCTATCATTATAGCACCTTGTTCGATTAAAATCATCTTATAACTTTAAAAGAAATGTTTTAAAAATATTTTCCTCTTTTTTATAATTTAATTTCCAATATAAATGGATTGCCTTTATAGAAAAAGTAGTCAATTCAACAAAAATATTACTATTTTCGTATTCAGAAGACCAACATTACCTAAAAATGATTAATAAATCACAGGCCGCAAAATCACTATTACTATGTATAATATTTCTTTAATCCTTATGCGTTCCAGCATTAAGCAATTTATAAAGGAACAAAATCCTGCTGATACAAAGTATTGCGCCACACGAAGCATAAGTGCAAATTCATTTTGCACTTGCGCTTCATATGAGTAACTTGGGCCGGATACTTCGTGTCCATAGGATTTTGTTCCTTTGAAAATTGCTTAAAGCTGAGTGCGTAAGGACTAAGGAAATATAATAAATACTTGCGGTCAAGACGAGAGTTTTATTAGAAGTTAGTGTATTCCAGTTATGTATACGCTACACGTTGGCATTCTAGATCGTAACGATTGCATTAACAGTTAGTTACACTCGCCGTGTGCCAAGGAAACCTGACTAACTTGACCCTCTATTTTAAGGATAAAAAGGCACATTTGCAAGGTACTCCACCAGTAATCGATTCCGCATGAAGTTCTGGGCCATAATTCTCACAGTACGCAGTCACTGACCTTCTGAAAGTACATCATTTAAACTTTTGTGCACACCGGCTGTTTGTCATACACTTCACCCACTGTGGTGTCCCAAAGCCTGACGTGAGGTGGAGTGAGTAATAGACTTTGACATCGGTAACATGCTTTCTTCGTTGTGTCGAAGTATGTGGTTGCTAATGTCCAGCAGGTGCCAGAGAACTCTTTGTTTGGACCTTTTTTTGTTGCAATTGTGACGTAGAAAATATTTTACGTAGTAGTATATAAATATAAACACTATTTTGCACTTCTATTTAAAGGCTTCTATAGTAAGTTTAATAATAATAGCAATAACCTAAGGGCTGCACCCAAATTTAAATCAAAGTGCTTTACGCCACCCAAAACGTGTCGTGAATAAACATATTTTTGTTATTAATCAAATTAAATTTAAATGAGAGTGTGCAGAAGACACTGGGCAGGCATAAGTCGAACGATTGGTGTAGGAAGTTCTGAGTCATCTCGAATGAGAAGGCGCACGGTTTGACATGGCCAGATGTACATGGGGGTCCCAGCTGCGAGGGAAAATGATTGGTATCTAGTACCTTGTAGAACAATTTCAGCGTAGTAATACCGTTTCGGTATCAGAAAGCGTGCAGGATTGTGAATGCTGAGGAGAACCCCCTTGTAGAACTTCAATGGCAGTATTGCGAGATATCGACATCCAGAGAAAATAGTTCCACTTGTTTTTAACCCCTTAGGTTAAGAAAAATATATTTCACCTGTAATCTAAAGCATGTAATTGAGGACAGGGCTTAAGAAAACGTTCTCCTCTCTTGCGTGCTACTTTCTTTCATGAGTTTATAAAATGAGTAACGATGTGATTACTCATTGGCACGGAGGTACAAATAAAGCGGACTGGAGAGCTAGTTTTGGCGATGGCGCTTTCACTCTGGGGAGTCTGGGTCCTTCATAATAAACACACCCGTATCTAATTGCTCCGATGAAATGCTAACTTCATTCAGTCAGTAAGCACTTCTACAGTACAAATGGCTTTCCAAGCACCACTCCGAGAGTCTGGAACAGCATTTGAGTAGCGAAAGGCTCTTCTGTAATTTAATACACCAGTAAAAGCGTATGCGCGGTGGTGATTTTGATTGTGTGATACGAAGTCTCATTAGAACAGTGATGAACTTCAGAACAACAGGAGAACGGCGTGTCGCAGTCAAGATGCAGTCTCATCGTCATGGGTAAGTGATTTCTTGAATGGCTCGGCGCTTATGTGAATTTCCAATAAGTCTCCAAGGTTTTGCTGTATACAAGATGGCCGTAGAGTCGAGTGCAGTTAAACGAATCTAAATTCATTGTGTAATGTGGTAATGTTCAGGCATGAGGCGACAGTATTTGCTCCTTGTGAGTTGTTGTTAGGAGAAAGCCAACTAATATCACATCAGAGGAAGTAAGTTGCCCTGTGACACAATTGTTTATGAGAGATGAGTAGAAGAACTGACGAGAGGGAAAATAACAAAGAAAGCTCAACAGAGAAAGACTAGACATGATGCAAAAGCGAAGGCTACTACTTGGAGATTTGCTCCTCAATTAGGTCCTACGGAACTTCACGAGTAAATAAAATAAAATAAATTTAAGGAAGGCGATTTCGTTGTGTCAAAAACCAAAGAAAGATGAAAGAGGATCACAAGCGAAATTAAGAAGTTCCTCCTGGTGTACCATGGTTCATTTGTGGTGGAATCAATTCTACATGAGAATGCTTGTAGGTTAAGATATCCAAAATCCCCGAAAATATTTGGTACCAGAAACATTGTGGAATTGTATAAGTACATCCTGAGTAGTGAGAACTAAATACGTATGAGATCGGTCTTTTTGTGACTGACACGCGGTATGCCAGTCATGCGTCTCCAGCTGTCGAATGATGTTCTTCGTCCTACACGATTATTCGTCCCCCACTGTTCTCCATATCCCCATGATCCATAGAAATTCTTGCAGTTTGAGAAACTGTAAGAAGAATCAAGTAAAATTAAGAGGTACATGCAGGATAAGTTTTACGTGTAATAGTATATGAACAGTGAGAATAGGAGCAATGAGTGTTGGCAAAGGTAGGTGTAATAACATCTGATAAAGGAGTAAACTCTGATGTGTGTGAAGGTTTCATGATTATTCTTTGAGAACAAGAGTAAAGTGTATGAAAAAATATTAAGTTATGATAAGAGCTAACGTAAGTGACAAGACATGATGAGGTGGTAAGGCTAACAGATAAAATAAATGGCTATTAACAACAGGTGAAAGTAAAGGTAAGTGTTAAATAAATGTGCAATACAAATGAAGTTAAAATGCGGATATGTAAAGGTAGTAAAAGTTTGTTCAGGGAGCTATTACAATAAAGTAGCTGTGGGAGGAATTAAAACTTCGACGAAATATGAAATGATAAGAAGCTGGGACAGGCAATGACCGCCAGATCGCCAGATATAGTTAGAAATTTAGCAGCAAAAAAAAAAAAAAAAAAAAAAAAAAAAACGTAAATGGAGCACCTCGCTTTTAATTGTTAGGGAAAATTAGGGACCTCTGCCAGACCACAAGTAGGATTCAGATAGCCAGCACAGTTTTTCATTAAGTATCCACTGAACAAATTACTGTAAGCCAATGTTATTTATATGACACCATACAAGTACACGAAAGACAAGTATAGTAAAGTCAATGTGTGAGAAATAATGTAAGCCTTTACCAACAAGTGTAGTTGACTGTTAAATGGATATCTTGGTCATATAAAAGTAAAGGATTTTAACTTTAGAAGGTCACACAGTTATGGCAGAACTTTAGGATTCATAGCTTAGAACATGACTTCATGACAATGGTATTCCTGACAAACGTCAGAGGCGGATTAAAAATATGTTTATACGAAACAGAATGTACGTTTATTTGTGAAATTTATAAAGTAGATGACAAGTGTTTGATGGAATTTGGTAGAGTTGAAATAGGATTTAGTAGATATTTGTGAAAGTTATTGAAATTAGGAAAACATTTGTGTAAAGCATGATGTTTGTAAAGTTCACAGGGCATTTATGTAAAGTTTTATTTAGAGTTAATTAGTGTTAAGGCCCTAGGTCAGAGGACTGTGGAGATGGACAAATTCCTCCCTTAGTAGTAAGTAAAGATGAAAAAGGACTATGGCAGTCTAAAAATTCCGACCTTGGTAGGAAATAGTTAAGTGTAAGGTATCACGAGAGAGCAACCGACTCATGCATTAGTTATAAGGTGTAAATTTTGAAAATTATCTGCTTCCCGCCAAATAAATCTAAAACTCTGCAAATTTAGGAACCATGAGAAAACTAAAGAAAGTTAGGAGAAATATCCGAGCGTGACGAAACTAAGAGTGAAATCCCAGGTGTGACGTAACATTGGGAAGTATAGATAATTGAAAGAAAGGCTCCATCATTTAAAGCGGATCAGAAACATTGTTTGGAAATAGAGCTAAGGTTGGAAAAGTATGACTACGTAGAATTAAGGTTTTCTTATTGTACAGGATCCAAGATTTACAATTTTCTTTATGATTATAATTTGTGGTAAATATGTTTCAAATGATTTTCTTATTCGAAGGTTATGGTAATTAATGATAATTTATTGAAAAATATGTGTTGTTTGGAAAAGTGGCCAAATTGGCTTGTGAGTTGTAAAATCTTTCCTGGGAGATTTATATGTGAATTATATATCTTAAAAGTGGCCAAACTGGTTCACGAGTTGTGTGTTTTCTTCACATGATTTTCTTCTTACATTTTTGTGAGAGTGGCCAAACTGTTTCACAAGTTTTAATTTTTGCCAGGTGATTTATCTGTGAACTTCCTTCATTGTAAGTGGCGTAAGGATTCACTAGCATTAATAGAATTTAATTTTCTGAATCTTCAGTAATATCTACAAATTTTGAAATGACAAATAATGTTTTTGTATTTTGTGTTTAATACTTCTATGTAAGATTGAGAGCAAGGGATTGCAGGGATACTTTCAATATTTTATAAAACCAATTTTCAAATAATATCAGTCAGTGATAGTAGAAAAGATTTGATATAATTATTGAAAACTGATAAATTCTATTCACTGATTTAACTGAAATAGTAGGTAATATCTTTTGAATTTATAATGTTTGTTTATGTTGTTGTAAATCTCCAAATTTATTGATTGTTGCATATAATGATTAGAATAAAAATATAATGAAGGTGGGGTATACCGTAGATAACGTAGAAACTTTGTTACGTAGTACTGTGTAAATACATGCATTCTATTTTGCAGTTTTATTTAAGGGCTTCAGTAATAATTTTTTGTAATATTAATAATAACGTAAGGTCTTCACTCAAATTTAAACCAGAGTAATTCACTCCATTCATATGGCAACGTCAATTAATATATTTTCAGTATTACCATTTGACAATGACCAGGGAGAGCTCGGTCGAAAGCTCGTGGGATGTTAACCACCTGACGCGGCTGGAAGCCCTAGAAAATTTTATCAATTCATATCGCCGCGAAACCGTGCATTCATACATAATATATTTTCGTTATTAATGAAAATAAATGTAAATGAGAGTATGCAAAAGGCATATGTCGAACGATTGATATAGAATGGTCTGAGTCATCTCGAGTGGGAAGGCTGGTTGACGTGGCCAGATGTAGGTGCGAGTGCCAGTTGCGTGGGAAAATGATAGGTTTCTAGTACCTTCTACAAAAATTTCAGCCTAGTAATACCGTTCCTATTCTGGAGTAACCACAAGCGCCGGAACGAAAATGAAGAACGGAAGACCAGAGAAGGCGTTGAAGAAACGTCAGCCAATAGCCTGCTGACAAGGACTGCGACGCGCCAAGAGTGCTCCCTGGAAGAAGTCAATCTAAGCGCCGCTCCTACCAGCCTTTGCGGCTCAAATCGGCTCAGTATACGGATATCAGCGGACGGCTGTAGACCAGCACTCGCAAAACAGATTGTTGCGATCCGTATCAAGTGCTTACTTGGACTTTGTCTGTAGAGAAGACTATTATTGTCGGCATGTCATTTGCGACACCGTTGCAACTGCCAAGTTAAGTATTGTCAGTTCTGCTTTATAGAAATAAAACTACTAATTTTATTTGCTTGAATTGTTGTGTAGCATTCCGAGAACACAGCATCCTTTAGGCACCCAATAAGAGGCGACTGGGCAAGATCCAGCGACTGGTGACGAGGTGTTACAGTCCAAACCTTTGCCGATAGCCACGGACATATTTTAGCAGATGCCTTAATTCTCTCTTGTCTTCACTTTGCAGGGGCGCTCGCTTTGCTTCAACAGTTTCAAATGGTTCAAATGGCTCTGAGCACTATGGGACTTAACATCTATGGTCATCAGTCCCCTAGAACTTAGAACTACTTAAACCTAACTAACCTAAGGGCATCACACAACACCCAGTCATCACGAGGCAGAGAAAATCCCTGACCCCGCCGGGAATCGAACCCGGGAACCCGGGCGTGGGAAGCGAGAACGCTACCGCACGACCACGAGCTGCGGACTTCAACAGCTTCTTGAAGTTCTTGCTAATCAGTGTTTTCAGATGGGCGTTGTAGAAATTTTCGTTGCTTTTGTCCTTCTGTTGATTGCTTGCCTTGTCTGTTTGTTACATTTGTGTCTTCACATGGCCACCCCACATGTCCCGAACCTTGCTGAGGCGCCACACCCACAAGCGTTAGATGCTACACACAGCTAATGCAGATGTCTCAGTTTCAGACACAGCATATCTGTACTTTGCTCAACATGGTGCAGCAGCTACTGGTGAACACTGTGCACCCAACAGAACAAACACCGCCTATTGTAGCTGCTATACCACCTTTTGGACAATTTAGTGAACAAAAAGAAGAATGTCTCGAATGGTTAGCCGAGTTCGAATCGCATCTCATCGCCCACAACATCCCAGGTACTGTAAAACTTCCTCACCTATTATCCACGTTAGGAGTGCAGTGTTCAGACTAATCCAAAAGCTCTTTCCTAAGGCCACTCCGAGTGAACTTGCGTATGACAGTGTTATCGTCTCTCTAACCAACTATTATGACTAACAAGTGAATGTGGTATCAAATCTTTAATTGCAAAAAAAGGTTCAGAACAAACTTATTGTGAGTGGGTAACAGACTTGCAGGGTATGACAAGGAAATGCAAATTCAAAGGTGCTTGTGGTGCTTTATATTCAGATGTCATGCTGCGTGATGCAATCGTGTACAATGTACATTATGTCAAAATCAGAGAACAGATTTTAAAGTACTCCAGTCCATCATTTCAGCAGGTAGTGCAAATCTTAGACGAGTACGATTCCGGTGTCTTGTCGGCTCATGCATTTGAGCAGCCAGCTATTTGTGGGGTTGAGTCCCTTAGTTGCGTTCGTCCCATTACGCACCGGCGGCGTGCGCTAGCCACACAGGGTAAACAACGGCAAATGCCGCATGAGCAGTTCGTTAAACAGGCGGCTACACAGGCGACCAGAATTAAGTCTTTCCCACAGTGTTATTCGCAGCACAAACGCCAAGATGCCCCTCCCGACAAGCTAAGTGTTATGCTTGTGGACGGAAAGGATATGTATAATCCATATGTTTGCAACGGAACAAACATAAGAGTTCGGCCCATTCACAAAAACCTAGTCACAAAGCCCATGTCATTAATGCAGTATATTCCAAGTCTGGAACTAGGAAGCGTGCAGTTTCGTCAGTGATATGTCAGTCAAACAAACATTTTGTTCATTACCTTATTTTTGCGAAATGTGCGAAATTTCAGTTGGACTCGGCTGCCTCTGTTACATTGCTAAATCGTCACACATATGAACTACTAGTCTCCCTACGCCTGTCTAAAGCTGGCACGCAACAGACGACTTGTAATGGACAAAACGCAACCGCTCTCGGAACAATGTTGCACATATTACTATGAAACACAACGCTCATCTGAAATTTTGCAAGGTCAGAACTGTTCCCATTGCATTATGGGACAAAGTCACTGCAGAACTTAAAGAATTGCGATATAGTGGAGTTATTGCGCCCATATCAGCTAGTCAATGGGCAGGTTCACTGGTTTTGCTCCCCAAACCTTCAGGTTGCATTAGCCTCTGTGTTGACTTTAAGTCTACAGTCAACCCACAAACTTTCATTGATACGCCCAGAGGATCTTATAAACAAATTAGGCATTGGACGCTACATTTCAAAAACTGATCTGGGCGACACGTATCTTCAAATACTACTCGATAAAGAATCTCAGAAAATGCATGTAACGAATACTCTCTTTGGCTTGTTGAAAATATTAACATTTGCCTTTCGGCAGTGCTTCCGCACCCGCCATTTTCCAACGGTGTTTGGAAAAGCTGACTGCACAAGAGCCACAATGTTCAAACTATTTGGAGAATCTTGTAGCAGGTCGTACATCTGAAGAACATATTGAATATTTAAGTGCTTTGTTTCGTGTGTTATTTGAGGCAGGACTAAAGTGTAGAATGGACAAGTGTGATTTTTTCAAAATAAAGTTGCAGTATCTTGGTCACGTTATCAACAGTCAAGGTGTACATCCTCTGCAGTCGCATTTGTTAACTATACGAGACTTGCCAGTTCCTCGCAATGTCACAAAATTGCAGTCAGCTTTACGGAAAATGAACTACTATATTCTGTTCATACCGAATGTTGCACAAATAGCAGCTCCTTTGCATCGCTTGCGTCGCAAGAATAACCCCTTCGCTTGGACGGATGTGTGCCAAGTAGCTTCTCAAAAACTTAAAGATGCATAGCTCAGTATTCGATGCCTCGTTCACTTTTATCCAGAAAAACCAGTTGTATTCAAAGTTAACTCTTCTTCTTACGTAATCGGTGCAATGCTTTCGCACAAATTGGTGATAAAGACACACCTATTGCTTTCGCATCAAAAGTGTTATCCAATGCCCAGTTAACTATTCACAAATTGAAAAAGAGGCTTTGGCTAATGTGTATGGTGTCACCAAATTTCACCACTATTTTAGTGGCAGAAAATTCTACTTAGTAACGGATCACAAGCCTTTGGAGTCATTGTTTCATTCGACTAAACCGGCCAAAAATTAGAAAGATGGGCTTTGTTGTTGTCTGAATACCAGTACGAGACTGTGTATCGTCCGACAGCTCAACATGGCTTTCACGTCTTCCAATTGAATCTGATACAGACTTTGACATTTCTGCTGCATTTTGCTATCACATCGACGCTCAGGATTCTGAATTGCTTCAGTCTTTTCCGCTGAACTATAAGAAAATTGCACAGGCCACGGAAGCGAATTCAGATTTGAATATTTTGCTGATGTACATTCGCACATGTTGGCCTCACTCATTGAATAGCATGAAGAACTTTGTAGTGCGCTGATACTTTGCACGTTGGAATAGCCTGAGTGTACAGAAAGGTGTGATTCTTGTTCAGGCTGACAGTGGACAGTCACGTGTGTTGATCCCTAACACTTTGCACAAAGAAGTGTTGCAGTTACTTCACCAAGGACACTGGGAGATAGTTTGTACGAAACAGTTAGCGCATGGACACTGTACTTGGCAGTGTATGGACGCCCAAATAGAACAGATGACGTCACAGTGTCACGCATGTGCGGAAGATCAGTCCGTTCCGATGCAAAAATTCTCTGCTTGGCCTAAGTCGCAATCGCCATGACAACGTATGCACATAGACTTTGTGGGAACTTTTTGGAACACCCGTTGGTTGATTGTGGTTGACTCGTATAGCAAGTTTCCTCTTGCTGTGCCAATGAAACTCTACAATGTCACTTAGCACAATTCAGGTGTTATCATCGATTTCTTGCCTAGAAGGTTTACCTGAAGTAAAAGTGTCAGAGAATGGCCTCACTTCACGTCAAATGAATTTGAAAAATTCTGTGAACGCAATGGCCGACAGCATCTAACTAGTGCACCGTTCCCTCCACAGTCAAACGGCGAAGTGGAACGTTTTGTCAAAACATTCAAGCAGCAGATGGCCATACTGTTTCTCGCCTCATATCGTTCGCACCCACGAGATGGACATCGCCGGCGGAATTGCTACACGGCCGCCGCCATCGGACACTGTTCCTTCTGCTCCAACTTCTTCAGGAAGGCCGCAAGTATCACTATGCGCAGCATGATATTGTCTTTTACTGGGTGTCTTGTTTCAGGTCCCGATGGCTTTCAGCGCCGCCATCAAAATCAGCTTCGCCTCTGTCACGTACACCATGATCTTTCAGTATCTCTTTCCACAGATTCGCCAACGGGCTTGCCGCAGTGGTAGCACAGGTTTCCGTCAGGTCGCCGAAGTTAAGCACTGTCGAGCTGGGATAGTACTTGAATGGGTGCCCATCCGGTCTGCCGCGCGTTTTTGGCAAGTGGGGTGCACTCAGCCCTTGTGAGGCATACTGAAAAGCTACTTGACTGAGAAGTAGCGGCTCCGGTCTCGGAAACTGACATACGGCTAGGAGAGCGGTGTGCTGACCACATGACCCTCCACATCCGCATCCAGTGATGCCTATGAGCTGAGGATGACGCGGCGGCCGGTCAGTAACGTTGGGCCTTCATGGCCTGTTCGGGAGGAGGTTTTGGTTTGTTTTTTTTTTTTTTTTTTTTTTTTTTTAGTTTAGTTCCCCAGATTCACGGGTCCAGAGGACGTTGCGGCCATGGCAGCTGCCAGAGGATGTCATCACGAGACCGTGGGACGACCCCACGGAGAAGAAGCTTTTGCCTCCTCCGCCTCCTCTTGTCCTACCGATGGAGCTGAACCCGGCCACACAGCCGCAGTCGCCGCCTCTTCCTCTGGTTCATGGCAGCAGGAGGTGGACGCCAGAGCACATGCCGGATAGCGGGGTAAGACGGGAAGCTTGACGTCCCCTGCAGCGACAGCTTCCAGTCCGTCTGTTGTACAGCATTTCGAGAACGTAGCATCTTTTAGGAACCTCATAAGCGACGAGTGGGCAAGATCCAACGGTGCCGGTACTAGAAAGTGCGTGGGAACTTCAATGGCAATATTGCGAGGTATCGGCGTCGAGAGAAAATAGTTCCGGTTAAGAAAAATAATGCACGTAAGTGGGGCTTAAGGAAACGATCTCGGTCTCTTATATGCTACTTTCTTTCATTAGTTTATAAAATGATTAACGATGTGATTACTCATCAGCATGGAGCTACAAATACAGTTGAGGAGAGCGCTGGTTTTGGCGTTGGCGCTGTCACTCTGCAGAGTCGCTCTGGATCCTTCATGATGGACAGACCAGTATCTGACAGCTCCGATGAAATGCTAACATTATTCGGTCAGAAGTACTTTTACAGTACAAATGGCTTTCCAGGCGCTGCTCCGTGTATCTGGAACAGCAGTTGAGTAGCGAAAGGTTATTCCGCACTTTAATACATCAGTAAAAGCGTACACATGGCAGTGATTTTGATTTTGTTATACGAAGTCCCATTGGAATGGTGATGAACTTTAGAACAATGGTATAAACGCGTATTGCAATCAAGATACAGGCTTATCGTCATGGGTAACGGATTTCTTGCATGACTCGGCGCTTGCGTGAACTTGCGATGAGTCTTCAAGGTTTTACTGAACACAAGATGACCGTAGAGTCGAGTGCATTTAAACGAATCCAAATTCCTTGTGTAATGTGGTAATGCTCAGGAAAGCGAATGTTTCTTGCAGTTACAATATTAGAAATCCCGTGTGGCAGTGGAAAATTAATTGTTTAACTCTGAGTGGACCTGGTATATAAGTTCCATATATGTAAAGAGAAGACAGATTGTTCTAGAAGGAGCTAACGTATACTGCATTGTTCTGAAGGATAGAGCCTGATTCATTGTGAAGATGATTTATGAACATAAATCAGAGATGTGTCATCATAAGGCGCCTAATGGAAGATGTTAGGCTGATACTCTGTCATTTGTGTTCTCTCGTATTAACTACAAATGTGACACACCATTGTAATAGAAATCCCTTGCAGTTGTAACATGCACTTTATTGGAGGACACTGCGACTCTGAAATATATTTTATTTATTACGGTAGGTCTGTGTTCTTATTTACTGCAACACCATTTTCCATTACAATGTTACTCCGTTGATTTGTTGCTTCCCAAGATTGCTTACAGTGAGCGGCGTTGAGAGTGGGAGAGCAGGACTGTGTTTGGGAGAAAAACATTTTCGAGAAATATGAAGGTAGTGCTCTCTGGTGCTCACAACACGTAACAGACGTTAGGTGGCCCGCTGCGCGCCTGATTGAGTAAAATCTATGTGGCACTACGCCTCTCAAGTGACTAACCACTGGCACTGATACATTAGCAACAGTATGCAATTCATGTTAAATCACATTCCAGCATTTGGCTTAGTCATAATGGTAGTCAGGTGGAGTAAATCGCAGACTAATAAACTGCTCCACCGACCCTGCCGACTTCCACGATTCACAAATGCAATGTAAATGAATAAGACGAACTGGTTTATCATTAAAGAAGTAGCGTAGCCTTATGTAATTATTAACATGGCCACACTGTATGATTTTCTTTGGGTTCTAAAGCTGGTACTATTGAAGTGAAGTACATTAGCATTATATATCCCAAGATCCAGTAAGTGATAATTAAATGATTTTCGATTTTCAAAGTGGTCATGCTAAGCACGTTGAAGAACAACGCATCTCCTGATAATGTACGTCACTTTAACAGTGCTAGCTTTAGAATCCTAAGAAAATAATACACAACAGCCATGTTGATAATTACATAAGGCTACGCTACTCCTTTAAGGATACACTAATTCGATTTATTCATTTAGATTGGATTTGTGAATTGGTATATATACACTCGTGCTCATAAATTAAGGATAATGTTGATACATGGTGAAACAACGCTCTGGTGGGCGGTTTGCGAGTTTAAACCACCTCGGGGTACGACCATGCTGTGCATTTGACTTGCGGTCGTCGCACGCTGGCGCTGGCAGCAGTCCACATACGCAGAGGTATGTTGGTGCATGTCAGAGTACGGTGCAGCGAGTAAGTGTGCAGACGTTTTCAGACGTGCTAATGGTGACTGTGTGTTGAAAATGGCTCAAAGAACACATATTGATAACGTTATGAGGTGACTGGAGGCTGGTCGAATACAGCAGGTCGCAGCATGGGCCCTCCATGTGCCATAAAGTGTGATCTCCAGATTATGGCAACGATTCCAGGAGACAGGAAACGTTTCCAGGTGCTACACTACGGGACGTCCAAAGTGTACAACACCACAGGAAGACCAATATCTCACCATCAGTGCCCACAGATGGCCTAAGAGTACTGTAGGTAGCCTTGCTCGGGACCTTACCGCAGCCACTGGAACAGTTGTCTCCCGACACACAGTCTACAGACGACTGAACAGACATGGTTTGTTCGCCCGGAGAGCTGCAAGGTGCGTTCCACTGACCCCTGGTCACAGGAGAGCCCGTAAAGCCTGCTGTCAAGAACACAGTGCACGGTCATTGGAACAGTGGTCTCAGGTTATGTTCACGGACGAGTCCAGTATAGCCTGAACAGTGATTCTCGCCGGGTTTTCATCTGGCGTGAGCCATGAATCAGATACCAACCCCTTAATGTCCTTGAAAGAGACCTGTGTGGAGGTCATGGTTTGATAGTGTGGGGTGGGATTATGATTGATGCACGTACCCATGCATGTCTTTGACAGAGGAACTGTAACAGGTCAGGTGTATCGGGACGTCATTTTGCACCACTATGTCGGCCTTTTCAGGGGTGCAGTGGGTCCCACATTCCTCCTGATGACGCACGGCCCCACAGAGCTCCTATCATGGAGGAGTACCTTGAAACAGAAGATATCAGGCGAATGGAGTGGCCTCTGTTCTCCAGACCTAAACCCCATCGAGCACGCACGTCTAGGATGCTCTCGATCAACATATCGCTGCATGTCTTCAAACCCCTACGACACTTCAGGAACTCCGAGAGGCTCTGGTGCAAGAATGGGAGGCTATACCTCAGCAGCTGCTGGACCACCTGATCCAGAGTATGCCAACCCGTTGTGCGGCCTGTGTACGTGTGCATGGTGATCATATCCCATATTGATGTCGGGGAATATGAGCAGTAAACAGTGTGGTTTTGTAGCACATGTGTTTCGGGACGGTTTTGTCAACTTATCACCAACACTGTGGACCTACAGATCTGTGTCGTCTGCGTTCTCTATCTGCCTATGACGCCAGTTTTGTGTAGTGCCACGTTGTGTGGCACCACATTCTGCAATTATCCTTAATTTATGAGCGTATATATATATATATATATATATATATATATATATATATATATATATATATATATGTGTGTGTGTGTGTGTGTGTGTGTGTGTATGTATGTATATGTATATATATGCAAGACATCAATACCAGAATATTGTTAAAATGATGATGTGCCTGTAAGTGCCTGATATTAACATATTACGTAAAATGGGCAGCCGTTAATGATGTGCTAATGTGCTACACCACACCGTAAATATCGCACTAAAGTTATGCTTTTCCTCTTCGAATGCGAGCTGGAAATCGCACTAAAATTATGCCTTTTCTTTCAGAATGCGTGCTGGTGTGCAAACAAAATGTACACAAACTTGTTTTGTAGTGCTCTCTCCACTGGCAGCAGCAGTGCACCGATGCGACGAAACACGAGTTTTGGGGTTCACCAGCTTGCTGACACTGTCTCTCTCCCGCCCCGCCATCACGAACCCAGAGCACTGTCTAGCCTATGATACGCCACTGCACTGTAGTCTCCGGTGCCAGTGAATTTGAAAGTGATTTGTGTTGTCGGTAACAGTACAATATTTTTGTTAGCCCCTAGTTTCGTAATGGAAAAAATGAGAACTATTCACGTGATGCAGGCTGTAAAGTGAAAGTAATGGCTCATGCAGAAGAACATGGAAACAGAGCAGCTGAGTGACATTTCGCCCCTCCACCAACAGAAGAAAGCCATTCGCCATTGGCGGGCTAGTAAAGAAGAAGCAACAAAAGGAGGAAGATTAGTGGCAGTGAAGACCATCTTATAGACGAAGGGGACAGCGATGACGAGGAAGAAGAAGAAGAAGAAGAAAGTTCAGATGACGATTTTCAGGTATTTTAAAGGTGATTTCAGTTTAATAAACTAAAATTTTTGTTTTTTAGTTTGTCTTTGCAATCTAGTAATAAAAATGTCAAAAATGTTGACTTTTTAAAAATATTGCTTAAAAATTAAGGTGCATCTTGTAGTATGTAGCGTCTTAGAGTCCTTAAAATACTGTGGCAGAATCCCCACCAAGCTGTCTGAGCTCCCGCCAAGCGAGCAATCAAAACACAGACCTGGAAGGCCAATCTAAAAGCGCCATGTTTTATCTGCGTCCAGGTTTATATTACTAGTTTTGTTTATGGCACATCGAATAATTTCCACGAACACACGGTTTTTTTTAAATTAAATATTAATTAATGGCGGTTAAAGCCTTCTGGAGATTCCAGCGTAAATAATAATATTGTGACGTGCTGGGGGGGTTCAGTATGGCCGCATGGTTGAAGATTTCGAATTAGAAAAGCAGGGAAAATAACTTCACGTCGTGTTGTATGGCAATATATTTGTTTTCCTTCTTCGCATATGTAACAGATTCTGGGATCAGCAATGACATTTGTATTCTTCCTCGTTTTGAATTCAAAGTGTGTGGTTAGGCAGAAGAATTGAGAAGAACATGGTAACCACCTTTCGTTTCAGATCCAGAATAATGGATAAATTCTGCAACAGAAAAACTTCATTATTCCTCACTGAGTGAGTGCTACTCTTTATTTTGAAATTTTTTTGGTGAATTTGTCTTCTTTTTTTTAATATTATAACACACACCTAAAATTTTGCACGAACTGACATTGACATTACTTACTATTTTTAGAGAGGAATAACGATTTCTCGAAGAAGATCTAAGAACACGTTGGGCAGACATGTCCACATCCGTCGTCTTCTTCCCTCGGCTTCAACATCCCGCTAACAGGAGAACTCTGATTATGACCGAGGTGAAAAAAAATCATGGTATACCTCCTAATATCGTGTCGGACATCCTTTGTCCAACATAGTGCAACAACTCGACGTGGCGTGGACTTAACAAGTTGTTGGAAGTCCCCTACAGAAATATTGAGCCATGCTGCCTTTACAACTGCCCATAATTGCAAAACTACTGCCGGTGCAGGATTTTGTGCACAAGCTGACGTCTCAGTTGTGTCCCATAAATATTCGACGTGATTCATGTCGGGCGATCTAGGTCCCCAATTTATTCGTTCGAACTATCCTGAATATTCTTCAAACCAATCTCGAACCCAGTGACATGGTGCACTGTCATCCATAAGAATTCCATCATTGTTGGGGATCATGAAGTCTGTGATGGGCTGCAAATGGTATCCAAGTAGCCCAACATAACCAGTTCCCAGTCCATTCCATGTGAAAATAGCCCACACCATCATGGAGCCACCATCAGCTTGCACAGTGTCTTGTTGACGGCTTTGGTCCATGGCTGTGGGAACTGAGCCACTCTTGAACCCTACCATCAGCGCTTAGCAACTGAAATCGAGACTCATCTGACCAGTCACCTTCCGGTTTTGCAGTCGCCTAGATTCCAATCGATATGGTCACGAGACGAGGAGAAAGGCTGCAGATGATTTCGTCCTGTTAGCAAAGGCTCTCGCTCCGGTGGTCTGCTGTCGTAGTCCATTAACGCCAAATTTCGCCTCACTGTCCTAACGCATGCGTTCGTCGTACGCGCCGCATGGATTTTCGGCGGTTATTTCACGCAGTGTTGATTGTCTGTTAGATCTGACAACTCTGCGGAAATGCTGCTGCTTTCGGTCGTTAAGTGAAGGACAACAGTCACTGCCATGTGCGTGGTGAGAGGTAATGCTTGAAATGTGGTATTCTCGGCACATTCTTGACACTGTGAGACTGGGAATATTTAATTCCTTAACGATTTCCGAAATGGAATGTCCCATGAGTCTAGCTCCAACTACCTTTCCGCATTCACAATCTGTTAATTCACATCGTGCGGGCGTCCATAATCACGTTGGATAACTTTCCATACGAATCACCTGAGTATAAACAACAGCTCCACCAAAGCACTGTCCTTTTATATCTTGTGTATGTGACACTATCGCCGTCAGTACATTATGCCCATTGCTATCCTGTGACTTTTGTCACCTCAGTGTACATTGTGATATGATATATACCAGGGCCGGCCAGAAATACTGCACGCTTGCGGTGCTCCTGCACATGTGCAACTTCCGGGTCACAGCGTGCACGCCGCAGCCGTCAGCGTTCATGTAGTGCATGTTTCTACGCACAGATGTCGCTCCTCTGTTACACAAAGTGCGTTATCGACACCTCGTATGTATATCACAACCTGGACTGTATCTGTAAGAGCTGTTGCTTCATCGAGCGCAACAGAGAAAGCAACAAAGTATTTAGCCTTATTTATTAGCTGCCTGTGCAGATCGCCGGCCATAGCACTGATACGTCTTGTCACTGTTTGTTTGGATAGACTGATTTCTTGAAACCTGCTACCATTCGTGGGATGCACAAGTTCTGCAGAATCAATCAGACACCCTTTCACAAACTCCCCTTCGGAAAAGGGTTTCCCAGATTGTGCAATTCTTGATGCGATTTTAAAACTTGCTCGCTGTGAAGATTTAGTGTGGTTGTCATTCTGGAAAATGAAAAACAGTACATTGTACAGCGTACAGTAAAACAGACATAAATGTAACACAAGAAACTAAGAGTTCAAGAAGTATCAGTTACTTTAATGTACAGTAAAATCGAGTTGATGTGTCTGATCCATTTTCTGAAGGACATTTAATTTTCTTGCCGTTCTTCACTGTTGAGTACACTACACTCGTCTTCGTGATATGTATTGTAGTGTCTTTCAATTGAAAACTTACGCTGGACGCCTATTATTCAGCGGCATATCAAACACTGTGAGTTTTCACCAACGGCTACAAAAAAGAATTGCAGTTCCCAGTAATTTTTAAATGACTGAGAACATAGATCTCCCGTCCTTTGCTTTTTCACAGTACTTGCCATTTCTCAGTACTTCTCTGTTAAGGTTACGGTCACCAGGGGTAAACGAGACTGGATATGTTGCGCTCTTGCCTGTACCACAGGGAAGTGTAGCCCCCGCCGTTCATTTAGGACACATGTCTAATAACAGATGTCGCTGTCGCACACGTGCGCACATGTGCAGCACTTCTGCACGTCAGCACACTGTGCAGCGTTTGGCCGGCCCTGATATATATATACGACACTGTAGTGCCTGTGTTATTCCGATTACGGTGCAAAGTTCCTCTGGACATGCATGCATGATTGAAGAAACAGGCACTGCAGTGCCTACAGTCAAATGAAATACATTGAATGAATTCGCAACTGCAAATGAGGACAACCATCAGCTGTAGAATGGAATGACGACAATAAAAACTACAATATCTGACCTATACGGGAATATACAGGGTGATTATAACTAAAGTTAAACTTTCAAACCGCTGTAGAAATAACACCACTGGTGAGAATGACGTCAAATTGCAACAGAATATTATCGGAGAAGGGGGGAAACGTATGGCTGAAGAAAAATAAATAGTTACAAAATGTATCAATAGATGGCACTGTAAGAATCATAATTTAATAGTGGTCGAGTACAAACGACAAATGAATCATACAACAATGCCTATGGCGTACGTTTAACGCTAAGCAAGCCGTACTACTCAGTGTGCACGGGTGTACAAGTGTGATACGATTAGTTACGTCAGCCCATCCACCACGGCAAGGTCGTATCACATTGGATGGCAAAAAATTAGTTTTTAATTGTCCTGAGGCCAAAAATCGCATAAAAAGCATCAATCAAAATCAAATCGAATTTTTAATTCCCGTCTGACTGACGCAAAACATGTTAGGTATGCTGTCCACAATTTTCTGCAACAAGTTGAATTCGAGAAACAGCATGTTCTACAACTGATCGAAATGTTTCCAGGGTCACGTTCAGAATATTTTGCGCAGTGCATGCCTTCAATGCAGTTAAGTTTGCAATCGGAAAACTGAACACAACGTCTTTCAGACAGCCCCACAGCCAGAAGTCACACCGATTAAGATCAGGTGATCGGAACGGCCAGGCTGTAGGGAAATGGCGGCTGATAATTCTAGCATTTCCGAAATGGCGCTTCAAGCAGCTGCGTAACTGGATTTTCAATGCGCGTAGGTGCGCCATCTTGCATAAAAATGATCTCAACCACACATCTACGCTGTTTGGAGGGCTGAAATGACGTGGTTGCGCAAAAGACACTCTTAGCGCTTGCCAGTGACGGTACAGGGAACAGGACCGGAAACACCTGTCTCTTCGAAAAAATATGACCCTATGATAAATGATGCCGTAAACCCGCACCACACAGCGACCGCTTTAGGATGAAGTGGTAATGGTTGATTTGTGTGTGGATTTTCTGTTGCCCATATTCGACAGTTCTGTGTATTGACATATACTGTCAAATGGAAGTGGGCTTCGTCTGTCCACAAAATTGTCCACGGCTGATCATTGTCCACTTCCATACGGGCAAGAAATTCTAAAGCAAAGGTCTCTTGCTGCCAGGTCAACAAGAAGCAACTCGTGCACATGGGTAATTTTGAATGGATAGCAAAGAAGGATGTTTGGTAGGATTTTCCGCACCGTGCTCACGGGTATGTCCAATGTTCGGGCAATTCTCCGTGCACTACACGTTTGCACACCACCACTCGTCTCCTCCTGCGGTGCTGTGGCCACTGCTTCTACTGACGTCGAACCAATTCGTTTCCTCCCTCAACCAGGTTGCACACCAAAAGAACCCGTCTTTTCGAAATTCCGAATTATTTTCTCCAGAGTCACTGCAGTCATCGGACCAACGCATTTTTTCAAACCCTTCAGTGTCCGGAACTTCTGCAGAGCGACGTGTGCGCAGACATCTTTCTTGTAATAAGAGCTTCACAAGCAGAGCGCGATCATGCATTGAGACAATCATGGCGAACGTCGCAGACGCGAAAGAAGGAAAAGCCATGTACCCGGCGTGCTTACACCAATTTCAATGGTCGTGCGTTTGACAGGTGTTTTCATTTACGTATGACACATACAGTGCCATTTATTGATCAATTTTCACGCTATTTTATTTTCTTCTGCCTTACGTTTCCCCCGACTCCGATAATATTCCGTTGCAATTTGACGTCATTCTGGCCAGTTGTGTTATTTCTACGGAGTTTTGAATGTTTAACTTTAATTATAATCACCCTGTACATAATGGATGTACGAGTTCAGGTCACAGACGCATGGTTGACGATATATGGAAGTCTGGGTCCGGCCGTGAGTCGTGCACGGATAGCGAAATGAAGCCGGCACGGTAGCTAAGCGTGTTCGATCAGAGGCTTAGCTGCCCTCTGTGAAGAAAAAAGTGAGTTAATCGATCAACAACGAACGTAAACGGATGTCTTACGACGTCCGCCCCGATCAGATGCAACGAACGGAAGCGAACAAAATGAGATTAAAATAAAAAAAATTGTAGAGAGAGAGAGAGAGAGAGAGAGAGAGAGAGAGAGAGAGAGGGAAAGGAACTTAAGTCGACCGCTTGCAATAAGCGGGAAATCCGGGTTCGAGTCTCGATCCGACACAAATTTTCATTGTCGTAATTCCATTCTACAGCTGATGGTTAGCCTCATTTGCAATTGCGAATTCATTTAATGATATTAGTGAACAGTGTTTCGGTGCCGAACATTACGCAGTTGCAGTGAGACGGAGCGAGTGGCAAGCAACTGGTGCTGAAATTATAATCCTGTATTTTCAGAAGGTCATAACTGCTCGCTTTCCGAATTATGTCTCAACTTATCGTGCGGGACGATTACTGGGACTGATTGGTAAGAGATGGAACTGATCCCCCATGGTACACAAAACAGGTCCGAACGCTGTTGCAGAGGCAACGGAAAAAGCATGCGAAGCTCAGAAGAACGCGAAATCCCGAAGATTGGCTAAAATTTACAGACGCGCGAAATTTGGCACGGATTTCAATGCGAGATGCATTTAATAGGTTCCACAACGAAACATTGTCTCGAAATTTGGTGGAAAATCAGAAGAAATTCTGGTCGTATGTAAAGTACACAAGCGGCAAGACGCAGTCAATACCTTCGCTGCGCAGTGCCGATGGTACTGTTACCGACGACTGTGCCGCTAAAGCGGAGTTATTGAACACAGTTTTCCTAAATTCCTTCACCAGGAAAGACGAATCGAATATTCCAGAATTTGAAACACGAACAGCTGCTAGCATGAGTTTCTTAGAAGAAGATACCTTAGGGGTTTGCGAAGCAACTAAAATCGCTTGATACGGGCAAGTCTTCAGGTCCAGATTGTATACCGATTAGGTACCTTCCAGATTACGCTGATACAATAGCTCCCTACTTAGCAATCATATACAACCGCTCGCTCACCGATAGATCTGTACCTACAGATTGGAAAATTGTGCAGGTCGCACCAGTGTTTAAGAAGGGTAGTAGGAGTAATCCATCGAACTACAGACCTATATCATTGACGTCGGTTTGTAGTAGGGTTTTGGAGCATATACTGTATTCAAACATTATGAATCACCTCGAAGGGAACGATCTATTGATACGTAATCAGCATGGTTTCAGAAAACATCGTTCTTGAGCAACGCAGCTAGCTCTTTATTCGCACGAAGTAATGGCCGCTATCGACAGGGGATCTCAAATTGATTCCGTATTTCTAGATTTCCGGAAAGCTTTTGACACCGTTCCTCACAAGCGACTTCTAATCAAGCTGCGGGCCCATGGGGGTATAGTCTCAGTTGTGTGACTGGATTCGTGATTTCCTGTCAGGAAGGTCGCAGTTCGTAGTAATAGACAGCAAATCATCGAGTAAAACTGAAGTGATATCAGGTGTTCCCCAGGGAAGCGTCCTGGGACCTCTGCTGTTCCTGATCTATATAAATGACCTGGGTGACAATCTGAGCAGTTCTCTTAGGTTGTTCGAAGATGATGCTGTAATTTACCGTCAAGTACGGTCATCCGAAGACCAGTATCAGTTGCAAAACGATTTAGAAAAGATTGCTGTATGGTGTGGCAGGTGGCAGTTGACGCTAAATAACGAAAAGTGTGAGGTGATCCACATGAGTTCCAAAAGAAATCTGTTAGAATTCGATTACTCGTTAAATAGTACAATTCTCAAGGCTGTCAATTCAACTAAGTACCTGGGTGTTAAAATTACGAACAACTTCAGTTGGAAAGACCACATAGATAATATTGTGGGGAAGGCGAGCCAAAGGTTGCGTTTCATTGGCAGGGCACTTAGAAGATGCAACAAGTCCACTGAAGAGACAGTTTACACTACACTCGTTCGTCCTCTGTTAGAATATTGGTGCGCGGTGTGGGATCCTTACCAGGTGGGATTGACGGAGGACATCGAAAGGGTGCAAAAAAGGGCAGCTCGTTTTGTATTATCACGTAATAGGGGAGAGAGTGTTGCAGATACGATACGCGAGTTGGGATGGAAGTCATTAAAGCAAAGACGATTTTCGTCGCGGCGAGATCTATTTACGAAATTTCTGTCACCAACTTTCTCTTCAGAATGCGAAAATATTTTGTTGAGCCCAACCTACATTGGTAGGTATGATCATCAACATAAAATAAGAGAAATTAGAGCTCGAACAGAAAGGTTTAGGTGTTCGTTTTTCCCGCGTGCTATTCGGGAGTGGAATGGTAGAGAGATAGTATGATTGTGGTTCGATAAACCCTCTGCCAAGCACTTAAATTAGAATTGCAGAGTAATCATGTAGATGTAGATGTAGATTTAGATGTAGATGTAGATGATGCCTTGCAAGTGAAGTTTTTTCTGTTTAAAATATGACACCAAGTTCCCCCGCGAGGACGCTTACGCAGAAGCCGCTGTTGTCAGGACGGAGCCACAGTGCTGCCCGCAGCGTGAGTGAGCGCAGTTATTCACCCCGGCTGGCGACGCGACGTGACCTTAACGGCGCCTCAAGTGGCTGCAGGGGATTGCCTCGGCCGCTCCGCCTCGCCGCTCGTTAATTTTTAACTCGCGGCTGTTGCCGGGCTGAGAGCAGGGGCACTGGTTGGCTGAGGAGCGCAGGACGGAGCCATACCAGCGTTTACCTGGCACGCCTGCTCATCTCGTTGCCGCTGTAGCGTTTCCCTCTGTTCCGTGGAAGTGTACTTTTTGTAATTCCGTATTCGCTCACTTTTTTTCTTCCTGCACTCCATGGGATTCACTTCGCATAAGGTCAATATTCGTCGGCATACAACGTATATGTTCAAGCAGCTTGAATGAATGTTAACTTCGCACCTTACATGAGATTTTATACGTCGTAACAAGTAGATAGATATGTCACCCGATGTACTTCAGTTGTAGTGAGCAGATTAGCCTATCAAAATGTAGATAATGCCAAAAGGGATGACACTCGATTCGACGGTATTAACACACCAAACCCAAATTCTGTATGTAAGTGAGCCGGGCGGAGTGGCCGTGCGGTTCAAGGCGCTTCAGTCTGGAACCGCGTAACCGCTACGCTCGCAGGTTCGAATCCTGCCTCGGGCATGGATGTGTGTGATGTCCTTAGGTTAGTTAGGTTTAAGTAGTTCTAAGTTCTAGGAAACTGATGACCTCAGATGTTAAGTCCCATAGTGCTCAGAGCCATTTGAACCATTTGTATGTGGGTGATCAAAAGGTGAAAAAAGCTGCTGGAAGGAACGCGTTATTTTGCTCCGTCACGGCCGAATACAATGAAACGCTTCTAACAAAGGTTGGTGACCCGCAGCGAGAGAGACGACGAACGCGCCGGGCAATATAGCGAGGGGAGCAGGTAAGGGCCCAGCGCTACCTGCGACAGAGAAATTCTTTAGAAATCTGCATTGGGGAATTTCCAGATAAATACGAACAAGCCAGAGATGCAGTCGATCACATGAAAGCCTTGTGGGAAGCTTGTGATGTAGGCGTGTAACTTTTAGGCGTCAGGAGTTGGCACAAAACGTCCGATTGCCTCAAATAAACTCGGAAGGAGTGAAACGGCGTGATATTTCGACGCAGTTTAAAGGTGCCCTCTTTGCGATTGGCAGGAGTAGTTCCACTTCGGCTGACATTCAGCTAGAAATTAGCTGAAGAGTCGTTGACCTCCAATAGCGCAGAAACGAAACAGCCAAGTAGTTAATTTTTCTTGCGAGAACTGAGAGGGTGTTGAAGTATACACGCTGCTCCATCTATGAACATGTATATCGCCTTATTTTCCACACTAAGGATGAATACATGTTTCCTTGCCTAATGAGAAATGTAGGGCAGTTTCAGATGATAAAATCAGTGCAAATGGTGCAAATGGCTCTGAGCACTATGGGATTCAACATCTTAGGTCATAAGTCCCCTAGAACTTAGAACTACTTAAACCGAACTAACCTAAGGACATCACACACACCCATGCCCAAGGCAGGATTCGAACCTGCGACCGTAGCAGTCCCGCGGTTCCGGACTGCAGCGCCAGAACCGCACGGCCACCGCGGCCGGCGATATAATCCGTAAAAATTTTTATTAGCTTGTTATAGGATTTTCAGAGGGCGAGAGCAGCCATGCAGCCGACAGCATGGTGCAGCTAAAGGTAAACGCCACTCGCAGAGGCGTAAAATTATTGGTTCACCAGCTTGCATCCAATGTGAATTCGAACAGCCTTAAGTAATCTTTCGCTCGTCTTGTCACAAAAAACTAACCATCCTCCATAGATTTGTTTGTCATCCTAAATGGTACCGAACTTAGAACCGGAATCGGATGATTTGTCCTAATATTGACTAACTTAGATGAGGCTACACTGTCTAAAAGCAAGAAAAATCTTATAGAGAACCTTCTATTTAAATTTAATATTGTTGTGTACAGTGTTATTTATGATAATCAGGACGTAATACGTTATCTTGAGAACTGTCCTGAAATTGTCATGTCCAATATCGAAGCAGAGGGCAGCAATACTCGTATTAGTAGATATCTACTTGCTACAGAGACCACTTCAAACATCACCCGCCGACTGAACGGTATACAGGGTGGTCTATTGATCGTGACCGGGCCAAATATCTCACGAAATAAGCATCAAACGAAAAAACTACAAAGAACAAAACTTGTCTAGCTTGAAGAGGGAAACCAGATGGCGCTATGGTTGGCCCGCTAGATGGCGCTTCTATAGGTCAAACGGATATCAACTGCGTCTTTTTTTTTAAATAGGAACCCCCATTTTTTATTACATATTCGTGTAGTACGTAAAGAAACATGAATGTTTTAGTTGGACTGCTTTTTTCGCTTTGTGATAGATGGCGCTGTAATAGTCACAAACATATGGCTCACAATTTTAGACGAACAGTTGGTAACGGATAGGTTTTTTAAATTAACACACAGAACATAGGTACGTTTGAACATTTTATTTCGGTTATTCCAATGTGATACATGTACCTTTGTGAACTTATCATTTCTGAGAACGCATGCTGTTACAGCGTGATTACCTGTAAATACCATATCAATGCAACAAATGCTCAAAATGATGTCCGTCAACCTCAATGCATTTAGAAACACGTGTAACGACATTTCTCTCAACAGCGAGTAGTTCGCCTTCCGCAATGTTCGCACGTGCATTGACAATGCGCTGACGCATGTTTTCAGGCGTTGTAGGTGGATCACGATAGCAAATATCCTTCAGCTTTCCCCACAAAAATAAATCCGGGGACGTCAGATCCGGTGAACGTGCTTCGACGACCAATCCACCTGTCATGAAATATGCTATACAATACCGCTTCAACCGCACGCGAGCTATGTCCCGAACATCCATCATGTTGGAAGTATATCGCCATTCTGTCATACAGTGAAACATCTTGTAGCAACATCGGTAGAACATTACGTAGGAAATCAGCATACGTTGCACCATTTAGATTGCCATCGATAAAATGGGGGCCAATTATCCTTCAAAAATGGTTCAAATGGCTCTGAGCACTATGGGACTTAACTTCTGAGGTCATCAGTCCCCTAGAACTTAAAGAACTACTTAAACCTAACTAACCTAAGGACATCACACACAACCATGCCCGAGGCAGGATTCGAACCTGCGACCGTAGCGGTCGCGCGGTTCCAGACTGTAGAGCCAAGAACCGCTCGGCCACCCCGGCCGGCAATTATCTTTCGTCCCATAATGCCGCAACATACATTAACCCGCCAAGATCGCTGATGTTCGACTTGTCGCAGCCATCGTGGATTTTCTGTTGCCCAATAGTGCATATTATGACGGTTTTCGTTACCGCTGTTGGTGAATGACGCCTCGTCGCTAAATATAACGCGTGCAAAAAATCTGTCATCGTCCCGTAATTTCTCTTGTGCCCAGTGGCAGAGCTGACACGTTTTCAAAGTCGTCGCCATGAAATTCCTGGTGCATAGAAATATGGTACGGGTGCAATCGATGTTGATGTAGGACCCTCAACTCCGACGTTTTTGAGATTCCCGATTGTCGCGTAATTTGTCTGCTACTGATGTGCGGATTAGCCGCGACAGCAGCTAAAACACCTACTTGGGCATCAGCATATGTTGCAGATCGTGGTTGACGTTTCACGTGTGGTTGAACACTTCCTGTTTCCTGAAATAACGTAACTATGCGGCGAACGGTCCTGAGACCGGATGACTTCGTCTAGGATACCGAGCAGCATACATAACACAGGCCCGTTGGGTATTTTGATCACAGTAACCATACATAAACACGATATCGACGTTTCCCGCAATTGGTAAACGGTCCATTTTAACACGGGTAATGTATCACGAAGCAAATAGCGTCCGCACTGGCGGAATGTTACGTGATATCACGTCCTTACACGTTTGTGACTATTACAGCGCCATCTATCACAAAGCGAAAAAAGTGAGCCAACTAAAACATTCATATTTCTTTACGTACAACACGAATATGTAATATTCCTATTTTAAAAAAAGCAGTTGATACCCGTTTGACCTATAGCAGCGCCAAGTAGCGGGCCAACCATAGCGCCATCTGGTTTCCCCCTTCAAGCTAGACGAGTTTCCTTCTTAGTAGTTTTTTCGTTTTATGATTATTTCGTGAGATACTTGGCCCGGTCACTATCAATGGACCCACCTGTATAGTATATCTACTAATAACATTATCGTTGCCCCTGCTTCGATCACAAGCGACGCAGATTATTCCTACACGGCCGTCAGGGGCCTGAAGATGGCGCAATAAAGCACCTAAACTGGTTGCCTAATAAAACAGGATTGAACATTGACAGCTGAAAGGTGTTTAATTTTTGACATTATTTCGAATGGCCCGTTGCAGAGCGGTAGGAGAGGATTTTTCCGCACCTGTTGCCTTAATGTCTGCGTCTCCATATATTCAGCAGAGATGGGTGGAAGTTACTTATTTAATCGTACACACAGCTGGATGCTAATTTCCGGATTTGTCACTACTCACTTCGCGTCCAGTTTCTCAGTTGCCGCCCGTACTCGCCTCAACATTCCTGCCGCAGCCAGATACCAAAGAGCGCCACTCCTACCCAAAGTAGAATCGATACGGGCCGCCACGGCTCAGATATCAGGGGCAAACCTGGCTCGAGCGCGTGCACGTGCGGTGGTACAATGGACAGGCGATGAAATACGGCCCAGAGCCACCCGCTCATAACACTGTCCTCCTAGTCGGCGGCCGACCGCAGTCGGGACAATGGAGTCGTGGCGGGCGCATTGAGCCGCAGGCAGGGAGCGCCGATTCGCGCCGCTCAATGGGTGGCCAGTCGGTTCGAGCAATAATTCACCGCAGCGGCGACCATCTGGACGAGGGGCACTCTGGTCGCCAACAGGTCGCAGCGGCCGCACAATCAGACGCGCAGAGGCGCCGCGGCATCTGTGGAAGCTCCCGCGCGGCTACAATGGAACCGCGTGCTCCCATTCATCTGGACGACGGCGTTTCCTCGTGATTAATAGCAGGCTCGAGGAGGGGGCGTCCGCTTAATTTGAAACAGGAGAACGTAGTTCATCGACAGTTCTGTTTCCAATTAGTGAGCGGAAACTCCTCCCTGATTCTCGCCCGTTCACCCCTGAGTTTCCTAAATGACCCCATCTGAACGTCTACAACGTGGCTCTGTAATTAAAGCCGCATCCCTACTCTTCTAACCTACCCTCCCCCACTCCCACCCTAGCCAGCCGGAGTGGCCGAGCGGCTCTAGGCGCTACAGTCTGGAACAGCGCGACAGTTCGGCCGCAGGTTCGAATCCTACCTCGGGCATGGATGTGTGTGATGTCCTTAGGTTAGTTAGATTTGAGTAGTTCACAGTTCTAGGGGACTGATGACCTCAGACGTTAAGACCCATAGTGCTCAGAGCTATTCCACTCCCACCCTAAAAGTTGTTAGCGTCATGGAGTCGAATACTACATACAGCTCTCATGTCCACATCTACATGACTACTCTGCAGTTCATATTTAAGTGAAGGGTTCTAAGATCACCTGCAAACTATTTCTCTACGTTCCACTCCGTAAAACCGCGTGGAAAAAATGAACACTTGCCATACTAACTTTAGTTTCTGTTATTTCACACTACTGGCCATTAAAAGTGCTACGCCAAGAAGAAACGCAGATGATAAACGGGTATTCATTAGACAAATATATTATACTAGAACTGACAAGTGATTACATTTTCACGAAATTTGGGTGCATAGATCCTGAGAAATCAGTACCCAGAAAACCACCTATGGCCGTAATAACGGCCTTGATACGCCTGGGCATTGAGTCAAACACAGCTTGGATGGCGTGTACAGGTACAGCTGCCCTTGCAGCTTCAACACGATACCACAGTTCATCAAGAGCAGTGACTGGCGTATTGTAACGAGGCAGTTATTCGGCCACCATTGACCAGACGTTTTCGATTGGTGAGAGATCTGGAGAATGTGCTGGCCAGGGCAGCAGTCGAACATTTTCTCTATCCAGAAAGGCCCGTACAGGACCTGCAACATGCGGTCGTGCATTATTCTGCTCAAATCTAGGGTTTCGCGGGGATGGAATGAAGGGTAGAGCCACGGGTCGTAATACATCTGTAATGTATCGTCCACTGTTCAAAGTGCCTACAATGCGAGCAAGAGGTGACCGAGACGTGTAACCAATGGCACCCCATACCATCACGCCACATGATATGCCAGTATGGCCATGACAAATACAAGCTTCCAATGTGCGTTCACCGCGATGTCGCCAAACACGGATGCGACCATCATGATGCTGTAAGCACAACCTGCATTGATCCGAAAAAATGACGTTTTGCCATTCGTACACCCAGGTTCGTCGTTGAGTACACCATCGCAGGCGCTCCTGTCTGTGTCTGTGATGCAGCGTCAAAGGTATCCGCAGCCATGGTCTCCGAGCTGATAGTCCATGCTGCTGCAAACGTCGTCGAACTGTCCGTGCAGATGGTTGTTGTGTTGCAAACGTGCCCATCTCTTGACTCAGGGATCGAGACGTGGCTGCACGATCCGTTACAGCCATGCGGATAAGATGCCTGTCATCTCGACTGCTAGTGATATGAGGCCGTTGGGATCCAGTACGGCTTTCCGTATTACCCTCCAGAACCCAACGATTCCATTTTCTGCTAACAGTCATTGGATCACGACCAATGCGAGCAGCAATTTTATTATTTCTCGTTCAGCTACAGGCAAAGCGTGATACACTTACAAACATCAACATAAAAATTTAAATTAACATTAACAATGATTTACAATAAAATTTTCAGGGTTTCCAGCCACAAAAGTGCTTGGTCACTTATCACATGTATGTCCATCAGATTTCCTCCCTTAAGTCCGTGTACGTCGCACTCAACTATATGCTGCATGGTTTGACTCTCTCCGCACTCACAATTGGGGTCCTGGGAGAAACCCCACTTTTTCAACAAATATCCGCACCGACCAACACCTGTCCGCAGACGATTTAGAGTTACCCACACTCTACGTTGGAGTTGGAAGCCTGGAACTCGTTGAGATGGGTCCTCAATAAGGAAACTGTTATTCACTTTGCTTTCCTGCCATTGCTGTTTCCACAGGTTATCGATATCAATCTGTTGTTTGAGTTCTTTCCAGAAGGGATTTCTTGACATCAATCTGTCAGGGGGAGGAGGTAGGTCCCTGAACTTTTCTTTGTACCTCTGGATTGCTCTTTCATGTCTAATCGAGGGTGGTTCGATATTGGCAAGGACGGGCAGCCAAGGTTTCGGGGTGGGTCTTACTGTTCCTGTTATGAGCCTCATTGTCTCGTTAAGTTGCACATCAATATATCTGACATGCCTACTGCGGGCCCAGACGGGTGCGCAATATTCCGCTACACTATACAGAAGTGCCAGTGCTGATGTACGTAGAGTTTCAGTGGAACATCCCCAGGTTGTTCCTGCCAGTTTCATTATGATGTTGTTTCTTGTTTTCATTTTTTGGGCGACTTCGTACAGGTGGCTCTTATATGTGAGAGTGCGATCTAGCTTAACACCCAGATATTTTGGCGTTCTATCGTTTTTCAACAATTTACCTTTTATTTGCACTTTTAGCTCACGATTTGCATCTTTGTTACACAAGTGCATTATTGATGCCACGGATTTAGTCGGATTTACTTTGAGGTGCCAGTTGTCATAATATTGTTGTAGTCGTTCCAGATCCCTGTTTAAAATTTCTTCCAGTTCTTCGAAAGTGTTGGCGTGAGCCGCGATAGCGATGTCATCTGCATACATAAAAGAACGAGATTCCAGGTTTGGGATGTCCGCTATGTATAAATTGAAAAGGCATGGAGCCAGCACAGACCCTTGGGGGAGACCATTTTGTAGTGTCCTGTAGCTGCTTGTTTTCCCATTCAGAGATACCTTGAATCTCCTGTTTATCAACATATTTCTGACTAGATCTATGATCTTCTTGCATTTCACGACTTTTGACAATTTATACAGTATCCCTTTTGTCCATACGGTGTCGTATGCTGAGGTGAGATCTAATAATACCATGCCCGTTTTCTTTTTGTTTTGGTAACCTCTTTCAATGAAAGTGGTTAGGGCGAGAACTTGGTCGCAGCAGTCTCTTCCTTTTCGAAAACCGCCTTGCTCTGGGGGAAGAGCAGCTTCTATTTTACTTTCTATTCTGCCTAGGATGACTCGTTCAAACAGCTTGTAAGTGGTGCACAATAAAGATATCGGTCTATAATCTTTAGCATTCTCTCCTGTTTTCCCTGGTTTCTGGATGGCTATGACTTGTGAGTTTTTCCATTGCTTTGGTAACCGGCTGGTATCTATGATATTAGATAAAAGAGAAGACAGCCATACTCTTCCCTTTGGCCCGAGGTTCTTCAAGAATTCTGGAAGAAGGCCGTCACAGCCAGCTGCTTTACCAGGTGACATTTTCTTTAGTGCTATATTTATCTCTTCTTGTGTTACCCAGTTCGCTAAACCTGCTTCCTCCTCGCTTGCATCTAGCTCTTCGTTCATCAGTTGGTGCAGTTCTTTTTTCTTCGAGGCGGAGGCATGGATTCTGGATGTTTGTAGTATAGAAGAGCATATCTTGTTAGGGGTCATTTTATTATTGATGTTCCGTCCCTTGAATTGTGCTCCGCCAAGTTTCCTCAGTAGACTCCAGCTCTTCTGTGAGGAGTGCGTAAAGTCCATTTGTTCCATCCGCTTTTGCCATCTCTGTTTGCGTTCCTCGTCCATAGCTCTTATGAGCTGTTCTCCTAGTTCTGGATTCTCTGTTTTGTTGTATTCATCGAGTAGTTGTTCGCACTCCTTTGTCCAGCATGGGATGTATTCTTTCCGCGCTCCTCTTGGTATTGAGTTATGTGCCGCTTTGATAATTAACTTCGTAAATCTGTCGTAATTTTCTGGAATTGGGGGAATTCTGTTTACATTATTTTCAATGGTATCTTTAAACTTAACCCAGTTAGCCTTCCTGAGGTTCCAGCGGGCTATAGGGGGGCTCTTTATTACTGGTATTTGGATCCCAAGCATTTCGAAATAATAAGGAGACCTTCACGGATATGATAACGGTGTTAACCATTAAAACAGAGATGTTTTTCGATGTGGCGAGATCCTTTCAAGAAATTTCAGTCACTAACTTTTTCCCCCGATTGCGAAAATATCTTATTGCCGCCAACCTACACAGGGAGAAATGATCGTCGTAATACACTACTGGCCATTCAAATTGCTACACCATGAAGATGACGTGCTACAGACGCGAAATTTAACCGACAGGAAGAAGATGCTGTGATAAGCAAACGATTATCTTTACAGAGTATTCACACAAGGTTGGCGCCGGTGGAGACACCTACAACGTGCTGACGTAAGGAAAGTTTCCAACCGATTTCTCACACACAAACAGCAGTTGACCGGCGTTGCCTGGTGAAACGTTGTTGTGATGCCTCGTGTAAGGAGGAGAAATGCGTACCATCACGTTTCCGACTTTGATAAAGGTCGGATTGTATCCTATTGCGATTGCGGTTTATCGTATCGCGACGGGGTAGATGGTGGAAGCCTCGACGTGGCCTACCCCCCCAGTATCGTGCCGCACAACGATCGCATTGCGAGAAGAAAATCGAAATGCTCAGAACGAGCTGCGACACGAGAAGCAAATGTCACCACCAAACGGCGGCCGGACGTAGTAATACCTCCCGGCCCTCACAGGCGAAGTTACGCAAGAGAGCGAGACAAATGCCTCAGTTTCCCCCCCGGAGCCAAGTGCATGGACGAATACGTATATGCCAAGTTAACATAGAAGGATACACGAGGACAAAAGGAGAGGCCGGGAGGTATTACTACGTCCGGCCGCCGTTTGGTGGTGACATTTGCTTCTCGTGTCGCAGCTCGTTCTGAGCATTTCGATTTTCTTCTCGCAATGCGATCGTTGTGCGGCACGATACTGGGGGGGTAGGCCACGTCGAGGCTGTCACCATCTACCCCGTCGCGATACGATAAACCGCAATCGCAATAGGCTACAATCCGACCTTTATCAAAGTCGGAAACGTGGTGGTACGCATTTCTCCTCCTTACACGAGGCATCACAACAACGTTTCACCAGGCAACGCCGGTCAACTGCTGTTTGTGTGTGAGAAATCGGTTGGAAACTTTCCTTACGTCAGCACGTTGTAGGTGTCTCCACCGGCGCCAACCTTGTGTGAATACTCTGTAAAGATAATCGTTTGCTTATCACAGCATCTTCTTCCTGTCGGTTAAATTTCGCGTCTGTAGCACGTCATCTTCATGGTGTAGCAATTTGAATGGCCAGTAGTGTATTACGACGATCATTTCTCCCTGTGTAGGTTGGCGGCAATAAGATATTTTCGCAATCGGGGGAAAAAGTTAGTGACTGAAATTTCTTGAAAGGATCTCGCCACATCGAAAAACATCTCTGTTTTAATGGTTAACACCGTTATCATATCCGTGAAGGTCTCCTTATTATTTCGAAATGCTACAAAACAAGCTGCCTTTCTTTGATGTTTTTCGATGTCCTTCGCCAATGCTAGATGGTAAGGATACCAGACAAACACTGACCGAACGGGACTTGAAAGCCCAACGGTACCGAATGGTCGCCGTGTCATCCTAGGCCCTTAGGCGCCACCAGATGTAGACACGGAGGGGCATGTGATCAGCACACCGCTCTATCTGCCGTTGTTAGTTTTCGTGACCCGTGTCGCTGCTTCTCAATCAAGTAGCTCCTCAATTGGTCGCACAAGGGCTGAGTTCACCCTGCTTGCCAACAGCATTCGGCACACGCGGACTGTGAAGGATACCATAGCGGACAGCAATCTGCAGCAGAGGACGATCAAGCGTAATGTAGACACACTGATTAGTAAACCTGTTGCACCCTTCTTTTTTTAATTTTTCATTTTCTTCCAATAAAACAGTCATTGATTAGCCTTCCTTACAACATTATCTACGTGATCTTTCCATTTTAAGTTGTTCGTAATTGTAATTTCTAGCTATGTTATAACGTTGTTGCTTTAATTTGAGGTGTAAGCGGAACTGATAGACAATAAAAGCGTCTTAAAAGCTGTGAGCTGTCCGGGGAAGTTAACCTTGCATTACTGCGCAACTGTTTCACCAGGTATCCAGTCTCCCAACCAGACTTTTAATAGTCATACGACAACCGGTGATATATATATATATATATATATATATATATATATATATATATATATATATATATATATATATATAAAAGAGAATTTAAATAAAAAGAAATAAATCAGTTTATATTTGGAAATTTATTTTAACATTGATCATTGAAATTTCAGCATATTAAATTTTATTCATAACTAAACTGGGCCTTATTTAGGATTGTGGAAAATGTGAGTTTGTAATCTTATGGAACACATCAAATATGGCGCAAAGATTGGGAGACTGCATACAACACTGCATTCATAAAATAACACACAAAGAACGTTGAAACATATGCAAGAGGAAATTAACCACAACCAACCGATCCAATTTTCACCCAAAGAAGTTACGTTCGTAGCGCAATCCTGTCCGTCATGAAATTACCACGCTGGTATACTAAATTCATACTAACTCTCTGTGAAATCTTCCCGAAAAGAATAGCTGAGGGCTACTTTGATTCTTACACCACATGCTTCACGTGGTCAACTTGGTTTACACAAAGAGTGTAACTCCACAATAATTTTGATAATTAAAATAAATTAGATCGAAAAGCAATTTACAAAAGAAGAACCTCGAACTGGTTACTATCGTCTTACTATTAACCTGATGGGTCAAACAATTGTATAAGCACGTGGTACTGGTCTCACAAAGTACACCCCACGTGGGTTGAACATAAAGAAAAGTTGCTATATTGAAAAATATTGTCAAGACGAGACGTTATAATCTCACGCACATTCGCATTTAACATTGAGGAACTTAGTTAGAGTTACTGATCAACACGTGGTTCCACTTTACTCACAAAGTACTGACAAAGCAACGACCGGAAGATATTCTGAACTTCACACGCGAATTACACTGCGTTGCAATTTAAGATAACATTAGATATTTTAGAGCTAAACCTGAAATAAAGGTGATTATATTTTCAGTTAGGCTGAACTTTAGAAATCCATTGTCCTACGGACTTAGCAGACACGCGCTTAGCCGGAGATCTTACCACTTCAGACGCTTGCCACAGACAGACTGACTGGTCCCTTCCTGAGGGTGGCTCACATATACAAACGGAAGTGGCCAGAGGGGCAGCTTCCTATGCCAACATGACAAGGGACGGACAGGACCATACTAAGGATAGAAACCTCTTTGCTTTTAGAAAGCGTAGCTACCTGTTCCGACGTTGGTCCTACTGTTCTCTAGCAGACAGGCTTGTCTGCTACCCTCAAGCATGCAACTAGGAATACATTTGCTCATTCATCCTCTCACACAGAAGGGAAGGGGGATGACAGTATCTTATCATATACAGTATATAAAAGAAAGCGGATGTAGGTTCCGTATGAGACTGTGTGACATGAATTACATATAAACTGTGTTTTAAAGTGTAGTAGTGTGACAGATCGTTCTTGTTTATGTGTAAAAGTAACACGTTCCACTACTCAGTCTCCTCCCGGATAGTCAGAAACGCCACAGTAAATTTAGAAGAGGAATTTATGCCGTAAATGGCAACATATTTCAGAAATTAACATGAAAGGAATCCAACAGAGACCTTTCAATGTGCTTGAATTGACATGCTTTAAATTTATGTTACTTATCGTGTAACCGAAATTTAACAGATTTCTTTTCGTACTGTTGTGGATGACCTCACACTTTCGGTTATATAGGGTCAACTACCATCTTTCGCACCGTACACATGACGTGTCTAAATCATTTTACAACTGATCTTCTGATGACTTTATTAGACGGTAAATGATACTAATATCTACAAACAATCTAAGCGAGCTCAGAATGTCTTCCAAAGCGTTTTCTGTGCGTGGTAGCCGCGCGGTCTGGGCGCCTTGCCACGGTTCGTGCGATTCCCCCTCGGGCATGGGTGTGTGTGTTGTCCTTAGCGTAAGTTAGAGTAAGTTAGATTAAGTAATGTGTAAGCCTAGGGACCGATGACCTCAGCAGTTTGGTCCCGTACGAACTTACCACTACTAAATTGTTTATAAACATTAGGAATAGTAGAGGGCCTACAACACTTCCTTTACGAACGCCGCATGGCACTTCTGCTTTACACGATGACTTTTCGTCTATCATTAAGTACTGTGACCTTTCTGACAGGATATTAGGGACCCAGTCGGACAACTTGGACGGTGCTCCGTAGTTAAGCAATTTGATCAGAGGTCTGCTGTGGGGAACAGTGTCGAAAACCTTCTGGAAATCTAGAAATATGAAGTCAATTTGTGATCCACTATCGACGGCACTCATTACTACGTGCGAACAAAGAGCAAGTTGTGTTTTATAAAAATAATATTTTCTGAATCAGTGGTCCAAGATCCTACTGCAAATCGACGTCGGTGATATGAGTCTATAATTCATCAGATTAGTCCTATTTCCTTCCTTGCCTATTGGTGTGACCTGTGCAACTTCCCAGTTTTTAGACACGGACTTTTTGTCGAGCCAGCTATTGTAATCAATTGGCTATTGTATCAGTATATTCTAGAAGAAACCTAATTGGTATAGATAGACATGATTTTTTTCAGAAGCCAGTTTCACTATCTACCACAGAAGAATAACCTGAAATTTCCCATAAATTGTCTTTTCAATTCATAAAAAACAAAAGTAGACTTCGTTTACAAAGATACGCCAAATTTCATAATAGCTACAAACTCTTGAAAAATATGTAACACTTGGCCACCTTACCCTAGTATCAGGGCTAGAAGGCCAGACTTGTAATGGATAGATGGTCATCCATCGGAAAAACACTAAAACCAAAGAGAAAATAATGAAAAAATTTTTAACCCTTCAAATATGTTTTATTGAATCTCATGATGTAAAAAATAGTTTATAAATATATTAACTTGAGTAAATTATAACTTAAACAAAACCTCATTTGTAAAAAGATTATGTAATTCTTGCATTTTTTAACATATTTATTAACTTATTGGAACACGCCAGTTTTGCATAGAAAATAATGAGAAATCATCTCAATTATGCAGGTAGTTGAATGTAGAAATAAGCCTAATTTATGAAAAGGAATGTTTACTCTATATATTTTCATTTATTTTTTTAAAAAATTGCATTACCACATCGACGGCACACGTCAACATTGGATGTGCAGGTTCATGTAACCAAAGCCTACACCTGACACACTGAGCCCAGTCACAGTTTTATTTGTTTTTGAAAAGTCTTCCCCGCATCCAGTGCACTCGCCCTCTTCTTCAAGAAGTACGTCACGTGACTCTTCCTTGTAGTGGACGTAATCTGATAAGTCTGAAGTACCGTTAAGCTTCCTGATCCTAAATTTTTTCACTAACTTTCTCCAACAGGCTTAGTTTTTTTTTCCTTTCGCAACAAGTTTCAATTTTAACTTGTTAGTATCTTCTATTGACATCTTTCTATGTCTACTTTGTTTGAGGCTCGAATCTAGCAAGAAAAAGTAAAATATTGTTCAGAATTTTTGTAGGATGACTTGGTTCCTTTCATTTGAAATCACAGGCCAAATGCGCCTGTCGTCTGGTATTGTAGAAGGTCCTCGTAGAGGTGAAATTGCTCCTCTTTCAGGGAATTTTTGACCACATTTGTCTGCTGAAGTACCCATTTGTCTACAGAAGGAGGATCGGTGGATCTAATAGTGGATTGTGGCTTGGGTAACAGAGCTCTTTCACTGGATTCCTGGCTAGATGTCTCGATGATATCTGCTCTAGCAGGGGAGTATGGCAAGGGTGACGAAGTTATTTTGTGGATGTTTGGCCAGATACGTTGATGTTTTCGTTTCCTGTATGCCTATCAGGATCACTCCTAAAAGCGTAATCTGAAACTGCATCGGAATGAAATAGGTACATTCCCGTTGCTTTGAAACCACAGACGACGTTCCCTGGTGTTGCAGTTTTTCCCCAACAATCTTGTAGCAGCTCGCAGAATTGCGGTCTTCCTAGATTGCGATGTGTGTGATTCCTTTGCCAGTTTTCAACGGCACTCTAAGAATTAAGCTTTAAAGTTTTGAAGACAGAGTGATAGGGCTGCTGAAGATAATGGGTAGTACGACTTCGGAGACACGTTAAAATGATACTCTCCCTCTCGGCAATCTATAGCATCTGTACCCAGCTTGAGTGTTACATATGGCCATCGAAGATCGGCGTAACTGTTCAGAGGCGTTTGTGGGGCACACAAATGATCCCTTAACCATTTAAAAAAGCTCTCAGAATTCACTGAGGCAGATTTCTTTGACATGACTTTACTTTCCCGTGGCATGTTGTATTCCCACATCCCTTCAGTATTGGAGCATGCAATTACTGTAATAGTGTGTCCTTTTTCTGACGAAGTAATCACAGGAACTGATCCCTTTTCAGCTTCAACAGCACCTGGTATGCTGTTTAAATGAAGGTCTGTCTCATTCATGTTAAATATACTTCCTCGTTTTTTGAGCAAACCATTTTATTTCTTTAGTGTTGACGTCATCACGATTAATTCCCTGGGCTCTGGCCAAAGATACGTCTTCAGATTTTCGCACACTTAGATCTGGATGTCCAGGGAAGAACCGTTACAACCAATCGTAACCTGTTTTTCCTTTCCCGTTGTTAAATTTGTGTTTCAGGCCAAGCTGCATAGAAAAATCATAAACTAGACATTGTACACAGTCCCTTGTTGAGGTAAAACCATAAGCCTGTATTTTTTTATGTGACGGACAAATCGTAACTCGTTAGCTCAACCCAGACAGGAACTAGGACCCATTTTAATTTAGAAATCGCTGCCAGTCTTTAATTTTCTCTCGGAATATTAATCTCCATCGAAACTTTGACACAGAATTGTTGTTTATTTTATTTTATTAAAAGCATTTTTAGGTCTTCTTCTTTCAGTGATCCCCTAGAGGAGCCGGTCTTTCGAATGTACTTATTTGACATCTGAAGAAAAATAACGATACCATCAAAATTTATAATATAACACTTTTATGGGATTGCCATCTGTCCCGATGATGGTACGGCTGTCTCTCCCAATCAGCCGGGAGAGAAGGCCGTAGCACATCATCGAACATGGTGGACGGAAACTGAAACGAAAGGTACAGATCGATAAGCAGGTAGACCTAAACAACCCCAAACTTTAGTTTCCGTCGCTACTCACAGCCTAAATTATGTTTAAATCAAAAGGCTATGACATACTACGTAATTCCATGGTATAGTGAAAACTAAATTCATGGAAATTACTTCCTTTTAGCTGAAATAATGAGTCATCGGGAGCAGCAACAGTCACTCACATTACTATAACTACCAATTGACCGGCAGCACTGTACAGCGGATCGTGAAAGAACTACAGGCGTTGGCCATCTCTCCTGTATGGCCGTCTATCCCAGGTTTACTCTACTCTCTGGACACAAGACTTGCATTTATTAAGTGATTCAAACTGTTTCAGTACACTGACGATACACGAATAAGACACTCATGTTCGCCGCTATTCTTCACTCGAATTCTGAATATTGACTTCGTCTTCTTTCGTGAAGAAATTTCGAAAATCATTAACTCTGTTTTAGTGGCGCATTGATCGGTAATGTTACCATTGGTATCGTCTAATGAAGGTATTGACTGCGTCTCGCCACTGGTGTTCCGTACATATTAATTTGTTGAACAGTTAAAAACAAACACGATCTTGAGGCTTACACTGAAGAACTACACTGTTATTTAAAACTACCTCTTGAGTTTCAGGAGAAGACTGCTCGAAGGCCGCAAGCTATAAATAAAAATGGCACGTATCGGTAGACGGAGCAGCTTTCAATTCGTAATGCGCACTGAGTCGTTATTGCAGTGGAGGATAGGCGTGTCAGAACGCATAGAACAATCATCCACTCTGTATTGTGACATCGAATTAGTTCGTTTCTGCATGTAGGCAATTCAGTGAACAGATTTCCATAGCAGGCTGTTCCCGCGCCTTCCCAGGTAATTCGTGTCAGTGGCGTCAATGGACTGCACACACGTATTGGCGTTTCCCGCGTCACGAAAAGTGCCCGAACTGAGCACAGACAATGTTCAAAAATTGGAGAGATTCTCTGTCCACTGATATATGTTTATTTGCAGTATTTCTTGCAGATTTCACGTAGTACTCCTCCAAAACCCTAGAGGTAAATATGAATAATCGATTAGCAAAATAATGCATTTCTGATACTTTCCCAGAGTATTTAGTGATATACACCAGGAAATTGCAGAGTGGGCTATACTTTCCAGCAAGAAAGTTCTGGTTATAATGTATTGCTTTTCGCTTCTGAGAGTGAGTCCTAGTTCCCAGGACAAAGCAGCAGCTATACATGCTGCTTTACTTTACGTACAGAAAGTGAAAGCAAACTACATTTTACACAAACTTCCTAGCAGATTAAAACTGTGTGCCGGACCGAGACTCGAACTCGGAACCTTTGCCTTCGCGGACAAGTGCTCTACCAACTGAGCTACCCAAGCACGACTCACGCCCCGTCCTCACAGCTTTACTTCTGCCAGTACCTCGTCTCCTACATTCTAAACTTCACAGAAGCTCACCTGCAAGGTTCGCAGGAGAGCTTCTGTAAAGTTTGGAAGGTAGGAGACGAGGTACTGGCAGAAGTAAAGCTGTGAGGACGGGGCGTGAGTCGTGCTTGGGTAGCTCAGTTGGTAGAGCACTTGTCCGCGAAAGGAAAAGGTCCCGAGTTCGAGTCTCGGTCCGGCACATTTTTAATCTGCTAGGAAGTTTACACTCCGCTGGAGACTGAAAATTTCATTCTACATCTTACACAAATAGGCATGCCATCTAGGAGCAACAAAGTGCCCTTCGTGTAACAATGTTCTCACTGTGACAACCTCTCTTGCACTTTTCAGTTGATCAGTTACTGTCTAATGGGTTCAAAATATCTGATGATGAATTACTGAGAAGGCGAAAGTGTAACGACACTACCAAGGTAACTCAAACGAAAGAGCGTTATTATTTATTAACTACAAAAAATACAGAAAAATTACAGCATATCATTTTAGGCGTAATTCCCGCGACACGTAATCCACGCTTTCTACCACTTCGGAAGTGCATGAACACCTCGTGAAAACAATTATTTTTGTTGTGAACACAGCCACTCGTACATCGCTGTTTTCACCTCTTCCTCCATTCAGAAATGATTCAAATGAGTGAACAAGCTCTTTGATGGTTCTAAACGTGTACCTACCACTGCATCGGCTCTTCCTTCTGCGGTGATGAGTTTTAATTACATGTCACTTATTACTTTTATATTTTATCCGCCCCCTTCCCCTCAACTCGCTGTAATGTTCTTGCTATGTATCTTTTATCCTCTTTTTAGGGTACCTCTACCTTAACATCTAGTTCATGACAAGCATGTTTTCGACCGCCGTTTTACAAGACAACGGAGCCCTACACTTACACTTAAAGGGTTCAACTAAGTAAGTTCGTAAAGCTTTTTATTTGATTTAGTCACCCTTAAGCAATATTAAATCCGCTGCTCGTTAGGGTCACGTGTTTGAGCTCTAATTATGTTCTTATTGTTTCAGTCAGATGGCTCTGAGCACTATGCGACTTAACTTCGGAGGTCATCAGTCGCCTAGAACTTAGAACTAATTAAACCTAACCAACCTAAGGACATCACACACATGCATGCCCGAGGCAGGATTCGAACCTGCGACCGTAGCGCCCGCTCGGTTCCAGACTGTAGCGCCTAGAACCGCACGGCCACTCCGGCCGGCTGTTTCTGTCAAATGATACGCTAACTGTGTGCAACTCGTGATTGGAATTACAAACACAATTACATAATTGCAACCCTGTTCATATTCGAATACTTACTGCAGCCTACATCCTTCAGAATCTGCTTAGTGTATTCATCTCTTGGTCACCATCTACGATTTGTACCCTCCGCGCTTCCCTCCACTACCAACCCATCCCCCCCCCCCTCCTAGTTAAGTTGTGCCACAAATCCCTCTTCTCTTCAGTACCTCCTCATTAGTTACATGATCTACCCATCTAATCTTCAGCACTCTTCTATAGCACCACATTTCGAAAGCTTCTGTTATCTTCTTGTCTACACTGTTTATCGTCCGTGTTACACTTCATAATGGCTATGCCCCATATAAATACTTTTCAGAAACACTTCCTGACAAATCTATACTCGATGTTAACAAATTTCTCCTCTTCAGAAACGCTTTTCTTGCCACTGCCAGTCTACATTTTATATCCTCTTTATTTCGACCATCATTAGTTATTTTGCTCCCCAAATAGCAAAACTGTTCTCCGTGGATTTTCAGTCGCATCTCGTGGTTGTGCGGTAGCGTCCTCGCTTCCCACGCCCGGGTCCCCGGGTTCGATTCCCGGCGGGGTCAGGGATTTTCTCTGCCTCGTGATGGCTGGGTGTTCTGTGCTGTCCTTAGGTTAGTTAGGTTTAAGTAGTTCCAAGTTCTAGGGGACTGATGAACATAGATGTTAAGTCCCATAGTGCTCAGAGCCATTTGAACCATTTGATTTTCATTCCTACTCCAAATTTTTCATTTGCTTCCTTTACTGTTTGCTCAATATGTAGATTGAATAACATCAGGGATAGGCTAGAACCCCGTCTCATTCCCTTCTCAACCTCTGCTTCCCTTTCATACCCCTCGACTCTTATAACTGCCATCTGGTTTCTGGACAAATTGTGAACAGCCTTTCTCTCCCTGTATTTTACATCTGCCACCTTCAGAATCTGAAAGAGATTATTCCAGTCAATATTTTACAGTATCACGTATAAAAATATTTGCACTTGTAGCTGCACCTGTTCGAACATCATGCTCTTCCCGAATTGTGTTACTCAAATTAAATAGCAAAACGTTACTAAACATAAAAAACATACAATTACCGGTGTAGTGTATGTAACATGACGATCAAAGCCGGTTCCAGTAGTGTCAGTTATCAATAAAACATCAGTAATGATATACATGTAGCATTAACCGATATATCCCTATAGCATGCGTCAATTATGGTATAATCTGGGGTTGTAGAGTTAGTATTTGCACTTGAGAACTGTGAAAACCATGCAAAGGTAGTCAATATGGAAATTAACTATGTCATACCCGTGACTCTCTCCTCCCTATTTCGTGATAATACAAAACGACATTACATTCTTTGAAATATTTCGATGTGCTTTGTCAATCGCACGTGGTAAGGATCCCACACAGAGCAGTAATACCCCAAAAGACGACGAACAATCGTAGTGCAGGCAGTCTCTTTAGTAGATTTGTTGCACCTCCTAAGTGTTCCGTCAATTGAACTAAAAAAAAAAAAAAAAAAAAAAAAAAAAGACGCGTGTGAAATCTAATGGGACTTAAGCGCTACGGTCATCAGTCCCTAAGCTTACACACTACTTAACCTAAATGATCCTAAGGACAAACACACACACCCATGTCCGAGGGAGGACTCGAGCCTCCACCGGGACCAGCCTCACAGTCCATGACTGCAATAAAACTCAGCCTGTGTTTATACACCTGATCTATTTAGCAGATCCCTCCAAGTTGAGGAGCCCAAGCGAAGTATAACGGTTGCGAGAATAGTTTAATGCACTCACGAGAGGAAGACCCGAGGCACCACTCCACAAGTCAACGAATCTGTAGCCCACACGATCGCAGAACTGCCTGTGATTCAAAACCTCAGCCCAAATCGACCGTATCAGCGATGCTTAGATGGTGATCTCTGTCTTCATCTTGGCACCACGGCTGGTTGTTTTTACCTCAGAAAGTAGCTGGAATCGAGAGAGAAAGATTCTCTTCTGACTCAAAGCGACACACATAATTGATGCCGATATGAGCCATCACCTGCATTTTGTGCTCTTCATGACACCTGGTGGGATCTGTTCCATACCTGGAATAACTCTGCCCCTCCCCCCCTTCCCTCCCCTTCATATTACGCACTGGATTTCTTCCCCTCCTTGGCAGCCTGATTCCTCACGGTTCCATCACGCACCTGATGTAGAAGTTTCCACCCCCAATGATCCCATCGTCTCTGCTTACACGTACATTGTAGGCCGAGAGGCCTTCTCTGAAATGGGCAGACTACTACAGCTGGTTCAGGATCAGCGCCTGAACTGTGTTTCTCAGGCAAACCGGAGGAGTCCTTTCACTGGTTTCCTTAAACTCTTTCACTACCTGCCCAACCTGGAAACAAATTTACACGCCAGCGAGAGTGAGAGGAGACAGCCCGACGTGAACAATAAATGGATCAACCTAGCTGTGGACAGAACAGATAATGCATGATACATGCCAGACAGTACTTGGACCTCGTCTTCTGGAAGGCACAGTAGATCAACACAAGTATGCATCTATCGTCGGGGACCATGTCCACCCCTACGTGCAGTTTGCTTCTCCTCGGCACGATGCCATTTACCAACAAGACCACATTGCTGTCGGTACCTTCCAGAACCTCGTTCACTCACTTCATGCACTTCCCGCAGTGCTCTGCGTTGCAAAAGGTCGTTATCCAGGCTTTGGACAGGTGGTCGCATTACTCTGATTGGACAGTGTATATTGAAAATGACTTATACAAATTATTTTGTTACAGGTCCAATAGTACGGCTCTGAAGGTGGCAGGGGTAAAATACAGGAAGCGAAAGGCTATTTACAATTTGTACAGAAACCAGATGGCAGTTATAAGAGTCGAGGGGCCTGAAAGGGAAGCAGTGGTTGGGAAGGGAGTGAGACAGGGTTGTAGCCTCTCCCCGATGTTATTCAATCTGTATATTGGGCAAGCAGTGAAGGAAACAAAAGAAAAATTCGGAGTAGGAATTAAAATCCATGGTGAAGAAATAAAAAACTTTCAGGTTCGCCGATGACAATGTAATTCTGTCAGAACAGCAAAGGACTTGGACGATCAATTGAACGGAATGGATAATGTCTTGAAGGGAGGGTATAAGATGAACATCGACAAAAGCAAAACGAGAATAATGGAATGTAGTCGAATTAAGTCGGTTGATGCTGAGGGAATTAGATTAGGAAATGAGACTCTTAAAGTAGTAAAGGAATTTTGCTATTTGGGGAGAAAAATAACAGATGATGGTCGAAGTAGAGAGGATATAAAGTGTAGACTGGCAATGGCAAGGAAAGCGTTTCTGAAGAAGAGAAATTTTTTAACATCGAGTATAGATTTAAGTGTCAGGAAGTCGTTTCTGAAAGTATTTGTATGGAGTGTAACCATGTATGGAAGTGAAACATGGACGATAAATAGAGAAGAGGATATAAAATGTAGACTGGTAATGGCAAGGAAAGCGTTTCTGAAGAAGAGAAATTTGTTAACATCGAGTATAGATTTAGGTGTCAGGAAGTCGTTTCTGAAAGTATTTGTATGGAGTGTAACCATGTATGGAAGTGAAACATGGACGATAAATAGTTTAGACAAGAAGAGAATAGAAGCTTTCTAAATGTGGTGCTGCAGAAGAATGCTGAAGATTATATGGGTAGATCACATAACTAATGAGGAGGTACTGAATAGGATTGGGGAGAAGAGACGTTTGTGGCACAACTTGACTAGAAGAAGGAATCGGTTGGTAGGACATGTTCTGAGGCATCAAGGGATCACCAATTTAGTATTGGAGGGCAGCGTGGAGGGTAAAAATCGTAGAGGGAGACCAAGAGATGAATACACCAAGCAGATTCAGAAGGATGTAGGTTGCAGTAGGTTCTGGGAGATGAAGAAGCTTGCACAGGATAGAGTAGCACGGAGAGCTGCATCAAACCAGTCTCAGGACTGAAGACCACAACAACAATAAGACGGTTTTGGGAATTCCCACCTTTGACCAACGTTCCGGCTGCGAGGGGTCCTGTCACCCGGTGCAATGGCTACAGGAGTGGTCCGATGTCGACAAACATATGATTTCTTAAAGACAAATGTGTAAGGAATAAAACTATATCATCAAATTTTGCATTAATTTTTATTTTACTTCTTCACAACTGCGGAGAACAGCAGGAATTCTCATTTTTCAGCAGAGTGGAACACCTCCGCACTGACACCTGCATGTAATCATTTCTTAAAAATCAACTGCCTCAAAGATGCACTGGCCGTAAGGAGCGTGTGTTTCTCGTATTGTACCATTGGCCTCCAAGGTCGCCTGATCTGACTGTGTGTGATATTTTTGTGGGAGTTTGTGAGGAACTCCGTGGATGTGGCTCCTCCACTTCCAACAACTTCTAGTGGAAAGCAGTGCTAAAGTGTTGCCTTTTCCTTTTTAACTGATGTTGATGACCCACTATTCCAAAAAACTTGTTTGTTCCCTTATGTATGTGATGAAATATTTTACTGCAGTGCTACTTGTCAAGAAACCAACAAAACGTTTTAAAAACACAGTGAACAATTGTAATTAATGTAATTTTTAGAACTGTCTAAAAAGTGAGTTTTATGTCTCTGAGAACAATTTCTTAATGTTACTTCACTTACCTTCTGCCCACCTTCTAACTCTTTCTACTGTCTGAGCTTGTACTAACAACGTGTAAGAATAATCCGCCTCTCTTTGCTGGCTTAGTAATTACTTTATTTACTGTATTTGCCCGTCTAATTATTGAAAACTAATTACCATCCCATCTCCTTGTCATGCATATAACTTTTACCGTATTTTGGATTTTTTTAATGGACAACTAAGATAAGTTTAAGGTGGATTGTTCGAAAGTGAATGACTGAACACTATTCGTGTTCTTTCGTTAAATTCTTCTTTAACAGAAGTTGAAACTCCTCTGAGATATTTTTACCGATCATTTACTACAAGTAAGAATTTTTCGTTAGAATTGTACGGTCTCTCACCATCGGATAATGATGTCAGTCAACCTACTCAACCGCTTGATGTAGCTCCACTTACAAGAAAATAGATGATGGACCAATGCACGTAAAAATTCAAACTACAGTTATACGAGTGTGCTGCAATGCACGGTTGTCTATCATCATTGTATCTTCTATTATTGTCGCGACAATAAACTTAAGTAAAATCATTTATTTCATTCTGATGAGGCCTTTCGAGAAACTTTAAATTAAATACCGTTCTGCGAGAGAGAAGGCGACGCTACAGTTCGGCATAGCAACAGCGATGAACGTAGGAACACCAGACATATTCGCAGAAGCATGGAACGAATTTTACTATGCTCTGGATATTTGTCGTGCGTTCAGTGGAGAGCACACTGAACGTTTATGGAAGGTAAATGATAACTTTGATCCTAAACATTCTGTCCTCGATATCAGTTGATGTACTAAATGCCATGCATATTACTCAGTCGACTTTCCCACTTCGATGACGAAAGTCGCAACCCTCTGCCGCTAGAGGGCTCCGAATTGGAGCGTGCAACAAGGCTCTCTGTTACGTAGCTGTATCGGTGCATGATTGAACTGAGAGCACGAATTCGAAGAGTTTGTCCCCACAAGGAGCACCCTCAGCTTCAACATTAACCTATCAGACCACACACGAGCACAACGACATCTGCAACAGTCTGACGCCTTGGGTTCACTGTCATCGATCATCATTCCATGCAGTCCCAACTTGGCCCCATCCGCTTTCCATCTGTTTCCGAAACTTTAAGAACACCTTCGAGGACTTCATTTTGATAATTATGAAGCAGTGTAATCGGAGGTGAGTTTGTGGCTCTTTCGACAAATTCTATCTTCAGCGACGGTATCAACAAACGGGTCTCTCGATAGGAGAAATGTGTTCGTCGGCAGGGAGACTCTCTTTCAAAAATAAATACGTAGATATTGTAATATCCACGACAGTATGTTCCAGCCACGAGATGTTAAAATGAACTAAGTGTACAAACTTCAACCAACATTACCGATACTACGTATAAAAAAAATGTATCGTGTAAAAATGACGATAATTATTTCATTATTTCTGTGATAATTTAATTTCTGTGTGAATTAAAACTATTATCAGTGAACTACATTCATAGACAACGACAATAACAATCTTTTTTGTTATCTGTGATAATTGTGGTTCAGTTGTTCTTCCTGTGCTAACCGATGAACTGCTCGCACGTGAGACGTGTGAGGTCCGTAGAGAGAAAACCTGTAACTATATATATTGTTAATTATTATTGGAAAATAGAGTCGCTATTGTCTAGACGTGGATTTGTATTTATTTCAATTGTAATCCAACCTAATTAGTGTTTTAAGTGTTATTTTTCAGCTCCGCAATTAGGAACGCAGATATTAGCGCTAGTAACTTACAGCGGAGTTTACTAGTAACTGGCATAAAAAATATGTCGGTATTTATCATTGAAAATGGTTTTAAATGCTAAAGAATAGAGATAAAAGGCTTAAAGAGTTTTATCTAAATATATTACCTTGATAACATAAATTGGGAATAACAATAGACAAATTGATTATGGTCTGTCTGCCGCCATCTTCGCAAAAATATCTCCGCGGCAGTTTTGAATCGAGAATTTTAACAAACATAAATGTTGTCAGAAATAAATGAATGGAAATAAATGTGCACCGGTGGTCCCGAATCTACTTTAAAAGACAGGATTCAACTCAGATTGAATCCTTAGATACTGTGCTCATAGCACGTTACGTAATCTCAATTTCTTGTTTGCTGATGTATGAAGCCTAATTATTTCGGACGATTTACATGAAATATTTTAATAGGAGACATACGTCAGTGTTGTGCGTGAGTAGTATTTTGTGACTAAATGTTTCCTTTGCTAGAGAAAAGTGCTTCCATCTTAAGTAACAGTTGTGTAAAATCTGATAAATTATATACAATTTAGTGCCACTCACACGACTTAACAGACAAAATTTCCACACAACGTCAAGTGGAGATTTATTTAGCAGAGTGACAAATATTACCCGGGATAGTCATTTTTGAGATCAAACTGTTACGCTGACAATAGGTAACTGGTTTTATATATTTTTTGATCTACCTGAAATATCATTTATAAGTAATTAAAGACACGAAATACTATGTACCGGTTCCGCCACAAAATGAAGAATAAAGATGTAGCATGTTAAAAAAGTTTTTTATTTAGAAAGCTTTAAGAATTTTCACATAGAAAATTCGAAGGATTTTTTTTCAGCACGCCTTCGCATTTAATCCAAATTTAATTTTACTGTGATCTTAATACGTAATGATGTATCTATGGTGAATTTTTTTCACTGACTTCCTCATTATGTAAATGTAATTTAAATATATATTTCTGTTATAAAAAGTAAATCAGATTTGTTGTCACATTACCAGAAGCAACCCGCAAACGTCAGACAGTTTACTAGTACTCAAGGCTGGAATGATAAAATGAAACTGCCTGGACGAAATAGAGCCTCTCATCACATCGTCTTCTCAGATGACTAAAGTCTGTTGACCGAGATAAACTACAAGCTCGTAAAAAGAAATAGCATTTGCGCACTCTCTCGGAAACTTTAAGGGGCTGTGCTTTCACGGAACTTTCGGAAGGCGACTAGGCAAAGTAATACGCTAAAGACGACAAAGCATTTAGCGGGAGCACACAACTTTTAAGGAGGCCCACTTTCGCTTTCCCCAATGACCCTCGCCGTAAAGAATAACTACTTTTCTCTCTGGCCATAGAACTAACTTTATCTCATTCCATTCACCGAACCCTTGAATGTAAGTCATGTATTTTTTTTTTAATGCTACGTTTCAGAATATCGTATTAACTCTTTCGTGTCTTGGAATTTATTCAGTAGCTTATTTCCTTCACAAAGTTTTGAACAGCAAGAAGTCATTTTCTTTAAATTTTATCCACAACATATTACATCCGAAAATGTTTTGACACAAGTGCTTATATTATTAAATAAGACGTAAATAACGGTATAAGAAGAATTAATAGATTTCATTATAGGTGCAGAGAGCGACCAGGAAATGAACTTTCTTTTCATTTTGTGTTAAACTCGCCAGATAGCAAATAATCTTAAAGGTGAACAGTAATAACAGTGTTAGATGGTAAATAGAATTCTTAGGGTTCGTTTATAAGATTTTGCCATAATTTATGATCATACTTTTGCTGAATCGTGTCATGGCTTCAAGTATATGTTGACATTCAATAATTGCTACAATTCTTAATGTTAGTCTTAGTTGTTGTAAATCCCCACAGGTATTTCTCGCTCGGGTGAAAAACGCACTTTAACAGAGCCACAACTTATTCCAAGCTCCGCTATGTCTCCAACCACTGTATTTTGCTGTACTAACTGTGGAATACCGTAGTTATGGATTCAATGTATTGTACCTGTCAACTTCATCTACACCTACATGGATACCCTGAAAATAAGATTTAACTGCCTGGCAGAGGGTTCATCGAACGACCTTCACAATAATTCTCTATTATTCCAATCTCTTACAGGGAGCGGAAACAACGAACATCTATATTTTTCCGTCTGAATTCTGATTTCCCTTGTTTTATTAAGATGATGGTTTTTCCCTGTGTAGGTCTATGCCAACAAAATATTTTCGCATTCGGAGGAGAAAATTGGTGATTGAAATTTCATGCGCAGATTCAGCCGCAACGAAAAACGCCTTTCTTTTAATGATGTCCACCCCAAATCCTGTATCATTTCAGTGACACGCTCTCCCCTATTTCGCGATAATACAAAACGTGGTGACCTTCTTTGAATTTTCTCCATGTACTCCGTCGATCTTTTCTGATAAGGATACCACACCGCGCAGGAGTATTCTAAAAGAGGACAGTCAAGGGTAGTGTACCTGTCTCTTTAGTATATCTGTTAAATTTTCCAATCCCAATAAAACGCAATCTTTGGTTAGCCTTCCCCAAATCTTCCATGTTTTTTTTTTCCAAAAGTTGTTCTTAACGGTAATTCCTAGGTATTTAGTTGAATTACGGCATTTAGATTTGAATGATTTATATTGTAACCGAAGTTGAACGGGTTCCTTTTAGCACTCAAGTAGATGACCTCAGACTTTTCGTTATTTAGGGTAATTCCCAATTTTTGCATCATACACGTATATTTTCTATAACGTTTTCCAATTTGTTTTGATCTTCTGATGACTTTACTAGCCAATAAAAGCCGGCATCATCTGAAAACAACCTAAGACGGCTGCTCGGATTGTCTCCTAAATCGTTTATAGATAAGTAACAGCAAAGGGCCTATAACACTGCCTTGAGGAACGCCAGAAATCACATCTGTGTTGCTCGATGACTTTCCGTCAGTTACTACGAACTGTGACCTCTGACAGGAAACCACGAATTCAGTCACGTAACTGAGATAATGTTCCATAAGCACACAATTCCACAACAAGCTGCTTGTGTGGTACAGTGTCAAAAGCCTTCTGGGAATCTAGAAATACGGAATCAATTTTAAATCCCTTATCAATAGCACTCAATGCTTTATGTTGTGTTCCACAAGAACGATGTTTTCTAAATCCGTGTTGACTGTGTGTCAATAGATCGTTCTCTTCGAGTTAGTTCATAATGTTCGAAAACAATATTTGTTCTAAAATTCTGTTGCAAATCGACGTTAATGATTTGGGCCTGCAATTTAGTGGATTACTTCTACTACCTTTCTTGAATATCGGTGTGACCCGTGCAACTTTCCAGTCTTCGGGTATGGATCTTTAGTCGAGCGAACGGTTGTATATGATTAAGTATGGAGCTATTGTATCACCATACTCTGAAAGGAACCTAACTTGTATACAGTCTGGACCGGAAGACTTGCCTTTGTTAAGTGGTGTAACTTGCTGCACTACTCCGAGGATATGTACTTCAACGTTACTCGTGCTCGCAGCTGTTCTTGATATGAATTCTGGAATATTTACTTCGTCTTCTTTGGTGAGGAATTTCTGAAAGCTGTGTGTAGTAACTCTGCTTTGGCAACACTGTCCCCTATAATTTTCCACTCAGAGAAGGCACTGTCTGTTTCTTGTCGCTAGCATACTTCATATACGACCTGAATCTCTTTGGATTTTCTGCCACGTTTCAAGACAAAGTTTCGTTGTTGAAACTATTATAAGCATCTCGCATTGAAGTCCGCTCTAATTTTCCAGCTTCTGCAAAAGATCGCCAGTATTGAAGATTTCGCGGGTGATTAAACTTGGTATATTTTTTTCGTTGCTGCTGCAACAGTGTTCTGACCTGTTTTGAGTGCTAAGGAGGATCAACTCCAACATTTAATTTTTTTGGTATAAACCTCTAAACAGCTGTCGATACTATTTCTATGAATTCAAGTCACATCTAGTCTACACTTACATCGTTATTCTGAAAGGAGTGGAGATCGTCTCTCAGGAAGGCGTCAAGTGAATTTTTATCTGCTTTTTTGAATAGGTATATTTTTCGTTTATTTTTGGAGGATTTTGTGGCTACAGTATTCAATCTCGCTACGACAACACTGTGTTCACTAATCCCTGTGTCCGTTTTGTTACTTGTTATTAGCTCACGATTATTTGCCGCTAAGAGGTCAAGTGTGTTTTCACAACCGTTTACTATTCGCGTGGGCTCATGAACTAACTGCTCGAAATAATTTCCGGAGAATGCATTTAGCACAATTTCGGATGATGTTTAATGCGTACGTCCGGATTTAAATATGTATTTTCACCAACATGTCGAGGATATTTTAAGTTGCCACCAGCTATAATTGTTTGATCGGGTACGTGTTTGACATTAAACTGAAATTTTCCTTGCACCTTTTAGCAAATTATATCATCTCAATTTGGAGGTCGGAAAAAGGATCTTATTATTATTGTATTCCGGTTGCCAAGAATGACCTGTGCCCATACTATCTCACAGGAACTATCTATTTCAGTTTCACGGCAAGCTAAGCTGATACTAACAGAAAGAAACAGGCCACCGCCAACAGTGTTTAGCCTATACTTTCGAAACATTATTAGAAAATTGGGATGTACTTATTTCCGGCTTTAGCCAGCTCTCAGTGCCTATAACAATTTGAGCGTCAGTGCTTTCTATTAGCGCTTGGAGCTCTGGTACTTTCCCAAAACAGCTACGACAATTTACAGCTGTAAAACCGATAATTCCTGTCTCTACGTTCGTCCAGTGTTCAGCCTGCACCCTTTCTGACTGAAGCCCTTCTTGTGTTTTCGCGAGACGCTCTAACCTAAAAAAGCGCCTAGTCCACGCCATGCCGGCCGGTGTGGCCGAGCGGTTCTAGGCGCTTCAGTCTGGAACCATGCGACCACTACGGTCACAGGTTCGAATCTCGCCTCGGGCATAGATGTGTGTGATGTTCTTAGGTTAGTCTAGTTTAAGTAGCTCTAAGTTCTAGGGGACTGATGACCTCAGATGTTAAGTCCCCTAGTGCTCAGAGCCATCTGAACCAGTCCACGTCACACAGCCCCTGCTACCCTTGTAGCTGCCTTCTGCGTGTAGCGAATTCCTGAATTATTCAGCGGACTCTGAAACCAAACCACACTATGCCGCAAGTCAAGAAATCTGCAGCCTACACGGTCGCAGAACCGTCTAAGTCTCTGATTCAGACCCTTCACTCGGCTCTGTACCAGAGGTTCTCAATTGGTCCTGTCGACTATGCTACAAATGATGAGCTCTGCTTTCATCTCGCAAGCAAGACTGGCGGCCGTTACCACTTCTGCTAGCCGCTCGAAACAGAGAGAAAATCTGATCCAAAACGACACACATCATTGTGACCGACGTTAGTCACCACCTGTATCTGACAGTACCCTTTGCTCTTCATGGCATCCAGAAGGACCAGTTCCACATCTGTAGTGACTCCACCTTTCTATGCACATAGAGTGCACACTGGCTTTCATCCCCTTCTTGGCAGCCATGTCCCTATGGGGCCCCATAACAAGCCTAACATTGGAGCTCCCATCTACCAATAATTCCACCCTCTGTGATTTCACGGATTTTGCACGCTGAGAGGTTTCCTCTGAAACAGGAGAGATAACTGCATGTGGCTGAGCGATAGTGTCAGCAACAGACAGCACCTGGAACCTGTTTGTCAGACTAACCAGGGTGGCCTTGTTTGCGCCCACCCCCCTCCCCTGGGAAGTCTTTCGCCACCTGACACACCTCAAAACGACCTCTCACTCGATCACAGGTGAGGGGGTCAATTTCAGTATGAGCAGTAACTGGACTGGCCACAGGTGAAGACGATCAGAGGACTTGGACGTGCTGGATGTCTGTTGAATCACCACGGCCGGCGCACAACAGTGACGACCATGCACTGCAGCTTCAAGCTGTGTAACCGAAGTTATCACAGACTGGAGCTGAGAGCGAAGTGTCACCAACTCAGCTCGCATCCGCATACAACAGTCACAGTCCCTGTCTGTACTAAAGACGTTGGAAAACTTCACTACCCTGAAAAACGGACTACCGACACGTGCTATGGAGCTGTCTTGTAGACCCTGACGAAAATCAAGAACTGTGTCTAAGAAATTAGATTAATACGCAGAGATTCGAAAACCGATCTACCTAGGCACTCAGGTGAGTCAAATAATTCGCTTCTGATTAGGAACTTGTAATATGTCGCAAAATCTTTTTACTTTGCGACGCAAACGAAAACGCGAGAACTGTGTCTATTAGATGTTAAATTAACACGCAGAAACTCAAGAAACTAAACTATCAAAGCGCACAGTTGATGTTATACAATCCACTCCTGGTTAGGAACTTGTAAATGTCACAAAATCGGTTACTTCCCTGTTGCTCCTTCTGTCTCGGCCGGCTGCTGCTGCCTGACAGCGTCTTGTCAGCTCCTGTGTCCTCGACAAGGTATCAGGCACCCAGTTCGGTGGGTGGTTGGAAAATAGTTGAGTCCTTTGCTGAGTTACATAACATTACCCCGTTTGGGTCGAACCCTGAAGAGAACCAAACAAACACGTGAAGACCGTCATAAGGGCAATGACGTAGGTACACATCATATGTCGGACACGTCATCGATTTTACTTATACACACATGCAATTTCTTATTAACTAGGGATTCATTTTTGTCTGGAAGTACCGTCCCAGAAATAAATTACAAAATATTCCCATCCCTTAGTCCCAATCTAAATTGTTGGAGGTTTTCCTTGATTGTAAGACATACACTCCTGGAAATGGAAAAAAGAACACATTGACACCGGTGTGTCAGACCCACCATACTTGCTCCGGACACTGCGAGAGGGCTGTACAAGCAATGATCACACGCACGGCACAGCGGACACACCAGGAACCGCGGTGTTGGCCGTCGAATGGCGCTAGCTGCGCAGCATTTGTGCACCGCCGCCGTCAGTGTCAGCCAGTTTGCCGTGGCATACGGAGCTCCATCGCAGTCTTTAACACTGGTAGCATGCCGCGACAGCGTGGACGTGAACCGTATGTGCAGTTGACGGACTTTGAGCGAGGGCGTATAGTGGGCATGCGGGAGGCCGGGTGGACGTACCGCCGAATTGCTCAACACGTGGGGCGTGAGGTCTCCACAGTACATCGATGTTGTCGCCAGTGGTCGGCGGAAGGTGCACGTGCCCGTCGACCTGGGACCGGACCGCAGCAACGCACGGATGCACGCCAAGACCGTAGGATCCTACGCAGTGCCGTAGGGGACCGCACCGCCACTTCCCAGCAAATTAGGGACACTGTTGCTCCTGGGGTATCGGCGAGGACCATTCGCAACCGTCTACATGAAGCTGGGCTACGGTCCCGCACACCGTTAGGCCGTCTTCCGCTCACGCCCCAACATCGTGCAGCCCGCCTCCAGTGGTGTCGCGACAGGCGTGAATGGAGGGACGAATGGAGACGTGTCGTCTTCAGCGATGAGAGTCGCTTCTGCCTTGGTGCCAATGATGGTCGTATGCGTGTTTGGCGCCGTGCAGGTGAGCGCCACAATCAGGACTGCATACGACCGAGGCACACAGGGCCAACACCCGGCATCATGGTGTGGGGAGCGATCTCCTACACTGGCCGTACACCACTGGTGATCGTCGAGGGGACACTGAATAGTGCACGGTACATCCAAACCGTCATCGAACCCATCGTTCTACCATTCCTAGACCGGCAAGGGAACTTGCTGTTCCAACAGGACAATGCACGTCCGCATGTATCCCGTGCCACCCAACGTGCTCTAGAAGGTGTAAGTCAACTACCCTGGCCAGCAAGATCTCCGGATCTGTCCCCCATTGAGCATGTTTGGGACTGGATGAAGCGTCGTCTCACGCGGTCTGCACGTCCAGCACGAACGCTGGTCCAACTGAGGCGCCAGGTGGAAATGGCATGGCAAGCCGTTCCACAGGACTACATCCAGCATCTCTACGATCGTCTCCATGGGAGAATAGCAGCCTGCATTGCTGCGAAAGGTGGATATACACTGTACTAGTGCCGACATTGTGCATGCTGTGTTGCCTGTGTCTATGTGCCTGTGGTTCTGTCAGTGTGATCATGTGATGTATCTGACCCCAGGAATGTGTCAATAAAGTTTCCCCTTCCTGGGACAATGAATTCACGGTGTTCTTATTTCAATTTCCAGAAGTGTATGTTGAGAATGGAAAAACGCCTCTGAATGTTAGATTAGAACTCCATCTGCCCCACTAGAAATTCGTTTGGTATTTAGCTAAAAAGTTCATGACTATAAATACGCCATTACTTGAGAAACCAGCTCTATTTCGACAGTGAAAAGTATGAAAAAAGGCGTTAAATTCATAGTAGGTTTCTTACATCGCTCCTCCCGGGATAATGGTGCTTTTTCTCGGTATTCTGTCCAGTGAAACCGTGGTTTATCTGTTGTTACGCTTGATCACTGAAAAGTGGACTCAGAATGCAAACAAACAAAAGTGCCACAATCATCCTCTCAGTAAATGCAGCATGTTATGTGCTCGCTGTAGAAGTAATTTCCTCATCTGTCAGTCACCCGTAGAGAAAATTTATTTATCAGACATGCCGTTTCAATTAAAAGAAAAAAATAATCTCATCTGCCTCCAACGGCGAAATATTGTGAACCTGTTCGTACTACTCAGTCAACTAATCATACAATACGCTAACACTAATAAACGTGGCGTTTGGTTCCCTCTATGTCCCGAAACTACAGCTTGATCTGATCCATCCTCTGCAATGGATATGTCGCTAAATATTTCGCTTCCGCTAAATCCAACTACTTTCATGTCGTCTCCCTTTCCACGTCCATATTCCACCCTGAAAAATGTACCTTCGTTCTCTCCCAAACTGAGCACTCATGAAAACCTGACAGTATCCACTCTACCTTAAAAATATACACTTTCCCCTCCATTCACAAAGAAATATTACTTGCCTCGTTCTACCTGACCATGAAATTCCCAAAGAGCTACTCCCACCCTTCAACATTTAACACAATTCTTTATCATTCCATCAGACCTCTTTTCTTCCTCGTCGCTCAACTTCCTTCTCCAGCAACTGCGTTAAATAGCCTCTGTTTCCCTTCTCAAATAAAGCCCATATAAAACCACGATACGTGTCCTGTTACACCAAACACTCATTCATCCCTCAGTTCACTCTGTTTGCCCGTTCGTAGGTTTTGGTAGTCCTCACGGAATTCAGATGCGTTTTAACAGGCAATTCTGCAGCTGGGAAATATTTACAGTTAAATGGAAAATACCAGGAGTCCCCGACCTCAACACTACTTTTACTAGACGTACGGTAACACTATTAGTAAACATTTTGTGTGGCGGCCGGTTTGATTCACACTTTATTCGGTGACTTTCGGCGGTACGCCGCAAGAGCTTGAAATTACTTTGATGTGGATCTAAAAGTAAACTAAAACTTGATGCTTGTAACCTGCATTCCACTTGTTCACATTTCACCTTACCAGGACTGGAAATTACAAAAAATGGTTCAAATGGCTCTGAGCACTAAGGGATTCAACTGCTGTGGTCATCAGTCCCCTAGAACTTAGAACTACTTAAACCTAACTAACCTAAGGACATCACTCACACCCATGCCCGAGGCAGGATTCGAACCTGCGACCGTGGCAGCAGCGCGGCTCCGGACTGGAGCGCCTAGAACCGCACGGCCACCACGGCAGGCTCTGGAAATTACACACTCTCTACATTGAATAGGAGTAAGGATATGATGGCGACAAATTAAAAATTCACTATCTTCAATAGCAAAGTATGTATTTTCAAAAATGATTATTTCACATTCTCAGATTCTTTTATAAAACACATTTGTTGCTACTTTAACCAGCTCTTTGTCCTCAAAATTCCATTGCATGTTAAATAGGATTCTGGGATTAGTTTTTCTCGCAGTTCAAAGTACTGCTTCTTGCTCGAGTAAAATTGATAAACTTGTACTCCACTTGCCACGTGGATTTGGAATACTATGCCAAGCGCATAAACAATATTACACCGAAAAGTAAGAGGCACTTCAAGTATTGCTGTTCACGTGTAAAATCACTTCTACCAGTTCTATAAACGCGCGATCTAAAAATTTCACGATTTCAATCCAACATGTGGGTACATTTCCAACAGATGGATCCCGTTCCCGGTTGCTTATTACGTAACATCGCAGTTCATCGTGGAGCTTGGCACTCTCAGCGACACACACTGTTGGCAGAAGACTTCGAGCAAATGAACCACGAGGGAGCTTCGGGTTTCCTTATATACTCTCGGTGTCGTCCGGAGCAGAGTACGAACGAAACGCTCACCTTTAAAAAGCTAGCTCTCCTACCCCTCTCTCTGTGTCTCTCTCCAAGCATTAATCCCGACTTGCGGGGTTTGCTGTTTTGCTACATCTCCTCCACTTCTTCCTGTCGTTGACATCTTCTGGTCTTAAGCCAACAACGTGCATGCCTCCCCTGACGTTTTCAGTCCATCTCTTTGGCAGTCTTCCTCGTTGTCTTGTTTCTTCTGGGTTGATGTGGAGCGCTGTTTTTGCGACTGAGTTGTCTTGTTTTCTCATGACGTGGCCGTACCAGCGGAGACGGGCTTCCCTCACTTTGTCGGTGATCGGTGAGACACAAAACCTTTGCCGGTCGTCCGTATTTTTTACATGGTCATGTCAGCCCCATGGACCATCGAGGCATCTTCATTTCCATGGTGTTATTTCTCCTACCTCAGAGCACAAAAAATCACCCTCTACGCATACCATACTATCTGCAACTCCTTCGGTTGCAACCGTATCGCCTTTATAATTTTTCCTATTGTAAATTTATACTTAAAGAACATTCTCCTTTAAATTTATTTTCATATCTTACTACATATATCTTATTAAATAAAACTTTTACAATTTTTCGATGGACTTTTGATTAGGCTTTACCCTTTGAACTGTCTCTTTTGTTATTGGTGTACCTTTGAAAATACATTAAAAGCACTGTAAGTTGATGCGTCGTCATTACATCCTATACACAATAGCGCTGTATATAACATAATTTGGCTTCTATTTAACTGGAGGATAATTTAATAAGCTTTTCTGACCTTTTAGTTCAAAATTCATGTTTGTTTAAAAATTTCTAAAAGTATTGCAAATAATTTACCAAACCTTCTACATCATCTTCTAATAATTTCCGGGTATGCAGCCGGATCCCGTCGACATTCTGCCACGATATTTCGGCCCAGAGACGTCCGGCCAGAAGTCACTTCTACATCATATTTTTTACACCAGAACCCATTAACAGGTGTAAGTGCTTAAGTGCAGGTATTTCTATTGGTGACTGAGGACGGTGCTCTGAACAATATTACATCAGTATTTACGTCACTGTGGACAAATAATTGTAGATATTACAAGTCATACGTTTTTAGGTTAGGTAGTACCTCCAAGTACATGTGGAAAGAGCAGGCGATTAACGTTTATTTTCCGCTGTGCAGTAAGTCAGGCGCTGAAGTGTGGATGCATAGATGCAAAACCGTTAGTTTGGACTAAGATGGGTAATCTACTTAGTGGTGCAGTGACTACCGTGTGGAAAACATCAGATCGTAAAGGTTGTGACGTGCCCCGTTCTCCCTCACGATGTCTAATGACTACTGAGGTCGCTTGAATGAAGTACCTGGCAATAGGTGGCAGAACAATGCACCTAATATGAAAAACGTATGTTTTTGGAGGTGTCAGGATCCATTTGATCACATGGTGTATGTATTTTGCTGATAAAAGTGGACAGAGAAGCAAGAATGTGGTGCAAATTTAAAATAAGATGAGGAAGAAGAAACTGAAACAGATAAATGGAAGTCACGTCGCAGCAAACAATAGCAACTATAAAAAGTACATGACTGTAACTTACGATTGAGAGACTTCCGAAAAAATATAGCAAACATTATAAAGGTCTCCATATAAATAATATGTTAAAATTGAATCCCTTATTACTGAAAGGGGATAACTCCTCAAAAATTGATAATGCAGATTTTGTCTGTTTCGGTTTCTTGAGACATAGATGCATACGTTGGAATTAAAATGGAAGACCGTCATGGCTTTGCTGCTAGTAGAGAGCGGATGTAAATGTGCCGTTGTTTCTAATGTGGGACAACTGCAGGAGTCGTCACGTTTTAATAATAAATTGAACCGATCGGCGACGTTTGTTGGAAACTCTTATTACCTACGCCGCTTGTAATTTAAGGATGGACAGCTCAGAATTTGAAGTTTCAAAAATGATGAAAGAAAAGTACATGAACATAAACGAAAGGTAAACTTGATTACTTTTAGTACACTATGGATATTTAATTTTGTAATGCAAGACGTGAAAACAGATGGACGTACGTTTTTTTAGTTGTCATAAGGGCCACAGCAGAAAAGTCCTAATGAAGTGTGCACCATTCTATGCCATTCCATTGAGTACTTCGTCCCTGTAAGAGAACTCCACTTGTTCAACAATGCATGCAAAGGCCAAAATCGTAATTTTACGGGTATTAGAATATTATGGTTCTTCTTCACACGTTGGCTGATGTGAGAAAATCTACAACTGTTTCTCTGTTGAGGGCACTCTTATCTACCATCTGACCGTGACGTAGGTATCGTGAAAAGTAAGTTATGAATGTGAAGCATAGTACTTATTGTTGTGATGGCAGAAGAGCCAACACCCTGTTATTAGTGGAGGCCGATATGCACGCGTTTTAGCTCACGCAGGCAAGCGTGAGGAGGGAAGGACTATACTGACGTGAGGTCTGGAACATGACAAGGAATTAGAATTCAGAAAGCGGACGTAATTAGTTTGATACTTAACTTTAATCCATTAATGGTGAACGTCGCTCTTGACGGTACATGATTCACAATATTATCTGTTTAGATTATAGTAACTGAATATGGCGCCTTGCTAGGTCGTAGCAAATGACGTAGCTGGAGGCTATGCTAAACTGTCGTCTCTGCAAATGAGAGCGTATGTAGACAGTGAACCATCCCTAGCAAAGACGGCTGTACAACTGGGGCGAGTGCTAGGGAGTCTCTCTAGACTAGACCTGCCATGTGGCGGCGCTCGGTCTGCAATCACTGATAGTGGCGACACGTGGGTCCGACGTATACTAACGGAACGCGGTCGATTTAAAGGCTACAACCTAGCAAGTGTGGTGTCTGACGGTGACACCAAACGAAAAAGTGGATTTTATAACGTGATGGATCATTTTATACAAAACGTTCGTCATCTCAACTGCAAAAATTGGGAAAAGGCATTAGAAAACGGGACAAAGTATCATTTGCTCTCCATTAGTTTCTGTATTATAAGTACAGTTCAGAAAAGGAAAAGCAAGTAGTTGTTAAGTCCTATATCGAAGGACTCGAAGTTCTTACCTTTGTTCTAGTGACGGGAAAGTAGCCTCAAACGAGAAGAAAGAAGACGACATTGAGAAACTACTGAAGCATATTACAGATAGAAAGTACCAAGTTTTTTAATCATCTGAAGACGCAGCCTACAACAGAACTGGATGAAGATGTCTGAAAAGTGACTAGCACCAATCATTTTTTGCAATATGTTTCGTAGTTCATTTATAGTTCTGTGAAAAAGTGACCATTATTTGTAACATGTTTTGTATTAATTTTTTTATGAACTTACGCAGTTTCGTGAACACTTACAGCTATAAACTGATTTAGATTCAAATCAATTTAGGAGAAATAAGTCATTTGGTTTTCATTTAATGTACTTCATGTCCTAATAATTTACTGTATTTTTTATGTATACTAGTACGTTCCAGACATACATATATACTTCACATTAAATTTATTGCCATCGAAATACTGCCATTCCCCAAGTATAAGTTTTTACTATCTTGCAATTAAAATGTGTCTTACAACATATTTGCTTCCTTACCTAGTGCTATAAGGGGACAAGTACATGTGATAAAAATTACCATAGCAGCAACAAAAAGTTTTCAGACTGGTTAATATTAGTCTCAGACATTCCAGATCATGAATTTTTTCGAAATGCGACAATACGTTTCCCATTAAATTGTTAAACAAGATTGTGGGACGTTTTATCTTATAATTTATAAGCGGTGAGTTGTCCACTTTTAGGAACAAGCGATTCAGTTCAGGCTCCACTATAAGATCGCCAAAAGTAACAATAAGTTTCATGATTCAGGAGTGTATAGGATCAAAAGAAACGACTGCATAGGCAGACGAGGAGGAACTTCGAAACTACACTCCTGGAAATGGAAAAAAGAACACATTGACACCGGTGTCTCAGACCCACCATACTTGCTCCGGACACTGCGAGAGGGCTGTACAAGCAATGATCACACGCACGGCACAGCGGACACACCAGGAACCGCGGTGTTGGCCGTCGAATGGCGCTAGCTGCGCAGCATTTGTGCACCGCCGCCCTCAGTGTCAGCCAGTTTGCCGTGGCATACGGAGCTCCATCGCAGTCTTTAACACTGGTAGCATGCCGCGACAGCGTGGACGTGAACCGTATGTGCAGTTGACGGACTTTGAGCGAGGGCGTATAGTGGGCATGCGGGAGGCCGGGTGGACGTACCGCCGAATTGCTCAACACGTGGGGCGTGAGGTCTCCACAGTACATCGATGTTGTCGCCAGTGGTCGGCGGAAGGTGCACGTGCCCGTCGACCTGGGACCGGACCGCAGCGACGCACGGATGCACGCCAAGACCGTAGGATCCTACGCAGTGCCGTAGGGGACCGCACCGCCACTTCCCAGCAAATTAGGGACACTGTTGCTCCTGGGGTATCGGCGAGGACCATTCGCAACCGTCTCCATGAAGCTGGGCTACGGTCCCGCACACCGTTAGGCCGTCTTCCGCTCACGCCCCGACATCGTGCAGCCCGCCTCCAGTGGTGTCGCGACAGGCGTGAATGGAGGGACGAATGGAGACGTGTCGTCTTCAGCGATGAGAGTCGCTTCTACCTTGGTGCCAATGATGGTCGTATGCGTGTTTGGCGCCGTGCAGGTGAGCGCCACAATCAGGACTGCATACGACCGAGGCACACAGGGCCAACACCCGGCATCATGGTGTGGGGAGCGATCTCCTACACTGGCCGTACACTACTGGTGATCGTCGAGGGGACACTGAATAGTGCACAGTACATCCAAACCGTCATCGAACCCATCGTTCTACCATTCCTAGACCGGCAAGGGAACTTGCTGTTCCAACAGGACAATGCACGTCCGCATGTATCCCGTGCCACCCAACGTGCTCTAGAAGGTGTAAGTCAACTACCCGGGCCAGCAAGATCTCCGGATCTGTCCCCCATTGAGCATGTTTGGGACTGGATGAAGCGTCGTCTCACGCGGTCTGCACGTCCAGCACGAACGCTGGTCCAACTGAGGCGCCAGGTGGAAATGGCATGGCAAGCCGTTCCACAGGACTACATCCAGCATCTCTACGATCGTCTCCATGGGAGAATAGCAGCCTGCATTGCTGCGAAAGGTGGATATACACTGTACTAGTGCCGACATTGTGCATGCTCTGTTGCCTGTGTCTATGTGCCTGTGGTTCTGTCAGTGTGATCATGTGATATATCTGACCCCAGGAATGTGTCAATAAAGTTTCCCCTTCCTGGGACAATGAATTCACGGTGTTCTTATTTCAATTTCCAGGAGTGTATATTCAGGGAGCACACTTACTTTCAGAACAAAACAGCGTTTGGGGTACATGTGGCAACTTAAAGCCGTCGGTCACTAAGAGAGATCAAAATTTCGACGCTCTACATAGGGCTCAAATGGGACGATTTCTCATGGCCCTGGAGGAACTCTAAATATACTCACAAAAAGCAAGATCCGTATCCAATTCTGAATGAGCAGAGCGAATGAAATCGCAGCGTCTGTTTTAAAATTAACGACGACTTTCTAAGGTGGTGGTTGTTGCATATGGATTTCAAAGGCGACAGGGGAGATACAGTGTCCTATGGGACAGCTGTAAACATGTGTGCTGCGCCTGTAACCGGTGCAGGGGGTCCTCCCGCGCGGCTCTCTGTCCACGGCCAACAACTGGTCGGCTCGTGTCACAACATCAACATAGCGACCTCGTGAGGAAGCCCTGCAGCAACATCATGGATATGGACGCTGTCCGTTTTTTAAAAATACAAATATTTTCAATGTTTTTATAACGTGTTCCAACCTTGAAAAACTACCATTTAAAATTCAGTACCAAGAACATTCACCCAAAACAAATGAAAATTATTATTAATTCAATGTGGGTGTACATATGTTACTCAAAAGTAACAAATGTATCAGATCCCTCCTCTTGACACTAGCCTTAGTGGTATGTTAATATTCTGGATTCTACAAAACCACTGGTTACACTGGGGCTTTCCAGACACGTTTAGAAAACGTGTCGAAGTCTGTAGCGGTCCAGCACAGCGCTTCGCAAAGAGACGGCGTAGAACGGAATTAAAACTGCTGTCACAATCACAGATTCGGACTACAATTACGAGTTCAGTTGCAGTAGTCAGGGTGCTGCACACTCCTTTATTAACCCTCCTAGTACCATTGAGGTCAAATGACGCCATAAGCACATTTGAAACATATTTCTCCCTTATTTTCAAAACGATTATTTTCAAAATTTATGACTGTCGCTCTAAGTTGCTTGTATGCAATGACGTATTGTTCAGTTTTACATTTACAAGATATTAAAATTTATTCATGGGCTATGCACTGAGTACCATGGACGTCAGCATGACCCCAATCTAATTTTTGTTTTGTTTCTTGAGTGTAACATTATGAAAACAGAATGACGAATGTTACGTTGAACAGATGTTATACAAAACCTGCAGCAATGAAACTAACATTTCCCATTTACTATTTGTACCTGTTGTTGCCGTTGGTTGCCTCAGCCGTTATTGAGTATTGCCTCAGTTGCTGCTAGTGTTTTGCCTCGGTGTGTGCAAGAACTGCATTACTACTAGAAAACGTTTGAGTAGTGCTGAGATACAAGCAATTTTGAATAAAGAAGAGGAATTAGGATATATACCGTCTTATGACGATGAAGAGATTGAGGCTATTATTTATGTAGTTAGTGAATCAACTGAAGATTATGATGAAGATGATGGAGATATGGAAACTGTACTTCCTGAAGTTGCTGAAATCTCACCTCTAATGGTTCAAATAGCTCTCAGCACTCAACGTCTGAGGTCATCAGTCCCCTAGACTTAGAACTACTTAAACCTAACTAACCTAAGTACATCACACACATCCATGACCGGGGCAGGATTCTAACCAGCGGCCGTAGCAGCAGCGCGGTTCCAGACTGAAGCGCCTAGAACCGCTCGGTCACAGCGGCCGTCCATCTCAAATCAGAATGTTTTCAGGTAAGTATATGCAATCTACCATATGTTTGCAAAAACTTTAATGGTAGTACTACTACTACTAATAATAATAATATGTAAGTACAAAGGTATTTTCAGGGCGAGAAATGGTAATGAAAACTGGCAAAAATCCTGTTAGATTACTTGCGAGACAGCCAGCACGAAATATATTGAAGCCGAGCCGAGAGGACGCGCAACGCCAGCAGCAGCACTTGTGTGATAAACCGTAAATTAATTTAGTCTTTGATTTTTGATCAAGTGCTTCTGCAAAGAAGTGAATTGTATGTGTGTATTTTACTGTGAGGACTAGTGGTTACAAAATTAATCGTAGTTTTTTGTTTTTGCGTAAGTCTTGTGAATATCGTTGTGTACGGCTTCTTCCTACTGCAAATTTTCCGTGTAGAGAAATTTATCTTTGTATAATAACTTGCGGTCTCAGAGTTCAGTGAAAAATTTGCACATCAACTTTTACTCTCTCGTTCGACCTATACTTGAGTATTGCTCATCAGTGTGGGATCCGTACCAGATCGGGTTGACGGAGGAGATAGAGAAGATCCAAAGAAGAGCGGCGCGTTTCGTCACAGGGTTATTTGGTAACCGTGATAGCGTTACGGAGATGTTTAACAAACTCAAGTGGCAGACCCTGCAAGAGAGGCGCTCTGCATCGCGGTGTAGCTTGCTCGCCAGGTTTCGAGAGGGTGCGTTTCTGGATGAGGTATCGAATATATTGCTTCCCCCTACTTATACCTCCCGAGGAGATCACGAATGTAAAATTAGGGTGATTAGAGCGCGCACAGAGGCTTTCAGACAGTCGTTCTTCCCGCGAACCATACGCGACTGGAACAGGAAAGGGAGATAATGACAGTGGCACGTAAAGTGCCCTCCGCCACACACCGTTGGGTGGCTTGCGGAGTATAAATGTAGATGTAGATGTAGATGTACTTTATTCTCCTTTGGTATATTTTAAAACACAGTAGCGCCATTTGAGAACTCATATCTATTTTACACACAGTACTATATGGCTAGGGACTGCGCTTGTTGTGAGAGGACGCAAGGAGAGTTGGCTGCTATCCATAAACAGCTGGAAGCTTCGTGGCTACCATCGACAAGCTTCTAGCTAATGCCGGATGTTGCGGTGACGTCGTGGCGCCAGTGACGAGACCTGCGACACATTTGGTGTCACTGGAATCCCCTGGTGACCCGGACGTCACTGCAGCTTCCGATACGCTAAATCTGACCGGTCCAGAGTGGGTGGCAGACAGTGATGGGTTCGCATGTCTCTGGGCGGAAGGCGAAAGAGGGAGCAGGCCGTGCGGCTGGCTCCCTACGTCTTAGCAACAGGTACGAGGTGCTTCCCAGTGTTGATGACAACTCTGACCTGAGCCAGCACGGGATGCCTCTCCTGTTGGGCGAGCGGTCGATATTTCTGCCCAGTCCGAACAAGTACAGAGGATGGGTATGCTAGTCATTGGGAGCTCCAATGTTAGGCGGGTGATGGAGCCCCTCAGCGAGATAGAACGCAATGCGAGAAAGAATTCCACTGTGCATTCGTTACGTTTGCCAGGAGGTCTCATCCGTGATGTGGAGGAGGCCCTGCAAGAGGCTATCGAGCGCACTGCGTGCAACCAGCTGCATGTAGTGGCACATGTCAGCACGAATGATGCCTGCCGCTTGGGTTCTGAGGCCAACCTCGGCTCCTTTTGGCGGCTGGCTGATTTGGTGAAGCCAAACGGCAACACATGCGGGGTTCAGTCTAAGCTCTCTATTTGTAGCATCGTACCCAGGCTTGATCGCGGTCCTATGGTTTGGAGCGAGTTGAAGGTCTAAACCAAAGGCTCGTACGACTCTGCGACGGCATCGGATGCGGATTTCCCCTTAATAGATCTGGCGTGCACTACACGCACGAAGCGGCTACTAGGGTAGCGGTGGTGGTGGTTAGTGTTTAACGTCCCGTCGACAACGAGGTCATTAGAGACGGAGCCCAAGCTCGGGTTAGGGAAGGATTGGGAAGGGAATCGGCCGTGCCCTTTCAAAGGAACCATCCCGGTATTTGCCTGATACGATTTAGGGAAATCACGGAAAACCTAAATCAGGATGGTTGGAGACGGGATTGAACCGTCGTCCTCCCGAATGCGAGTCCAGTGTGCTAACGACTGCGCCACCTCGAACTAGGGTAGCGGAGTACGTGTGGCGTGCACATGGGGATCTTTTAGGTTAGAGGACCCCACCCTTGGGAGCAAACATGATTTGCCTGTTAACTCAGCCACAGAGACATCAGAGAACCTTGGTTCTCGCAAATCAGAGATAGAAAAGATTAATATGATTTTAGTAAACTGCAGGATCATCCTAGGAGAGTTACCAGAATTAGTATTGCTTAATGAAGGTTATAATGCACAGATAGTATTGGTAACAGAAATCTGGTTGAAGCCAGACGTCAATGACAACGAAATTCTAAGTTCAGACTGGAATTTTTATCGTTAGGATAGGTTAGTCGCCAATGGTAGCGGAGTGTTTATTGCAGTAAAAAATTTGATAAAATCTAGTGAGGTTTTCGCGGATTCCGAATGTGAATTAAAATGGGTGAAATTGAGTATCAAAGAACGGTCAAAAATGGTGATCGGATGCTTTCACAGACCACCTGGGTCAGGATCTGTAGCTGTAGAGCACTTCAGACAACTTGCAGAATATCACTAGTAATTTTCCTGATCGTGCCGTTGTAATAGGGGGTGACTTCAACTTTCCAGATATAAATTGAGAGTGTTATGCCGTAAAAACTGGCTTCAGAGACAAGGAATCGTGTAGCATTGTTCTAGATGTCTTGTCCGAAAATTACCTTGAGCAGATAGTTAGAGAACCAACTCGTGAGGGTAACGTCTTAGACCTCCTGGCAACAGACAGACCTGAACTTATCGAGTCAACAAACGTAGAGGAAGATATCAGTGAACATAAGGCTGTGGCATCATCTTTGATAAGGGGTCCTACAAGGAATGTTAGGAGAGGTAGGAAGATATATTTGCTCAGTAAAGGTGATAGGATACAAATTTCGGAATATCTCAACAGTCAGCATCAATATTAGGTGATGAGGAGACAGACGTGGAGACCAAATGGAAAAAATGCAAATGCATTATTCAATATGCTCTAGACAAGTATGTTCTGAGTAAGGTTTTAAGGGACGATAAATATCCACAAAGGTTTAATAGCCGTGTTAGAAAAGCGCTACGTAAACAAAGAGCACTTCATCTTAGATTCAAGAGCAGTAGAAACCTAGCCGACAAACAAAAGCTGAACGAAGGGAAAATGAGCGTAAGGAGAGAAATGAGAGCATTCAATGATTTCGAAAGTAAGACGTTGTCCGCCGACCTAAGCAAAAACCCCTGAGAGATATTTTTGATCGTATGTAAAATCAGTAAGTGGATCAAAATCATTTATTCATTCTCTCAGCGACCACACCGGCACCAAGCGAGATGGCGCAGTGGTTAGACACTGGACTCGCATTCGGGAGGACGACGGTTCAATCCCGCGTCCGGCCATCCTGATTTAGGTTTTCCGTGATTTCCCTAAATCACTCCAGGCCAATGCCGGGATGGTTCCTCTGAAAGGGCACGGCCGACTTCCTTCCCCATCCTTCCCTAATCCGATGAGACCGATGACCACGCTGTCTGGTCTACTTCCCCAAACCAACCAACCAACCAACCAACCACACCGGCACCGACGAAATACTGATTTCGGTCTTCCGAAGTTGTTTCACCGCGGAAGATCGTAGCACTGTCCCTCGTTTCAATCGTCGTGCGAACGTCAAAATGTCAGATGTGACATAACCGACTGCGGAATTGAAAAGCAGCTACAATCGCTTAGTAGTGGAAAGGCTTCAGGACCAGATGAAATCTACATCTACATCTACATGGGTACGCTGCAAATCACATTTAAGTGCCTGGCAGAGGGTTCATCGAACCACCTTCACAATTTTCTATTATTCCAATCTCGTATAGCGTGCGGAAAGAAACAACACCTACAGCTTTCCGTACGAGCTCTGATTTCCCTTATTTTATCGTGGTGATCGTTTCTCCCTATGTAGGTCGGTCTCAAGAAAATATTTTCGCATTCGAAGGAGAAAGTTGGTGATTGGAATTCCGTGAGAAGATTCCGTCGAAACGAAAAAAGCTTTTATTTTAATGATGACCAATCCAAATCCTGTATCATTTCTGTGACGCTGTCTCCCATATTTCGCGATAATACAAAACTTGCTGCCCTCCTTTGAACTTTTTCGATGTACTCCGTCGGTCCTATCTGGTAAAGACCCCACACCGCGCAGCAGTATTCTAAAAGACGATGGACAAGCGTAGTATAGGCAGTCTCCTTAGCAGATCTGTTACATTTTCCAAGTGCCCTGCCAATAAAACGCACTCTTTGGTTAGGCTTCCCCACAACATTTTCTGTGTGTTCCTTCCAATTTAAGTTGTTCGTAATTGTAATAGCTAGGTATTTAGTTGAATTTACGGCATTTAGATTAGACTAATTTAGCATGCAACCGAAGTTTAACGAATTTCTTTTAGCACTCATGTGGATGACCTCGCAGTTTTTGTTATTTAGGGTCAACTGTCAATTTTCGCACCATTCAGATATATTTTCTAAATCGTTTTGCAACTTGTTTTGATCTTATGATGACTCTATTAGTCGATAAACGACAGCGTCATCTGCAAACAACCCAAGACGCCTGCTCAGATTGCCCCCCAAACCGTTTTTTATAGATAAGGAACAGTAAAAGACCTATAACACTGCCTTGGGGAACGCCAGAAACCACTTCTGTATTACTCTATGACTTTCCGTCAGTTACTACGAACTGTGACCTCTCTGACAGGAAATCACAAATCCAGTAACATAACAGAGACGATATTCCATAAACATGCGATTTCACTACAGCCCGCTTGCGTGGTACAGTGTCAAAAGCCTTCCGGATATCCAGAAATACGGAATCGATCTGAAATCCATTATCAATAGCACTCAAAATTTCATGTGAATAAAGAGCTAGTTGCGTTTCACAGGAACGATGTTTTCTAAACCCATGTTGACTGTGTGTCAATAGACAGTTTTCTTCGAGATAATTCATAATGTTTGAACACAATATATGATCCACAATCCTGCTGCATATAAACGTTAACGATATGGGCCTGTAATTTAGTGGATTACTCCTACTACATTTCCTGAATATTGGTGTGACGTGTGTAACTTTCCAGTCTTACGGATCTTTCGACGAGCGAACGGTTGTATGTGATTGTTAAGACGGAGCTAATGCAACAGCATACTCCGAAAGGAACCTAACTGGTATATAGTCTGGACCAGAAGACTCGCTTTTCTTAAGTGATTTAAGATACTTCACTACTCCGAGGATATTTACTTCTACGTTACTCACGTTGGCCGCTGTTCTCGATTACAATTCTGGAATATTTACTTCGTCTCCTTTTGTGAAGGCATTTCGGAAGGCTGTGTTTAGTAACTCTACTTTGGCAACACTGTCTTCGATATTATGTCCATTACTATAGCCCAGAGAAGACATCGATTGTTTCTTGCCGCTAACATACTTCACATACGACTAGACTCTCTTTGGATTTTCTGCCAGGTTTCGAGACAAAGGTTTCGTTGTGGAAACTGTTATAAGCATCTTGCATTGAAGTCCGCGCTAAATTTCGAGCTTCTGTAAAAGATCGCCAATCTTGGGATTTTGAATCTGTTTAAATTTGGAATGTTTGTTTCGTTGCTTCTGCAACAGTGTTCTAACCCGTTTTGTGTACCAAGGAGGAGCAGCTCCGTCATTTTTTAATTTATTTGGTATAAATCACTTAAATGCTGCTGATACTATTTCTTTGAATTCAAGCCACATCTGGTCTACACTTATGTTTAGCACAATTTCGGATGATATTTTATGCGTACCTCCGGAATTAAACATGTATTATCGCCAACATATCGAGGGTAATTTAAAGTCACCACCCACTACTATCGTATGAGTCGGGTACGTGTTTGAAATGAAACTCAAGTTTTCTTTAACCTTTCAGCAACTGTATCATCTGAATTGGGAGGTCGGTATAAGGATCCTGTTATTATTTTATTCCGGTTGCTAACAATGACCACTGCCCATATTAACTCACAGGAAGTATCTACGCCAATTTCGCGACAAGTTAAACTACTTCTAACAGCAACAAACACGCCACCGCCAACCGTGTTTAGCCTGTCCTTTCGCAACACGGTTAGGTTCTTCGCAAAAATTTCGGCTGAGTTTATATCCGGCTTTAGCCAGCTTTCAGTGCCTGTAACGATTTGAGCATCAGTGGCCGGCCGGAGTGGCCGAGCGGTTCTAGGCGCTTCAGTCTGGAACCGCGCGACCGCTACGGTCGCAGGTTCGAATCCTGCGTTGGGCATGGATGTGTGTGTTGTCCTTAGGTTAGTTAGGTTTCAGTAGTTCTAAGTTCTAGGGCACTGATGACCTCAGATGTTAAGTCCCATAGTGCTCAGAGACATTTTTTGAGCATCAGTGCTTTCTCTTAGCGCTTGGAGCTCTGGTACTTTCCCAACACAGCTACGACAGTTTACAACTGTTATACCAGTGGATCCTGTATCTACGTTCTTCCTGTGTTCGGCCTGCACTCTGTGCGACTGAAGTCCTTATTGTTTTTTTCCGAGACCCTCTAACCTAAAAAACCGCCCGGTTCACGCCACACAGCCCCTGCTACCCGTGTAGCCGCCTCCTGCGTATAGTGGACACCTGACCTATTCAGCGAAATCCGAAACCCAACCACCCTTTGGCGCTAATCGAGGAATCTGCAGCCTACACGGTCGCAGAACCATCTGAGCCCCTGATTCAGACCCTCCACTGGGCTCTGTACCAGAGGTCCGCAATCGGACCTGTCGACTACGCTGCAAATGGTCAGCTCTGCTTTCATCTCGGAAGCAAGACTGGCAGCCTGTACCACTTCTGTTAGCTGCTCGAAAACAGAGACCATCTCTTCTGATCCATACCTCACTGGGACCGACGTGAGCAACCACCTGCAGTTGGCTGCACCCTGTGCTCGTCATGGCATCCGGAAGGACCCTTTCCACATCTGAGTGACACCACCTGGTATGCACACGGAGTGCACATTGGTTTTCTTTACCTATAAGATGCTGTGAAGATTATGCGAAAGAACTTGCTCCCTTTCTAGCAGTAATTTATCGCAGACAGCTTGAGCAACGAAAGGTATCTAACGACTAGAAAAAAGCGCAGGTCGTTCCCGTTTTCAAGAAAGGCCGTAAGACAGATCCTCACAATTGCAGACCTATATCATCGTCGTCCATCTGTTGTAGAATTATGGAACATGTATTATTCTCAAGAATTATGACGTTCTTGGAAAATGAACAGCTTGTCTATAAAACTCAACATGGATTCCGCAAACAGAGGTCCTGCGAAACTCAGCTCGCTCTGTTCCTCCATGAGATCCACAGCGCAATGGACGACAGTGCTTAGGCTGATGCCGTGTTCCTTGATTTAATAAGGCATTTGACACCTTCCCGCACTGCCATTTAATGAAAAAATGCGAGCTTGCGGAGTATCGGAGCAGACCTGCGATTGTATTCAAGACTTCCTTGCAGATGCAACTCAACACGTTGCTGTTAACGGAACTAAATCGACAGATGTAGAGGTAATATCCGGAGCACCACAGGGAAGTGTGACAGGACCGTTGCTGTTCACAGTATATATAAATGATCTAGTAGAAAGCGTCGGATGCTCTTTAAGGCTATTCGCAGATGATGCAGTTGTTTATACCAAAGTAGCAACTCCAGAAGGCAGTAAGAATTTGCAGAACGACTTGCAGAGAGTTGATGAATGGTGCAAACTCTGGCAGTTGACCCTGAATGTAAATAAATGTAACACACTGCGCATGAACAGGAAAAGAAATCCACTACTGCACAGCTACACTATTGATGACAAACGGCTGGAGACAGCGGCTGCCGCAAAATATCTAGGCGTAACTATCCAGAGCGACCTTAAGTGGAATGGCCAATAAAACTGATAGTTGGAAAAGCAGACACTAGACTCCGATTCATCGGAAGAGTCTTAAGGAAATGTAACTCATCTACGAAATAAATGACTTATAAGGCGCTTCTTCACCAGATTCTTGAGTATTGTTCATCTATCTGGGATCCCTATCATTTAGGACTGATAGAGAAGATAGAGAAGATCCAATGAAGACCGGTGCGTTTCGTCAAGGGATCGTTTAGCTGGCGAGAGAGCGTTACGGAGATGCTAAACAAATTCCACTGGCAGACGTTGCAAGAGAGACGTTGTGCATCCCGGAGAGATTTACTACTGAAATTTCGGGACAGAAATTTTGAGGAGGAGTCAGACAACATATTACTTCCCCCCACACACATCTCACGTATTGTGATTCTTCAGTTTCTCCTGGCGTATTTCTAGCTCGAACAGTCCACGGGTGTACTGCCGGTCCATAGTGTCCAACGGGCACAATATTGTGAGAAGAGCTCTAGTCTTTTTCTCCGCCTTCTTTGTGGGGTCAGCGTTGATCTTCCTGTAAGATTCGTCATATAGCAGGCTCTGCATCTTCCCATTTTAATGCTTATTGGAAAGAACAACCGTAGCATTGCCTTTGTCAGCCGGTAAGACAACGATCTCAGGGCTCTGTTTCAGGTCTCGAATGGCTGCCCTTTCCCTGCTGGTAATATTCGAGTTGATCGATTTAGTTCTCGTCAGAGCACGGCAGGCTTCCCGGCGTAGTTCATCAGCTGCTTCAGGTGGTAGTCGTGCTGCAACCTGTCCAACTGCACTAACAATGTCCGCTACCGGCGTGAACCTAGGTGTGGGAGCAAAATTAATTTTGTTCTGGAGAAGGGACAGCGTCGTTAGAGAGGCTATCCAAATTTGTACCAGGGATGAAGTCATCAACCGAGATTGCGGCTACGACCTGAGCAGGGTATGGGAACCAGCATTGAGTCTAATTAAAAAGACGCTCAGCAAAGGAAACGAACAGCGACTAGGGCGGACGAGGCAATTACACCGACGCCACCACAGACGCCGACGTCAGCGCCTCACCAACCGCTGACGCGCGGGCGCGGACCGCGGAGAGAACGCCTCGCGAGGGGAGGGGATTTCAGACGGCCGCCCGCCCTAAGGAGCTCAGCTCGTCAGCGCACCTGACGCTGGCGACATGTCTGACCGCCGAAATATTGCGCCCGTTGGACACTATGGACCGGCAGTATACCCGTAGACTGTTCGATCTCACATATTGACCACGAGGAAAAAATTAGAGACAATACAGAGGCTTACCGACAACGATTCTTCCCACGCACTATTCGCGAGTGGAACAGGGTTGGAGGGATCAGAAAGTGGTACCGAAAGTGCCCTCCGCCACAAACCATTAGGTGGCTTGCGGAGTATGATGTAGATGTATAAGACAGCTCCAGGTCCCAAGAGGCATACTGTGACCTTGTAGTCAGCATTTGAATTATTTATGAAGCCCAGCATTTTCCAAATTATTTTGAAGTGGACCAACAAAGAAGGTAGCATTACTTTCGATAGCAAATGGACAGATACTGAATTTATGAATCGAAGAGCATGGACGACCTATTTTCAATAGTTCCATGACTAGGAACCGCTCTACAGAAATATCACGCTGTATTCTGTTTGATGATGCTCAGCACTGGCGACAAAATCGTAGCCCTGATAAATTGGCTCCTATAAGGCATTTATATGAACAGTATGTAAGCACGTTACTTGATGCATACCAACCACTCAGCAATATTACATTTGATGAACAACTGGTAACTTTTATGGGTAGGTGTCCATTTCGCCAGTACATCCTCTCAGAATCTGGAAAGTATGATATAAAGATATGGGCTGCATGTGACAGCGCGAATTATTATATCACACACCTGCAGGTGTACACAGGAAAGGGTGAAGGCAAGCCTAGAGAAATAAATCAGGAAAAAAGAGTAGTGTTAGAATTGACAGAACATTTATCCAGAAGTGGAAGAAATATCACAACAGACAATTTCTTTACAAGTTTGGATTTGGCAAAGGAACTAGAACAAAAACAAATGACTATGCTAGGAACACCAAAAAAAGTGTCATGAGCTACCTGCAGAACTTATCGAAGCAAGGGTAAGAACTGCAGCTTCATGTCTCTTCGGATTCCAGGAATCAGCTACAATAGTCTCCTGTTGCCCAAAAAAGTGTAAGATAGTGATATTGCTGAGTGCTATGCATTTCAGAGAGAAAATAGGTGACGGCGAAGCAGCAAAACCTATTATAATCCTAGACTTTGTTGTTGTTGTTGTTGTTGTTGTTGTGGTCTTCAGTCCTGAGACTGGTTTGATGCAGCTCTCCATGCTACTCTATCCTGGGGAAGCTTCTTCATCTCTCAGTACCTATTGCAGCCTACATCCTTCTGAATCTGTTTACTGTATTCATCTCTTGGTCTCCTTCTACGGTTTTTACCCTCCACGCTGCCCTCCAATACTAAATTGGTGATCCCTCGATGTCTCAAAACATGTCCTACCAACCGATCCCTTCTTCTAGTCAAGTTGTGCCACAAGCTCCTCTTCTCCCCAATTCTATTCAATACTTCCTCATTTGTTATGTGATCTACCCACCTAATCTTCAGCATTCTTCTGTAGCACCACATTTCGAAAGCTTCTATTCTCTTCTTGTCTATACTATTTATCGTCCACGTCTCACTTCCATACATGGCTACACTCCATATAAATACTTTCAGAAACCACTTCCTGACATTTAAATATATGCTCGATGTTAACAAATTTTTCTTCTTCAGAAACGCTTTCCTTGCCATTGCCAGTCTACATTTTTTATCCTCTCTACTTCGACCATCATCAATTATTTTGTGATCAAATAGTAGAACTCCTTTACTACTTTGAGTGTCTCATTTCCTAATCTAATTTCCTCAGCATCACCCGACTTAATTCGACTACATTCCATTATCCTCGTTTTGCTTTTGTTGATGTTCATCTTATACCCTCCATTCAAGACACTGTCCATTCCGTTCAACTGCTCTTCCAAGTCCTTTGCTGTCTCTGACAGAATTACAATGTCATCGGCGAACCTCAAAGTTTTTATTTCTTCTCCATGGATTTTAATACCTACTCCGAACTTTTCTTTTGTTTCCTTTATTGTTTGCTCAATATACAGATTGAATAACATCGGGGATAGGCTACAACCCTGTCTCACTCCCTTCCCAACCACTGCTTCCCTTTCACACCCCTCGACTCTTATAACTGCCATATGGTTTCTGTACAAATTGTATATAACCTTTCGATCCCCGTGTTTTACCCCTGTCACTTTTAGAATTTGAAAGAGAGTATTCCAATCAACATTGTCTAAAGGTTTCAGTAAGTCCACAAATGCTAGAAACGTAGGTTTGCCTTTTCTTAATCTTTCTTCTAAGGTACGTCGTAGGGTCAGTTTTGCCTCACGTGTTCCAACATCTCTACGGAATTCAAACTGATCTTCCCCGAGGTCGGCTTCTATCAGTTTTTCCATTCGTCTGTAAAGAATTCGCGTTAGTATTTTGCAGCTGTGACTTATTAAACTGATAGTTCTGTAATTTTCTCATCTGCCAACACCTGCTTTCTTTGGGATTGGAATTATTATATTCTTCCTGAAGTCTGAGGGTATTTCGCCTGCCTCATACATCTTGCTTACCAGATGGTAGAGTTTTGCCAGGGCTGGATCTCCCAAGGCCGTCAGTAGTCCTAATGGAATGTTTTCTACTCCGGGGGCATAGTTTCGACTCAGGTCTTTCAGTGCTCTGTCAAACTCTTCACGCAGTATCGCATCTCCCATTTCATCTTCATCTACATCCTCTTCCATTTCCATAATACTGTTCTCAAGAGCATCGCCCTTGTATAGACCCTCTATATACTCCTTCCACCTTTCTGCTTCCCCTTCTTTGCTTAGAACTGGGTTTCCATCAAAGCTCTTGATATTCATGCAAATGGTTCTCCTTTCTCCAAAGGTCTCTTTAATTTTCCTGTAGGTTGTATCTGTCTTACCCCTAGTGATTTAAGCCTCTACATCCTTACATTTGTCCTCTAGCCATCCCTGCTTAGCCATTTTGCACTGCCTGTCGATATCATTTTTGAGACGTTTGTATTCCTTTTTGCCTGCTTCATTTACTGCATTATTATATTTTCTCCTTTCATCAATTAAATTTAATATTTGTTCTGTTACCCAAGGGTTTCTACTAGCCCTCGTCTTTTTACCTATTTGATCCTCTGGTGCCTTCACTATTTCATTCCTCAAAGCTACCCATTCTTCTTCTACTGTATTTCTTTTCCCCGTTCCTGTCAATTGTTCCCTTGTGCTCTCCCTTAAAACTCTGTACAACTCCTGGTTCTTTCAGTTTATCAAGGCCCCATCTCCTTAAAGTCCCACCTTTTTGCAGTTTCTTCAGTTTTAATCTACAGTTCATAACCAATAGATTGTGGTCAGAGACCACATCTGCCCCAGGAAATGTCTTACAATTTAAAACCTAGTTCCTAAATCTCTGTCTTACCATTACATACTCTATCTGACACCTTTTAGTATATCCAGAGTTCTTCCATATATACAACCTTCTATCTTGATTCTTAAACCAAGTGTTAGCTATGATTAAGTTATGCTCTGTGCAAAATTCTACCAGGCGGCTTCCTCTTTCATTTCTTAGCCCCAATCCATATTCACCTACTATGTTTCCTATCTCTCCCTTTTCCTACTCTCGAATTCCAGTCACCCATGACTACTAAATTTTCGTCTCCCTTCACTACCTGAATAATTTCTTTTATCTCATCATACATTTCATCAATTTCTTCGTCATCTGCAGAGCTAGTTGGCAAATAAACTTGTACTACTGCAGTAGGCGTGGGCTTCGTGTCTATCTTGGCCACAATAATGCGTTCACTATGCTGTTTGTAGTAGCTTACCCGTACTCCTATTTTTTTATTCATTATTACACCTACTCCTGCATTATCCCTATTTGATTTTGTACTTATAACCCTGTTGTCAACTGACCAAAACTCTTGTTCCTCCTGCCACCGAACTTCACCAATTCCCACTATATCTAACTTTAACCTATCCATTTCCCTTTTCAAATTTTCTATCCTACCTGGCCGATTAAGGGATCTGACATTCCACGCTCCGATCCGTAGAACGCCAGTTTTCTTTCTCCTGATAACGACGTCCTCTAGAGTAGTCCCCGCCCGGAGATCCGAATGGGGGACTATTTTACTTCCGGAATATTTTACCCAAGAGTATGCCATCATCATTTAATCATACAGTATAGCTGCATGCCCTCGGGAAAAGTTACGGCTGTAGTTTCACCTTGCTTTCAGCCGTTCGCAGTACCAGAACAGCAAGGAAATTTTGGTTAGTGTTAGAAGGCCAGATCAGTCAATCATCCAGACTGTTGCCCCTGCAACTACTAAAAAGGCTGCTGCCCCTCTTCAGGAACCACACGTTTGTCTGGCCTCTCAACAGATACCCCTCCGTTGTGGTTGCACCTACGGTACGGCTATCTGCATCGTTGAGGCACGCAAGCCTCCCCACCAACGGCAAGGCCCAAGGTTCATGGGGGGATCCTAGACTATAATGCAACTAAATCAGGTGCATACACAATGGACAAGTTAGTCAGGTCCTACACCACAAAACGTATGACAATAAAGACGGCGCATGGTTATTTTTTTATAATAATTTGGATATTAGTATCCTAAATGATTTCATAATTTGGCTGGACTTAAATCCTGACTGGAATAAAAAAACAACTACAAAAGAAGAGAATTTCTTCTGGAAGTGGGAACAAGTCTAGTACAGAGAAACAGCAGTCGGCGCAACAAAGCTTCTCTTCCTCGTCCTCCTCCTTCAGCAGAAGTGCATACAGGGGCAAAACGTGGACGGTGCTCCCTATGCGAACGTTCAGTGGATAGAAAACATTCAGAAACGTGCAGAAGGTGCTTTTCTTTTGTTTGTAAACAACATTCAGAGATTCTTTGTTTTAAATGTGGAGAGATGCTTTGTTTTAAATGTAACGATCTATAACATAAAGGCTGGCCGCGGTGGCCGACCGGTTGTAGGCGCTTCAGTCCGGAACCGTGCGACTGCTAGGTCGCAGGTTCGAATCCCGCCTCGGGCATGGATGTGTGTGATGTCCTTAGGTAAGTTCTAGGGGACTGATGACCTCGGATGTTAAGTCCCATAGTGCTCAGAACCATTTGTTTGTTTGTGTTCCCATCATGCATCTCACTATTGCTGCTTCCTCAGCAGCTATTATTGATTGTTTCTAAGTAATTTTGCACATTAAAATTTTTATAAGATTAAGGATGAAGACAAGATCTGTAAGTGCTTATATACATAGTTAACCTGGTTTCAGTCGGTAATGTATGTTTTTATGTCAGTTCATTAAAATAAATAAAATACCGCCAATACATCCCGAGTTAATTACTTGTGGTCATATTGACGCCAGCGGCACTCAGTGTAACAAAGAATTTCTGGTAGTAGGAGGGTTAAAAAGATGATGCACTTAATTCGCTTGATTACGCTTTCAAAGTAATTTTCTCAAGTCAACTGTAATCACAGATAGTTTCCCTGTGTGCATGACTATCAGATTATGGGGACGGAGAAATTTCTGGCTTCGCCCTCTCGCCCTCTATTCGCGGCAGTACTTGGTGGGGTCAGCTCGTGGCAATACATGGCAGGCTTTACTTCGTGACCAGCAGTCGTGCGGCAGTATCCGCCATTTTGAGCTGCGTGTTTTCGTCTCCATCGCCATCAAAGCAATCAGGGACCGTTGTGCTCAGTTTTTATCAAGTCATTCGCGGTAGAAAGCTCGTTGCAAAACTGAACGTCTTTAAATTGGACCGCGAGAGATCAGAGTGTTCATTTGGTAGTCTTTATCGTGCTTCTCCTGTCTGTAGGCAAGCAAGTTTTTTACACTCATTGCTCTTTACCATAACTCGTGATTCGAACCTTGGAGTTCCTATTTATTACGCTACATCAAAACTCTCTCTAGCGTCTGGAATAGTTATTGTTATATTTGTACACTCCTGGAAATTGAAATAAGAACACCGTGAATTCATTGTCCCAGGAAGGGGAAACTTTATTGACACATTCCTGGGGTCAGATACATCACATGATCACACTGACAGAACCACAGGCACATAGACACAGGCAACAGAGCATGCACAATGTCGGCACTAGTACAGTGTATATCCACCTTTCGCAGCAATGCAGGCTGCTATTCTCCCATGGAGACGATCGTACAGATGCTGGATGTAGTCCTGTGGAACGGCTTGCCATGCCATTTCCACCTGGCGCCTCAGTTGGACCAGCGTTCGTGCTGGACGTGCAGACCGCGTGAGACGACGCTTCATCCAGTCCCAAACATGCTCAATGGGGGACAGATCCGGAGATCTTGCTGACTTACACCTTCTAGAGCACGTTGGGTGGCACGGGATACATGCGGACGTGCATGTCCTGTTGTAACAGCAAGTTCCCTTGCCGGTCTAGGAATGGTAGAATGATGGGTTCGATGACGGTTTGGATGTACCGTGCACTATTCAGTGTCCCCTCGACGATCACCAGTGGTGTACGGCCAGTGTAGGAGATCGCTCCCCACATCATGATGCCGGGTGTTGGCCCTGTGTGCCTCGGTCGTATGCAGTCCTGATTGTGGCGCTCACCTGCACGGCGCCAAACACGCATACGACCATCATTGGCACCAAGGCAGAAGCGACTCTCATCGCTGAAGACGACACGTCTCCATTCGTCCCTCCATTCACGCCTGTCGCGACACCACTGGAGGCGGGCTGCACGATGTTGGGGCGTGAGCGGAAGACGGCCTAACGGTGTGCGGGACCGTAGACCAGCTTCATGGAGACGGTTGCGAATGGTCCTCGCCGATACCCCAGGAGCAACAGTGTCCCTAATTTGCTGGGAAGTGGCGGTGCGGTCCCCTACGGCACTGCGTAGGATCCTACGGTCTTGGCGTGCATCCGTGCGTCGCTGCGGTCCGGTCCCAGGTCGACGGGCACGTGCACCTTCCGCCGACCACTGTCGACAACATCGATGTACTGTGGAGAGCTCACGCCCCACGTGTTGAGCAATTCGGCGGTACGTCCACCCGGCCTCCCGCATGCCCACTATACGCCCCCGCTCAAAGTCCGTGAACTGCACATACGGTTCACGTCCACGCTGTCGCGGCATGCTACCAGTGTTAAAGACTGCGATGGAGCTCCGTATGCCACGGCAAACTGGCTGACACTGACGGCGGCGGTGCACAAATGCTGCGCAGCTAGCGCCATTCGACGGCCAACACCGCGGTTCCTGGTGTGTCCGCTGTGCCGTGCGTGTGATCATTGCTTGTACAGCCCTCTCGCAGTGTCCGGAGCAGGTATGGTGGGTCTGACACACCGGTGTCAATGTGTTCTTTTTTCCATTTCCAGGAGTGTATTTCGTGTATATACATGTACTCGGCCCACAACAAGTCTGCGGATCGCATGTGTAGCCCGAATTTGTGGTTCGGCTAGTTACCACCTATTTGTATCGCGACTGCCTGTTCTTTTCAGACTCTTTACGAGAATATATCTGCTTTGCTTTTAGCTGTCTGATACAGGTTTGTAGTCTCTCACTGTTCACTTGATTAACCACTTGATTTCAGTCTGCAATAGAAACCCATGTAGTACGTGAAGAAGGTTCTTCTAATTTGATAGTAAGGAAAACAGTGACAGGCACAACTCATTTATTTCTTTCATTTCGGTCCCTCCGAAGCCAAAAGAAACGAGAGCGCCACTCACTGTTTTATCCTGTGACGTTCCATGTGAATTTTGCAGATAGCTGGACGGGTTACTCTTGCAAGCGATATTGTCAAGTATACTCTGGCACATTTGATATCTAATGTTGGTGTGGTACGACATCGTTGTGTATGTCAGAGTATTTGTCGATTAGCTGTTTTACTATTGTCTACAGGTGTGAGGAATGTTCATGTTGAAACGAAACCGATCATTTCCAAAAAAAAAAAAATAGTGCAATTATATGGACAATAAAAAACTGTTTTAAAACTATTGCCGATTTTCTTCAAGGGCATTATGTGAATTATTGCCGTGAATTTTGAATCGCCACATTCGAATGTGAATGGGTGCAAATGTTCCATTTGAGAAACTGTAGTTTTCAAGGTTTATACAGTAGAGTATTAAGCTATGTTCATCTGATCGGCAACGGAAAAATTTCCCAGTGACTACTTTAATAAATGGGAGAGCTATTTAGATTTTTGTATGATGTGAGCAACTTTTCTTAGCCTTTAGTAGAAGGCTCATGGTAAGAAATTTGAGTGTTCAAGTACGACATCCGCGCTAGGAACGATATTCAGGTATTTACGGAGCAGTCAACTAGTGTGTATTCAGAGCAGCCTACCCAGACATTCTGTGTCGAGAAGTCCGAGTAGGTAGCCATTGCTATTCTGCGGAAAGCTGTCGTTATACAGGGCGAAAATTATCTAAACTGACAATCTCTGGGAAGATACGCTGGACACCAAAACAAATATTATTCTCTAATGTCATAATTCCCTGTGAGTTTTACTTAATTCGGTAGAGGGCAAATTCACTCTTCAGTTGTGGGGCGCGCGCAGCGCTGTGATGGTGACAACAGCTCTCGCAAAGTTTAGGAAAGCCGCCTGGCAATCGTCGTCTACGTCCGTGCCTCCTGGCGGGTTTTCAGGCTCGTCGGGCTGGGATGCCAGAGAAGCAACGCAGTCTTCAACACCAGATCACTAGATTTTCAGTCAGACACTAACCATGTAGCCAGAGATTTACACTTGCTACTTACTTTTTTTATTTACGGTTATTGAGCAGTGCTGCGGCTCACGTTGGTGCTGTTTGTAGGTTTCTATCCTCTGTTGGAGGCCAGACCGTATCGTTTAGTTGACACGGCTGCGGTTGTTTGTCTTCTTCTTGTGTTGACTGGCGCCACTTGGTTTTGCAAGCGATGCCTGTCCGCTAGTGGCAGCAGCGGCGGTTATTCATACGCAGTAACTGTGACCCTATCTTTGGGGCGATGTCATGGTTCTTCCGGGTCGTGTAAGTGTGCAGTTCGGTTGGGGACTCAGGAGGAGCCAGGTCCGTGCAGTGCGGGAACACGCTGTGAGTGCTGGCAGCGCTCATGGACTGCTGGATCGAAGGCCTGTGGTCACTAGGGTGCACGACCTCGTCGTAAACCGGATCCTGCAAGTTTTAAGTTGAGTGCATTTGGATTCAAGTAGAGAAACCTCCACCATTGTGAGATCTTGAGATTCTCCAGTGACTTGTGTTCGTGTTGCTGCTCGTAGTGTCCCTGAGGCGAAGAGCAGCAAGTGCAATGCTTGGGGAAAGTGGATCTGATTAGCTTTCCTCGACTTCTTATTACTATTTACTGCGTTCAGCTTGTTACAATTTGTTAAGTACAACCAGCGTTATTTTTCCTGCCTGGTGTCCGCTAACGACCCAGTTACCTGCCCTGGGGGTTAGTGTATGTAACGGCAGTGTACGTTTCCTCGCCTTGCCGCTGCTGTCCTGTAGGGCGTCTAGTTTTGACAGCTTTCTTGATTGTAGGCCGTTTGTGATTCTTCTACGTTGGTGGTAGTGATTCCTTTCTTGTTCTGGGCGCTCTAAGCACAGTATTCTGGGGGCCTAGTGCAGTCCCCCGGTTCCTGCTTTGGTGTGTTGTTCCATTCTTGCATTTGGTTTATTGGACGTCAGGTAGCCTCAGCAAGATTATCATTAGTCATTCGTTAGACTGCCACTACTCTGAGTTACCATCTTGTGAAATGAATGCTACTCTTGGCTGCCTATCCCATCGGTCACGAAAGTGTTTTTGCCGCACCTACTCAGAGGTTGATTCCTGGTGCACCGTCTGTGACTGGCCCTTGTCTTTTATTATTGTATTTGCTGTTTTATTGTATGTTTCTAAATTTTTTTATATAATTGCCATTTTTGGCGTTACAGCAGGTTTAAATGATTGTGCTACCAAGTTTACCATCATTTTGTCTCACGTGTTTGGTGATCAGTTGCTTGTCCTTTTATATTCTCACCCGTTTGGTGATCAGTTGCCTGTCTTTTTAAATTAACCTCTGCTATTGCATTGCCGTTTTACAGTATGTTTGTTAAGTTTGTTTAATAATTGCCGTTCTTGGCGTTAAAGGCCTTCAGCCATGACTGTGGTTACTTGCCTTAAAATTCTAATTGGGATCACATTGGCTTGTTTTCAAAACATTATTTGCTGTGTCCTGTGTCTGTATTTTACGCTCATTTGGTAAATTGTAACGCGCTGAAGCACTATTAATTACACAGTTGTTTATTCCTTCATTAATAACGTGTGATATCTTTATTTATTTCTGAGTTTGGAACTACCGTTTTAAGATAAATGTGTGTAATTGCAAAAAGGAACCAATAGTAACTGATTATGGCCACCTCCACAATAGTAACTGCATCCTGCCTTCCTTGACTACCAAGTCTCAGTTATTTTAGTTCTTGAAAAATGTATTTCTACCTTTGAAAGTACTAGAAATGAGATATCTGTAGTGTAATCATAAGACCCTCAACCTAAGTATTTTTACAGTTTCTTTCATATGATTTAAAATATTTGGAAAGAAGAGTGGCTCTGTAAATGCTGCCACTAACAGTCTTCCCCAGCCACTTGGGGCACTCAAAATAATAAACATAAAAACTGTTGACGTTCATCTTTCATTCTTGTCTTTTTTTTAAGCGTTGTCCCTGCACCATCATAACAGACACTAAATAACTACTGCCTAAATCAATGTGGTGTACGTGTCTTGTAGGCAAAGAGTCAGTATGAGGGGTAGACACAAAATTTTAATTAACACTTCGAAGAAATCATGCTGTGACCATGAAACAGTGATGGTGTTAATCCTCATTTACATATTCACCATTTAGTGCGAGACATTTTTCGTAACGATACATAGAGTGGTGCAGACCTTGGTCGTAGAAGTATGCAGTTTGAGTTTTCAGGAAATGTTTAGCCTCAAAAATCAACTCGTCTTCATATACACTACTGGCCATAAAAACTGCTACACCACGAAGATGACGTGCTACAGACACGGAATTTAACCGACAGGAAGAAGATGCTGTGATATACAAATGATTAGCTTTTCAGAGCATTCACACAAGGTTGGCGCCGGTGGCGACACCTACAACGTGCTGACATAAGGAAAGTTTCCAACCGATTTCTCATACACAAACGGCAGTTGACCGGCGTTGCCTGGTGAAACGTTTTTGTGATGCCTCGTGTAAGGAGGAGAAATGCGTACCATCACGTTTCCGACTTTGATAAAGATCGTATTGTAGCCTATCGCGATTGCGGTTTATCGTATCGCGACATTCCTGCTCGCGTTAGTCGAGATCCAATGACCGTTAGCAGAATATGGAATCGGTGGGTCCAGGAGGGTAATACGGAACGCCATGCTGGATCCCAATGGCCTCGTATCACTAGCATCTTATCCGCATGGCTGTAACGGATCGTGCAGTCACGTCTAGATCCCTGAGTCAAAAGGTGGGGACGTTTGCAAGACAACAACTATCTGCACGAACAGTTCGACGCAGCAGCATGGACTATCAGCTCGGAGACCATGGCTGCGGTTACTCTTGACGCTGCATCACAGACAGGAGCGCCTGCGATGGTGTACTCAACGACGAACCTGGGTGCACGAATGGCAAAACGTCATTTTTTCGGATGAATCCAGGTCCTGTTTACAGCATCATGATGGTCGCATTCGTGTTTGGCGTCATCGCGGTGAACGCACAATGGAAGCGTGTATTTTTCATTGCCATACTGGCGTATCACCCGGCGTGATGGTATGGGGTGCCATTAGTTACACGTCTCGGTCACCTCTTGTTCGCATTGACGGCACTTTGAACAGTGGAGGTCACATTTCTGATGTATTACGACCCGTGGCTCTACCCTTCATTCGATCCCTGTGAAACTCTACATTTCAGCAGGATAATGCACGACCGCATGTTGCAAGTCCTGTACGGGCCTTTCTGACTACTGCTGCCCTGGCCAGCACATTCTCCAGATCTCTCACCAATTGAAAACGTCTGGTCAATGGTGGTCGACAAACTGGCTCGTCACAATACGCCAGTCACTACTCTTGATGAACTGTGGTATCGTGTTGAAGCTGCATGGGCAGCTGTACCTGTACACGCCATCCAAGCTCTGTTTGACTCAATGCCCAGGCGTATCAAGGCCGTTATTACGGCCAGAGGTGATTGGTCTGGGTACTGATTTCTCAGGATCTATGCACCCAAATTGCGTGAAAATGTAATCACATGTCGGTTCTAGTATAATATATTTGTCCAATGAATACCCGTTCATTATCTGCATTTCTTTTTGGTGTAGCAATTTTAATGGCCAGTAGTGTAGAAATATCTGTCACTCAGTTGTTTTTCATCGAGAAAACAGGAAGAAGACTGCTGATGCTATGACAGGAAATAACGGTTGATAGACCAGAGAAGCAGTCTGTATTGCTATGTCCTGTTCAGAATGAGGTGGATCGTTGTCATGGAGCAACAACATCCTGTTGGACGTCGTCTCATGAAGCTTTGACAGCCTCCCGTAAACCCGTAAGAGATTTCGGTAATATGTTCCTCTGACCCTTGCGAGTGTAATGTTAGCGTCACATTATAAGGAATCCCAAAAAACACTTAACATCACCTTGCCCGAAGATGGTTGTGTCTTCATTATTTCGACGGTGGTGAATCCACATCTTTACACTGCTCGCTCTGTTCCTTTGACTCAGTTCTATAGTGATGCATGCAACACTAGTCCATCTTAATTCGTCATGTACAGAAGTCATCTGGACTGGCCCGACACAACTGCAGCACTTCCGCTGCCGCCCTGGTTCACGGGACTTTATGAATGTCTGCCAGCAACCACACAACTGACGGCAAGCTTTGTAATTTTCGAAATGTGTAAGATGTCGAAATTTGATACATGACGGATTTTCGCTTTTTCTACTATCGCCTCGACTGATAAGCCTGTTGCGAGAACCAGCGCCTCCACTTCTCTTGAGATTCTCGGTTCTTATCTAAGAGATGGTCTGTCGCTTCCTACTTCATCATTTAAACTTGTGTGAGCTGAGGGAACCGTCTGCGCCATCTAACCATTGTGTCATACGATGGTGCATTGTTGCCACATGCTTCTGCCGAATCAGTATTGACTGTTGCAACTTTGCAAAAACAGACATAATGTCTAATGGGATAACCGCAATCAGTGGTTTTACAATGTTACTTGTAATCCGTATTGATCACATAAAATGTTTATTTACATGACCGGTTTTGGTGCCTCTAGAGTCTACTTCAGATCTGTAACGATAATGACACTAATTTACTATTTCACGAATGCAAACCTCATTCATCCTATCCAATCACCATCAAATGTACCAGAACGTACCTCCAATTTCTGTTACAGGAGTAACCCGTGCACACACAGCAACCTTCACATGCTGCGTCACATAAAATTGGTTGGTCACAAAATGATAGATCCGGATTTAATCCTCAACGAGCAAAGCGAGTTCAATCATATATATATATATATATATATATATATATATATATATATATATATATATATATATATATATATATATATACACACTCCTGGAAATTGAAATAAGAACACCGTCAATTCATTGTACCAGGAAGGGGAAACTTTATTGACACATTCCTGGGGTCAGATACATCACATGATCACACTGACAGAACCACAGGCACATAGACACAGGCAACAGAGCATGCACAATGTCGGCACTAGTACAGTGTATATCCACCTTTCGCAGCAATGCAGGCTGCTATTCTCCCATGGAGACGATCGTAGAGATGCTGGATGTAGTCCTGTGGAACGGCTTCCCATGCCATTTCCACCTGGCGCCTCAGTTGGACCAGCGTTCGTGCTGGACGTGCAGACCGCGTGAGACGACGCTTCATCCAGTCCCAAACATGCTCAATGGGGGACAGATCCGGAGATCTTGCTGGCCAGGGTAGTTGACTTACACCTTCTAGAGCACGTTGGGTGGCACGGGATACATGCGGACGTGCATTGTCCTGTTGGAACAGCAAGTTCCCTTGCCGGTCTAGGAATGGTAGAATGATGGGTTCGATGACGGTTTGGATGTACCGTGCACTATTCAGTGTCCCCTCGACGATCACCAGTGGTGTACGGCCAGTGTAGGAGATCGCTCCCCACACCATGATGCCGGGTGTTGGCCCTGTGTGCCTCGGTCGTATGCAGTCCTGATTGTGGCGCTCACCTGCACGGCGCCAAACACGCATACGACCATCATTGGCACCAAGGCAGAAGCGACTCTCATCGCTGAAGACGACACGTCTCCATTCGTCCCTCCATTCACGCCTGTCGCGACACCACTGGAGGCGGGCTGCACGATGTTGGGGCGTGAGCGGAAGACGGCCTAACGGTGTGCGGGACCGTAGCCCAGCTTCATGGAGACGGTTGCGAATGGTCCTCGCCGATACCCCAGGAGCAACAGTGTCCCTAATTTGCTGGGAAGTGGCGGTGCGGTCCCCTACGGCACTGCGTAGGATCCTACGGTCTTGGCGTGCATCCGTGCGTCGCTGCGGTCCGGTCCCAGGTCGACGGGCACGTGCACCTTCCGCCGACCACTGGCGACAACATCGATGGACTGTGGAGACCTCACGCCCCACGTGTTGAGCAATTCGGCGGTACGTCCACCCGGCCTCCCGCATGCCCACTATACGCCCTCGCTCAAAGTCCGTCAACTGCACATACGGTTCACGTCCACGCTGTCGCGGCATGCTACCAGTGTTAAAGACTACGATGGAGCTCCGTATGCCACGGCAAACTGGCTGACACTGACGGCGGCGGTGCACAAATGCTGCGCAGCTAGCGCCATTCGACGGCCAACACCGCGGTTCCTGGTGTGTCCGCTGTGCCGTGCGTGTGATCATTGCTTGTACAGCCCTCTCGCAGTGTCCGGAGCAAGTATGGTGGGTCTGACACACCGGTGTCAATGTGTTCTTTTTTACATTTCCAGGAGTGTATATATATGTATATATATATTTTTTTTTTCGAGACAATGTTTCGTTGTGGACCCTATTAAAGGCATCTCGCATTGAAGTCCGTGCCAAATCTCGCGCGTCTGTAAATTTTAGCCAATCTTCAGGATTTCGCGTTCTTCTGAACTTCGCATGCTTTTTCCGTTGCCTCTGCAACAGCGTTCGGACCTGTTTTGTGTACCATGGGGGATCAGTTCCATCTCTTACCAATTTATGAGATGTGAATCTCTCAATTGCTGTTCCTACTATATCTTTGAATTTGAGCCACATCTCGTCTACATTTGCATAGTTAGTTCGGAAGGAATGGAGATTGTCTCTTAGGAAGGCTTCTAGTGACACTTTATCCGCTTTTTTTAATAAAATTATTTTGGGTTTGTTTCTGGTGGGTTTGTAAGAAACGGTATTGATCCTAGCTACAACGACCTAGTGATCACTAATCCCTGTATCGGTCATGATGCTCTCTATTACCTCTGGATTGTTTGTGGGTAACAGGTCAAGTGTGTTTTCGCAACCATTTACAATTCGCGTGGGTTCGTGGACTAACTGCTCGAAATAATCTTCGGAGAAAGCATTTAGGACAATCTCGGAAGATGTTTTCTGCCTACAAGTATTTTTGCCAACATATCGAGGGAAGGTTGAAGTCCCCACCAACTATAACCGTATGAGAGGGGTATTTATTTGTTGCGAGACTCAAATTTTCTCTGAACTGTTCAGAAACTATTTCATCGGAGTCTGGGGGTCGGTAGAATGAGACAATTATTAACTTAGTTCGGCTGTTAAGTATAACCTCCACCCATACCAATTCGCACTGAGTATCTACTTCGACTTCACTACAAGATAAACCTCTACTGACAGACACAAACACTCCACCACCAATTCTGCCAAATTCATATTTCCTGAACACCGTCTGAGACTTCGTAAAAATTTCTGCAGAACTTATTTCAGGCTTTAGCCAGCTTTCTGTACCTATAACAATTTCAGCTTCTGTGCTTTCTATTAGCGCTTGTAGCTCAGGGACTTTCCCAGCACAACTACAACAATTTACTTCTACAATTCCGACTGTTCCATGATCCAAGCACGTCCTGTATTTGCCATGCACCCTTTGAGATTGCAGCCCACCCCGTACTTTCCCGAGGCCTTCTACCGTAAAAAACCGTCCAGTCCACGCCACACAGCCTCCTGTGCTCGTGACCATGTTGAGTGGACCCTAGACGACTGGAAAAACGAGACTGGTCAGTTGAATCCCCATTTTAGGTGGTAAGAGCTGATACTAGGGTTCGAGGCGCTGACCCCATGAAGCCATGGACCGAAGTTGTCAATAAGGCACTGTGCAAGCCCATGGCGGCTGCACAATGGTGTAGATTGTACTTACGCAGATCATTGGCTGGAAACAGCTATGTTCGGCTACTTGGAGACCATTTACAGTTATTCATGGACTTCATGTTCCCAAACAACGATGGAATTTTTATGGATGACTATGCGCCTTGTCATCGGACCACATTTGTTCGAGATTGGTCTGAAGAACGTTCTGGACAACTGGGAGTGAATGATTTGGTCACACATGTCGCCCGATATGAATCCCATTGAACTTTTATGGGACATTATCTAAAGGTCAGTTCACGCACAAAATCCAGCACCAGGAACACTTTCGCAGTTATGGACGGTTATAGAGGCAGCACGGCTCAATAATTATGCAGGGAACTTCCGATGACTTGTTGAGTCTGTGCCTCTTCGAGTTACCGCACTACGCCGGGCAAAACGAGGTCCGACACGGAATTAGGAGGTCGCACTAATGTATTGTTGAGTAGTACTTAAGATAGGTAAATAAATTAGTGAAATCAATGTGAAGTGAAGTAGAAATTAGAAAATAAATGAAAAACTTAGTTTAGTTTAGAAGAGTTACACACTGGCAAACAGCAGGCAGAGCAGCAGTGGCAACGGCCGGCTCTTGCAAGTCAGTATGTTCAGGAGAAGCCATCACCATCCCCACATAAGCAGAAGCTGTCGATTCAGCCGTCAGGGCATCGCCCGACCGGCTCACGTGTTTCTCAATTGTCACATGTGATTAAAGGCCCTCGCCTACTTTCCAAGAGCCAATGACCGACGTTAAGAAGATTCTTCGAGAAGCTTTTCAACGTGACAGAAGAGGCAATGACTGTGAAGTCATTCACCTCCAGTGAACTGAAGTAAATAAATACGCGAGACGCAGTGGGCCCGACAGTAGTTTACAGTTCAGTTTTGGTTCGAGTTCAGTTACACTACAGTTCAGTCGGTGCTGAAGACCGTCATCGTACACAGAAGCACCAAGTCCGCCGCTGTAATGGAATAGCAAGCAGCAGCCTCGCCGCCAGAAAACAGAAGTTGGAAGGTATTTGAAGACTGATTTTTACGTGCCTGGGTGACTCGTGAGGACGGGAAAGAGATGGCCGCACATCAACAGTCACCTGTGAGCTGGTGATGAAGATCTGACAGCCGTAGACTGGCAAGCTGCAGTCCGTTGTTCGAGTCCGGGACACTGGCCTTCCGCCGCCGCGCCCCTCTGCTGGCCGACACACAACACTGACACATGCGGCCGCATAGAGAAGAGAAACACTGGGACGTCACATCCAAGTTATCACCATCCGATTCACGACTTCGTTCTCAGTAATTAAACAGGCCACCTCACGATGCGCGTCTCCAGTCAACTGGGCGAAACAGCGACACGAGATACACACCGCCAGGCGTAATCAGACGCCGCCGCTCACGCAGCAGAAGGCTTCACAAACGACACAGCTGCGGCTCTCCCAGCCAGAACAATCCAGTAAGGAAACCATTGTACAAATCTTTCAATAAAAGTTATCTTATGTAAAAATGCTGTTTCATTCTACCTCATACCCAAGACAAGGAAGAACCGACCCTGCCCACATGTTATTGAGAGAGGAAAAGTATTTTATGTAGTGTTTTTCACCCTGACATAATGCTTTAGAATCAAATGCCTTTTACAGTAATGCTCATCCTGACAATTGACTAGCATCAAGGAGGTTACCAAGTTACAGTATACATCAGGTGTCTCTCCAGTGGGTTGTCAGGGGCATTTTCTTTGACGTTGCGGCAGATATTTACAATTTCGTTTTATCATCGAGCAGCTGGAGTCAGTCCAAGCAAATACCTTACATCAGGTAGAATGAGATTTTCACTCTGCAGCGGAGTGTGCGCCGATATGAAACTTACTGGCAGATTAAAACTGTGTACTGGAGCGAGACTCGAACTAGGACCTTTGCCTTTCGCCGGCAAGTGCTCTACCGTCTGAGCTACCCAAGCACGACTCACGCCTCGTCCTCACACCTTTACTTCTGCTAATATCTCGTCTCCTACTTTCCAAACTTTACAGAAGCTCTCCTGCGAACCAGGAGACGTGTGAGGACGGGGCGTGAGTCTTGCTTGGGTAGCTCAAACTCGATCTACTGATCAATGTGGCACCTATTTCTCCATTACTGTACCACGTCGCCAATTGTTTCATAGAACTTAGCTACGTTCGGGCCGATCTTCCAGTCACCCGTCCTCCCCGTACAAAATATTATTATCGTTTGTTTATGCTGTCCAACCCTTGCGATTCCATGGTGCTCCAGCACCGTGACATTAATTGGCGAACGGTTTGGGGGTGTGTACATGCACCCTTTTTACCGTCGTCTGTGTCTGCACCCTGGTATGTTTTAGTCTATAGCAAATTACCGACTAATAGTCGACTTTATCGCATAGGACTGGACACCTCCCCACTCTGCCCTGACTGTCAGCTCGAAGACACCGACGAGCACCGTATTACGTGCCCCCTCAAACGAAACGTATGGCTCCTCATCCAACGAATCGTGGGCTTTTACCTCCGTGTCCCGCCAACGACGGTAACACCAGATGTCTTGTTGTTGCCCCAAAAATTTCACTACCCTCTTGCTAAGCACCATACGCTCATCTCGTTTCGAGGACAGGCTTTAGAATACGTCTTTCAGAGTGGTCCGCATACTGTCCTTGACTTCTGGTACAAAGTTGTGGCCGGCCGGAGTGGCCGAGAGGTTCTTGGCGCTACAGACTGGAACCGCGCGACCGCAGGTTCGAATCCTGCCTCGGGCATGGATGTGTGTGATTCCTTAGGTTATTAATTAGTTCTAAGTTCTAGGGGACTGACGACCTAAGAAGTTATGTTCCCTAGTGCTCAGAGCCATTTGAACCATTTTGAACAAAGTTGTGACCCGAAATCTATCTTACCGGCAAACTAGACAGAATATGTTATATTTTGTTATATTTAATTTTATTCTAATATTTTTGTTTAACTAACAATCATTTGTATATGTTTAAATGGTACCTTGAAGAAATGTTGCATTGTATATATATATATATATATATATATATATATATATATATATATATATATATATACTGTTAGTTTGTTCAATAAACATTATAGCACAAAAAAAGACGGTAGAGCACTTGCCCGCGAAAGGCAAAGGTCCCGAGTTCGAGTCTCGGTCCGGCACACAGTTTTAATCTGCCAGGAAGTTTCACCTTACATCACGTGTTTCATACGGCGTCCAGTGTCGACGAAAAGATAAGTTTGTTTCTCATTATAAACGAAATTCGGAATTTTAAATGACCATTCGATAGAGCGACCCCAAATTAATCTAGTATTATTCGTTTTATCGAGTCGTATCAAGAGGAAAGGTTAAACAGGAAGAATAATCAGAACTTTAGCAGAGACAGAGCAGCGCTTCTGCATGGCGGCAGAAGCCAGCGAGGGCCAGAGTGGTGCTGTCGCCGCTGAAACACTGCTCCTTTCGCCACAGCGGGTGTGTAATAAACTTCTTGTAGATACTGGTTAATATTGGTACCACGAAGAGTTGTTAATACTCGTCTAGTTGAAAGCAAGAGGAGCTGCCGCCTAGGACATACGGATAAATCGGCCTTAGTGTAACTTGTTTACCAAGAGGATGATCATGAAATGAAATTCAGTGAGACGAGCGTCATATCGAAAACATTGCAGTATCATGCTCGCATGTATAGATAGGCTATTGAGGTGTAAACCACCATAATCAATTTAACAGAAAATAGGAAGCTGTTAAATAGATAAAATCTGGCCTGCCGGTGTGGCCGAGCGGTTCTAGCGGCTTCAGTCTGGAACCGCGCGACCTCTACGGTCGCAGGTTCGAATCCTGCCTCGGGCATGGATGTGTGTGATGTCCTTAGGTTAGTTAGGTTTAAATAGTTCTAAGTCTAGGGGACTGATGACCTCAGATGTTAAGTCCCGTAGTGCTCAGAGCCATTTGAACCAATTTTAGATAAAATCTAAATGTCAACGTTGTACCCTCAGAATGACGATTACTTTGAGTCGAGAATGTTGGCATTACCAGAGACAACCCGTAGCCGACGTAGTGTAATGGACCGTGGTGCCCTTTACACTGCCTATACATTCGGCAACCCCTCGACTTCTCGTTAAAAAGAAAAAAAATGGTTCAAATGGCTCTGAGCACTATGGGACTTAACATCTGAGGTCATCAGTCCCCTAGAACTTAGAACTACTTAAACCTAACTAAACTAAGGACATCACACACAGCCATGACAGAGGCAGGATTCGAACCTGCCACCGTAGAGGTCGCGCGGTTCCAGATGTGGCGGTTTTTGTGTATCATCAACATCGACAAGTGCAACGAATATGAATGATACGATACTCTATGGTATTCTGCGGTTTGAATTATCTCTGTGTTCTTTTAGCAGTTGCATTGATTCGTTTTTGTAAATGACACTGAAAATATTATACACATGTATAATGCATTATTCAAACTACAATTTCTCACGGATAATTATTTTGTTCAAATTCACACGAATTCCACCTGACTTAGTGTAATAATGTTGACTGTAAGCTGTGTTCATATCGCTAAAATTACAGATCGTACATCAGAGCTTTATAATTTTTTTTTGTCTTCGATGGATTTAATTATTCTTAGCAAATTGATCATGAAAAGGAACCACAGAATACCACCCACACACAACACTGACGTATGCTACCAGAAATATTTTTCTCCGTGATTCGTGCGTAGTTTAATTTTGGCCACATACATCAGCAATGAAATCTTGTTCAACAATAAATACCATCAGCACTGTTCTTAGAAAATTCGATTAATTTTTTTCTTTTATAAATAGAGTTCAGTACCACCGGTGTACATTTATTTCTTACACATCGGAATATTGCAAGTTTGCAGTTCCAAGTAATATAAATTTGCCGCTGTAACAAAAGTTAAGATGGCGGCCAACAAAAGATAGAGGATTTCTTTTTTAATTAAGTGTTTCCTTTTCCCAATAAATCATTAGAATTGATGCCACCAATAAAAAAATTATTAATTTGTTTGCAAATTAGTTTCACACAAACCCATGCTATTTTCAACTAGAAGTACAGACGAAGTTGCTATATAATAGCAACTAACAATGGCTGCGCTTCTTGCGGCTATGATAAAACAATTAATACAAAATTATAATTAAAAGAGGAAGTGAATTTTCAATAATTAATCATAAATAGTTTTAACGCATTTGGCTCTATTTGTTTTTACCAGCAAATGAACATAAAAGTACAATAATTTTACATTAAATGTTTTTCATTTAATAGACCTCAAATCGATTCGCGTTTTGCGTCGGCGATGCACATCAGAAGAAAACGACAAAAGGGTACAAAACAAAAGAAAAGAATTACATAGATTAACAAAGAATGTGAGACAAATATTGTCTCTGTTTTACATAATTATCATCATTTTAAGAAATAATTACATAATTGAATGAATATTATCCACACGTTCATATTCTACTCGTAAAATATATATATATATATATATATATATATATATATATATATATATATATATATATATCGTGGATGTTATTTTTCCCCTTGGGCTGATAAAAAAAATAGTTTATTCACCATGTTTATTTCTTATCACCTTTTTTTTTTAATCAGTCCACATAATACACGAAGATTCATTGTTTTTTAATGTCCGAATATTTGACTTCAATGTAACTTCTCACAGAAAATTGCATCTGAATTGAGCAATAAAAAAAAATTCCGAGACTGTATTGCCTCGGAAATTGCTTCTGATACTTCCGGTATTATCTTATCCCCCCCCTCCCCCCCATTCGGGTTAGCTGGAATCGGAAAACCGGGATCAAAACTGTCCAAGGGGCTTCAAGACAATACATTCACCTACTGTTTACGGTCAGGTTTGACATAGTTGAGACTGTACAAACTGGAATACGAATTTATGTTTCTGTCGTATGTGCGAAATTGAAGTTTTATGTTTTTTTTAACAGTTTTAATATATTTCTTGTGTTTGACAAAAATTTCTTCCACGTCGACCCGTCGGAACGCAGTCAGGTAGTGACTGCCGCCGGTCCGCCCTGGCCGCGTCGGCGTAGCGTCAACTGCCGTCGGCTGCGTCGTGATTGCGATCTGCTGCCGGCCGGAACTACCCCCGCAGCAGCTCTGGATTCTCTTGTGCCTCGTCATTCAGTTCAAGACGGGTACATGAAATGTCAAAATACATGTGTCAGTGACAAGATAAACACTCTTACCATCCTGTGGAGAAAATTTGTTAGTGTCCATATCACTCGCATTCACACAGAAGGAATTAATTTTGTCCTGTATCTTGACACTGTTCAATACAATGTAGTGATTCATTTAGGAATTCATCACAATGTGCACATTTCAATCACGGCACTGTTAATCACACACGTGTCCGTAGCGTGCTTAGTGTATACTCGGAGAATGTGATTACACTTTCTCTCTCGCGACGCGCTGCGAAGGCAACGTTGCATTGTTTTTGTGCGGCGCCGCTGGCTCTACAGTAGTCACATAATATTTTACCCGCAAAGACGCTCCGAATCGAATTATTAGAGGTCACGAGTTCCTTTTAACTGCTAATATTGGCAACAGAACATAACGTCCATAGCGTTGCTGTTACCTTCGACACTACATGAGTCTTCTTAAGGCTTCTTGATCACAGTTTATCACTGTTCACATTTTTCGCTAAATAAATGAGTGTCCACTAGACTTTTGTGCAGTTCTTCTAAGACACAGATCAAGTTTCTGATTGCTGTGAGAACATGTCCATAGTACTTACACACAGTCTATATGCGAACGACATCTTTCATGAAAAGAGGTCTGGTACATTTGTACATATTTTCGCATTACAATGACTGAATAACAAGATCAAAATTTTATCCAGTTACGTAAACATCATACAGTATAAAACTTTAGGAATCTGCTACATTGTTGTGATTATTAGATCATTCTCGAATAATCAAGATAGCAGTACATTTCCATGTTCATGGCGAATACAAATATTTTATCATTTCTTGGGACAGAGATCCATGTTTGACTTCTTCTAACCGGAATGTCCCTGATAAGTCATTTTATATGACTTCATATTGAAATGTGTACATTAATTAGTACACATCAGATACTATTCGAGAGGTGGCTGACAGGGTCACACAGTTCACACATGACCAACACTCGTTGCATGTATAGGACTATATGAGTCAATCTCATTTAAAATATTTTATGCATTTCATTTATATGTACGCTACAAAAAAAATAATAAAATTTATTACATTTAATACAACAATTTTTAAGTGAACTTTTATGAATATACTGATTTCTTTTATTAAAATGTGTTTATCATGGAGATTCTTTACTCCTTGCACAAATAATTAAAGAATATTATATTGTGACACTTGACGTGTAAATCTACAAACTAAAAAACGTATAATATCATTGCATTACTAAAACTAAAAGTCACATTTATTAATGTTCGGTACATTAGCACCTCTTATTAGTCCTTTCTAAATACAAACATTTTATTGCAAAATATTTTTTCATGTCTTTATTGCAATATAGCCCCTAGTCCAGGGAACCGAGTAAGCTACTCTACAATAGGTCTTGTGCGGGAATACATTCGTTTTATATTGATAATCTTTTATGATACCAGGTTGTTCAACGAATACTTCATGATATTCAGACAATAATTCCGTCAACTGCTTAGACTCACAAGTTTTAATGCAAGTTGTCTCCTTTATTTTTTCTTGTCTTGTTGCCACGATGTCATTCGCATTGCTGGGTACATCGTTATTTTGGTTTTGACTACGTATCTGCGGGTGCTCTTGGTTCAACATTAACATCTTCTGATTACTGACAGAAAGGTGTACCTTTTGCATTAATGGAAGGTTTGCACCGAACTCCCGATTCAACATCAAAGTTATCGGCCGCTGTTGGTGATTAAGATCACACGTCCCCCGGCTAAGATTAATTATACCTTCCTTTTCCCGAAGGAACTCAAGTCCAAGTACCACTGGTACGGATAAGTTATCTATCAATAGGAACGTGCATGTCAAGCGATCATTTCCTAAGGTAACTTCCGCCTGTGTCTGGAATTTTATGGTTTGTGTCTTATTTCCCAATGCTCCAATAACCTTGCAATTTGCGACGGGTAAGATCGGTAATTTTCCTAGTTGCGAAACCTTCTTGAAAAATTGCATATTAATTACGGATACATGTGCACCTGTATCGAGCAGAATTGTAGTTGGTATCCCATTTATACTCCCGTTGACACTTGATTGAATTATTTCCTTTTCTATCTTATCAGAAATGACAGGTTCTCGATATAGCTCATCTTCTAATTTATTTCTATCCTGATATCGAATCATGTTTATATTGTGCTTCTTCGACCTATTGCCTTCTTTGTTGCCCACGGGCGCCTGACGAAGGCCTACAGGGACCGCAATTAGTTTGTCGGCTTTTGTGAAATTTGTTTGGTATCAAAAGGTACCTCTGTTATTTTCACATTTTGTGAATTTTCTGTTGTAGTTGGAGGTGGCCTGCTTGTATCCCACCACGGTGGATATTGGCTGTTTGACATCGGAATAGCTTGGACATAGTTTACCGGCTGGCCTGTATTAAAAGAACCTTGCGATGGTTGCCAATGGCTTGGTCCTGGTTGCCGCCAATATTCGTTATCACCGCGCATATTCTTTGGCTTATCTTTGCACGGGCTGTTTGGTCTGTGGTCATTCCGTCTTTTTCGGTTATTAATGTCACTATGAAAATTTGTATTCTGATTGTGATGCTGCCTTGGATTACCATTCGGCTGTTGATATTCTTCGGGTTTCCTATAATCCTTGTTATTATTATCGTTGTAACCACAGTCTCGGTTGTATTGATTTCTATTACTGTTATTGTTGTAATTGCTGTTTACGTAAGATTTATTATTATTTCGTTTAGGACTAGCTTCGCCTCTATTTCCCTTGTTTGAATTCCATGAATTCTGTCCGTTCGGACTGTTTGTATTGCTGGTGACATCAGAAGTTTTTCTGGCGTCCTCCTGCACAAGGTCCAAGGAATCGATTACAGACAGAAATTCTTTTAAGTCGGTGTCTGTAACATTGAACAGTTTCTCTCTAATGTGGATTGGTAGTCTGACTTTTAGTACTCGTAACAAATCTCTAGTGGTAACTGGCTCATCCCATTATCTGGTCATGTTAACATATTTTTCAAAATACTTCCTTAATTAACCTGACTTCGGCATTGTATACTATTTTACGAAGTCGCTCTTGAATAGACGCCGAACAAAATTGATCTAAAAACGCCTTTTCAAAGTCATGAAAGGTTTTACAAGTTTCTGCGGCATTTAATGCCCATAATGACGCATCACCAGAGATATGTGATACCACAAATTGTATATTTTGTTCTTCTCACCATGATTTTGGAAGAACACTTTGGAAATTACAGATAAATACAACAGGGTGTACGTTTCTTATGCTTTCTTCATTGAAGATCTGAAACTGCCGATGCTTGATGAGATTCTCTTCATGCATCAGAGTTGTTAGTTGCATTGAACTGCTATCATTTGCAGGTTTTGCATTTACCTTTTTACAAGTACACTCTGCTTCGTTATCATGATTGTTTCTTGTTGTCACGCATTGCTGTGGCAAAATCATTCGATTACCAAAGTCTGGTTTTCTATGTGGCACAACAAGTGTAGAAATGTTCTGTGTACGTTTGCCTGTCAGCATCAGTGTTGTTATTGCTGCATACTGACGGATTTTGTGGGTTACGGTTTTCAGGATACATCGCTCTGGTTATCTCGGTTTTGACTTGCCTATGAATTTCGGAAGGAATATCTTCTTGCAAAGTTTCAACAGCTGTAGCTAGAGCTTTGAATCTGTTTTCAAGTTTATCCACATCAGTTTGAAGGCTGCTAAACTGAACTGGAATTTTCAGTAATGGTTCGATCGTGAATTTCACTGCATCGATCTCTTGTTTCACATGATTAGTAATTGCGCTATCTCGTTCGTTTAAAGTTTGATTCATCTAGTGGACAATTTCCTCATCTCTTTTAGGAAATACGTTGTCAATGTTTTCAACTAATTTCCTTTCCTTTTCTTGGTCTTTAATTTCTTGTTCCTGTCTCTCTCTAGCCCTTTCTTCCCTCTGCTGGATAGTAAATTTTTCGAATAATGCTGTTAACATATCCTGTAACTTCATAGCTTGTGCGTTGTGCACTTGTGCCCCTGGGTCGGTACAAATAGTGTCTCTATTTTCTAACCGATTGACTGGTGGGGTGCCAGTTTGTTTCCGCAGCTCTTCAGTCTCACTATCTGTCGGAATATCATCTACAAAATTGTCATCGGTAATTAAATTCTCTAATGACTGAATAGGAGTGTGAACAGATTGTTCTACAGGAGGATCTGATAACATTTCTGCCTCCGTATCCTCACTAGGTTTAACCAGTTTCCTGGGCCTAACCATTTTATACACAATATAACACAACAAGTCTATATATATATATATCACTGACACATATACATCAACACAAAATAATCTTATAACTAACACACACACATATATATATACATATATATTAACACTGAAAACTCTTTACATCAGTGTAGAGAAGCAGCAAAACTGTCGCAGCCGGTTTATTGGATCTGTACTACTTATCGCTCCTGGTGTTAAATCTAGGTTGGATACAAAAGTTGTTGCTTATGTGTTACAGCAAGTTTTTCCTTCCTTTGCACTTTGAAGTGGTCAGCAGTGCTCTATTTGATTCGTCTGTCGCACCAGCTCTAGTAGCAGTAGTACAGCAACTCGGCAAACAGGTGTCAATGGTCGTGAAAAACAATTAATACGTTGTGACAATTTATGTGTTACAGCAAGTTTAACAGAAGTAAAGTGGATCCTTGTTCCTTCCTTTGCACTTTGAAGTGGTCAGCAGTGCTCTATTTGATTCGTCTGTCGCACCAGCTCTAGTAGTAGTAGTACAGCAACTCGGCGAACAGGTGTCAATGGCCGTGAAAAACAATACATACAAATAATTAATAAGTTGTTGTGACAATTTATACCTGTAATAAATTACAAATGTTTTGTGCTATTATTTCATTTAAATAAACAAATGTGCATTGGTGGTCCCTGTTCGGGTGCCAGTGTGGCGGTTTTTGTGTATCATCAACATCGACAAGTGCAATGAATATGGATGATACGATACTCTATGGTATTCTGCGGTTTGAATTCACTCTGTTTTTTTTTTTTAGCAGTTGCATTGATTTGTTTCTGTAAATGACACTGACAATATTATGCACATGTATAATGCATTATTCAAACTACAACTTCTCCTGGATAATTATTTTGTTCAAATTTACAAGAATTCCACCTGACGTAGTGTAATAGTGTTGACTGTAAGCTGTGTTCATATCACTAAAATTACAGATCGTACATCAGAGCTTTATAATTTTTTTTTGTCTTCGATGGATTTAATTATTCTTAGCAAATTGATCATGAAAAGGAACCACAGAATACCACCCGTACACAACACTGACGTATGCTACCAGAAATATTTTTCTCCGTGATTCGTGCGTAGTTTAATTTTGGCCACATACATCAGCAATGAAATCTTGTTCAACAATAAATACCATCAACACTGTTCTTAGAAAATTCGATTAATTTTTTTCTTTTATAAATAGAGTTCAGTACCACCGGTGCACATTTATTTCTTACACATCGGAATATTGAAAGTTTGCAGTTTCAAGAAATTTAAATTCGCCGCTGTAATAAGAGTTAGATGGCGGCCAACAAAAGATAGAAGATTTCTTTTTTAATTAAGTGTTTCCTTTTCCCAATAAATCATTAAAATTGATGCCACCAATAAAAAAAATTATTAATTTGTTTGCAAATTAGTTTCACACAAACCCATGCTATTTTCAACTTGCGGCTATGATAAAACAATTAATACAAAATTATAATTAAAAGAGGAAGTGAATTTTCAATAATTAATCATAAATAGTTTTAACGCATTTGGCTCTATTTGTTTTTACCAGCAAATGAACATAAAAGTACAATAATTTTCCATTAAATGTTTTTCATTTAACAGACCTCAAATCGATTCGCGTTTTGCGTCGGCGATGTACATCAGAAGAAAACGACAAAAGGGTACAAAACAAAAGAAAAGAATTACATAGATTAACAAAGAATGTGATACAAATATTGTCTCTGTTTTACATAATTATCATCATTTTAAGGAATAATTACATTATTGAATGGATATTATCCACACGTTCACATTCTACTGGTAATAAAAATATATATACAGTATATCGTGGATGTTATACAGACTGAAGCGCCTAGAACAGCTCGACCACTCCGGCCGGCAGTTTTCGTTGAAGTTCGCTGCTTTACATCTGAAGACGTCTCCCTCAGACAGAAACGCAACGTTGGGAGAAAGTTCTACACATCGACCACGGCGTATCAACCCGTAAATTTCAAGTGAAGTACTGATTATTCTTCGTGTCTTACTGTCCCTGTTGAGACACATCGATGAAACGAATATCGCGTTAGAGTAATTTGGGACAGCTCTATCGAATGGGCATGTTAAATTCCACTTTAAAAATCATTTTAGTTGTAACTGGAAACAAACCGACGCTATCCGTCGACTCCTGGTGTCGTATAAACCTTTTGAGCACCATTTGTTTGGACTGACTCTATCAACACTTTAGAAAAACGAAATTGAAAATATCTGCCGGAACAGAGACAATGCGCCTGGCAATTCTCAGGAGTAACTTCTCACTCTCAATAATTTAGAAATTAAGCACGAAACATGCAAATGCGAGTAAATGTTCAAAACACGTTGGTCATCTAGTAAAACAAACTACCACTCAGAATAAAAACCATAGACTCACACATTTGCAAAAGAATTAAAATGTTACTTAGTCCCAGCTGAATATAAAGCTTAAAAGAAAATTTACGAGCTAGTTCTTTTAGCTCAGTTCTTTTCCAGACAAGAATGTCTTGAGTTAAAGTATATCTTTAACCACCAATATGACATTTTTCGTTATTTTATTACAACAAACTGCACCAATACGACGCGTTTTCGAGTGATCCTCAACGTGCTGGCGTTTTGGAACAGTATTTATTCAAAAGAATGTAAGTTAAATACGTTGACGCGTTGATTCGTTTGCTAGAAAGCCTATCCACGCTTTTTCATAACAGACCAACTCTTAAAACCATTTCCAGACTTTCTAAAAATAAACTTACGTTGTTGAGACACCTTGACAAATAGTGTTGAATATATACGTTGAATAAGTTCAGTCCTGCCTGGCCTGGACGTCTTTTTTGCTTCTAAATCAAGAACTCGTCTCACATTGGGCGTTGATGAAGACGTATTAGGAAGTGCGTTTCGGAATTAATTCTTGCGAATACTTTAATCTCTCTCTTATCCACAGCCTAGTCCACACGAATGCAAAATTTTACACATTTATAAACAAAGTAACTTCGAGGCTAATGTATCCTGCGCTAAAGAAAAGTGTAGCCTCCAGTTCTCTCTAATTGAGGCGAATTTTAATGTTTTGAATCTCACGTTCGCCTGACGTGTTGTGCACAGTACGATTACGAAAGTCAATAGACAGCTCTTTCCGTCTTCGGCATTGCGTGTTACGTCAAAATGACGTCACGTTTGCAGGAAGTCTTGTGAGATGAGTGTTACCCACATTCCACACTCCTTACTAGTTGTTCAGTAGAGTCCGCAGCTCGTGGTCGTGCGGTAGCGTTCTCGCTTCCCTCACCCGTGTTCCCGGGTTCGATTCCCGGCGGGGTCAGGGATTTTCTCTGCCTCGTGATGACTGGGTGTTGTGTGATGTCCTTAGGTTAGGTAGGTTGAAGTAGTTCTAAGATCTAGGGGACTGATGACCATAGATGTTAAGTCCCATAGTGCTCATAGCCATTTTTTGTTCAGTAGAGCTCATAACGTAAGAAAAACAGGTTCACCTGTCCACTGCGCAACGCGTAATTATAAAATTGCTTGCGCCTACAACAGTTCAAGTGAGGACCATTTTTCAGAGACTGACTGCACGGTTCGGATACCAAACATTGTCAAGGACTCGCATGTTTTCTTGACAAAACGAGTGGAACACCAGGAACACGTTCGCACTCCTCGGCCCTGCATTATGGACGGAAACATTCGCGTGATACGAGATACTCTTGAACAAGATCGACGGGTGAGTGTATTCAAAACTGCAGAACAGATGAGAATAATACAGCTCCAAAAGACGAGACTCACCGATTCGAGGAGTTACACTGCTCCACGACAACGCCAGGCCCCACACTGCAGGTCTAACGATCTCAAAACTTAAAGAAATGCCCTGGAATTTACTTGATTATCCTGTCTACAGCGCAGATCTAACGGCCCGAGATTTTTATTTCTTTGGGCTGCCTAAAGAAGCTCTAGGAGGGTAACGATTTGAGGATGATCAGGGCGGTCAAGGAATTCGTTCACAATTGGCTCGTGAGAAAACCAAATGCATTGTAAGATGCTTCATTAAAAAAAACCTTCCTTCTCAATGGAAAAATATTAATTGTATTTGCCTTTTGTTTTTAAATAAAAATATTTTTTAAATATAGTCTTGTTTCTATTCGTACTTGCCGGCCCTTATGACCGAGCGGTTCTAGGCGCTTCATTCCGGGGCCGCGTTGCTGCTACGGTCGCAGGTTCGAATCCTGCCTCGGGCATGGATGTGGGTGCTGTCCTTAGGTTAGTTAGGTTTAAGTAGTTCTAAGTCTAGGGGGCTGATGACCTCAGATATTAAGTCCCATAGTGCTCAGAGCCATATGAAACATTTGTTCGTACTTGACCTGCTGACGTGGCAACGAATCGCAATTGCTAAATATGAATGGGTATTTGATATAAGCCCTGAACTGCATTCCCCCTCTCTCTGCCGATTTTTACCTCTCTATCTATGTCCATTTTCTCCACTACCCCCCCCCCCCCTCCCTTCCTGTCCTCTTACCCCTCTCTCTGACCTTGAGCCCTGTCCAATGTTATTGCAAACCAAACGTTGATTGGTCACTGTCATCACTTAAAATGGATGGTTAAATCGACCGTGATCATTCGTATACGGGGTATGAGAGAGACCTCTCCAGATGTTGGATCTGAGTTAATTGTAGCTTCAGTGGCGGTATTTCGCATAGGTTTAACCTGCGAATGGGTAGGATTACGAAGTTTCGGGAGATTAAAATTCCGTATTTGTATTCTAACATTTAGCAGTAAGTCATAAATACAACTTTCCTGTTTTCTGTAAAATGAGCAGTTAACAATTTTTGTTCGAAATTGTGTTTAAGGAAGAAGAATAAATATTTGTGAAACAATTTGTCTAATGCTTTACACGCTAGGATACTGTAGCTGAAATTGATTGACAGGAAGCAAACAGAACCGCACTTTTTCACAGTACAATACAGCATTTTCTTTCTCACCGTCGTTTTTAACAAAAGATCGGTACATTGCCGTTTCATAAATGTTTAGCCCGTGTCCGTCCGAATGTTCATTAGACTATCGTTTAAAAATCAGAAGTAAATCGGACACTGTCTTGAGAAATTTTAGTAACAACAATTCGCCTTTATACAGGGTGAACATTAATAAAACCTACAAACTGCAGGGACGGATTCTGACTGGAAATGCAGGAAGAAAGATCCTATGAACATGTTTCCGGAAATGCATCGTTGCCACGGTAGAAGGGGCTGACGAATGACAGTTCCTCTGACCACGTGCAGTGTGTTCCTTTGCGCTGCAGGCTGTGTGATTGACGTATCGTACTGTAAGTAGAAGAACGGTCCGGTACTCATATCGGGAACAAGCCGAGATAGAGTTTGGGTACGGCCAAGCAGATGGAAACGGTCGAGAGGCAGCATGGCTGTACCAAAACAAGTTCCCTCACCGACACCAACCACATCACACAATATTTCAAGTCCTTTTTGGGCGTTTGTCTTATCATTCTTGATATACATTAATGACTTACCATTCCACATTGATGAAGATGCAAAGTTAGTTCTTTTTGCTGATGATACAAGTATAGTAATAACATCCAAAAACCAAGAACTAAGTGATGTAATTGTAAATGATGTTTTTCGCAAAACTATTAAGTGGTTCTCAGCAAACGGACTCTCTTTAAATTTTGATAAGACACCGTATATACAGTTCCGTACAGTAAATGGTACAACTCCAGTAATAAATATAGCTTTGAACAGAAGTCTGTAGCTAAGGTAGAATATTCAAAATTTTTAGGTGTGTCCATTGATGAGAGGTTAAACTGGAAGCAACACATTGATGGTCTGCTGAAACGTCTGAGTTAAGCTACGTATGCTATTAGGGTTATTGCAAATTTTGGTGATAAGAATCTCAGTAAATTAGCTTACTATACCTACTTTCATTCATTGCTTTCGTATGGCATCATATTCTGGGGTAATTCATCGTTGAGTAGAAAACTATTCATTGCTCAAAAACGTGTAATCAGAATAATTGCTGCAACCCACCCACGGTCATCCTGCAGACATCTATTTAAGGATCTAGGGATCCTCACAGTAACCTCACAGTATATATTGTAACAATTGTTATACTAAATGTAACACTTCTGTCACTAAATGTAACTGGGTTTTCTCTTTTGATGCTGTCAATTGTCAGCATGATGAGCATTCTAAAGCATTCTGTCAGGGTGAAAATATTAAATAAATTAACTTTCCTCTCTTAACAACATGTGGGCAGGGTGGGTTCTTCCTTGGCTCGGGTATGAGGTAGAATGAAACAGCATTTTTACATAAGATAACTTTTATTGAAAGTTTCGTACAACTGTATCTTACTGGATGTTCTGGTTCGAAGAACGGCAGCTGTGTCGTTTGCATAGCCTTCTGCTGCGGCAGCGGCGGCGGCGGCGGCGGCGTCTAATTACGCGTAGCGGTGTGTATCTCGTGTCGCCGTCTCGCCCAGCTGACCGGAGACGCGCAGCGCGAGGTGGCCCGTTTAATTATTGCGAGCGAAGTCGTGCATCAGATGGTGATACCTTGGATGTGGCGTCCCAGTGTTTCTCTTCTCTAAGCGGCCGCGTGTGTTGTGCGTCGGCCAGCGGAGTGGCGCGGCGGGTAAGGCCAGTGTCCCGGACTCGAACAACGGACTCCCGCTTGCCAGTCTTCGGCTGTCAGATCTTCATCCCAGCTCACACGTGACTGCTGATGTGAGGCCGTCTCCTTCCCGTCCTCACGAGTCACCCGGGTGCGTAAAATCAGACTTCAAATACCTTTTAACTTCTGTCTTCTGGCGCTGAGGCTGCTGCTTGCTATTCCATTACAGCGGCGGACTTGGTGCGTCTGTGCATGATGTAGTCTCTTCTTGCATGACAGTCTTCAGCACCGAAACTGACTTAAAACAACTGCTACGCTTCTTCACTCTTCGTCTTCTTCGTCGCTCGTCTCCGTCTTCGTCTCCGTCTTCGTCTTCGTCTCACCGCGTCTCGCGTATTTATTCACTTCAGTTCACTGGAGGTGAACGACTTCACGGCCATTGCCTCTTCTGTCACGTTGAAAAGCTTCTCGAAGAATCTTCTTAACGTCGGTCATTGGCTCTTGGGATGTAGGCGAGGGCCTTTGCTCACATGTGACAACTGAGAAACACGTGAGCCTGTCATTGCCTCTTCTGTCACGTTGAAAAGCTTCTCGAAGAATCTTCTTAACGTTGGTCATTGACTCTTGGGATGTAGGCGAGGGCCTTTGCTCACATGCGACAACTGAGAAACACGTGAGCCGGTCGGGCGATGCCCTGACGGCTGAATCGACAGCGCCCGCTTATGTGGAACTTGCTGACTTCACTTCTGTTCTGCTGTTCTGCCCGCTGAATGCCACTCTCTAAACTAAACCAAGTTTTTCATTTATATTCTAATTTGTACTTCACTTTGATTTCACTAATTTATTTACTTAAGTACCACTCAACAATATAATCACTTATGACATTTGTTGTTAATAATCCAACCCAGTTCAAAAGTAATAGCTGTGTGCATAGCTATAACACCAGGAGAAAGGATGATCTTCGCTATGCAGGGTTAAATCTTACTTCGGCACAGAAAGGGGTAAATTATGCTGCCACAAAAGTCTTTGGTCACCTACCAAACAGCATCAAAAGTCTGACAGATAGCCAACTAACATTTAAAAATAAATTAAAATAATTTCTAGATGACAACTCCTTCTACTCATTGGCTGAATTTTTAGACATAAATTAAGGGTAAAAAAACAAAAAAAACTCAAACATTATTGTCATGCAATATTTTGTATAATGTAATATCTTGTACAGACATATTTTATTAACCTGACACGTTCCACATCATTACGAAGTGTCGTATTAATGATCTATGGAACAAGTATTAATCTAATCTAATCTAATCTAACGGGTCTTTTCAGACAGACGAAGGTACAAGGAGGCGGTGGATTGTGCGTTCACCAGACCTGGAGGACCGGCTTCTACAGGATATTGAGATGAACCCTAGTGCAACTTCCCGGCAAGTGGTCCGCCAAAATGGTGTAAGCCAAACTACGATTCTGTGTATCCTGCATGACAGCCACTACTATCCCCATCACCCGCAGTCCGATGGAGGAAACACTGAATATCTGTTGTGACATGGATTCAATGCAGCTCTATACTTGACTATCGTGTAAAAATTTGAAGTAGATCTGTCATTAACTTATCGAGATTTTTGGCAACAACATTTCCGCTTGATATATATATATATATATATATATATATATATATATATATATATATATATATATATATATATGGTGTTACAAAAAGGTACGGCCAAACTTTCAGGAAACATTCCTCATACACAAAGAAAGAAAATATGTTATGTGGACATGTGTCCGGAAACGCTTACTTTCCACGTTAGAGCTCATTTTATTACTTCTCTTCAAATCACATTCATCATGGAATGGAAACACACAGCAACAAACACTTCAAACACTTTGTTACAGGAAATGTTCAAAATGTCCTCCGTTAGCACATGCATCCACTCTCCGTCGCATGGAATCCCTGATGCGCTGATGCAGCCCTGGAGAATGGCGTATTGTATCACAGCCGTCCACAATACGACCACGAAGAGTCTCTACATTTGGTACCGGGGTTGCATAGACAAGAGCTTTCAAATGCTCCCATAAATGAAAGTCAAGAGGGTTGATGTCAGGAGAGCGTGGAGGCCATGGAAGTGGCCGCCCCTACCAATCCATCGGTCACCGAATCTGTTGTTGAGAAGCGTACGAACACTTCGACTGAAATGTGCAGGAGCTCCATCGTGCATGAACCACATGTTGTGTCGTACTTGTAAAGGCACATGTCCTAGCAGCACAGGTAGAGTATCCCGTATGAAATCATGATAACGTGCTCCATTGAGCGTAGGTGGAAGAACGAAACTAAAATGAGCTCTAACATGGAAACTAAGCGTTTCCGGACACATGTCCACATAACATCTTTTCTTTATTTGTGTGTGAGGAATGTTTCCTGAAAGTTTGGCCGTACCTTTTTGTAACACCATATATATATATATGTTTAGTCTACATTTTTGCGAATAGTCACTGGAGTGCCTTATACAAAATGTAAATCGGTCACATATTCATAAAGTTTTTTAACAAATATAAACAACAATTTGTCCTTATATAGTAGTATAGATTTATGCAGACATACACCTGCAAACTAACAACAAATTAACTACATTACCTTATTCTTTGCGTGTGATAGTGAAAGATATATTACTATTCCTGGTAGAACTGTTCATATGATGGGTAGTGTTGCTATCACATTGTGATCAAAAAGAGACGGTAAATACGCAGAGAAATAAGGTTTAATGTCGAATCACTACGGGTTCTCTCTCGGCGCTGTGAGCAATAGTCGTTTGAAGCGTAAGTTGAAGACCTCGGCCAAGCATAGGCTTTGCGGCGAGCCGAAGCAAATAAATCTTTTGATAGCCTTAGCAGGGAAACGCGGCAGCGAGCAACCAGTCGGAAGAGATACAGGGGGTGGCGGAGAAGTCCAGGCGCCTCTAGGGATCTTTACTGTAACAGCCTGTGGCGTGGAGGCGGACTTCCAGCAGCGAGAAGAAGAAAGCTCTCACTTATGACGTTATGCCAAAACAGAGCCAGCAAGATAGAGTCCTGCGTGTGTAAAATTAGAGGAGTACTTTAATGGGGAAAACACCGGCAAATAGAGTCTGTCTCTTCTAAAATTTTTTGTTTATTTAAGAAGCAATCACATGTTTATGACACAGTCATAACCGGTTTCAACCATACAACGACCATCTTCAGATTGTAAAGGCGGCATACACTGAACACAGGTTCATGCGTTGACAATGCATGAACCTGTGTTCAGTGTATGCCGCCTTTAGAATCTGAAGATGGTCATTGTATGGCCAAAACCGGTTATGACTGTGTCATAAACATGTGATTGCGTCTTAAATAAACAAAAAAATTTACAAAACAATCAATCACGCACTCCATAGACAAAATGTCGTTTTTTCTAGAGTCTGTCTCTGTCCTAGTCATTTGGAGATTCACTAAGTCTGCAATACGTACAAACTGTGGAGAAACGGCTGTACCGTAGAAAAGGGGGGGGGGGTGTGAGTGCTGGTCCCTGCAACACAAAAAATGATATTATATTTATTCTCGATCACCTTTAGAATCGACGTCATCCAGGCGATACACGATACTACATTCAGTATTTTGAGATAAGAAAGCAGTGGTTGAATAATAAGGCTGTACAAGGTTTTGAATAGGTGATGGATGTAACTGTTCCGTCGCTCTTTCAACCATTCTTCTGATTGATGTTTCGTCTGGCACAAATTCCTCTCCTTTGCTAATCTCTTAATCGCAGATTTGCACTTGCACCCAATGTATCAATCGTTGTTTATTGGCTACATTCCCATCTCTGACTTCCCCTCTAGTCTCTGTCTTCCTCCATGGCTCCCTCTAGTACCATGGATGTTATTCCCTGATGTCTTACCACACTGGCAGACGTATATGTTAGTGTACCATCCACGTTAACATGACGTTATTAAAAACCTAACACAAAGTTTACTTTGACTTTCCTGCAATAGCAGACAGTGCACATACTCTGCGTAAAGTACTGGAGATAACAGTGCTGGAGATGGCAGTAAACAGATGGAAATACAAGGGAAATTTACACCACTTATTCAGACCACCACAATAAAAGGAAAGTGATGAAGTTTGTAATCAAAGATTGCCTTTACTGAAAACAGCAGATCGTATAAAAGTACTTAAGAACTGTATGGCATGTATTGTAAATACCCAAAAGCAGGGAACAACCTGGCTAAAGACAGAAGTTACAGCCTTAGAAGTGATCTGGATGGAGTAGGAGTAGCAACTTCACACACAAGTGTTAGTTTTGTACAGGTCACACAGCACCATGACAAGTCCTGGATTAACACTACTGTGAGCCATGTGAACACGGAATTGAACTGGCTGCTGCTGACTGAAATGAAAACTCATTATTGTCCAGTGTCTGTTGCCACATTTGGGAGATGGTAATATACCAGAAATACCCTATACCTGAGTAAGGGGGAGAAAAGTTGCCTGAGATTCTTGCATAAAATGCATGGGATGGGGGGTGGGGGGGTGGGGGAGGACTGTTACACAAATCAAGATCCCTGTGGTTACTAGCACCAGACAGGTAGCTTTCATAGGTGAGAGCAAGGATCAGGCATCCCAATGTGATAATTGTTGAAACAACAGAAGAGCCCAAAGAATGATCAAGAATGAAAAGGAAAGTATAGGTAGCTTATTTCACGTCAATATTAGGGGACTGAGTAAAAAGTAAAAGAAGTTCTTGTCTTTTTTGAAAATTTAGAGATTTCTGGAAAGATTGACATCCTTTGCCTAAATGAGCATGACATAGCCACAACCTTAGAGAAATTCAATATAAAAGATTACATTATAGCATCTTACTCATGTGAAAGTAACATGGGAAAAAGATGAATAGTTAAATAAATTGCAATAGGACACATATGCAAGAGCACTGAAAAATGTGATCAGAACACAGAAGTATACACTTATGAATTAATACTGAAAAATAATTCACTTTCAGTTGTAACTGTGTAGAGACGCCTACTGAGAAAATTTTGAACTGTATATGAAGCATATGGATTCTGAACTGCCAGACAGCAGCAAGCAGTTAATAGTCTGTAGTGATTCCAGTGTAAAATTTCTAAGGTATTCTGATAGGGAAAACGATCTGGAAACCAATTTTTGTGTCCTGTGATTTGATCTCTGTGAATTTCCAACATGAGTTTCTCCAGTGTATTGTGGTGAATACTACTGGTGTGCCTCTATCAATTGATGTACATGGCCAAGTTAATAAGTTGTGGTAGTGATGTTTTAGTGAATTATGTTGAAGTAAATTCTATTAATTAATTGGTTATTAGTGACTTTCACCCAAAGAAATGGTGGAGACACTTGTTCTTATCGATGGTGGAGGTCATATAGTTCTGGATTAAGGTGTTGTTAGGGACTGAAAGCAGAAAGAGAGAGCAGAGTATGATGTAAATGACTGGGTGTCTCATGAAAATGTATATAAAATGTTAATACAATAAGAATTTGATAAATTAAAACTTAAAGTTCTTAGGAATATTGAGGAGTTAAGTGGTTGGAAGGTGGAATATTTAATCGTATGTTTCAGAGAGATGCAGAAATTTAGCGTAGGAACGTGTATAAGAATGTGTCTGTTATAGAAAGGAAAAGTAGCTTTAGGTGCAGCTAATTTATTGAAAGTAACTAATTTAAACTGGTCATACATAGAGAAAGTTCATCCAGTTATTGTAGTGAAAGTGGGGGAAGTAGAAAAATTCAGTGGATCTAATTCGTTAGCTGTGTCTGAACATTAATTATGGCAAATAAGAAACAAGGATCTGCTAGAACCACTTGTAACTGTTGTTAAAATAAAAACAGCATCTGGGACATGCACTGAACTAATAAAATGTGGAATATTGTTAGATTTTAAGATTAACCACCACAGTTGCAATGTTAGTGGTTTCATTCTTTCTGGTTTGGCGATAAACATTACTTTAGCACTGGATTTTTCGTATTAATATGAGTTCAATGTTATTGTTACAAACAGAATTGTGGAATTTGATGCTAGGGACACAGCAAAGGTACAAAATTTAAAAAGTAGTTGACAGGGACAACTTAATGGCAGATCTAAATAGGGAAACTAAAGATAATGAGAAAATGTTATCTCCAGAGCAATTAGCTACTAAATAAGGTGTGATGCAACATTTGTGAGAAGAAAAGAGGACACAGTTTGTTGAAAAATAATGTAAATACAACATGTTTTCTGGTACACTTTTGGATGTGGTTAATTTTGAGTATTCTTTAAAAGTGGTGTCACATGAAGATATGAAATTAAAATCCTTTCGTATTGTAATGGCAGACAAGGAAGTAGTTAGGGCCAGAATTCAAAAAATGATAGATTGAAAGTTAATAGACAGGAGTGAATACTGCAGTCTAGTTGTGATTGTTAAAAATAAAGATGGATGTATGAGCATTGTTTTGGATGCTAAGAAACTTAACAAAATAATTGAAAAGAACAACAGAATGTATATGAATTACTTCCACATTTCAGTAATGTAAAGACTGACTAGTGCAGACTTTTTGATGCCGAAGACACTATTAATTAAGGAAAATTGAAATTACACAGCTTTCCTATTTGAAGAAAGGGCATATATGTTTAGGGTGGTTCCACTCAGATTTATGTCATCAGTAGCTGCATTCAACAGAGTATCGAATCATGTTGTTGGGTCTGAGTTGTTGAGAAAACTGATTGCATATAATTTTGACATATTAGTAACCAGAAACACATGGTGCCCATATGAACAATGGCAGACGTTAGAGGAGGTGTTCAAAGCATTGCATAGTGGAGGCATGAACTCTAGGCTTTGCAAAAGTGAATTTGTAGTCACAGAATTGACATTTTAGAACATCACTTAACTTTCACTAGTAGAAAATAAATGCATTTGCCGTTTGTAAGAAAATCTAAGAACAGGAAACAAATAATGTAATTTTTTAGATTACATACCTTCTACCAGAAGTTCATCAATGACTGTGGCTTAAACCCATGTAACCTGTAGAGATTATTGAATAAGAATGTTACCTGGAGTTGGACATCTGAGTGTAATGAGGAATTTGAAGCCATGAAGAGCAGCTTATGCAATAGTAAAGTGCTGTATTATCCTCACATGTCCTTACATTTTCGTATTGATCCTGATATGTCAGATTATTGTGTGCAAACAGTATAGTTTGAAGAGAAAATAATGAAAGGTGTGATGGAGCCTAGAGCCATAGTTCCAGCCAGTTGGATGCCATCTAAGCATTAAACTATGTTTGGTATTTTGGAAAAGAGCTACTGGCTTTGTTTTTTTGGATTCCATAATTTTATGATTTATCTTGAGGATATGGAATAAGTTATCTTCGCAGACCACCAATATTTCAGCTACTGTCAAGAATTCAAGTTGCCAAGAGTTCGATTTATCTAATTAGCTACATTTCTTCAACACTTTAGGTATAATACCATGTACACCAAAGAAACAGAGGACAGTGTGGTAGACGCTCTGTCTCATTTACCAATAGATGAGGAAGAGTGTGAGGAAGAAATAGGGAAGAAGGGATTTCATATAAAGAATATAAAAGGTGTAGGGAAGATAAGGAGGTGAAATCAGACTGCAAGGATATACACAAACTGCAAAAAGGGGGATACATTAAAATTCATTAAGGTTAATTCTGAATGGAAGGGGTATGATAAAATTCAGCAATGTTATAAGATTTATAAGGGTTTACAATTTAGCCAAAAAACATTTGTTCAGGAGGACTGGAAGTTGTTTCTCCCAGATGATCGTGTAGAGTCATCAATTATCTATGTTGATCAAAATTACAGGAACTATGAAGCACAAAAGTGCTTGCAAGTAGTACAAGAATATTCAGTCATTAGTAACAAGCCTAGTAGACTAGCTAGACAGTTGATAACTTGTGACAGACATCAATGGCAAAAGTTTAGCACAGAGGTAATTCAGGGAAAAATGCTGAAATTCATCCCCAGTGGTACAGTAGCGTTACTGACAGCTGAGCTAACTGAACCAACACCAGAAAGTTATGATTGGCTAAAATGACTTTTGTTAACAGCACATGTGTTCTCAAAATATGTCTGTTTGTAACTGTTGAGGATAACCACCAGTAAGTGTTTTACTAATAATCCAGAAAATACTACATGGTGAACATAAAAATGACAGAAAAGATAATGTCAGATCATGGAGCACAACAATTTGTCTCTGGAATGTTGGACAAATTCATAGAGAGAACAGATATTAGACATACATGGATGTTGGTGTACCACCCAGCAAGCATTTCTGCTGAGAGGTACGTACATGTAAAAACTGGATAGGCTTTTCAAAACCTACTGCAGCAACAATCACCATAACTGGTTGGGATATGTGTGCTCGAAGACCTTGTGAACACAGTTAAAAGTGGTGACAATGGTTTTATTCTGTGTGAATCTGTGGAAGACTACAAACTTAATAGAAAGTGCGGAACTTGCCCCAGCATTTTATTGGCCAATCAAGAAAGACAGTTGTTAGTTAAACAACAGACAGAAAGGAAGGGTTTTGCAGGAAAGAAAAGGCATGGTAGTCCATATATAATGATAAAGTTTAAATGGGGGCTTAAAGTATTACTTAGAACAAAAAAAAATGAAGTGACATTGATGAGGAAATTAAGAAATTATTTGAGTGCAAAAATAGGGCATTTGAAATAGCTGAGAACTAACACCCTAATGCCTGTAGATTGGTCCACCTGATATCTGCGAAACCTTCCTGTCTGCAGAATATAACCAACCTGAGGTTGTGCATTGATGAAGAAATGTAAAAATATTTTCACTCAAGTTCACATTTACTATATATCTCATTTTGGTGTTACTTTGGCCTTTTGTCATTAACATAGGCCCTACATCACGAATATGGAGTAATCAAGGCACTATGCATTCATAATGTGTGAAGAACCATCTAGAAGATAGTGAATTCCATGAAATAATTCTGTGTTGCCACCACTGGACTCAGTGTTGACCATAGAAATTTTAGTAGTTATTATGTCGCAACAACTTCTGCCTAAAGGGTTCATGTCAGTTAATCTAAAAAAACAGGTGAGCGTAATTTTGCATTCTGTTAGTATTAGGTAATAAGGTGAGAAACTGTCATTTGTATGCAATACAATTTAGATAATATATTCAGCACTGCTGTAAAATGATGTATGTTGCCGAAAAATATGGACCAAAATTAAGATGAGGTTGTGTTGGAGTGTAATAGTCATTCTGGAAGTTGATCTGGTGTGCAAGATAATGTCCAGTACCACAAAATGTTGAAAGATAAATTAGCAGTTTGATAATATTCCACAGTTTTATATGATAAAGATGAACATTAAACAATTGGGACTGAGGTGAGTGATGAAAGTGCTAAAATAAACTGTATGACAAAGAAAAAGTCCTACTGCAAACAGCCAGAGCAAAACAGATAAAATATTTTATACTCAGGAGGATTTGATAGGAATTATGAGTCAAACATGATTAAAAAACATGGTTATTTTCTAGTACCAGAGCTTCAGAAACTTATATAATAAGACGCATCTCCAAACTATACAGTATCCTTAACATATGATATATTCACTTTGCAAATAGTTACTATAAAGTAACATGTAATTTAAAAATCTCATAGTCAGTTGGTGAAATATACTAAACATGTATATTTACTGTATCATTTTCTGAATAATGTTCAATATTCACTGTTCCTGTCTTCAAAAATTACTGTTTTATTTGTTCGTCGTGCTCCTGAACACCTACTCCAGAGACATTGCGATTATTTTGTCCCACTATTACATTACACATTTTCAAGAAGGTATGATCGAGTTGGTCAAAGTACCCTGAGGTTAGGTAACATTGACCCACGTTTTTTAATTCTACCACAGCAACAGGTGTAACGTATTTCGCTTAATATTTTTAATTGATTGTACAAGTCTTTGACAATACTACAAAACTGTATCTGAAAATTAGCCTCTACTACTATCATTTGTTTCTTTGCCACACATACTAAACAGTCAAAAATTAGACCAAAGTAACGCCAGTTTGTGGTATGTATATTGTGTGATACAGCGAACAAAAGAAATGAGAATCGTATTTGAATGAGTATGGAAAACAGAAAGTGAGCAAAATAATGGCTTTAGTTTCCTTAATATTACAAGCAATTGTGTCATGTGTGAGTGAAAATTTTGGGGCATTTTATTTGTATCATTATATGGGGGAGTATATACAGATAGCAGGATTTTATTAATGAAGCTGATGATCAAGTGTGATGTAAGAATGGAACATGGAGTTCGAATCTGGCCCATGGGGGCGGGTTGAATACCCATAATTTCAGTACAAATTTCATTTTGTCAAAGGAATATGTAAGCTGATTTATTTTTCATTATTATACTGTATGGATGTTCAGTTTTGTAATCAGAATTGAGGTGTGCATTGGATCTGGGATTAGGTTAGGTCATTTGTGAGCGTCTTTTTATCTGAGGAATCTAGAGTTAATTTGTTTATTCAACTGATGCTAATTATATTTCATTGGTATTTAGTGAATTGCAAACAACTTAAATCAGAATTTAGATTGAATACATTAAAATATTGAATTTTCTCATCTTCAGAGTACTACAGGGCGATCTGTTTTAATTTTTAAAAACCATTTAAAAGCCAAGATCACATACATTTTTAATAAATTACAGACAACCATTTGCAGCAGTCATTACTGTACTCTTCAGGCCTTTTTTGTTATAAAACATTTTCAACTGACACTGAAACTCATTCAGAAGACGTCATGTGGAGATAGCTCTGCACTGTATAAACGTTTGTCATCACAGAGTGAATCCACATTCAGTCCACATTCACTGTGGATTCTGATTCCGATGACGAACGTTTATAATCTGTGAAGTTTTATCTACATAACATCTTGTGCGTGAAGTTCAGTGTAAAACAATCATGTTTTATGTGAAAAAGATGTTAAAGACCTGAAGAGGACTGCAATGACTCTTGAAAATGGCTGTCTGAAATTTAAAAAAACATGTGATCTTGGCTTTTTAATGGTTTTTAACATCAAATCTTTCACCAGATGTCATGAATATGTGCTGTTGCTTTTCTTCAGAGAAGCGGCCGCGAAGGGCGTCTGACTCCAGAGAAGAGGCCTATTATCAAGCTTCGGGGCTTACAACATCGGTTCTATTACTGAGAAGGATTTGTCCGATCCACACTCGTTTGAACAACAAAGCATCATGGAATGTCGTCACAAAAAGGACACTACTCCAGTTAGTACCTCTTTGAGGGAATCTACCACTCTTAGGAGTGCAATCTGGCCTATGGATTCTGGGCAGCCTGAACCTAAATGCTCTGAAGACACAACAACGCATACAAAATTCAAGACAAAACAGAATTACTATTTTGGGACTTTGAACGTCAATTATCTATTGAATGTTGGGAAACACAAAGAGTTGACGATCATGATGGGCAAACATGACATAACCATCTTGGCCATTCGAGAAACCAGATACCTAGAGGAAGACACAAAGGGCACTGAAGGTTACAGGACTTATAAAGGCAAAATGGCAGTCAAAATAGGTAAGAACATACCTGTACTTGGCACAGCTTTTTTTGTTCTTAAGGAGGTTGTCAGTTCAATCGCGGAGTTCTTCAGCCATTCTGAGAGACTTTCTATCCTAACACTCAGCTATGGTAACAAAGATACGCACTGATCAATGTGCTTGCACCAATTATTGAAGACAACAGACATAATCTCGAGAAAGTTGAACAGTTTTGGGACCTTCTTGAAGAAAGGTTAGAGAAAATACCGTCTAAGAACATAAGGAACCTACTAGGTGACTTTAAGGCTCAGCTGGGAATAAAACTGCAATTCAAATCAACAATTGGAATGTACCCTGCTCGCAAGATGACTAACAGAAATGGTATAATAACTCGTCACTCTGTGTCGATCCTTCAATCTTCAGATAATGTCAACATTTTACAAACACAATCCAAGTAAACAAAAGACTTGGCGATCACCAGGCAATGTGTGTGGAGAGAAACAAATTGATCATGTAGCAATCTCTAGGAGAGCTATTAAGGAAATAATGAATGTTGAAGTACAGAGAGGTGCCAATTTTAACTCAGATCATTACCTCTCCAAGATCAAAATGAATTTCATTCCTCTCAATAAGGCCTGAAAACCGGAAATAAAATTCATAAATATGACGTTGCGAAGGTGAAAATCAAAGAAAACGTTTTGGAACAATACCAAGAGCAACCTGCATTCGAATTTCATAAATGGACGGACATCTCCTCCATGATCCAAGTCAGCTAATACTACAATCCTGACAGTTAAAAAGACAAAGCATAGATGGTGGAATGAGGTTTGTGATGAGTTGGTAGCCCAGAGAACAAATGCCTGGAAAAAGTGGAACTCGACCTGGAGACCGGAAGATTTTGATGTATTCCGTGAAGTTCGAAAATATGTAGCCAGAACTTTACGAAGGGCTAAGCGATTGTATGAGAAACAGCACTCATAACAGATCAATCAGGATAAACAGTGCAGAGACTTCTTTCAGACGTTCAAGTCAGATATGAAAGGATACCAACCCACTAGCCTTTGTTTTAGAGACGAAATTGGAAAGCTCGGCCCGACCAACAGAGGAAACTGCACGATCATGTCTCGTTACTTTGAAAACCTACTTGATTGTGATGAACCGAAAGAAAGATTCCCTGTATGTACCCCAGCCCACAAACTACCCAAGTCATCTCCACCTGGTAAAGAGGAGATCAAAGGCATCATCAACAACCTTAAGAATAATAAGGCAGCTGGAGAGGATTCAATAATGGTGGAACTACTGAAGCTGGCAAATAATGAAACTCTTGATGTACAAGTCCAACTTTTTGAGGAGGTCTGGAGAACTGGGATGATACCAACTGAATAGCAGTCAACTCTAATCCATCCTCTACACAAAAAAGGGCGATAAAAAGAATGTCGGAAACCATAAGGGCATCTCATTAGTATCTGTTCCATATAAGATTCTCTCCAAAGCACTACAGTACATAATAGAAGGTCATTTTGACCAACTAATTGAAGAATATCAAGCTGATTTTCGAAAGGGCCGTTCTTGCCCATGACAGATCTTTAAGCTGAAGAACATCATCAGGTACAAAAATACTGGAGGAAATAACTATGTGGTCGTGTTTGTTGATTTTCAGAAGGCATATGACTCCATCGACCAGGAGGCACTAATGAATATTTTGGAAGAGTTTGTGGTGGATGATACGTCAAGAAAACTGATCAAACAAACTCTCACTAACACAGTGTCAAAAATAAGATTTTTGGTGGGATTTCAGAACTCTGTACAATCAGAACGGCTGGAAGACAAGGAGATGGACTGTCCCCACTCCTTTTCAACTACGACTTGGAAAAGGTCATGCGAGAGTGGAGAAAGTTGTTAGCCCAAGAAGAAACAAATGAAGAGCGGATCAGACTTGGTCCTAAGAACAAAAGGATGTACATTGACTCCTTGGCCTTTGCGGATGACATGGCCATTTTTGCTAACAACATATAGATTCAGCAGTCAGCAAGATCAATAGGCTTTCAGAAATTGCTGAAAAAATTGGATTCCAAATCTATATTCAAAAGACAAAGTACATGAAGAACATCTGTGGTGGACCTGAATAGATGATCACCAATCTGGGAAAAATCGGTCGAGTTAAGAATTTCAGGTATCTCGGTGAAGTCGCCCTGGAGATTGGATTAGAAGAAGAAGCAGTTAATGTCAGGATGAGGAAGTTAGACCAGGCATACCAACTGACAAAGAATACCTATAGTAAAAAGTCTATGAGTATAGGGGCCAAGTTCTGACATTATAATACAGTTGTAAAATCTGCGGGCTTACATGCGTCCCAAACTTTGACCATGAATAGACAAGTTCAAGCTGAGCGACTGGGAAAGTGAGAACTTAGGATATTAAGTAAAATCATAGATAATAGAAAGGTTGATGGAAAATGGCGAATGAGAGCAAATGAGGACTTGCACAGCAGGACAGAACCTATCAGAGCATCCATTAAGAAGAGATGATTCTTATTTTACGGTCATCCCATGAGGATGAACGGTGACCGACTAACAAAAAGAATATGGAGTTTCATCACATCTAAGAAAACAAAGTCAAGTTGGTTCGAAGAATGTGAAAAGCTGTTAGTCAGATTGGTATCTCAGAGAGAGAAATTCCTGACAGGAACAAATTTAGAAGATTGGTGAACAATTACCATGCTTTTAAAGTGGCATCAATGTCCAAAAGTCGGAGAGGAACTTTGTCTGAAGCACATAGACAGGAATTTCTTGGTGGGCTCAGCAGATACTGGCAGGGAGTCAAAGCTGGAACAAAAACAAGACCTAGACGCTAAAATGAAATTGGTTGTTACCACTCGCTCCACAGAGGCTCAACTCGATAGTAAAAAAAAGATAAAGAATTTGCAAAGAACAGCAATGTACAGATAAGAGGCCTTGTGAGCCCAGATGTGCCAACATGAACTTTTGTGAATCTGTTATTAACAGTAGAGCCACGGAAGCGCACACCTCTGGCCCGTCTTCCATTCACGCCACAGAATCAGGCGCGGCCCGACTGGTGCCGTCAGAGAATCACTTGGAAGATTGAATGGCGCGTCATGGTCTTCAGTGATGGAAGCAGATTCCGCCTGTGCACAAGTGACGGTCGTTCGAGCGTACGAGATAGACCTGGTGAGCGCTGTCTCGTACAGTGCATTCGTCCAAGACACGTTGACCGCACCGCAGGCCATAAGATACAACATTTTTAGTGTTGGAAGCGTTGATAACCAGTACTCGGTAGTTGTAGAATCTTGTTAAACGCGTTCTTTTGCAGTTCTTGCAACACGAACGTGATGTGTTGCTCCAACAGAAAACGCTCCCCTACACAATGCCCATAAATCTCGACGTGCGTTGCTAGGCGTGCGTTGCTAGACGTGCAGCAAATTCCCTGGCCGGCACGATCTCCCGACTTGTCTTCAATCGTGCATTTATGGGATATGATGGGACAAGAAACGACGTGGTCGACTTATCAACCAACAACCCTTACAGAACTACCGCGAACAGAAGGTCGAAATTCTAAACCTAGTTTTCAAAAAACCGTTTACGGTAGAGGACTGCAGCACCGTTCCACCTTTCAATTATCGAACAAACGCAAGGATGGCTGACGTAGTGTTTAGTGTATCTGGGATTGTAAAACAGTTAAGAACCTAAGACGCCAGGAAGGTATCTGGCTCAGACGGTATTCCCATTCTTATCCATCAGAGATCATTGGAACAGCGGAAAGTTCCACGGGACTGGAAGAAGGCCCAGATCATAGCAATCTATAAAAAGGGTAGAAAATCGGACGCACACATTTACCGGCCAATTTCACTGACATCGATTTGTTGTAGAATCATGGAACATATTTTGTGTTCAGACATAATGACCTTTCTAGACTCTTGAGATGCTCATCTGCAGAAACCAGCACGGTTTTAGGAAACAGTGGTCATGCGAGACACAGCTGGCCCTCTTTGTTCACGACATACAATAGGCTCTAAATACCGGCTTCCAGGTTGATGCCATATTCCTCGACTTCCGAAAAGCGTTCAGCTCAGTTCCGCACTGTCGCTTGCTCCAAAAAGTGCGCGCTTACGGTCTAACCGGTGACATAGGGGTTTGGATAGGAAGTTTTCTAACAGAGAGCAGTATGTCGTCCTGAATGGGGAAACTTCAACAGAAACAAGCGTAATATCAGGTGTGCCCCAGGGCAGCGTATTAGATCCGCAGCTTTTTACGATTTACATAAACGATCTGGTTGATGGTATTGACAGCAGCATTAGACTGTTTGCCGATGATGCTGTAGTCTACAGGTTCAGATGGCTCTGGGCACTATGGGACTTAACTGCTAAGGCCATCAGTCCCCTAGAACTTAGAACTACATAAACCTAACTAACCTAAGGACATCACAGACATCCATGCTCGAGGCAGGATTCGAACCTGCGACCGTAGCGGTAACGCGATTCCAGACTGAAGCGCCTAGAACCGCTCGGCCACTCCAGCCGGCGTAGTCTACAGGAAAGAGTATCACACGGAAGTTGTGAACAAATCAGTGCGGATTTGCAGAAAATAAATACGTGGTGTAATGACTGGCAGTTATCTCTCAATATTAGTGTAACCAACTGCGTATAACAAAGCGAAAATCCCCATTAATATACGAGTACAAAATAAATGCCCAGTCTTTGGAAGCGGTAACGTCCGTCAAGTATCTGGGGTGACTGTTCGAAATGATCTCAAATGGAACGATCAGATTACACAAGTAACGGGTAAGGCGAACTCTAGTTCGCGGCTTACTGGTAGAATCCTGAAGCGATGCAGTCCTTCAGCAAAGGAAATTGTTTACAATACTTAATTTCATCCAGTCGCCGGCCAGAGTGGCCGTGCGGTTCTAGGCGCTATAGTCTGGAGCCGAGCGATCGCTACGGTCGCAAGTTCGAATCCTGCCTCGGGCATGGATGTGTGTGATGTCCTTAGGTTACTTAGGTTTAATTAGTTCTGTGTTCTAGGCGACTGATGACCTCAGAAGTTAAGTCGCATAGTGCTCAGAGCTAGTTGAACCATCATCCAGTCTTAGAGTATTGTTCGTCTGTATGGGACCCTTACCAGTTGGGTCTGATCCAAGAGATTGAGAAGGTCCAAAGAAGAGCGGCAAGATTCGTGACTGGTACATTTAGCCATCGCGAGAGCGTTACAAATCTCACAGAAAGTTTGAAGTGGGACACACTTGCAGACAGACGACGCGCTAAACGGAAGGGGCTGCTCACCAAATTCCAAAATCCGATTTCCCTGAGGACGTAGAGCAGATATTATTACCATCAACTTTCAAATCGCGCAATGATCACCATTGAAAGATACGGAAAATTAAAGTTCGTACTGAGGCTTTCAGAAGTCGTTTTTTCCTCGCGCGATCCGCAAGTGGAACAGAAGGGGGAAATATGACTTTGGCGCGAACAGTGCCCTCCGCCAAACACCGCTTGGTGGCTAGCGAAGTACATACGTAGATGTAGATGAACTACGTGAACTGGTCGAGCAGTCATGGCATAATGTATCCCAGAAAAGTATTCGCCAACTGTACGATCAATTGGATACTAGAGCCAACGCCTGCATTACCGCAAGTTGAGGCTGCACGACGTAATAATATGGGTGTTTCAGCACGCTGCCTGTTACCTCAGAACCGCTTGTACTATTGGTCTGTAAATGTAATAATTTCATGTACTCCGTATGCACTGTTGCAACAATAAATCATGAGTGAATTGCAGATCTCTAAAAGGATGCACTAATTTTTATCCGGCAGTATAATATATGGCAAAGATTATAGTTGTAATTTGTCATCAGAATCGTACTTGTTCACACTGACCAACTAATTGAGTGGAAAACCGTTCTCATGCGAGTGCGTGATTTCAGGTTTGTGTGCTAGTAATAAAAGATTACGCAGTGTAGTTTACAATATCGTTAAGCGTCTTTCCTGTGAAACAGTTACCCACATACAAAGTAAGTTTCTTCCAAAACCTACGAGATTAGTAGTAACCAGTACGTAAGAGGACTTGTACGGGTAAATGATAGAATGGCAGCTGAATAGTATTATGAAGCGGAAATGTTTGAACTCAATGAACAGTGTCTTCACGGTAGTCTACAGTATCGGGCTGAGAAACCGCGCTCACGTTACCAGCGGAAAAGAATGCCCACATAGCGTAGCTCACCTCAGCTGTGGGCATCACATCGCTAAGTCTGTGGCTCCGGGTAGACTGGCCTGTACAAAAGAGGAAAAGTACTTCCAGTTACATAGATAAAAAGGAGGCAAGACTCAACCACGATTATTGTAAATCACACTCAGTCATGTTACCAAGGAGTCTATATGACACACAAGATAACTGACTATTCGTCATAAGTAAATGAAATGTCAGAAATCAGTATGGGGTGTACGAAACGTGTACTTCGTGTGGAAAGTTGTAGTTTTAGTGGAACATCGGTTAATGGTGTGCGGGTGTACCACACACACACACACACACACACACACACACACACACACACACACACACACACACATTGCGTAATTGTACTTAAATAGGACTGACAGACATAGTATTTACCAAATGATTCTTGTTCTTATGCCTTAAATTCCACCTTCATTGCATCCAATACCTGTTGAAGTAGATGTGGCATTTTGCATTGAACTTTCGTTCATCTTAGAAACACTGATTGACCAAAATCACAAACAGCACATATACATCTCAATGCCGCTACTGTTATAAGCAAGACAGTACCACAGATCTACTTTCGCTCAGGTGCAGCACATTCTGCTTCCTGAAAACCACGTATGTTTACAACACTCTGATGCTGTAGAAATACTCTCTGTGATGACTCTCAAACTGTTAATTTTAACGTATCAACATGAAACACAGTGAGTACAGATGCACTAACACTGTTGTATTCTAAGACTGGAATGCCAAGACAGAATGTGCCAAACTTAGCAGTCAACTGCCTCTCGGTGCATGTCACTTCGGACAACAGTTTCTCCGACTCTACCTCAATGAGCCCCACCTTCGTATCTCACCATACATTCTCAATTTCTACTGTAACTCTGAGATCATTGTCATTTTCTATCACAACATTAACACACAGAGACTCGTTTGTGGTTAAATGATACGTACTGATGAACAGTAATATCAGTTCGACAGTTCACTAATACAAAGTCACTGTCTACCAACCATGTGAGTCCACATCTGTTTTATTACGTGGCTGATGTGCGAAGCAAAGGCACCTTGTGGATGCTGCTAGGATGGTATAGGTTCGCGTATTCCATTCGAATTCGTGGAAAAGACGACGTATTTCTTCTGGAAACATAAGGGTGGGTTAGGATACGTATGCAGGTATATAGATAATCATTTTTTATTTTATGTGACTGAAGGGTAATCGATACTACTAGTGCGATGTACCCTCTACCATTCACTGTGCAGCGGCTTGTGGCGTATTTGTTTTAGATGTAGGACTTTTGTAGGCTACAGAATTGTTTACAAGCAGGCGGGAAGACCTGTGGTGGGGCTGGTAGTCGACCAGAACGTAACTAAATCTATTGCACATTAATGGGACTCGAAATCACGTACGATGTCATCTGAACCATCAACTGCATTAAAATACCTATCACTAAGTGTCTGGAGTGAGCAGAAATAGAATTCTTATTTTTGGCTCAGATTCATTTGGAGAAATCTCAAGGGAAGTAACACAAACACTAATAACTGACAGATTGACTTACTGTGACAGGCAAGCAGCCGCGAACCCCGTCCACATGTCACCTAACCAACATTACAACTGCGACCAACGTGAACAGTACTGGTGGGTTTATTTCTGAAAAAAAAAATTAAGTACCACTACACGTAAGCTCACTGCCCACTGCTCTAGCCAGAATACAGCATCATGGTCGGCCCACACTCGATTAGTGTATGGGGGAAAAATGAACAATTCTGTGATCAAAACATAAATCATTCCCCTACTCTTAAAGTAGCCCTGAGTTGTGTTAGGCTTTGTGGAGCAGCTGCACGAATGTAAATGACTCAATGGATAATGTGCGTTCGAAGTTCTTTGACACTGTCAGAACAGCATTATGTCGGCAGGTCTCACTTGAAGAACCGATCATGTATTTCTCACAAAACAATGCATTCAATAAATACTCTGATACCATTAGGCCGTCGTATGTCTATCATATCGATCATAAGAGTACGATAAAGGAGATTAGGGCACATACAGGGACACATTTATAGACAATCATTTCATTTCGATCAATTGCAAGCGTTATGCCTCGGAATATCTTTGTGCAGTCCTCATATACTAAAGGTGCAGCAGTAACGCTTCTTTGGTCATTAAAAACCTATATCAGGCGTAGCAATCATAGAGAAGATTTGGGTATTACAGAAGCATACAGACCACCGTTTTTTCCCGATTGTTACGTATGTGAGTTGAATAGGAATGAAAAACTCGATAATACTGCTACGACATACTCCGCAGCGTGCACTGTACTGTGGTTGGAGGAATATGTATTTCGATGTAGGCTCCTGTCTACAGCATGGTTGCCACACTGGTAGGCTATAGCGATTTTCAACTGACTTGGTGTTTAAAATCGAATGTAGACAGTCACAACCACAACAAACTATTTTTTTATATAAGGTTACTGGTTTTGATCTATTTTAGACCTTCTTGAAACCCCCACCATGATGTAGATGTGGCTGTGAACTCAGTAGGCACTACACATCCACGTACGCTAATGCTCTTGGAAGTTAGCGTTCATGAAGGTGTAGCGCCTGTTCAGTTCACAGCCACCACCTACATCCTGGTGGGGGTTGAATATGGTCTAAAACCGACCGAAACTGGTGACCTTAAATAAAAAAATTTTAAAAAATATTTATCGCAGTTGTGACTGTTTGTATTTAATTTCAAATAAATAATAAACCGCTGTAGTCCATGTTCCGATTACTGTTTCAGGATTGGATGGAGATTGGAGCCGAATGTAGATAAATGTAACTATTGAATCTAAAGTAGCCAAAGAGGCCTGCTACTGTCCCACTAGGTCATAATACCAATAGCAAAATATCAGGATATAAGCATTCGCATGGTGATAAATTTCTTCCTGTATGTTAGTGTGTTATTTTTTTCTCACTGTGATGGCACCCTGTGTAACAAGTGACAGGTAGAGAGATAGATAGCCTTCTAACTAATGGACCAGTTCTGTCGCAGTGTGATGGGATTTCGAGAGAATTAGTAGGACTCTGTGTATTGGCTTGGGACATCTAGATCCAGCCTTACTGGTCAAAATCAGGTAGACGCAAATGCCGTATGTTGAATTCCGGGAGATTCGTGAGAATATGGTGGCAAGCGATAAACGGCGGGTGTCTGATATCTTGTTTCTTTGCCGCTACTTCTAAATGTTGTGAGAAAACGTATTACTCTCTCCCATATATATCTTTTGAAGTGACTATACCGAGAAAATAAGAGATAATTCGAAGGTTCTTCCTCGAGAGACGTTAAATAGTAGAAGTTACATCTTTTGTTCCCTCATCTTTTATGCTTGCTGTGTGTGGGCTGAAAAGGAGAGGGGTGGGGGGAGGGGGGAGTGCGCTGCTGCTGGCTGCTGGTGAAACATCATTAGACACACACGTGCTCTGGGATGTGCAGTGTGATGAAAACACAGTGTGTTCTGCAGTGTGATAGGATCACAGTGCACAGTGCTGAAATCTATTGTTGTACAAGGGGCCATTGCTCCAGGACTGGGAAGAGCAGTTGAAAGGAATGGACAATGTCTTGAAAAGAGGATTTAACATAAACATCAATGAAAACAAAACAAGGTTAATAGAATGTAGTCGAATTAAATCAGTTGATGCCTAGGGAATCATATTAGGAAACGAGGTACTTAAGGTAGTAAACGAGTCTTGCTATTTGGACAACGAAATAGCTGAGGATAGCCGAAGTAGAGAGGATATAAAATGTAGATTAACAATGGCAAGAAAATCATTTCTGAAGGGGAGAAATTTGTTAAATTCGAATATAGATTAAAGTGCTAGGAAGTCTGTTCTGAAAGTATTTGTCTGGAGTGTAGGCATGTATGGAAGTGAAACGTGGATAATAAACAGCTTAGACAAAAGGAGAATAGAAGCTTTCGAAATGTGGTGTTAAAGATGAATGCTGAATATTAGATGATTAGATCACGTAAGTAATGAGGAGGTACCGACTAGAATTTTGGAGACAAGAAATTTCAGGCACAACCTGACCAAAAGAAGGGGTCGCTTGATAAGTCACATTCTGAGACATGAAGGTATCACCAACTTGTATAGAAGGGAGGGGGTGTTCCGTCTTGTTGGAAGATTAAATTCTCGAAATCAGAAGTTAGTTGCGGAAACACAGCTGCAACATAGGAAGGTAAGAGGTATCGGTCACAGTCTTCTCACAGGAGAGAAACGGTCAATACAGCTTCGTCTGTGACATTACACCGAAAACATTATCCTTTAGCAAATCTCTTCAAGCGCAACTATTGCGTGATGATGTTCAGCACCACATACTGTCAAATTGTGGTGATTAACGTTCACAGATAAATGGATGGTTGCTTCGTCGCTGAATACCAGCTTGAAGGCGAAATGTTCATCCTCAAATGACTCCTGCATTGTGATGCAAAATTTAAGACGCCGACCGTAATGTTCAGGTTTTAAATGTTACACGAGCTGCAGACGACACGGTTTTAAATGCAACCAAAGTCGCAAAATCTTCCACACGGTTTCCTGCGATGTTCCAAGTACGCGGCTTGCGAGCACCGATGATTTTTTGGCCTGCTTCCGAACCTTCCTCTCACCTTCAACCCCCTTTTATGAAGAAAAAACCAGTGTCCCTAAATTGTCGATACAAACGTAAAATGCTCTTTTTAGATGGCGGCTGTTTTTCATTACTCCTTCTGAGTGAACGCTGAACAGATAAAAATCTCGTATATTCCAACACACAGAAAAGCGTTTCTTGCTTTGTTGCCATTATGTCAAGGCACCAGACTTGTACCGCTACCTGGAGGCGCACAATTCAGACTCAGTGGGTTTGTTGTTCTGTTCATGCCTCAGTCATATTTTCTATAAGGATAGAAGCTGACGTAATGGATTAAGATGTCGCCAGGAAAATGTAATTTCTTAAATCGTATTTGTACATGTAATACTGTGGAACATATGTAACTCTAAATACAAATGATGCATTTACCGTACCTCTGTATTTTCCTTACGTGACCCGCTAGACATTCGAGTACTTATTTTTTGTTTGCTTGTTGTTGCTCCTATTTTCCGCATCTATAGGAACAACAATAAGCAGAATAGAATGTAAGAGCATCTAACGAGTAATGTACTGTACATATACAGCTCGTAAAACGCAGTAGGTAACAAAATTACAGGTTTCATGGAAGTATGTTCCGTATTTGCAACTAACTGAAAGGCAATTTGTTTTTTACGACAAACGTCTCGCTTCTTTTATTTATAAACTGTCTTCAGTGGGATGTAATACAGGGTTCTTTTAATACATATAAGACATGTATTATGTAATAGCTACAAGTACACTGAAGAGCCATAAAAACTGGTACATCTGCCTAATATCGTGCAGGGTCCTCGCGAGCACGCATAAGTGCCGCAACAAGACATGGCATCGACACGACTAATTTCTGAAATAGTGCTCGAGGGAAATGATACGATGAATCCTGCGGTGCTGTCCTTTAATCTGTAAGTGTGCGAGGCGGTGGAGATCTCTTCTGAACAGCACGTTGCAAGACATCCCAGACATGCTCAATAATGTTCATGTCTGGGGAGTTCGTTGGCCAGAGGAAGCGCTTAAACTCAGAAGAGTGTTCCTGGTGCCACTCTGTAGCAATTCTGGACGTGTGGAGTGTCGCGTTGTCCTGCCGGGATTGCCCAAGTGCGTCGAAATGCACAATGGGCATGAACAGATGCAGGATGTTTACCTAAGTGGCACATATGGGAATCGTATTTAGATAGATGAGGGGTCCCATATCATTGCATTTACACACGCCCCACACCATTACAGAGCATCTACCTGCTTGGACAGTCCCCTGCTGACATGCAGGTCCATGGATTTATGAAGTTGTCTCCATACCTGTTCACGTCCATCTGCTCGATACAATTTGAAACGAGACTAATCCGACCAGACTACGCGTCATCAACAGTCCAATGCCGGTATTGACGGACCCACGCGAGGCGTAAAGGTTCGTGTCGTGAAGTCATGAAGGGTACACGAGTGGGCCTTCGGCTCTGAAAGCCCATATTGATGATGTTCCGTTGACTGGTTCGTATGCTGACACTTGTTGATGGCCCAGCACTGAAATCTGCAGCAATCTGCGGAAGGGTTGCATTGAACGATTGTCTTCAGTCGTCGTTGGTCACGTTCTTGCAGGATCTTTTTTCGACGGCAGCGATGTCGGAGATTTGATGTTTTACCGGAATCCTGATATTCACAGTACACTCGCGTAATGGTCGTACGGGAAAAACCTCATTTCATCGCTACCTGGGATATGCTGTGTCCCAACGCTCGTGCTCCGACTATAACACCACGTTCAAACTCATTTAAATCTTCATAACATCCTATGTAGCAGCAGTAACCGCTCTAACAACTGTGCCTGACACTTGTAGTCTTATATAGGTGTTGCCGACCGCAGCGACGTATTCTGCCTCTTTACATATCTCTGTATATATGAATACGCATCCCTATACCAGTTTCTATGTCGCTTCTGTGTGTATTGCTATGTTACTATTTCTCATGTTTTTCTCTTGTTTTTTTGGTTACAAGCAACTTTTGTATCAGAAGTATCGTGAGGTTAAATTATCGTTTGGTGTTACGATTTCCAATGTTGTTAGTCCGTGTGTGTGTGGTCTTGGAGATGGTTTCATTCCTTCCCAATATTCCAGCTGGCCCACATCTATTGCCACACTTCAATTGCAATTTTCATTGTGTGTGTTTACAGAGTGTAGTGCTGCCAACTGTCACTCTGCCTTTCTCTTTCGTCTTTTGTTTGTGTTCAGATAGAGAGAGAGGGGGGGAAGGGAGAAACTGTTGTTCTTTAAGCAACATTTGATCCCTATTTCCTTAGCAGATTTACTATCCTGTGTGTTGATTTGTGTTTTTGTGTTAAAACGTACCATTTTTTTCTGTTAGTGCATGCAGATTGGGTCACCCACATATCAGTACCAGTAAACAATTCTATATCATTTCTTTGTGATGACTGTAACAAAGATTGTGTCTCCTATGTGCTTGACGAATATGTTTGACATTGTTCTTGCTACTAGGGATGTCATTAGAAGGCCATCAATTTGTAAGTAAAATTCCTTTTCAAATTGGAAATAATTTTGTGATGTGATTGTTTTCATGGATTTCGTTATTTCATTAATATGAAATATTGTTATACATCAGTAAGTTTTCTTCAAACAGCCATTCTACCTTGGCTGAACACATGATTAAACGTGGACATGAACCATCCAACATGGAACAAAGCATGTAAATTACTGAAGTGAACAATCAAAACAAAAATCGCCCTACATTATAGGACAACTTTCATATACAATGAGCCCTCCGGATGAAAACGAAAGTAATTAATGACCAAATCAATATAAGCAATAGCACACTGATCATGTTAGCCATTAAAACAATAACAAACAGAAACCTGAAACACAACCAGAATAAATATTTAATGAATCTCCCCATCCCCCTTCTCTCTCTCTTCCCTCCACTCTCTCTCTCTCTCTCTGTCTCTCTCTGTCTCTCTCTCTCTCTCTCTCTCACACACACACACACACACAAACACACACTCACGCACACGCACACAAAACAAACGACATACGAGAAATATTAAACCACACACATACAACACAAATAAAAGACGAAAGATAAACATACAGTAACAGTTGGCAACACTATACACTGTAAACACACACATGTTGATCGCACAATGAAAAGTCCAACTGATGTGTTGTATCAAATGTGGGTCAAAATACTCCGGATGTCAGTCAGCTGGAGTACGAGAACGGAATGAACACTTACCCAGAACCACACACATGACTAGCAACAATGGAAATTCTAACACCAAACAGAAATTTAACCTCACGAGACTTGTGCTACAGGATTTGTTTCTAATATGAAAACAAGAGAAAAGCGTGAGAAACAATAACATAGCAGCATGTGTGTTACCTAATACATTTATCATATAAATTAATAGAAACTTCTATTACATGCCGCTGAAGATGTTTCACGAGTATAAGAAGCGAAAAGTTTATGACAAAAAAAACTGCCTTTCATTTGGACAGAGTAGATGTCCTTGAGTTTTAATACAACTAAGGAACGATGGAAAACGGAAAAAAATGACTAAAATTATTAGTCTGCATAGGGCAGCTGCAATACATAAATTGCAGTCGATATTTTTAACGATGTGCCAATTGAACTGCATAAGGGGCTGTGGCAATACATGTCCGTTACAGCACCAGTAAATAATACCTACCTGACCCCAGACAGAGACACACCGTACACCATTCCTTCCTTTCCTCTCTTCTGATTCATTCTTTTCCTTTCTACTCGACCTACTGGAACTTTTTCCCTCTTTCTGTCATTCTTTTTTTTTTCCTCTCTTACATACTTTTTTCCTCTCTTAAATATTTTTTTCCTCACTTTCGGTTTCTTCCCTCTCTTATGTTCGTTATTTTTCTCACTTACATTCTTTCTTTTCCTGTCTTTCTTTCTTATTTTCTTCTGTTTCTTCGATTTCTTCCTCTCTCTTTCATTCTTTTCCTTCTCTCCATTATTATATTCCCTCCGTCCTTTCATTCATACTTTACTCTCTCTTTTCCTCTCTCTTTTCATTCATTCTTTTCCTCTCACTTTTCATTCGGATTTTATACATCTTTCTATTCGTTCTTCTCTCTCCCTTTTTATTCACTCTTTTCCTCTTTCTTTTTACTTATGCTTTTCCTCTTTCTTTTTATTCGTTGCTTTCGTCTTTCTTTCTATAGATTTCCCTCCTTTTATTCGTTCCCTTTTCCTTTTATTTTATGTGTTCCTTTCCTCTCTCTTCTCATTCATTCTTTTTCTCCCTCTTCTCATTAGCTCTTTCCATCTTTCTTTCCATTCCTTCTTTTTCTCTCTCTCTCTCTCTCTCTCTCTCTCCATTCCTTCTTTTTCTCTCTCTCTTTATTCATTCTTTCCCTTTCTCTTTACATTCTTTTCCTCTCTCTTCCTTGAATTTTTTTCTTTCAGTCTTTCTACTTTACTCACTTTCTTATCTTCTTCTTTTTTTGTCTCTTTCTTTCTTTCTCCCTTTTTTTCTCTTTCTTACTTTTCCCTCTCTCTCTTTCTCTTAGATCACTGTCGTGCTTAGGTGAAAGTACTGCTAATTAGAAAGCGTATATGTGCGCTCTAACAACGCAAATGGCATACTTCTGTGAATCATTGATACCAGTTATAATTTTAATTAATATTGTGTTTATACTGGTTGCTGGTGAGGAGGAAAGTTAGTTATTAGTATTTTATTAATGATTTCATTCACAAACAACCATATCACAGTCATCACGGTCACTCAAGAAAGCTATAATTAAGCTTTACTTGTTTAATCTGAATCGGACGATGACTCTCCTTGTCTGCAGTCTCGATAATTCGAAGCGATGTGCAATCCTGTGTAAATAAAATGTCTTGGTTTATTGCATTGCGTAGTCAGTCGGGAAACATCAGATCAAGCGGAAAGTTTGCTTTGATAGAGTTTAATTATCTGATGAAATAATGAAGCTCTTGGATCTAATAATTGCAGGTTCGTCTCGAGTTCATCGGAAGTTCCCTTCTGATTACCAACGAAACGACACCTCCGTGCAAATTTCCAATTATAGAATATATATATAATGACATTCTTTACACACCTTTGATGTAAATGCTCAGTATATATTTTCTTGAGTAGCATACAATATATTTTCAATCTCTTTCTTCCAGTAATCTCGATAGCAAAATTACAATTATTTAATGCGGCTATTCGCCACGGAGGAGATCCTAGAAGTCCCCTCAACACACCAGAGAGAATATTACAAAGAGTAATTATGCGCTCATGGAATAGTAATAGTACCGTACTACTCTGCACATCGATTCTGCGAGTACATAGATGGTCAAGTAGGAAACGTAATTCACTCATAGAATTGCGCAGGAATAATTAGTAGAATATAAAAAGATATTACAATTGCCCCTCGGAGTGAGCAAAGTTAATGATAATACACTTTGCGAGCTAACAGTAAATTTTGTTGGCTCGCTTATTCAAAAGAGAAATATTTTGAAGATTAGTTGTTTAGAAATTTACCACAGAGTATATGGGTAACATGTTAAGACTGTATGTTACCAGAATACCTAGACTGTGACTTTTACATGTATGGGGTATATCCGCATCCCGCGTACATAACCAGGGAAGATATAAATCAGTATGATGGCGGAAAAGGTCTACCCATTTGGGAGCTGGCCTTCACAGGGAAACCCTGGAAAACCCGGAAGAATAGACCCCAGCTCAGGTATTAAAGACGATAGGAAAGCCTAAACAAAGTGATTTTGAAATGTATAAAAACTTGATAGAAGAGGTAGAGAGAAAAGCGCCTCATAGCAAAAAAAATCTTTACAACAGTGTTTCAAAAAAAAAATTTCAAATTTCTTCTTTCGACGGTGTAGGCGCCCGTCCTGCCTTCAACGTACTTCCTTACATAATTAGTAAGTTTCAAGTTTGATGCGCCATGTTCATATGATTGTTATGTCTTGAGAGAATACAGGTGCACTTTAACTACACATTAACACTCCCTATGGCTGTTACTTATAGTCAATACCTACATACACTAACTAATGCTACAGTCTGATACCTATTCTAAAGATTATACTAAACTATTGTAACACCCCACCCGTCACTTATCTGGTTTTGGTGTGTGTTCACCCCAGGTAATTGACTAACAGATCAACAAAGAGTGCAAAACTGCCGCAATATCGGATAATGCAAAGAAAGTAATAAGGTCCTGTGACTCCTGATTGATCTGCGGTGGCAGTGTTGACATTAATTGATTCAGAATTGATCCCTTTTCATTAAAAAGGGGTGCACATTGATGTTATATTCAGCCACTGAACAACAGATGCAAATGTTGAACATAAAATTAATTAAGAAAGTGACTTTGGATTTCAGCTACTTGATTGAAAACATATGCAGTCGATTAGCACAAATTTATTTTAACTCACGACCTTCAAACATCACATTACATGACTCTCCTAACAGGCAGTGGAAATAAATTGCGTTTACGTTGAGTAAACCGCGATAAATCAAAATTAATTCCTATCTACTGACCCAGGCGTAACATGAAGTGCAAAAAAATTCTACAATACACGGCCCATGAAACCCTCTTGGAAACTTTGCCGACATGATCCAACAAATTAATCAGTGTCCTAAGCTGGAGCGGGCGCAATATCACCGAATTCAGCATGGCTGGGCGGCGTCGTTGTGCGGACATCGGCCAGCCTCATGGTGCTGCAAGGCTGCGCTCGTCTATTCACTCCTAGCTATCTTGCTCAGTACATAGCTGAACGAAAACTTTCTATCTCCAAGCTCAAATGTTCCATTTGCTAAGTCCTAAACTGCAGAGATGCTCACTCTCTCTCAGGCAAGCTGAGTAAAGAACGCCATGTCCACACTCTAGGCAAGCTGGGAATGGAAGACATCTATGGAGACTTCTGCCAATCCGCTCTTTGCCTCGGTTTCCCCTCCAGCAAAATCACTTACGCCAATTGCAGTGCAAGCCACGTTAATTATGCGTCGCTTCCCAGCGCCGACCAATGCCTGCTCTGGGAAGTGAACAAATTCCCGCAAAATTTCCCTTCCTCTCAACTTCTGTTATTTAGCTCCTCCCAGGCCACCCATCAAGGTTAGTGTCTGCACAAAACACCAATTTTTCCGGAATTCTGACTCCCAGGAGAGTACTTCAAATTCCTTGGTCCTACGTTCCCATCGGAGGCCATATATTTCATTCTGTCGCTCTTAACCTGATTTACTTCAGACTCTGCAGACTGCGAATTCAGCGTGAAGTTGCTGTAGTCATGAACACGCATATTTTGACCTCTGTTGACCGCTCTATTTGCTTTGCACGGCTTTCTCGCATGTTTCACTGAAAACGGGACGATGGACATTTATCAACAGGTGTACAAGTTCTCCATTTGCTTCCCGATACACCAGCACAGGGTCAACCACCCCCTCATTGTCACTCATCTTAAGGCAGCTGGAGGCCGTGCCCTATTACCGCTTTCTCAGAGTTTGAGCCATCCTAAGCTGCCTATTGTCGCTTCACTTCGCCGCTAACCAGCCTGGCCACGTTCAACTCTGAATACTTCCTTGGGATAAACTAGTCTCCAGTAAATTGACGTGTTTCCACAAAGTTTTCATGTCACGTGAATTACTTTAACACCATCACCCAACATTAATTATTCCAATACATCCATACTATACCCTCTACAAGATACATTGTGCCTTGTCAGTCATTTTTGTTCAGCCCTACTGATCACTCAGTGTGAGTTCATGTTCTTCAGTGACTTCATGTAAGGGGCATAGTTCTTGCCATCTTCGTAGGCCCTCTCTTCAAATCAGTTTTGTAGTACAGGTGATGACTCCTATGGTGTTACCACCTGTGGTACAAAATTAATATCTCCATAACTGGTATCTTAATCTGTTTGCGTGATTAGTTATGGGCGATTAATTACCACTGCCTCCTCTCTGATGCAAACTTCCACTCATCCCTAGGGTACCTGCCTTCAGTGACTGGTTTTACTGTTAAAGACGTGGTCATAATTTAGTCTTAATTTTACTTTAATCTCTGCCGATTCCTGAGACAATTATTGGTCAGAGAACTCAAAAGAAAACTACAATTATATTACAAGGACACACGTCGCAAAGGGCAAGTACACATGTTTATGCACCTCTGTGCTTGTCACTAGAGTGGCAAGACCCGCAATTATAAAATGGTTCAAATGGCTCTGAGCACTATGGGACTCAACTTCTGAGGTCATCAGTCCCCTAGAACTTAGAACTTCTTAAACCTAACTAACCTAAGAACATCACACACATCCAAGCCCAAGGCAGGATTCGAATCTGCGACCGTGGCGATCGTGCGATTCCAGACTGTAGCGCCTAGAACAGCTCCGCTACCCCGGCCGGCCCCGCAGTTATAACTTAAGGTCCATTCACTCTCTGTTATCCATCCCTACTCGACTTAAATTACTAAAAGCATACATGAACAATATTCATGTAACATTTTGTGAAGTTGATAGTGGTTGCTCTCATTCAATTATATCTAAACGCCCATTTGACATTTTATAAATAAAGGTTTTTTTTGTGTCTCACTGTCTCTGGCCATTTATATTGTGCATGGTGTAAGTGTCATCGTTACACAATTCAGCTAGGTCTGGCCCAGTCCAGTGTCTGGATTGTGTACACACATGTACCTATTTTTATATATACATATCTATAAAACACAACCAAAATGACAATAATCATTGCGTATTGAGCAACCACTGTTGTGTATTTGTAACAAGGTATCAGTATGAAATCTTATTCTAACACAAAGAATGACAAATATATGACGTTTTAACAAATGGCACATTTATAAAATCATAACCTTCTCATAACATAATTCATAAACAGAACAAATGAGTACTTTACACTCGTTGAGGCGCATGTTATTCACTTGAATCCATACTGACACACTCACATACACAGCACATGTTTCACGCAGGAACGGAAGTGACATCAGTTCTGACTAGCAAGTTGAGGGATAGCTAACGGCTGAGAAGAGAGCAACGTCGATTACCGAGATGGCGCCACAGGCACCCGCATCTTCTTGAGGCAGGTTGGCTCTCACCTAAGAGCTCGTTGTTGACATCTTGTCCGGCAGGCACAAGATCCCATCGGTGCATCTATGATCGGTGACCTCTCGCAGCTCAGCCACAGGTCATTGCTCCTTCTATAGGCGCTTTAGGGCAAGGGAGGGACCGTGATCAGACGAGAACCTGTTTTTAGCTCAGGTCCTCAAAGCTGGTGTCATCAGACGCAAAAGGTCAGCTGGGCTGTCGCTCCACCTGACGTGGCGAGCAACAAATATAGAAACCTTCTTGGACCTTTTCATTGCTGCCCTCGATCCAGAGACCAGGACCGACCTCTTTGTCGTACACAGAGGTGCTGGATCTCACGTCTACTTGGCTGCTGAGTTGACCACCGGCCCCATCGATTCAGAGCGTGGTCTGCAGGCCGTCACCATCGTCAGCCGTGTGCACCCCTCATTGCTGTCGTCTTCATTCCTTGTCAGCTCGTGTGTGGTGTGCCAGGTGTCGTAGCTTCAACTCCCTCGTGCGCAGTTACGCCACCTTAACACACTAAAACAACCAATTTTAGTACATGGAAAGTGCTCATTTTTAACCATCAGTACCATACCTTTTTTGATTGAAGAGAATAAAATTGTCTCATTGCAAAAGAAATGATTTTACTTGTTTCTAAATCAACTTCAGGATCAATTAAAATAGAAATGTAACGGAACTTTTTTATACATAAACATAAAAAGTACAAAACAACTTGTTTCACAGTCGTTCGCACACACACAATCAAGGGATAGAGAATCAAGATTATCTGGACAGGATCCCACCACCATTTATAACTACCAATTCCTACGACTAACATGGTGTTGGCCAATCCGACTACATATTTACTATTTACTACTTTTTATCTCTAATCTTGTTTTTTTCTTCTGAATTTCCTATGTGGCAGACGTCCCTCTTATTGTGCCTGCGAACATCTATAAAACACAACAAACGTAGACATGTGTCAATCTTACGTGGAGTTTTTTTTTTTTTTTGTTGGAAGTTTGGATAGCGTCCTTTATCGTGTTCTATTGCGACACCTCTTCTCTCCTCTATTTTCTTCCCGTTTTCTCCTTTTGTCACGAATGGTTTCATAAGACCTGTGAACATGATTTGGATTAGCAATGTCATAATGGCACAACGCAAATATAGCTCACTGCTCAAGCTCGCAGTTGTTACACTATCTTGGTATCAACAAGTATTTCTGGCGTATTAATGCTGCCGTTCACTCTGTAGGTGATTACATCAGGTTCATTTTAACATTCACTGGGTGCGCTAATTCACGTAACTGCGCATAGCTGTCAATTACGGCGAACCTTCCTATAACTTAGATTGCTGATTACCATCCCAAGTCCTTTGTGATTTATTATGTTGCACCGGAGAGTGTCGCTCTTCTTCCATGTACCTTCTTTTCAAGTTGCCATTACTCTTATCTTGATTGTGGCCGTTGTAGTTCGGTACTGACCACCTATCCCACTGGGGTCCATTATTGCGACGGTTGTTATTTTGTTCACGCTGTCTGCGTTTCTCCCGCGCCTGTTCCTCTTGAAATGCGAATTACAGTTCGCGCAAAATGCCCTTAAATATCGCAGTATCTCTACCGCAATGACCAGCAAGTGGTTGTTGATACGAGATGGGAAGTTTCATGTAGCATAATCTGATGATTTCCGGACCACTACATGGGTTGTCTAGGTACTGGTTCGATTTTGTCATATTTTCAAAAAATTTGACCGGACTCCTGTACCCTGCCTCTTCCATATCTCTGGACATCATAATGTCGCGTGAATTACTTTAACACCATAACCCAACATTAATTACTTCAATACGTCCATACTATACCCTCTACAAGATGCATTGTGCCTTGTCAGTCATTTTTGTTCAACCCTACTGTTCACTCAACGTGAGTTCAGTGATCTTCAATGACTTCATGTAAGGGGCATAGTTTTTGCCATCTTACACTATCACAGGAGTAATCTCACTGCCTCTTAAACTATCACCCACATAAACATATATACATACATACATACATACATACATACATATATATATATATATATATATATATATATATATATATATATATATATATATATTCACTCAAATAATAATAAAAATCCATTCTTGATTCTTCTTCAGGTCCGGTGTCGAAGTTCTAAGATACTTCAAAAAATTTCTTGAAATCATTATGCGGGAATAAACCCCTTACCCCTTTTGAATCGGGATAGGCCAACAAGTATGATCCCAGATATGGTATACTGACAATAACATATGGTCCAGTATATATAAGGTTCCATTTCTTGGTGTTATTCCTCAGTTTCAAGGAATGCAGGTGTTGCCTCAATAAAACCTTTTCTCCGGTGTATCCTTTGATCATATGTCAACTTCCGTTGTGTTGCCTTTTCAGTCAAACTGCCAAGTGCTAATCGAATCTTTTCCTCCCACGTTAGTTTTTGATCTTCATGCTTTGGCAAATGGTTTATCCACAAATTTTTTCAGCCTGCTTAAACATTAGCTCTGTTTGAGTGAAGGTAGTTGAGGTATGTGGCAGATTATTAAATATTTGCTCAAATTCCGACAGATAATCAGCCCATGACGTTTATTTATTGCGACAGTATATACACATGAATCTGTTTAATTCCCGGAAAACTCGTGCTATTGGATTGCCTTGAGGGTGGTAACATGATGTCAATATTTGCCGAATTCCAAGCTGTGCTAGTGTTTGTTTCCATTTAAATCCAGTAAAAATTCTGGCTCTGTCTGATATCACGGATTTAGGTAAACCTGCATGTGGAATATAGTCACGCACAAACCTCATTACAACAGCTCTGGCAGTAGCACACTTTAATGGCTATAATTTTACATATTTTGTAAATACCTCATAAAATCCAACAATGAATCTTACTCCTCCTCCTGACTGTGGAAATGGGCCGTAGATATCACACGAAATTAGTGACCTTGGCTCTTGTGGAATAATTGAATGCAGAACATCTTTACTACCTCTATTATCTGGTTTTTATTTCTGACATATTAAACACTTTTGTATTAATTTGTGCACTTTCCTCCTAATATTCGGAAAATAACAATAGGCTCCCATTTTGTTTGCACATTTAACTATCCCAAAATGTCCCCATGATAAGTGGGTGATCCAAATTAATTTCTCCTCGTATTCTTTCGGGATACACACACACCACCGTGGATTGTTGTCCTTCCCCCATCTGAAGAATAATGCTCCATTCACTAACTTGTAGTGTTCTAAATTGGCACTTGAATTTTGTTGTTCCTTTAGCTGAAATATCTTGTTCCATCGCTGATCCTTCCATTGTAAATTTCTCATCTCTCTACAGTGATGTATATAATAAGCATTGTAGTTATTGTCTTGCAACAGTAATACTGGATATTCTAACGTACTGATTGATTCTATTTCCTGTGTTAAACCTTCTGGAGATCTCGAAAATGCATCAGCAATAATATTCTCCTTGCCAGACACATAAACGATTTTAAACTGGTATTGCGGTAGTGTCATTGTCCAACGTGATAATCTGGGATATAATAATTTACACACCTGCAAAATTGTTAGTGATTGATGGTCACAATACACAATGGTTTTTGGGCCATATAAATAATAATTAAACTTCTTGAATGCCCAGATAACTGCAAGTGCTTCATGTGTTGTTGTGGTATAAGCTCTTTCGCATGGTGATAAAACTCTACTAGCAAATGATATTGGGCAGAATGTTGTTACTCCTTTTATTTTCCTTATCTGAAAGAGACAGGCACCTAATCCAACATCCGAGGAATCTGTAGAAAGAGAGAACTCACCATTCATATCAGGGTGATATAACAAGGATACATTGACGAGTTGGTCTTTAATGTCTCGAAACGCTAGTTCACATTCTTCACTCCATTGCCATGGCACATCCTTCCGCAGAAGTCGGTTTAATGCTTCGGAATTCATGGCTTGATTCTTTATGAAACGACGGAAGAACGACGCCATTCCTATAAATCTCTTCAGTTGTCTCTTATTCCGTGGAGATGGAAAATTTCTAATTGCACTTCTTCTTCTGAGGCGGCAGAATACCTTTTGCATCAATCATATGCCCCAAGAGCTTATTCTGTGGTAATGCAAAGTGAGACTTCTGTAGGTTTACTGTAATTCCTGTCTTCTTGAAGACACAAAAATCCTTTCCAGAATGTGTAAATGCTCTTCCCATGTCTTCGTGGCTATTAATAAATCGTCAACGAATACAGTTATGCGACTTTGCAATTCTGGCCCAAGAGCATAAACCAACGCTGAAACGAATATTCCAGCACTGACAACTTTAAATTGGTAACTTCTACCTGCATAGATGAATGCCGTATATTCCCTAGATTCTTCATTCATGGGGACTTGCCAATAAGAACTTCTCAGATCGACACTAGTCAAGCACGAAACATCTTGAAAATTTTGAATTAACTCATCAATATTTTCCAGATGAGTTCTCACGGGTACTATTACTTCATTGATCTCTCTCGCATCAAGAACTAATCGTACGTTGCCTCCAGGTTTTGAAACGACTAACAACGGGGAACAATATGGACTCGTTGATGGCTTAATCAGGTCCCATTTTAGCATTCTATTTATCTCTTTTTCAACAGATTGTTTAAATGGCCAGGGGATCGGATAGTTCGTGCGACAGTAAGTTTGATGTGGCTTTACTTGCAGGTGGCAAATATACCCTCTGATAATTCCCGGTTTCTCATCAAAAATCTCTTCACAAGCCGCTAACAGATGATGAAGCTACTGCCTTTGTTCTACGGTAAGCTGATTTGATTGACTGGCTTTAAATATTGTTGTTTGATTAAAGTCTTCATACTGCATCGAATTATTTGAAAAGTCCTTCCAACGACCGTTTGTAGTATCAGTTAATTAAATGGTGGCACCGCGACAATACTTCTTATGCAGCGTCTCCTTTCTATTTAAGTCCAGTGCTATCTCTCCTCCATTTATTCTAAATTTAACTTTCCCTTCCGAAATATCAATCTTACAATCGTACTCCTGCATACTCTCAATACCAAGAATACAATCCACTAACAACTTCTCTACTACAAGGAACGTGCATCTTATTGCTACATTTCCCATCTTCATCTCCAATTGGGTTTGTACTTTGACATTGGGAGATCGTGCTCCTACAGCTCCGATGATTTTACAGTTTTGTACCGGTAAAACTGGTACCTCCCTCTTCTTAACAATTCTCCTAAAAATATCGCCTGAGATGGCATTGGCGGAAGTGGCGGTGTCTAGTATTACATTCGTTGGATTCTCCTCTATTTCGACAAATACCTCCGATACAGGAACACTCGATCTTTTATTCTGACACATTGTTAAATCTTTCGTCAACTCTTCAGTTAATAGCTCACCGTCATTATATCGTAACATTTGCACTTTAACTGACTCGCCCCTAACAGATCCCCTATTTGTGTCGTCAATTATTTCAGTAATGATCGGTTGTTGTGGTGAGTCGTGATTCCATTCTGTCTGTTGAGGTGAATTTTGTCGGTATTGCCTCCATTGGTTCGTGTAGTTATTGTTATTATTCTGCGGCTGTTGGCAGAACTGTCTTGTATTCCCATACATAGGATTAAATAGATTAAAATTTATGTTGTTCCTGAAACTGCCCCTCGCGGCACTGTTATTGAAATTTCCATTATAATAATAATTGTTGTTTCCATTTAATCCATTTCTAAGTCTTCACGGATAAGATAGTTGGTCGAGACTATTATTACTGTTACTATTATTGCCATTTCAGTTCCTGGTGTAGCTCGGATTTGCTTCAATTGTTCTTATTTGATGGAACATTTCTCTTGACCTTTGACCGTCCTCCTCAATTAAATCAATGTGATCAAGAGTGGTCATAAACGAGTCTAAGTCCTAATCATTTATAATTATAATCATTTATAATTACTACGTCCCAGTATAATGATTTGTTAATATATTTCTCAAACTATTTCTTTAGGGATCCTTTATAGAATGAGAAAGGCTCAGGATATAATACTTCCTGCCTTAGTCTTTCTTGTATTCCAGCAGACCAGTATTTTAATAGAAAAGCCTGCTCAAATTCTTTATATACTTTACAGGACGATATTTGCTCAGATGCCCACAATGCTCCTGAGCCTTGAATATATCCTGACACAAAACTAATCTTTTGCCATTCTGTCCAAGATCGTGTAAATAGACCTCTAAAGCTCCTAATGAAAACTACAGGATGAACATTCCCTTTATCAGGATTAAAGATTTGGAATTGTCTTTGTTTAATCATTTTTCTTCTACCGCACTATTATTCCAGAACTCATCCTGTTCAAAATCTTCACGGTGACAATCTGATAGATCAACTCTAACTTGTGACGTTATACTTCTGTCTGCGTCTGACCTTCACGTTGACGGAATGTCACGCATAGTTTGAGAATTTTGTTTCTTGCTTCGCGCGGATTCCAAATCCTCCTGTGAGAGATTTAACGATCTTTCAATATTCTCCTTCCAACGCGAAAATTCCTCACCAAGTTGGTCACGGACTTCCTTCAACCCTTTGTTAAAGAAATTCTCTTCAGAACTATCAGAAATCGACTGCAAAGCTACTTTCACTGTTTCTTCAAGCTTTTCAGGAGAAAAATTCTGCCGTTCTGATGTTATTTCTGAAAATTTTCCGGTAAGTACATTGATTCTGTGTTCAACATTCGTCTGGTTTTCCTTGACTTCGTCGAACTGCTTCTTTAGATTGTTTTGTGAGTCTATTATTTCAGGTATCATAGCTACGGCACTCTGCATGTCCTCTTGTGCTTGTATTAATTAAGGAACAAGTTCGACTTGTTTTTGTATCGTGTCTATCTTGACAGATACATATTCGCTTAGTTCCGCCTTTAATTTACTGGTAGTTTCTTGACATTGCTGACGGACCTGTTCAATTTGAGCAATGAGATTTTGTTCGGATCTTTCTGCCTGTTCTTTTATTCCCTGTGTCTTGGTATTTAACCTGTGATCTAGTTCATTAAAGCTTTCTTGTAATTGATTCTGTAATTCGGTTTGATTTTCACTTAACTTATTATGCAGGTCAGACTATACTGCTGATAATTCCCGTTTGACTTCGGCTTGCCCTTCTGCTAAACTTTCACGTAACTGATTTTGAAGTTCAGCCTGTACAGCTGATAAGTCTCGTTTGACTTCTGTTTGTGCCTTAGCAAGATTGGACACATTTTCTTCTAAGAGGGATAGCTGCTGCATAATCACAATTAACGGGTCAATAACATTTTGATCTGGTGTCGTACGAACATTGTCTGAACCAGCGGGGGTTTCTATATTGCTACCGGTATCCACAACAGTTTCAGCATTGCTCTCTATGGCCTCTGCTTCGGCGCAAACAGCTGAAGGCTGTTGCACGTCTTGTTGCTGATGCATGGACATTTTATATGCAGCTCTAGTTAATACCATGAAATAATTATCTATGACAGTTTATAAATTAATGTCTTAACTAAGTTTAACGTTCAGATTAATTCACTGAGGTAGTCAACTTAAATGCTCACACACGAAATAATAATCACACAACATTAAAATTCGACAAGCTAACTACTCTCTGAAAACTTCTTTCCAAGATATTTCAAATTCTATTTTAACTACAAAATTAAAAATTGGTTTGTTCTGGCCTTTATCTGGAGTGCAATTCTTGTCTAGTAGGTGGAACCTTTCCTGTCGGCAACCTTTACTATCAGCACAGGATGTCTCTTCAGCTTAGTTCCAGCTCGTTCTCGTAGTTTATCATGGAAACAGAAAATACATGTATTATAGAGCAATCGAAGAGAGTCTTGTCACACTGGCGCCAATATAATTTTAATTAACATTGTGTTTATACTGGTTGCTGGTGAGGAGGAAAGTTAGTTATTAGTCATACAATGAAGGCTTTCACGACCGGATGGTACTGTTGCTGATAATTCTTCCGGGTTATATGGCCGTGGTCTATCGAATTCTTCTATTTCTAACGTTCCGTCCAATACTACGTTGGACATCCTCAGAGGTATGGCTGGTCCTGCTCAGTCCTGCCGACTGACGAGTCGGACGTCGGAGAGCGGCCTAAATACCAAGGAAAGTGGGCGTGGTCTAGCATGCACATACACTGTCTCACATCTAGCCAGTTTCAGTGGGATGAGGAGTTTTATGAGCAAGTGGATGGTGTTGCCATGGGTAACCCGTTGAGCCCTGCGATTGCCAATTTTTACATGGAGAAATTTGAACAATTAGCGTTGAATAAAGCAAATAACAAACAATGCTGTTGGTATCATTATGTAGACGACACATTCGTGCTTTGGACACACGGTAAAAAAGCCTTAGACGAATTTTTTGATTATCTTAATAGCACAAACCCTAAAATTCAGTTTACCATTGAAGTGGAAAAAGACCAGGCTATTTCGTTTCTCGATGTGTTAGTCATGAGACAGACCGATGGCAGTCTAAAACCTAAAGTGTTTCGGAAGAACACACATACTGATAGATACTTACATAAGAACTCCAATCATCACCCACAACAAAAAAGTGGTGTAATCAAAAGTTTAGTGGACAGAGCAAAACGGATTTGTACGCCGGAACATCTGGATACGGAACCGAATCATCTGAAACAGGCCTTCGAAAAGAATGGGTACTCAAACAAAGAAATTAATAGAGTTTTAAGAACTAATTACAGCAGGCCGAAGGACAAGGATGGTACACAGCAATGGAAGAACACGGTGCCTTTACCTTTCATTAGTAAGGTTACAGATCGAATCGCAAAATTTTGCTGAAACATAAAGTGAAACCGGCATTCAAACCTACCAGAAAAATAGGACAACTACTTAGTTCTGTTAAAGATATAAGGCCATCATTATTATCTAGTGGTGTGTATAAAATTCCGTGTACTTGTGGGAAGGTCTATATTGGTACTACGAAAAGAAGTGTGAATACGAGGGTAAAGGAGCATAAAAGTCTTTGCCGACTGGGAAAAATAGATAAATCGGCCGTTGCGGAACATGCACTTCAGTCAGGTGACCATGTAGTTAAGTTTTCTGAAACTACAGTTTTAAGTGCTACCACGAACTATTATCCACGACTGTATTGGGAGGCTATTGAAATTTATAAACATGAAGATAATTTTAATAGAAAAGAAGAGGCCTTGAAATTAAGCAAGATATGGACAGTGGCATTACAGAATCGATAAGTGATTTTTATCTATGACGGACTATTATCGATAGTTACATTTTGTCTTTGACTAGTTTTTTTTCTGCTACTATGTGCAAGCTAGACCACGCCCACTTTCCTCAATATTTAGGCCGTTCTCCGACGCCCGACTCGTGAGTCGGCAGGACTCAGCAGGACCAGCCATACCTCTGAGGATGTCCAACGTAGTATTGGACGAAACGTTAGGAGTACAAGAATTCCATGGACCACGGCCATATAACCCGTATGAATTAGTTATTAGTATTTTATTAATGATCTAATTCATAAACAGCCATATCACAGTCTCTCAAGAAAGTTATAATTAAGCTTTACTAGTTTAATCAGAATAGGACGATGACTCTCTTTGTCCACAGTCCCGATGATTCGAAGCGATCTGCAATCCTGTGTAAATAAAATGTTTTGGTTTTCTTGCGTTGCGTAGTCAGTCGGAAAACCTCAGATCAAGCGGAATTATCCGATGAAATGATGGAGCTCTTGAATCTAATAATTGCACGTTCGTTTCCAATTCATCGGAAGTTCCCTTCTGATTACCAACGAAACGATACCACCGTGCAAATTTCCAATTATAGAATATACACTCCTGGAAATTGAAATAAGAACACCGTGAATTCATTGTCCCAGGAAGGGGAAACTTTATTGACACATTCCTGGGGTCAGATACATCACATGATCACACTGACAGAACCACAGGCACATAGACACAGGCAACAGAGCATGCACAATGTCGGCACTAGTACAGTGTATATCCACCTTTCGCAGCAATGCAGGCTGCTATTCTCCCATGGAGACGATCGTAGAGATGCTGGATGTAGTCCTGTGGAACGACTTGCCATGCCATTTCCACCTGGCGCCTCAGTTGGACCAGCGTTCGTGCTGGACGTGCAGACCGCGTGAGACGACGCTTCATCCAGTCCCAAACATGCTCAATGGGGGACAGATCCGGAGATCTTGCTGGCCAGGGTAGTTGACTTACACCTTCTAGAGCACGTTGGGTGGCACGGGATACATGCGGACGTGCATTGTCCTGTTGGAACAGCAAGTTCCCTTGCCGGTCTAGGAATGGTAGAACGATGGGTTCGATGACGGTTTAGATGTACCGTGCACTATTCAGTGTCCCCTCGACGATCACCAGTGGTGTACGGCCAGTGTAGGAGATCGCTCCCCACACCATGATGCCGGGTGTTGGCCCTGTGTGCCTCGGTCGTATGCAGTCCTGATTGTGGCGCTCACCTGCACGGCGCCAAACACGCATACGACCATCATTGGCACCAAGGCAGAAGCGACTCTCATCGCTGAAGACGACACGTCTCCATTCGTCCCTCCATTCACGCCTGTCGCGACACCACTGGAGGCGGGCTGCACGATGTTGGGGCGTGAGCGGAAGACGGCCTAACGGTGTGCGGGACCGTAGCCCAGCTTCATGGAGACGGTTGCGAATGGTCCTCGCCGATACCCCAGGAGCAACAGTGTCCCTAATTTGCTGGGAAGTGGCGGTGCGGTCCCCTACGGCACTGCGTAGGATCCTACGGTCTTGGCGTGCATCCGTGCGTCGCTGCGGTCCGGTCCCAGGTCGACGGGCACGTGCACCTTCCGCCGACCACTGGCGACAACATCGATGTACTGTGGAGACCTCACGCCCCACGTGTTGAGCAATTCGGCGGTACGTCCACCCGGCCTCCCGCATGCCCACTATACGCCCTCGCTCAAAGTCCGTCAACTGCACATACGGTTCACGTCCACGCTGTCGCGGCATGCTACCAGTGTTAAAGACTGCGATGGAGCTCCGTATGCCACGGCAAACTGGCTGACACTGACGGCGGCGGTGCACAAATGCTGCGCAGCTAGCGCCATTCGACGGCCAACACCGCGGTTCCTGGTGTGTCCGCTGTGTCGTGCGTGTGATCATTGCTTGTACAGCCCTCTCGCAGTGTCCGGAGCAAGTATGGTGGGTCTGACACACCGGTGTCAATGTGTTCTTTTTTCCATTTCCAGGAGTGTATATATTTATATAATGAACTTCCTTACACACCTTTGATGTAAATGCTCAGTATATATTTTCTTGAGTAGCATACAATATATTTTCAATCTTTTTCTTCCAGTAATCTCGATAGCAAAATTACAATTATTTAATGCGGCTATTCGCCACGGAGGAGATCCTAGAAGTCCCCTCAACACACCAGAGAGAATATTATAAAGAGTAATTATGCGCTCATGGAATAGTAATAGTACTGTACTACTTTGCGCATCGATTCTGCGAATATATAGATGGTCAAGTTGGAAACGTAATTCACTCATAGAATTGTGCAGGGATAATTAGTAGAATATAAAGAGATATTACCCAGTCAAGAGACTTCGAATGATGGGTACTTCCTCGGAAACTATGATCATGACTTTGTGGTCAAAGCTCCTGCAAAAGAAGAGTTTCCTTTTTCATTTAGTGTAATTTTACTGAACATTCTGGAGGGATAGGAAAGTTTCCTGCAGCCAAGATCGCCAGATATTTTTATTTTATTTCACATTGATGAGTTTCAACAGAATCTTGCTGTCATCATCAGATCTTCGGAAAATTCTGATTAACATTCATACATCACACCAATACAACTCCCGTTCATAAGAAACGACACGGCATTGGCTTGTCAAACACACAGAAGAGAACATACAAAATATCCATTACACCAACTGTGACAGAAAGGGCATTCCCATGGCCCAAGCACATCAAAGGAAAACTATGATGCAGCTGACAGTTGTAGCAGCTCCATAACTGAGACTTTCTTTAATATACATTTTACATAAATGGAACTATTATGCTGTGTGTTAACACATACAGACAAATGTGGTTATTTTCAGCACAACAAACACTCAAGCGGAATTGGATCCTGTAATGAGCGAAAATTCATGTTGCATTAAATCGGAGTTATTGGTGGATGTCGCCCCATCTTACTATCGAAATTTTCTGTTATGAAAAGAAACGAGGGTTCAAGTAGCTGTTTGGAAAGTATTCTTACATGTATTTTTGTAAAATGTTCAAAATGTTGTAGAGATTGTGGCCTGAAAATATCTGCTCAGGAGAATCTGGTCAAAGTCAGTGAGTTTAATACGCACGGACTACTGTAGAGTTGCGACTTGCGGCAAAGATAACAAAAGCAGCGCAGCTGGCCACCGCTATTTTCCAATAGCAGCTACAATGAAAAACAACTATTATTAGAACGGAGAATAAACGTCCTATGTTTATTCATCGTAAATAGTTGTTAGATTTTCCGATGAGAAATTCAGTTAGTCGTTGTTTGGTGGTAGCCGGACTAACATCAGCCAAAATCGGGACTAGACTCGGGAGAATTCCTTGAGATTGTTATCGGCTTGTTTGAAAAATATGTACGCCAATCTGTGATAATTTTTTCCTCACTTTGTGGGCAGAAAAGCATTAAGTAAATGATTTCTGTGTGTGATAAACCTTTTGCATTTCTTTTATGTTTTCGTCTTCTGTAAAGGCAAAGAGAGAAGATGAAGCGGTAGCCCATCATAGAGCCTATGCCTACCATCATGTATTTTTGATTTTCAGTTGTTATAAAAGAGAGGAGTTTTTCTTGTACCAGTAGGAGGAAGGAAGGATTCGAGCTCAGCTAGTGAACGAGTGAGAAGTACGCCATTTTAAGCGAGTAATTTTAGACCGCCATTTTGGGTTCGCTATGATTAAGTGAGAAGTATGTTTTTCATATGTGCACCGCTTAGAAAATACAGTATTGTTTATTAACACAAAGGTCCTGTGAGTTGTTATTTCAAATAGTACGATAATTACAAGAACTGAAGCCCACCTGTGTACTTTGGAACATTACGAAGATCCGATAAGCTCAATGGGAACACGGTCAAAACTTCGAAGGTGAACAAGGCGACCAAACGTAGCATTATAAAGAAGGGTAAGCACAAATCTACAGCGAAGAAAGAAACTACTTCCCCCTGCAAAATGATATGAACTAATACGAACTTATTTCCAGGAATAGCTCAGCTTATTGTGCTTGTCATTCATGCCGAAAAATTAATCTCATTAATTCAATACATTTTAAAAAGCCAAGCATTTCTACACTTTATTATCATTTAATCCATTATTTTATTATATTATAAAGGATTTTCCAATGAGAAATTCAATTAGTCGTTGTTTGGTGGTAGCCGGACCAACATCAGCCAAAATCGGGTTTAGACTCGGGAGAATTTCTTGAGATTGTTATCGACTTGTTTGAAAAATATGTACGCCGATCTGTGATAATTTTTTCCTCACTTTGTGGGCAGAAAAGCATTAAGTAAATGATTTCTGTGGGAACTTGGAATTTTGTGTGAGGAAGCAGTAGTGGCTGCGGTATATAGTATGTAGGACCGGTTGCTCGTGGATGGTGATTTTATGCAAAACAGTTACTGAACGAAGTCTAGCCTGAAAACAACTCGTTTTTAGGAGATCAATATCTCTGTTAAATTGGAGATTTTCTGTTTTGTTGTGGGAGGTAAGTGAAGTTATCACATGAAGGCTTTATTTGAATTTGAAGGAGGAGAAAGCACGCGCTAAGGAAATAATACTTTTGCGTTTTTGTATTAGTGGGTTTGAAGGTGAACGCAAGTACTTAGGAAATAGTGACTTTGCGACATTTTGTAATGGCTTATTTTGGGATTTCATGATGAGTGTCGACGTATTTTACTTAGTGTTTGGAAATCTCTATATAGACACATTGACAGTGTTATCTTTGTAATTAGGAGAACGGATGACTTACGATTGTATGTGATACAGTGAGAACAAATCTAAGTTAGTTGGATATTTGCTCCCTCGGCCTAGAATTTAGTACCTTTTCCTATAAAACCCTAAACGACAAAGCAAAAACCATTGTTACCGAGGACACATCAACTGTCTCTCCAATCGTGCGAGTACTGTATTTTAAATAATTTCAATAGCGGCGCATCTACGCGAAGTCCACTTGAAGTAGGATTAATTTCATGTCTGTTTTAAAGTTCAAGCAGTCTGAAAAGTGGCGGTGATACCGAGCCTTTTTTTCCGGTTAGAGGGATTTGTCTGATTGACCACCACTCGTAAAATCAAAGATGACTTGTATCTGTACATGAAAGAAAACAGACAATAAAGACAAAAAAGTTTCTGTTTTAAAAATAAAAATAATGTCCATAGTCTCATTTGTTCTGTATTTAATATTCAAAGATATTTTAAAAGGGAAGTTCAGTTTTATAGCAAACAAATATTTTGCAAACATCGTCAGGAAGGAGCCAAAGTTTAGATACAGAAAAGTCTGCAACGTTATGAAAATCAAATATATTAATTTAAAAAAATGGAAAATATTAGTTCAGAGTTGTTAATTTCCAAAGAGAGAAATTGTTTTATATTTCTTAAATTAAAAAAAAAAACAGAAGTTATCTCTAGGATTTTATTTCAAGGGAAAGATGATTAGTTCTGGAAAGACAAATAATTTACTTTTTTCTGAGAGTAAGAGAATTTTGAAACGAATTAATGCGTTGGAGTTCAAGTTCTGTAAGGATATTACTGTGGTGTGTGGTTGCTGCACACAGAAGTTCCTTCTGGTTAATAACGTCAATTAAAAAAGAGAGAAAATTGTATCTCTGAAAGTGCGACGTAAAATAAACATTGTTTAAAACTGTAGTTAGCTGGTTCTACATAATTAGGGTGTAAGTTTCAACTGGAAAGATATTTCTACGGTATTATCGGGACGACAGCACGTATTCTTTTTAAAAAGTAGGTGAGAATTTCTGTTACGCCGTTGGATAGCGAGATGCGTTTTCGTGTAGCAGAGTTACCCACTGAAAAAATTTATGTTGGTGACGCCGAGTATCTAATTTTCTATCCAACGTATACTAAAGTGCGCAGGATTTTCCACTGAAGCTGAGATTGTCTTTGATGGTAGTTGTTCGTACGAACCGTGTAGATCTTTTGATAGATGCATTACTAAAATCAAACCATAAATAGTATCTGTGCACATCATCTTCGTAGTGGTATGTAGTGCGTGCTGTATCGAGAGAATAAATACCCAAGTAAAAGTGTCTATGTTGTGATCTGGACAGACGGTATTTCCCACAAACAAGTTTAGTCTCGCTGGTTATCTTAGGCTAGTCTTACCTGTGAAGTCGGGTGACGTACTTCCACGATACAGCTAACATAGCAGATTCTTGTCTTGTGCTTCTTGACTGTAGCTGAGTGAAACTAAGAAATTGAAGTGCAACATTGCTCTGCCATTATGCGTCACTATGTCTCTGTAGTGTCTAATCGTTTCATTTCAACTATGGTGGTTGTGTCTGTAGGGTGGCGCAGTATAATTCCTCATGTGTACATCGGATAGAACATGAAATTACAACTGACATCAAAGGTTTAGGAACACATTCTATCACATAAACCAAACAATCCAGCAAGATTAATAACAAATGTGTTTTCAAAAAACTTTATTAATTTTGACTCGAATTACAGACTCATCACATTACTTTTTGTTCCTAAAGGCAGGAAATGGAGGCGGCCCACGAAGACAAAGAGTAGGATTAGATGCTTTTTTCTTTGTGCAAAGTTTAGGGAAGGCCTGCTTTCTGGGAGGGCCAGTGAGAATCACGCCCTGTAGGGGCGATGGTGCAACATCGACTAAAGGCACCAACAGAGATACTTCAGGGGTGATCTTGCTGCCGTCAAAGATGGTGAGGGACGGCTGCTCTTCATAACCAGTTGTTTCATAGCTCCCCAAGACGGTGAGGGGAGGTGTCTCATCTTCGACGGTGTTAGCAGTGCCGCACAAGGTGGTGGGGGGTGGCGGCTCTTCTGGAAGGTAGTTGCAGCTGACAGCAGAGATGGTGGGTGCTAGCAGCTCATCGAAATAACTAATCTCGCCACCGTCCAAGGTAGTAGGGGATGGTGGCTCACAATCAGCTATGATTTTACCACTGCCTGGGGTGGTGGGTGGCAGTGGGTCAACAGGGGCATCAGCGTCACCGCTGCCAATGACGGTGGGAGGCAACGGCTCTTCATTACCACTTGAATCACAGATCCCCAAAATGGTGGGGAGCAGAGTCTCATCTGCAATGATGTTAGCAGTGCCGCACAAGGTGGTGGAGGATGGCGGCTCTTCTGGAAGGTAGTTGCAGCTGACGGCAGAGATGGTGGGTGCTAGCAGCTCATCGAAATAACTGATCTCTCCACCGTCCAAGGTAGTAGGGGATGGTGGCTCACAATCAGCTAGGATTTTACCACTGCCTGGGGTGGTGGGTGGCAGTGGGTCAACAGGGGCATCAGCGTCACCGCTGCCAATGACGGTGGGAGGCAACGGCTCTTCATTACCACTTGAATCACAGATCCCCAAAATGGTGGGGAGCAGAGTCTCATCTGCAATGATGTTAGCAGTGCCGCACAAGGTGGTGGAGGATGGCGGCTCTTCTGGAAGGTAGTTGCAGCTGACGGCAGAGATGGTGGGTGCTAGCAGCTCATCGAAATAACTGATCTCTCCACCGTCCAAGGTAGTAGGAGATGGTGGCTCACAATCAGCTATGATTTTACCACTGCCTGGGGTGGTGGGTGGCAGTGGGTCAACAGGGGCATCAGCGTCACTGCTGCCAATGACGGTGGGAGGCAACGGCTCTTCATTACCACTTGAATCACAGATCCCCAAAATGGTGGGGAGCAGAGTCTCATCTGCAATGATGTTAGCAGTGCCGCACAAGGTGGTGGAGGATGGCGGCTCTTCTGGAAGGTAGTTGCAGCTGACAGCAGAGATGGTGGGTGCTAGCAGCTCATCGAAATAACTGATCTCGCCACCGTACAAGGTAGTAGGGGATGGTGGCTCACAATCAGCTATGATTTTACCACTGCCTGGGGTGGTGGGTGGCAGTGGGTCAACAGGGGCATCAGCGTCACCGCTGCCAATGACGGTGGGAGGCAACAGCTCTTCATTACCACTTGAATCACAGATCCCCAAAATGGTGGGGAGCAGAGTCTCATCTGCAATGATGTTAGCAGTGCCGCACAAGGTGGTGGAGGATGGCGGCTCTTCTGGAAGGTAGTTGCAGCTGACAGCAGAGATGGTGGGTGCTAGCAGCTCATCGAAATAACTGATCTCGCCGCCGTCCAAGGTAGCGGGGGACGGTGGCTCTTCGTCAGCTGTGATGTCACCGCTGCCTGCGGTGGTGGGCGGCAACGATTTCTCTTCAGCGGCGATGTTCTCAACGCCTCGGGTCGTGGGAGGCAGCAGAGGCGACGGCGATGGCGTTGGTGGCAGCAGAGGCGGCAATGGCTGCTCTTCACCAGTGATGGGGTAGCTGCCGCGCATGGTGTCGGTCATATTGCAATCCTGGAAACAGAAGGATATTTGGTGTTATGACTGACATTCTTGTATGTAGTACTGGTTTTGTAGAAATCATTCGACTGTTATATGAAGGGCATCAAATATTTTGGATGTACACTGACGGAAAACATCGCAAAACCAAAATATAATTAATTCAGAGTAATGAAATTTCGATAATATATTTTTCTGTGTAACATATCTAATTCATAGACATAACAATTCCGTATTTCTGGATTTCTGGGAGGTTTTCGACACTGTACAACACAAGCGCCTTGTAGTGAAATTGCATTCTTATGGAATATCGTCTCAGTTATGTGACTTGATTCGTGGTTTCCTGTCAGAGGGATCACAGTTCGTAGTAACTGATTGGAAGTCGTCGAGTAAAACAGAAGTGATTTATGGCGTTCCCCAAGGTAATATTATAGGCCCTTTACTGTTCCTTATCTAAATAAATGATTTGGGAGAAAATCTGGGCACCTGTCTTAGGTTGTTTGCAGATGACGCTGTCTTTTATCGACTAGTAAAGTCATCTGTACATCAAAAAGAAATTGCAAAACGATTTAGAAGAGGTATCTATGTGGTGTGAAAATTGATAATTAAACCTAAATAATGAAAAGTGTGAGGTCATCCACATGAATGCTAAGAGGAATCTGTTAATCTTTGGTTACACGATAAATCATTCAAATGTATAGGCCGTGAATACTACTAATACCTTGTAAGTACAATTACGAACAGCTTAAATTGAAGGGAACACACAGAAAATGTTGTGGGAAAGGCTAACCAAAGAACATGTAACAGATCTACTAAGGAGATGCCGACACTACGCTTGTCCGTCCTCTCTTAGAATGCTGCTGCTCGGTGTGGGATCCTTACCAGATAGGACTGACGAAGTACATCGAAAAGTCCAAGAAGGACAGCACGTTTTGTATTGTCGTGAAATACGGGACAGTGTCACTACAATGATACAGGATTTGGGATGAACATCATTAAAACAAAGGATTGTTTGCGGAGGAATCTTCTCACAAAGTTCCAATCACCAACAATATTTTGTTGATGCCGACCTAGATAGGGATAAACGATCACTATGATAAAATAAGTAACATCAGAGCTCGTACGGAAAGATATAGGTGTTTGTTCTTTCCCCGCGCTATACGACAGTGGAATAATGGAGAATTGCGAAGGTCGTTCGACGAACCCACTGCCAGGCACTTAAATGTGATTTGCAGAGTATCCATTTAGATGTAGATGTACAAGATCACAGAGTAATGTAAGCATGAACACGCTGTAGGAAATGTGAAATGGTGGTACGTTAATAACCAGCATAATCACCAGAATTTTTATTACAAACATTCAAACGTGCAAGCATTGTGTTGCATGATGCCAGATATCAGTTTTTGGGATGGAGCTCCATGTATGTTGCACGTGGTCAGTCAGTATAGGGATGATTACAGCTAATTGTAGATGACGCTGGAATTATAGTCCAGTTTTGTCACATATGATCGATTGAGTGCTATTTGAAATTGCACCCCAGACCGTAACTCCAGGTGTAGGTCCAGCGTGTTTAGCACGCAGGCGGTTTGGTTGCAAGCCCTCAACTGTCCTCCCTCTAACACGGTCACATCGAGCAGGCCAAGGGAACATATCGGCTTTCTCACGAGTATTTTTTGGTACAACGGTGTCATGAGGGCGAGAGTTCTGTTGTTGGAAAACACGCCCTGGTACGCTGTTAATAAATGGCAGCACAACATGTCGAATCACCAGACTGACATACAGATCTGCAGTCACTGTGCGCAAGGTAACAATGAGAGTGCTTCGGCCGTCGTACGAAACTGCAGCCCAGACCATAACTCCAGATGCAGCTGAAGTGTGTTTAGCACTCAAGACAGGTTGCCTGTAGGCCCTCAGCTGCCTCAATTCTAACCAAAACACGGGCATCAGTAGCACCGAGGCAGAACCAGGTTTCGTCAGAAAACACAACAGGCGTCCATCCAGCCTTCCAATAATCTGTCCCTAGACACCGCAAATGGAGGTGTTTTGGGGCCATTGGATTGCACGCTACATGTCGTCTGGCTAGGAGCTGACCTTGAAGTAGCCGAGTTTTAACAGTTTGTTGTGTCACCGTGGTGCCCACTGCTGCTCATATTGCTGCTGAAAAATTCAGTATGACGCGCCAGAGCCATACTACGAACACGATTGTCTTCCATCTCGGTAGTGCCACTTGGCCGTCCAGAGCCCGGTCTTCTTGCGAAAGAACATTTTGGTGACCAACGCAGTATCGCACAAGGAACATGCAGCTTCTCGTAGCCCTATTATAGGACTCAGTGAGGTGCTGATAATTGCTTATTTGCCTTTTTAAAGGCATTTTTGGCTTACATCAACTAACCACATCCAGTCTCAAAAATAATTAACATTCACCATTACCGGGCGGGAAGGAGCGCCGGTCCCCTGCACGAATCCGCCCATCTGCCTCGGCAAATTCGGGATGGTTCCCCTTATTCCGCCTCAGCTACACTATGTCTGCGATTGCTGCGCAAACACGTTCTCCACGTACGCGTACACCACCATTACTCTACCGCGCAAACATAGGGGTTACATTCGTCTGGTGTGAAATGTTCCCTGGGAGGGTCCACCGGGGGCCGAACCGCACACTAACCCTGGGTTCGTTGGGGGGCAGCGGAGGGGTGGAGTGGACCGCGGTAATCGTCGTGCGGTTGTGGACGGCTGCGGCTATGTCGGGGACGGAGCCTCTCCGTCGTTTCTAGGTCCCCGGTTAACATAACATTCACCACCTTACAGCTTGTATTTCAAGTAAACCCGATTTGCATCCTCATAGTGGTGCTACTAGCGCCACTCTTATGTGACTGGCGCAATAATTTAATGGACATCATTTTTCAGATACAGAAACACGCCTACCATCTTTCCCTAATGTCACCTAACTCCCACTTGGTGTTGTGATAGTTTTACGTCAGCGTTTTGAGCGGCATGAAAGATTTTAATGTTGTGTGCGACTTCGATTAGTCTGTGCTGTAAAGGATAACCATCCTAAGAGGGGAAAGTTTATTTTATTCACGTCCACTTCCTTCACAATGTGTTTGCGTTGTTCTAAGCGTGGCCCTATTGCATGTACACTACTGGCCATTAAAATTACTACACCACGAAGATGACGTGCTACAGACGTGAAATTTAACCGACAGGAAGAAGATGCTTTAATAAGCAAATGATTAGCTTTTCAGAGCATTCACACAAGGTTGGCGCGGGTGGCGACACCTACAACGTGCTGACATGAGGAAAGTTTCCAACCGATTTCTCATACACAAACAGCAGTTGACCAGCGTTGCCTGGTGAAACGTTGTTGTGATGCCTCGTATAAGAAGGAGAAGTGCGTACCATCACGTTTCCGACTTTGGTAAGGGTCGGATTGTAGCCTATCGCGATTGCGGTTTATCGTATCGCGACATTGCTGCTCGCGTTGTTCCAGATCCAATGACTGTTAGCAAAATATGGAATCCGGGGATTCAGGAGAGTAATACGGAAAGCCGTGCTGATCCCAACGGCCTCGTATCACTAGCAGTCGAGATGACAGGCATCTTATCCGCATGGCTGTAACGGATCGAACAGCCTCGTGTCGATCCCTGAGTCAACAGATGGTGACGTTTACAACAACCATCAGCACGAACAGTTCGTCGACGTTTGCAGCAGCATGGACTGTCAGCTCGGAGACCATGGCTGCGGTTACCCTCCACGCGCGCATCACAGACTGGAGCACCTGCGATGGTGTACTTAACGACGAACTTGGGTGTACGAATGGCAAAATGTCATTTTTTCGGATGAATCCAGGTTCTGTTTACAGCATCATGATGGTCGCATCCGTGTTTGGCGACATCGCGGTGAACGCACATTGGAAGCGTGTATTCGTCATCGTTATACTGGCGTATCACCCGGTGTGATACTATGGGGTTACATGTCAGGGTCAACTCTTGTTTGCATTGACGGCACTTTGAACAATGGACGTTAGATTTCAGATGTGTTACGACCCGTGGCTCTACCCTTCATTCGATCCCTGCGAAACCCTACATTTCAGCAGGATAATGCACGACCGCATGTTGCAGGTCCTGTACGGGCCTTTCTGGATACAGAAAATGTTCGATTGCTGCCCTGGCCAGCACATTCTCCAGATCTCTCACCAATTGAAAACGTCTGGTCAATGGTGGCCGAGCAACTGGCTCGTCACAACACGCCAGTCACTACTCTTGATGAACTGTGGTATCGTGTTGAAGCTGCATGGGCAGCTGTACCTGCACACGCCATCCAAGCTCTAATTGACTCCATGCCCAGGCGTATCGAGGCCGTTATTACAGCCAGAGGTGGTAGTTCTGGGTACTGATTTCTCAGGATCTATGCACCCAAATTGGGTGAAAATGTAATCACATGTCAGTTCTAGTATAATATATTTGTCCAATGAATACCAATTTATGATCTGCATTTCTTCTTGGTGTGGCAATTTTAATGGCCAGTCGTGTAGAATTGACTCGCGAGAGCCTGTAGAGTGTAATGATTGTTTATATTGTTGATGACGGAGTGACCAAAAGTGGCGAATGTGAGACTAAATATACGATCGGGCCGAGTTGTGGGGCTGGTAGCAGCAAGTCACAAAAAGGGGCCAAATCATCAGCGTCCAGTAAGCGAGATCCCAGCAGTAGCAGTAGTTTGCGCATTGTCCTCTCTGCATCTGCACCAGGACAGGGCCTATTACTTCTGTTGGTTGGCTCAGTCACTCAATCTTTCTTTGATGAATCGCAATGTGCATATCCTGACGCTAGGCAGAACGATTAGACATGTAAATCACTCGGTATATTAAGAAAGACAATCAACTACCAGAAACCAATATGGGAGCTTGCATTAAATATTAACTGTCAGTATATTGCAATGTAAGCGTCGTATGAAAGGTGACTCCTTTGAAAAATCGAGGGCTTCATAAGACATAATAAGGCTGCCTGCTATTCTCCTACGTCTCGCATAATGTTTATACGTGTAACTACCAGATAACTATCAAAGGTTAGCTACAATAACCGGAGATTATTCCATAGAATAACAGAGAATAAAAATGTTTAACATCAGTAGATTCATTTCGTAATCAGGTCATTGCAATAAAAGACCAAATTACCTCGAAATGCACTTTTACACATCATGTTTCACTTAGTGTACCACAAATGAAAGGCGGCCCTACCATTATGCTGACCTAAGCGTCAAATATTCTGATGTATACGGGTAGTCAGCCTTGCAAACACAATTGTCGTATTCCCTGCCGAGGGTTTAAAACGATAAGTTTTAGCAATAGCAACATCATACGCAAATCCGTTTTTGAAGATATGTATCAAGTTTTTGGATCATGCAACTAAGCTAAGCTACATATAACACAGTGAGTAATATCCTGCGTAGGATAAGATTTGTGTTCCACTGGTGTGAGCTAGAGAGACACTTACCACCTGCGCCTTCTTGTTCTTCTTCGGCTTCTTCCGGTCGCCGCGGTCAACTGCACGCCCACGGATACAAGGGCACAAATACCGCAACATCTGCGTCAAAGAAGATCCATGTCAAGTACTATGCAGTGGCTTACGCTGTGACAATGCCTACAGTAAATCATGCCCTTTTCCCTCCAAACAACCAAATAAAATGCCACGTCACATTGTGTTTACCAGAGAGGAACTCAAGTGCCTCATAATGACTGTCACGAAAGTGGAAGATGATAGACACCAGTTACGTCTGAAACTCAAATGGGCACATCAGTGAGAATACTGAAGTGGTCAAAAACAGCGGCGCGAAACTTCTGCGACTGCATATTCATTTCGACGCACGATGCGTGTTCACTGTGACCAAATGCGTACTGGGTGAATGTCAAACGTGATGGAGTAGCTTATATTACAGGGCTATGAATCAGCTTGCGAACTACGATCTACGAATGTCGACGACTATACAAGAGATCGGGCGCCGTATGAGCTGCACTTTCGCCTTCCCTGAAATTTCTGATGGATTGCTTTCGGCGAGGACAACAAGTGATCTGAAACTACCGAAATGAAGACTAAAGTGCTGAATAATATGTTTCACTGACGACGACAACCCGGACACCTCGTCAGTTCGCGTAATTCCGAAGACCACAGGTAGCGGAGGACTGAGTGGTATCTTATTTCTCTATTTCTGGAAATATTCCATACAGTTCCGAACATTCGTAGACTACGTGGAATATCGGGATCAGCATGCAAGATTTGAAGAATTTAGTTAAATATGTAAGTTAGTAATAATTGCAACACATGGTTAAAATAGAAGTAGAGTAGATTCTACAAAAATATTCTACAAGCTCTTAAGGAATGTTACCTGTTCCTCTTTCCATTATTAATTGCAAGTTTTCAGTAGCTTTGTTACCCTCTGACACTAATACTGAACCCTCTGTGCCTTTCAAATCGCTCGCATTTCTTCTTCTATCCCGTCAGACTTCATGTATGTGTCCAGAGTCTCGAAGTAGATTGTAAATGCTGAAACCACTTTAACCACAATAATCTGCACCACTTACATGTTTCACTTTACTGGAGAATTTCAGCCCTTTCAAATGTGTAACGTACATTATGTGTGTGTGCGTCATATTTTAAAAAATGATGGGGGTGGGCAGAGTGTCCCCTCTCATACTCTAGCTCGCACTCCGCCGCAGAGAAAGAGATTAATTCTGGGAACTGCAGTAACATCATTTTTATCGCAGTTCATTTTCAGCAGGATGTTCATATATTTTACGACAGAAGTGCTTGCAAAGACTTCAGAGTTGTTTCATCGAGATTCCATTTATTTTGGGCTAAGTATCTACAAATGTATAATGATAGTTGATAGTTCCGATGTGTTGTAACGAACGTGCCTGGTACGCCCTCAGAATCATGCCCCACACCTTATCACCGATGTAGAAGAAATTATGTGTTATGTGACATAGTAGGTAAGTAACTGAAAATGTTACAGATTCGGATTTACCAACTTTATAGCAGTGTCCACTTAACTCACATGCACCTCTCTAACTTCCGAGATTCCAAGCTGTATGTTGCGAACTTCCCATTGAGCTTCACTATAGGCTTACTGCGTCTGTTGTCGCACAGTTTCATATCTCAGTCCTCAGAGTCTCATATAATGACTAAGAGCATTATTATACACTGACACGAAATACAATTGAAACTAATGTTTAGAAGTGAGTAGTTGAGAGTGGGCACTCCACCGCCCACATTTTTAAATGTGACACACACGTCAACAACGCAGAACAGGGTGGTTCATTGATCGTGACCGGGCCAAATATCTCACGAAATAAGCGTAAAACGAATAAAACTACAAAGACGAAACTTGTCTAGCTTGAAGAGGGAAACCAGATGGCGTTATGGTAGGGCCCGCTAGATGGCGCTGCTATAGGTCAAACGGATATCAACTGTATTTTTTTTTTTAAATAGGAACCCCCATTTTTATGACATATTCGTGTGGTACGTAAAGAAATATGAATTTTTTAGTTGGACCACTTTTTTCGTTTTGTGACAGATGGCGCTGTAATAGTCACAAACATATGGCTCATAATTTTAGACGAACAGTTGGTAACAGGTAGGTTTTCTAAATTAAAATACATAACGTAGATAAGTTTGAACATTTTATTTGGGTTGTTCCAATGTGATACATGTACCTTTGTGAACTTAACATTTCTGAGAACTCATGCTATTACAGCGTGATTACCTCTAAATACCACATTAATGCAATAAATGCTCAAAATGATGTCCGTCAACCTCAGTGCATTTGGCAATACGTGTAACGACATTCCTCTCAACAGCGAGTAGTTCGCATTCCGTAATGTTCCCACATGAATTGACAATGCGCTGACGCATGTTGTCAGGCGTTGTCGGTGGATCACGATAACAAATATCCTTCAACTTTCCCATCAGAAAGAAATCCGGGGACGTCAGATCCGGTGAACGTGCAGGCCATGGTATGGTGCTTCGACGACAGATCCACCTGTCATGAAATATGCTATTCAATATCGCTTGAGCCGCACGCGAGCCATGTGCCGGACATCCATAATGTTGGAAGTACATCGCCATTCTGTCATGAGTGAAACATCTTGTAGTAACATCGGTAGAACATTACGTAGGAAATCAGCATACATTGCACCATTTAAATTGCCATCAATAGAAAAGGGGCCAATTATCCTTCCTTCCATAATGCCGCACTATACATTAACCCGCTAAGGTCGCTGATGTACCACTTGTAGCAGCCATCGTGGAATTTCCATTGCCCAACAGTGCATATTATGCTGGTTTACGTTACCGCTGTTGGTGAATGATGCTTCGTCGCTAAATAGAACGCGTACAAACAATCTGTCATCGTCCCGTAATTAATCTTGTGCTCAGTGGCAAAACTGTACACGACGTTCAAAGTCGTCGCCATGCAATTCCTGGTGCATAGAAATGTGGTTCGGGTGCAATCGATGTTGATGTAGCATTCTCAACACCGACGTTTTTGATATTCCCGATTCTCGCGCAATTTGTCTGCTACTGATGTGAAGAGTAGCCGCGACAACAGCTAAAACACTTTTTTGGGCATCTTCATTTGTTGCTGGTCGCGGTTGACGTTTCACATGTGGCTGAACACTTCCTGTTTCCTTAAGTAACGTAACTATCCGACGAACAGTCCGGACACTTGGATGATGTCCAGAATACCGAGCAGCATACATAGCACACGCCCGTTGAGCGTTTTGATCACTATCGCCATACATCAACACGATATCTAACTTATCCGCAATTGGTAAACGGTCTATTTCAACACGGGTAATGTATCACGAAGCAAATACCGTCCGCACTGGCGGAATGTTACGTGATCCCACGTACTTATACGTTTGTGACTATTACAGCGCCATCTATCACAAATCGAAATAAGTGGTCCAACTAAAACATTAATATTTCTTTACGTACTACACGAATATGTAATAAAAAATGGGGGTTCCTATTTAAAAAACGCAGTTGATATTCGTTTGCCTATGGCAGGGCCACCTAGCGGACAAACCATAGTTAAATACATGATGTAATAAAAGCAATTTTCGTGATAAAACTGCCAGGCTACGGTGGTTGAAAATAGGTTCCTCTTTCTTTATTTTCTGAACTGAACTACCTCTTCCTTCGACCAAGGTTCCTTCCCACTTAACACTCTCGCATTTATATTTCTTGTGTCTAGCTTCCTTTATTGCCCTTTTGAGAGATGTCCATTCCTCTACAACAAAACTGCCTGCTTCTGTGTATATCTTTCACTGCAGTATCTGATTTCAAAATCCCTGTCTCACTAGGCTGTAAAGTAGGTGCTATCTTCTCATATCTCCGAGCCTTTACCAAGTAGAGCTCTTCCACTTATGATTCTGTAATGGTATATTGCTATTTCCAGCTGAAATTTATTTCAGAACTCAAGGTATCTTTATCGTCTCTCATTCCTAATACCGACACCGTATTCTCCAGTGACTCTCTTGTTCCTTTCTCTGCTACAGCATACCAGTCCGCCATGGTTATTATTTTACGACTTCCTTTCAATGTCGTCATACACTTTCCCCGTCTCTTCCTCCTATGCTCGTGACTTAACATGTATACCTGACTTCCTTTTGTTGGTGATACTTTTCTTTCAGTTTTGACGAAATTAACTTTGCCACTGAGCAGTTCACAGTAATTTCACTGCGTGACCTTCTCTCCTTTTGGAAATGAATCCCACTCCCGTTACACCATTTTCTGCTGCTTTGGATATTATCCTTCATTAGTCAGATCAGAAACCCTGATTTTCTTTCCACTTTACTCCACCGACACAACTTGTGATATTCACTATTTTTGGCTTCATTAAAACAGCAAATAGTTAATACTTTCAGTCAGAAGGCAAATACTTGTTTATAAAGAATGATTAATTTATAATAAGGCGTCGCATAGCGACGGTGGAATTTCCTAAATAATGTAATTCGTCGTCTTTGGTTGGCAATATAAACAGAAAAATACGGACAGATATGCGACCCTTCCCTATTTTGTTCGCTGGAGAACAAATGAAGCCTTGAGCGCTAAAGACTTGTACTGTTTTTCTTAAGTAAGACGGACGCAGACTTGTGGCGGTCTGATCTAATTTTTTACTAAATAAATAGAAACGTGTTCAGTCTAAGTTTGAGAGGAGTGTGAGAAGAAAAACTGTTATAACTTATCGTGACGACGCACGAGCGACTCAAGAGGACAATGGCTATCTACACTCCTGGAAATTGAAATAAGAACACCGTGAATTCATTGTCCCAGGAAGGGGAAACTTTATTGACACATTCCTGGGGTCAGATACATCACATGATCACACTGACAGAACCACAGGCACATAGACACAGGCAACAGAGCATGCACAATGTCGGCACTAGTACAGTGTATATCCACCTTTCGCAGCAATGCAGGCTGCTATTCTCCCATGGAGACGATCGTAGAGATGCTGGATGTAGTCCTGTGGAACGGCTTGCCATGCCATTTCCACCTGGCGCCTCAGTTGGACCAGCGTTCGTGCTGGACGTGCAGACCGCGTGAGACGACGCTTCATCCAGTCCCAAACATGCTCAATGGGGGACAGATCCGGAGATCTTGCTGGCCAGGGTAGTTGACTTACACCTTCTAGAGCACGTTGGGTGGCACGGGATACATGCGGACGTGCATTGTCCTGTTGGAACAGCAAGTTCTTTTGCCGGTCTAGGAATGGTAGAACGATGGGTTCGATGACGGTTTGGATGTACCGTGCACTATTCAGTGTCCCCTCGACGATCACCAGTGGTGTACGGCCAGTGTAGGAGATCGCTCCCCACACCATGATGCCGGGTGTTGGCCCTGTGTGCCTCGGTCGTATGCAGTCCTGATTGTGGGGCTCACCTGCACGGCGCCAAACACGCATACGACCATCATTGGCACCAAGGCAGAAGCGACTCTCATCGCTGAAGACGACACATCTCCATTCGTCCCTCCATTCACGCCTGTCGCGACACCACTGGAGGCGGGCTGCACGATGTTGGGGCGTGAGCGGAAGACGGCCTAACGGTGTGCGGGACCGTAGCCCAGCTTCATGGAGACGGTTGCGAATGGTCCTCGCCGATACCCCAGGAGCAACAGTGTCCCTAATTTGCTGGGAAGTGGCGGTGCGGTCCCCTACGGCACTGCGTAGGATCCTACGGTCTTGGCATGCATCCGTGCGTCGCTGCGGTCCGGTCCCAGGTCGACGGGCACGTGCACCTTCCGCCGACCACTGGCGACAACATCGATGTACTGTGGAGACCTCACGCCCCACGCGTTGAGCAATTCGGCGGTACGTCCACCCGGCCTCCCGCGTGCCCACTATACGCCCTCGCTCAAAGTCCGTCAACTGCACATACGGTTCACGTCCACGCTGTCGCGGCATGCTACCAGTGTTAAAGACTGCGATGGAGCTCCGTATGCCACGGCAAACTGGCTGACACTGACGGCGGCGGTGCACAAATGCTGCGCAGCTAGCGCCATTCGACGGCCAACACCGCGGTTCCTGGTGTGTCCGCTGTGCCGTGCGTGTGATCATTGCTTGTACAGCCCTCTCGCAGTGCCCGGAGCAAGTATGGTGGGTCTGACACACCGGTGTCAATGTGTTCTTTTTTCCATTTCCAGGAGTGTATATAAAAGAGCGCTCAATGGACATGAAACGGACATAATAATCTACCGTCATTGTAATACTAAGCTTAAGGTACGATATATGTTTTGGTTATAGTAAATATTTGTTCTGGAAATATTGGATCATTTAGCAGTGCTTATTCCTATCAACTCCTCAGTATTATTTTCATTTTAATTATGCATTTTGCTAAGATTACAGACACCAAGATCAGCAGTCCAATGTGCGTGTTACATTGATAAAACGAAAACTGTTTTATCGTCGTCTTGCATCAGCTTTAATATTGAATTTCCCTTTGGTGTGATGTTACAGTTGTTTTTGCGTCCTTAAGAACTTTCTGGTCCCTTAGGAAATTGTTTTGTCGTAAGAATAACTTCACGACCGGGTATGATCGTATCTACGATCATGAAGTAATTAGAAAGACGATAATGCAATTTCTTAATCAATAGCACGCTAGCTGTGACTGCTTCAAGCCACGCGAAACTGCAAGTAAAGACTATTCACATTTCATAATGCAATATTTTATGACAATGGTCAATCCATGATTCTTACGCCAATTGTGATTGATAAAACAGTAAGCGAAATCTCAAATTCCAACTTTTCCATTGAATAACAACATCACTTTTATTTTGTTACATCACAAACTATATCTATATGGAGCCTTCGCAGTTCCCTTTTACGTATCTTTCAGCTTCTCTACGACGTTCTGAGGTTCCACATTCCAACTCATAGAGAGTAAAGGTATTGTGCTGGTTTGATCATTTACTCATGGCCGCCTACTCTTGGGTAGTCTCTTCTTGGATGTTCGAATGAGAGACCAGTCCTGACTCTTTTTGCCAATGGAGAGACGTTAATGCTGCTTTTCTCAGACAGAGGCCACATGTCATGTGGATAGACATTATTTCTTCTTAACGCAGTGTTTTGCAACGCCTTGAGCACTTTCATACCGTTGGTCACAGGTGATTATTCCTCTTCACGGTCGGTTTCCTATAACATAGGTCAGAGGTTGCACAAAACCTCTATCCGCTGCTCTGCCGTAACTGACTAGGCTGTTGGAAAATGAGGGTTCCGGAAGTTCTCGGTGCCGTATTTGAGACTTTTACTCAAAATGCATGCCGTAGCTTGGGTCTAACCCGGCACCTAGAGCTTTTTGATCCCTAGTCCAAGAAGCTACCGCTAGATTGACGTGACCTACAACAGGTATTAACATGGATTATTGCGTGGAAATAGGTCCGAGATCGTCTAGCTACGCTATCGGTGACCAGCCTTTGGTGTTCGTAATATCCGCCTAGAATTATAAGCGATCTGTACGTGTGTCTAGCCGTGAGAAAGACTGATGGCTGTTGAGGATTTAGCGGAAGGAGTCCAAGTAAATGTTAGTTAATTCATGTTCGACGCACATTGCTTACAAAGCTAATTAGAGTATTTCGTGAACATTGTTCGCTGCCGTGGGCTGTCACAGGGCGGAAGGCAGAAAATATTCAGAGAAGTGTGCAATCTTTACGCTGATAATGCCGTAAACAGTACTCCACAAAACCTAATGGGTAACGCTGCAAATAGTGCGTTGTGCCATACTTTCAGATTTTCGAGTGACCACATTTCACTACGACGTGTATCTGTAAATCTGACGTCGCTCTGGAAAGCGAAGCGTCCTTGTTTCATAGAAGACACTCGTTTCCTGCTGCCTCTGTCATCATTTTCATTTTGTATTTGGTAAGACATGGTGAGAAACATAATTTACTGTTGCTCCTACTTGTTTTCATTCATTTCTGCACATTATGCATGAAACTGCAGCACAAGGCCAATTCTAGCTATGCACATACATGGAAGAAATATAACTTGTAGCCCAGACGTTATACGACAGAGTAGTATCTCGTAAACCGTATCAGCGGCACACTTCGAGTGAAATTTATGATCTTCAACGGAGCACGGAATGGAGAGCACCTTGCTGGTTGGAATGTGATGAAAACTACAGTAAAAGGTTACTTAAATAATTCGACGCTGATGTTAGACCAGAATTAAAATCCTGGTGTAGAAAGTTCAGATTATTATTACTTTTTGGAAGTTTTCTTCTGGAATTTTCATCTTCTTTGTCACATAGACGAAATTTTGTAGAATATAGAATCTACAGAAAATTATCTTCCATCTGGAATTAAAGGAGTCGCATCTTTTCTGTTTCAATAGTACAGAAATTAATGTGGTTCAATTTGGAAATAATCTTCCCACTTGGATGTTACTTTAAAAAATGACCAAAGGCGAGTAGCGCTAGCACACCGACGGTTTCGTAGATACTGATTTAGGTGTGTAGACAGCTCATCTAATCCGCAAATCGAGAATCTCGACAATTTTTGCCTGTTACCGACATTGATACTCCCAAGACGTCGGCACCAGTAATTTCAAGACTTTCGTAAGTTTTTTCATTTCAAGTTTGAAGTCAGATAACAAATGAAGAAAAAAAATTTTTTCTGTGATATAATTACAGATTAAGAGCTTGCCGATTTTTTTTCCTTTGCATGTACTGTGAAACCTTGTTTCTTGCCAAATTTCAAGGTTCTAGACCAACGGGGTGCACCCCATAGGTTTACACGAGTGAGTTTTGCGAGAATCGGAATGTGTGACATAAATGGCCGTGTCTTTTGGTTACATTCGTTAGAATCTTACGTTTACTACACCAGCAAGGGTTCATAGACGTTAGGATGTGACATAAACTTGCAACCTGATGAGTCTACCTGTTCCTGTGAAAAAGGGGACTTGACAGACGGGTGGATATACAAAGTCTGATAACAAACGTGAAAAAAATCATGTGATATAATTACAGATTAACAATTTTCGGATTTTTTCCTTTGGTTGTAATGTGAAACTTTTCTTATTTGAAAACTTCATGATTCGAGGTCAACGGGAAATATGCTATAGGTTTTGATACGTGAGTTTCCGAGTATCAAAATATTTGACACAAATGGCCGTATCTTTTGGTAGCACTGATTTAGAACATTCAAGTTATTACATTGTCAAGAGACCGTTATCGTAGAAAGTGCCACAAGTTTAAATACGTCTACTCGTTCCTAAGGAAAAAGGTTTTTAACAGTCGCCCGCGCTGAGTAACCGTGCGGTCTCAGACGTCCTGTCACGGTTCGCGCGGCTCCCCCGGTCGGAGGTTCGAGTCCCCCCTCCGGCATGGGTGTGTGTGTGTGTGTGTGTTATCCTTACTGTAATTACTGCAAGTTAGATTAAGTAGTGCGTAAGGCTAGGGACCGATGACCTCAGCAGTTTGGTCCCATAGTCATGACCACAAAAATTTTTAACAGTCGGACATTGCATTGCATCATGAGACAAAGACAAACGAACAACAAAGTGATCCTAAAAGGGTTCCATTTTTACCGACTGAGGCGCGGAACACCAAAAATTATGCTCTTTTAAAATCTGTCTACAGCAAAGAATGATGAAAGTACATGCTACGTGCAGCATTCCGCTCTTTTTACAGCTTTTTACAGCTTTGTACGAAGATCAAACTGAAGAAACTACAAAAAAGGTGGGAACTTAAGGAGATGGGACCTGGATAAACCGAAAGAACCAGAGGTTGTACAGAGTTTCAGGGAGAGCATAAGGGAACAATTGACAGGAATGGGGGAAAGAAATACAGTAGAAGAAGAATGGGTAGCTTTGAGGGATGAAGTAGTGAAGGCAGCAGAGGATCAAGTAGGTAAAAAGACGAGGGCTAGTAGAAATCCTTGGGTAACAGAAGAAATATTGAATTTAATTGATGAAAGGAGAAAATATAAAAATGCAGTAAAGGAAGCAGGCAAAAAGGAATACAAACGTCTCAAAAATGAGATCGACAGGAAGTGCAAAATGGCTAAGCGGGGATGGCTAGAGGACAAATGTAAGGATGTAGAGGCGTATCTCACTAGGGGTAAGATAGATACTGCCTACGGGAAAATTAAAGAGACTTTTGGAGATAAGAGAACCACTTGTATGAACATCAAGAGCTCAGATGGAAACCCAGTTCTAAGCAAAGAAGGGAAAGCAGAAAGGTGGAAGGAGTATATAGAGGGTCTATACAAGGGCGGTATTCTTGAGGACAATATTATGGAAATGGAGTAGGATTTAGATGAAGATGAAATGGGAGATACGATACTGCGTGAAGAGTTTGACAGAGCACTGAAAGACCTGAGTCGAAACAAGGCCCCCGGAGTAGACAACATTCCATTGGAACTACTGACGGCCTTGGGAGAGCCAGTCCTGACAAAACTCTACCACCTGGTGAGCAAGATATATGAAACAGGCGAAATACCCTCAGACTTCAAGAAGAATATAATAATTCCAATCCCAAAGAAAGCAGGTGTTGACAGATGTGAAAATTACCGAACAATCAGTTTAATAAGCCACAGCTGCAAAATACTAACACGAATTCCTTACAGACGAATGGAAAAACTAGTAGAAGCCGACCTCGGGGAAGATTAGTTTGGATTCCGTAGAAATACTGGAACACGTGAGGCAATACTGACCTTACGACTTATCTTAGAAGAAAGATTAAGGAAAGGCAAACCTACGTTTCTAGCATTTGTAGACTTAGAGAAAGCTTTTGACAATGTTGACTGGAATACTCTCTTTCAAATTCTAAAGGTGGCAGGGGTAAAATACAGGGAGCGAAAGGCTATTTACAGTTTGTACAGTTATCAGAGTCGAGGGACATGAAAGGGAAGCAGTGGTTGGGAAGGGAGTAAGACAGGGTTGTAGCCTCTCCCCGATGTTATTCAATCTGTATATTGAGCAAGCAGTAAGGGAAACAAAAGAAAAATTCGGAGTAGGTATTAAAATCCATGGAGAAGAAATGAAAACTTTGAGGTTCGCCGATGACATTGTAATTCTGTCAGAGACAGCAAAGGACTTGGAAGAGCAGTTGAACGGAATGGATGGTGTCTTGAAGGGAGGATATAAGATGAACATCAACAAAAACAAAACGAGGATAATGGAATGTAGTCGAATTAAGTCGGGTGATGCTGAGGGAATTAGATTAGGAAATGAGACACTTAAAGTAGTAAAGGAGTTTTGCTATTTGGGGAGCAAAATAACTGATGATGGTCGAAGTAGAGAGGATATAAAATGTAGACTGGCAATGGCAAGGAAAGCGTTTCTGAAGACGAGAAATTTGTTAACATCGAGTATAGATTTAAGTGTCAGGAAGTCATTTCTGAAAGTATTTGTATGGAGTGTAGCCATGTATGGAAGTGAAACATGGACGGTAAATAGTTTGGACAAGAAGAGAATAGAAGCTTTCGAATTGTGGTGTTACAGAAGAATGCTGAAGATTAGATGGGTAGATCACGTAACTAATGAGGAAGTATTGAATAGGATTGGGGAGAAGAGAAGTTTGTGGCACAACTTGACCAGAAGAAGGGATCGGTTGGTAGGACATGTTCTGAGGCATCAAGGGATCACCAATTTAGTATTGGAGGGCAGCGTGGAGGGTAAAAATCGTAGGGGGAGACCAATAGATGAATACACTAAGCAGATTCAGAAGGATGTAGGTTGCAGTAGGTACTGGGAGATGAAGAAGCTTGCACAGGATAGAGTAGCATGGAGAGCTGCATCAAACCAGTCTCAGGACTGAAGACCACAACAACAACAACACAAAGATCATCAATCTTCTTTTCCATCTATCATTTCATCTTTCCCTGTTGGGCAGCAAAGATTCATTGAATCCTTCACCTGTTGTGAAAGATAAGAAAGATAAGAAAAGGAAAGAAAAATAAACTGTTCAAGGTGACTCAAGTCCCGTATTGTCTTTCACAGTTTGCGAATTTCGAGAGGGCAGACGTGGAGGAACAACACGTCTGCAATAAATTTTCCGTGATACTCAGGACAGCTTTTACAGAGGCACATCAAATGACGCAAGAGATTGAGCCGTACTGGGTTTTACGAATGGCTCACACGATTTATAAATGGCCGCACGGAAATCAAAGATGACCCTCGTTCAGGGTCGCCTTTCGTTCGTCTACCGACGACGCTCATGTCAAAAACGTCAAGAAACTGTTCGTCCCAATCGAAGAGTGACTGTCCGAGAGATTGCAGAAGAATGCAACATTGCAATTGGATCATGTCGTGAAATGCTGATACAGCATCTTGGAATACATCGTGTTGCCGCCAAGTTGGTCCTACGGCACCTGAGCCAAGACCAGAAAGATCTTCGCTTCGCAATCTGTGAAGAGCTTTTAGATCACGCAAATGAGAACGAGATATTCCTTAGGAGAATCACCACTGTTGATGAGACATGGGTCTACGGTTATGATGTTGAGACACTGAAGAGGACGAAGATTTGTGACGATAGACGAGATAAAAGAAAATTCGCAGACGTCGCTTCGCGCGATCCAGTGAAAGGCGTACCAAGACTGCTTTCGAAAGAGGAAACGGCCTTGGGAGCGGTGTATCGATTGTCGAGGAGACCGTGCACAATAAGCAAAAGTTTAGCGTAGAAAAATTTTATGGACGAAGTTCCGGGATTTTTTGAACACACCTCCTAACTTTTCCATACATCTTTATTTCTTTTTCTGTCTTCCCTTGTACATCCTTCCTCCCTGAATAAAAATCTCATTCCTTGAGCCTATATTCTACTTTCTTGGTGTCTTGTTGTTGCCCATGCCTCACTTCCATAAGTAAGGGTTGGTAATGCTATTGTTTTATAAAACTACAGGTGGGTTTCTTTCCTGGCTTTATTCCGTAAACTTTTACGATGTTTCCACATATGGAAGTAAATTTATTTAATTTCTGTCTGCGTTATGGTTATATTCGTAAGCGATGTCGCATTCTAGATATTTAAAATGATTTACTTGCTCCAAGATTTTATTATTCAAGACTTTGAGATATTATTGATTGTCTGCCCTGAAACACCATAACTTTCGTTTTCTCTACCGACGGAGTTAGGTTATAAAATGAAACTGTCTGTTGCAACTTACAGACGCCTATCCAAGGGTGATTTTCACTCTCTGTAATCAGAGTCAGATCATGTGCATACAAAGTTACATTTAGCCTAGTGCTACGATCTAAAAGAACTCCACTTGCTGATAACATAATCCATGTATATTGAAGAGTGTTGGAGATATACAGCATCCTTGTCGTATCCGTTTGTTTGTGTTAATTGGCGTTGTTGTTATGCTTCCTGCACCTATAACAATTTCGGTGTTTGTGTATAGAGTCTTAATAGTATTTATGAGGTGAGATGGATAACATCTTTCACTCCTAATATTCCATAGTGTTGCTCTAATCACATTATCTAATGCTTTTTCATAATTCACAAAAGCGAGATTGGTTTCCCTATTTAACTCTCGTCTCTTTTCTGTAACTTGTTCCAGTGTAAAAATATGGTCAACAGTCGATCGCCCTTTCCTAAAAGCTCATTTTTCTTCAGATATTAGCTTTTAGATGGCATTTTTAAGTCCTGCACTAAGGATTTTGGTGTATAATTGATAGCACAGGCGTGCGCAAATCGGCTCAATGAGAAATGCTCCAGTTCAGACCGAAAAAGGAGCAGAGCTTGCGCTGTGGCGGAAATCAACCTTTTAGCTGCTGGCACAGTCTGGCGTAACTGGAAAAGGGACGCGTATCAAACCACATGTAAACTTTTGACACTGTTGTGGCGTCTAATGTAGCGTTCTATTCAGTATATTAGATTATGGTGCTAAATAAATACGTTTAATTATGTTCCTTTAGTTGGATTACTCGTAGGAAACAAAAGTAATTACTTTGACATCTGATAACTAAATACTCCTCTGACTACTACCTACAGTCATAAAAATACAGTAGGTCGACATGAAAGCTTATTTAGAATACAGTATAACCAATGAACGACAAACTAACTCTAGGCTAAACCCAGAAATAAATAAATGAATAAATATAACTCACCATACACAAAACATAGGCTTATGTATTGTTATATATTTGAAATGCCATTCATCAAATGATATGGAGGTGTGCGCCTCTTTCCCCTGAACAAGACAATTTACATTTGATGCGATCGATCTCGCACTTGCAATTCGCAGAACTGCATTGAGGTGTGCGTCAAAGTGACTCTTCGTGGAGATGTATTTATCGTCATTAGCGAGAACAGTTCTTCACACAGATATGTTGAGCCGAGCATTGATAGCGGTTTGGCAGCCCTTTTTTGCATTTGAGAAATCTGTTCGTAAAAAATGTTCATATAACTGTGATACACCTGTTCGTGATTAATATTTAGCCTTCAATTCACTATCACATCGATTTGTTATAGTAGTCGAAAAGGGTACAGCATGCACTTTCAGATCAATCGACAAATCGTCCAGATCTCTAAATCAGATGTAAAATTCCTTCACAATGGTCGCAAGAATACCTGAAAATGTGTGCAATTAATCTTGAGCTAAACTCGACCACCGCATTGACAATTTGGGGAAATGGTCTAACTCGGCTTTCAACATCTGATGCTGCCAAAGCTCCAATATTTGCTTGAAAGCAGTAATACTGTCTACAAAATGAGTATTAAGTATGTTGCTTCGCTACAACTTAAGTTTAAGTTTATTCATATGGGATCTGATGTCGGTGAGAACTACTGACTCATTAATCCATTTAGTATCAATGATTTCATGAACGGGACGCCTCTTCATTTCCATGAATAGAGCTATTTCGTCCAACAAATCAAAAAATCAGTTCAACATATTACTTCTACTGAGCCAACGAACTTCACAAAAGAACACAATATCACCAAATTCACACTCAATATCCTTCAGCAGAGCTTTAAATTGTCTGTGATTCAGTCCATGACTCTTAATAAAATTAACTGTTCTCACTACTACAGTCATTACATTCGCCATTGTGACGTTTTTCGCGCACAGGATTTGTTGATGAATCAAACAATGCACAGGTAAGAACCTCACTTCGCGTTCCACTCGTTTGCTTATCAGACGATCCATAAGCCCTGCTCTACATCCGATCATACAGGGTTCTCCATCAGTGCCAACTGAAACGAGCTTTTCCCACGGTAGACCAAGCCTGATAAATACGTCTTCCACGCACTGCAGTACGTCGTCACGCGCCGGGGTGTCTTTCAGCGAACATAAATCAAGGAGTTCCTCCCTTAGCACTAAGTTTGTATCAACACGGGCCGGCCACTGTGGCCGAGAGGTTCTAGGTGCTTCAGTCTGGTACCGCGCTGCTGCTACGGTCGCAGTTTCGAATCCTGCCTCGGGCATGGATGTGTGTCATGTCCTTAGGTTGGTTAGGTTTAAGTAGTTCTAAGTCCAGGGAACTGATGACCTCAGCTGTTAATTCCCGTAGAGATTAGAACCATTTGAACCATTTTTGTATCAACCCGTCTAATAAATATTGTCTGCTGGTCTGTGTCCGATAAGTCGGTACTCTCATCTAATGTAGTAGTAAACACCAAGACCTTCGAAATGGCGTACATTAATTGTTCGACAATACCACCTGACAAACGATCGAAACGACGAGTTATAGTACGCCGCGACAGGTTCAAACTTGGTAAAGAACGTGGCAATTGTGGACACAGTTCGCCTGCTACGACTCCCAAATTCTGCTTCGCAAAATCGCCGTCACAAAATGGTCGGGAAAAACGGGCGATCAGCAAAGCCATTCTTTAACTACCATGAACAGCTGCATCGGAAGAGGAGCAACACATTGCTGTGTAAGGAATTAACGGATCTGTCATTCCAAAGGAAAATTTGGTTTATTAGGCAATGTAATTACGTAGTATCGTCCGAAGGTACTTTATAATACATACACCTACTTTAGTTCCTTCCGTACATTAAGTTTAATTGATAATTAAATCGACACCATAACTGCAAACATGCGTTTATATACATTATTGGGGACATGTTGAAAATGTGTGCCCCGACCGGGATTCGAACCCGGGAACTTCTGCTTACGTGGCAGAAGCTCTATTTTTTTATTTATTTAAATCTTATTTCGTTCGTTTTCGGTCATTGTATCTGCTAGGGGCGGACGTCGCAATACACCCATTTCAGTTCGTCGTTGATCCATTAACTCAGTTTTTTTATTACAGAGGGCAGCTAACCCTCTGACCAAACACGCTGAGCTACCGTGCCGGCGGATCCTTCAGAGCCACCAAGGGCACAGACGATATTGGGCCTGCAGGAACTCATCCCTTGTCCGCTCCCCGTGAGACCCACATTCCCAACATGTCCACAACACTACATTCGTAGTGTGCCTAATACATGTTTGCCCATCACACTCATTACTCATGGCAGATTAATCTACCAAGTCCCCTACGAGTTGGGGCACAGTGTGTGCGTTCACACAAAAAGGCCAATGGTCGGATAGCCATATTTTAACTATGTATGAAGGTAGTACTTGTTCCCGAAAGAATAGATACCATTGATGACCGTGCAGCTTCTCTAGAATGAAATGATAATTAAATCGACGCCTTAGCTGCAAACAGGCGTTTATCTACATCACTGGGGACATGTTGAAAATGTGCCCCGACCGGAGCGCGTGCAAGGCATGAGTCCCTCCAGGCGCAGTACCCTCTGTGGCCTCGGTGGCTCAGACGGATAGATTGTCTGCCATGTAAGCAGGAGATCCCGGATTCGAGTCCCGGTCGGGGCACACATTTTCAACATGTCCTCAATGATGTATATAAACGCCTGTTTGCAGCTATGGTGTCGATTTAATTATCATTTCATTCTAGAGAAGCTGCACGGTTATCAATGGTATCTGTTATTTCGGGAACAGATACTACCTTCATATACAGATTGAGTCTACTTCACCCTCTACACCTTCATACTGTTGAAATGATGTGTTCTGTGGTGACGTTCTAAATTGCACTTCTTATGCCTAATATTTTACCACATGCCAAACATTGTGCTCCTCCTTCACTTTCGGTAAACAAGTAATCACACTCCCAACTACAGTTGAACTGTAAAATGGAACGCCGCTTCGCCGCATTGCTTTCGCTAGCCATTTCAGCTGCACAACGCACTGTACCATAACATAACATACCCTGCCACGCACATGGCTCTGGCTATGCTTGAGCCTTGACCGCACACATCGCCATCTAGTCTTTACAGCGCAAACTACCAGACAGGCGTCAGCTGTTCTCGGCTCCTCGGCTCTGCCCGCGCTCGTGCAGGGGGCTTCGGGAGCGCCGCTCTCTCGTTGCCTACCTATGGTTTATAGGCTCAGTCCAGGAGACTTATACCTCAATAGTCGCTACATTTACGTTTGTCTCCATTTTCAAAGGTAGATATTACATTGGTGCTCAGCCAGCAATTTGGTACCCTCTTATTTCTCCAACATTGATTAAATGTCTGAAGAAGTCTTAGATGTAGGAATAACCTTCCGCATTTTCACAGTTCCAAATTAGCATCATCTAAACCAGAGGCTTTCCTTTTTTTGTAGATTTTAGAGCTCCCAACAGTTCTCTCATATCAATATCGTCCAGACCTTTTCTGCCATTTAGTTCAGATGACGTCTGAATTAAAGTTTCATCATGTCACAATTCTTTATAATGAACTATCCATTCGTTCTACCCTATATTATGAACATGTATACGGTAATTTTGTTGTCTGTTGAGTGATTTCATCGCCTTATAAGTGATACGTTGTGTGCCTTGTAAATCAAGCTCTATACTGCTAATCAAGCGTTCCCATGATTCTGCGTGTGCCTTCCGATTTATGTATTTCAATCTATTTCCACCTCTGGCGTCCAATTCCTTACTGCTCTGCGTTTCCTGTATTTACTTTTTTTCCGTGGAACCTCATTAGCTATATTTGATGAAGCTGTTTTTAAGTTTTTCCATTCTTATTCCAGTTGTTCTATCGTTTCTAAAATTGCTGAGCAAAGATAGCGGAGGGAACGTAATGAAATGGTTATTTGGACTCTGGTACCTCACTTATGGTGACACAGAGAGCTGCACATCTTCAGTGGGTCAAACGGCACAAAATCTTGGCGCTGCCTGGAGGAGTGTAATGTGGTCGAAGGAGTCACGATTTTCCACTTTTCTAACGATGCAATGCGTCGAGTCACCTGTGGCCAAACGAGGAGTTCACCCGCAGTGAGTGCAGGGTGGAAGTGGTTCTTCATACCATGACTTGGGCCCACATGACTGGTTAACCAAAACAGGAGCGACATCGTTTACTTCTTCACTCCAGACGAACAGGTGTTGGCATCTCTTCTACATTTTCGTGAAGAGTTTTCTACGGACACTCCCGCCTTCCAAGCTGATGGCAGCCGTGCTCACAGAGTCGCATGCATTAACTCCCGTTCTGAGTGACACCCTGGCTCGCTATTACACTGCGACGGGTAGGTAAAATCACTCCATCACAATCACAAACAAACCGCCAGGAACTGTTTGGAACAGCGGGTGAAATATCCTCGAAATTTGGCACCTCTGCGGGATGTAACGATCGGTGAATGAGTATAGCTGGATATGGAATGCTGCGATAATTTTGTGAACTCATTTTCGCTGCATTGAGAACAATATCAAAGTTAGACGCAGTGTCACTCGCTGTTAGCGCGAACTTTCCTGCGAGAGAATAATTCCTTGTCTAGCATGCCTTATGGCAGTACGCCTGCGCACAGAGGGTGTGCGAGCTGGTAATTACCAAGAAGCGTTGCTATCGAGCACGCTGCTTCCGAACGACGTATATCGTAAGGCGAAAAAACAACATCCACCCGGTAGTCATGGCGGGAGACGCGGAAATTGTTTAGTGCGTTCCAAAGGAACATCGTGTAACGTTTACTGTTGTAAATAGGAATGAGTGAAGTCGTTGTAATTTGGCGGAACTTAATTCCTCGATTGCGTAGCGTGCTATGTTGTATGGATATCTGTTAGGAATATGGATTGCTGCCAAATAACGATTTCTGGAATTGTCTGAATTGTCATGAACACAGCTGTGTAAAACTTTGTAAGAGATGCGACAATGGTGATTTCCCATTTCAAGTGTACTACACGCAGTGTCAGATAAGGACGTCGATAACGAAAAGCAGATGGTTCCACAATTGTTAAGTTGACCATTGAAGAGAGCATTATTTTAGTCTCGTGCTGGGTAGAGGACTATACCCTGCAAGCTACCACTCCCTACACCTGAGTTATCGACAAACACCATTTGTGACTAGTGCGGGATCTGTCGAGAAATCTGCAGTCTGAAAATCACAAACGACTGTGTTCCCATAGACGGACAAAGCAAGGTAGTTGAAATAGCCAAATCGCATACAGCCACTCGGAAATACAAGAAAGGGCGGTAATTAAAAATTAAATTGAACGTACACGAATCTTCGGAGGCAGTGAAAGGGAATTCCTGGAGTGATTCATAGTTCGAGTATATTCGACGGACAAGAAAACTTCAGTATTTCTCATGAAGCACTTCATCTTGCCAGGAACCAACGTTATAAGAGACGGCTTTAAGTCCCAAAATACCTTGGAGAAAGAAGGATTCCAACATGAAATTGTAAATAATTCTGTGAAATTTGTCTCTTCGCACGATCCATCTCTCCACACGGAATATAGAACTCATGTGTAAATCTGTCAGATCGTCGTTTAAAGGATAGAGGAGACAGGGACAAGATGCACTTCTTCCAGTACCTGTTCTTTAACAACTTGCAGGTGAGTGGGAATATTGAACCTTCTGATACTGCTAATATTCCCCAGAAAAATACCTAGAATTTACTTGAGTAGCGGGAAAAGAGGATTGCTTCCGGTGGCGTTTGCAAACCACAGAACAGCCCATGATGAAGACGTGGCTGACGACTAAAGTAAGCAAAATTATTAATTTTCTTTGTAATTAATGTTAAGTTAATGATTATTCGTTCTTTGTCATTGCCATGGTCACCACAATGAACAGTATCCATATTTGCCGCCATGAGAGTCGTGCGGTCGATATAATTTTATATCGGACGGAGCCCGAGCGTTCGACGGGCAACGCTCCTTGGAAATTACCCGCCAGTACGTAATATCTTGACAAGCAGAGACAAATTTATACCTTTGCGGTAGCTGTTACGTAAAATGATCATTTAAGTAATGCTCCGCTACGGTCGCAGGTTCGAATCCTGCTTCGTGCATAGATGTGTGTGGCGTCCTTAGGTTAGTTGGGTTTAAGTAGTTCTAAGTTCTAGGGGACTGATGACCTCAGCAGATAAGTCCCATAGTGCTCAGAGCCAACTGAACTATATTTTTAGTAATGCTAAAGTAGCCTGAAGGACGTGTCTTTAATATAGTCTGTATAATATTTCCTTTCATATCAAAATAAAAATGTCTGTTGCTTAGCACAACCGTAATCCAACAAAATCGTTACTTGCAGTAAGCATACATTTCTCGTTTGTTAAACAAACACTTTTTCATAATATGTAATCGGCGTAATTTACTAACACACAAACAGAAGTTTAGCTTTCATTACTCTGTTTAATGTTATTAATTGTGTATTATGTTTCGATTTGCAGTTCTGAAGTTGCCAGGTTATTGCAGTTATATGTTTTCATCAATTAGTTTGTTGACAAACTTTGATCAGGATACCAGAGGACCTCAATCGAAAAAAATGTTCTGAAACGCTGTTTTCGAGATGCAGCACTCCCTGGGACTTACGGTGTACTGTTCTGCAATGCTAGTAAAACTTGCATTGGTTGCCCAAAAAGTCTGGAAAGTGGCATAAAGTTAGCCCCCTCGCAGAACGGAAGCGCTTAAGCCGTATATACTGCAGAAACATTTCAACGATACAGGGAACATTAATACAGCCTGCTCTAAGATAAAAAATGCTCTGGCATCAAGAGACAGATATCAAGCTCAAGTCTTTGTCCGGCAAACGCTTTTATCAACACAGAACAGATCAGTCTGCTACCACATCCTTAATAAAGTATTCACCTTCGTTGTACTCGCCATCTCAGAGCCACATAATTTCAGAAACACACCACCCTAGCTCGCACTTCGCTACAGAGCGAGAGATTAATTCCGGAAATGTTTGCTGTAATCATTATATTCACAATTTTCCCATGAAACATAGTTTGTGAAAGATGGAGATCTCGAAGTTCATACGTTTTTCGAATGAGGCGCTCAAAAAGACCTGAGGGGTGGGGGGAGGGATTTATCGAGGTTCCATTCATAATGGCCAAATTGTCAGTTTATCCTCTTTCTGATTCTACAGAAAAGTCAGTGTAGTTCACTTTTTGTACGTACAATGAGGCGAAAAAAGTCGTGGGATCCCTCATAACTTTGTGTTGGGTCTCCTTTTGCGATGCGTAGCACACCAATTCGACGTATCGTGAACTCAACATGTCGTTGGAAGTCCCACGCAGAAACATTCAACCATGCTGCCTCCTTAGCCGTCCATAACTGCGAAAGCGTTGCCAGTGGAAGAATTTCGTCATGAACTGATCGCTCGATTAAGTTCCATACATGTTCGATAGAATCCGTGTCAGCGAAGTGGGTGGAATAAACACACGCTCGAACTGTCCAGAATGTTTTCATGTCAGTCACCTAAATCTGTGGCCATGTGACAATTCCATCGTTGTTTGCGAACATTAAGCCCATGAACGGCTGCAGAGTGTCTCCAGTTATCAGAAAATAACCATTTCCAGTCAATGATCAGTTCAATTGAACCTGTGAACACCATTATAGAACCATCCATCAGCTTGCACAGTGCGTTGTTGGCAACTTGGGTCCATGTTTCAGGGGGCTGCACCACACTCGAATCCTACCATCAGCTCTCATCAACCGAAACTGGGACTCATCTGACCACGTCAATGCTTTCGAGTCGTCTAGCGTCGAATCTATATGGTCACAAGCCCAAGAGAGGCGATGCAGACGAAGTCGTGTTGTATACAAAGGCACTCGCGTCGGTCGTTTGCTGCCATAGCCCAATAACGCCAGATTAAGCCACACCATACTAACGGATACCTTCGTCATACGCCCCACATTGATTTCTGCCGTCGTTACAAGCAGCGTTGCTTGTGTGTTAGCACTGACTACTCTACGCAAACGCCGCTACTCTCGGGCGTTACATGAAGATCGTCGGCCACTGCGTTGTCTGTGGTGATAGGTAATGCCTGAAATTTGATATCGGCACACACTTGTTCAAATGGTTCAAATGGCTCTGAGCACCATTGGAACTTAACATCTGAGGTCATCAGTCCCCTAGAACGTAGAACTACTTAAACCTAACTAACCTAAGGACATCACACACATCCATTCCCCTAGGCAGGATTCGAACCTGCGATCGTAGCGGTCGCGCGGTTCCAGACTGAAGCGGCCGGCGCACACACTTGTCACAGGGATCTCGGAGTACTGAATTCCCTAACGATTTCCGAAATGGAATGTCATATGTCTCTACTTGCAACTACTATTCCGCGTTCTAAGTCTGTTAATTCCCGTCATGTCTACAATAATCACGACGTAAACCCTTCCACATGAATCATGTTTGCAAATGACAGCTCCGCCAATGCACTGCCCTTTCATACCTTGTCCGCCGTACTACCGCCGTCTGTATATGAGCATGTCGTCATCCCACGACTTCTGTCACCTCAATGCAAAGCATGCTACTGTTAGCTCCGATGCGTTGCAAAGACAATGCCGATATCTTACTACAAATGTACAAGAAATTATACCTGTATAAATTCTTTCCGTTATATGTAAGTAAGCCGGCCGTTGTGGCCGAGCGGTTCTAGGCGCTTCAGTCTGGAACCGCGCGACCGCTACGGTCGCAGGTTCGAATCCTGCCTCGGGCATGGATGTGTGTGATGTCCTTAGGTTAGTTAGGTTTAAATAGTTCTAAGTTCTAGGGGAATGATGAAATCAGATGTTAAGTCCCATAGTGCTCAGAGCCATTTGAACCAATTTCATGGAAGTAACTGAAAATTTTGTGGATTCGTTTTTATCCACATTGTAGCTGCCTCTACTTGACTCATGTACAACTCTCGTTCTGCCGAGATTCTGTATCTTCCGAAATTCCCATAGTGAACCACAGCAGGCCTACACATGACACTGCGTCTCTTACCGCACTCATTTATATCTCACTCCTCAGATTGTGAATACCAACAATAACTACAAGTCGGCGGTGTAATTAAAGACAGTTGATACTTACGTTGGAAGCGAAGAGTCTTCACAGGACGAATCAACGGTCAATAAAGCTCCGGTAGGCTCTTTACTCGACAGTTCAAATCCTCAGACTGACGCTACGCAACGGCCGACGGCACCTCCAGCCATTGACTATTGTTGAAGTTTTCGCTCGTCGCTATTGTTAGCGGTGAGTGGTATCCCCAGATACCAACTGATTACTTCAGATGTTACAGGCCATGTGTAGACGTCACCGCTAGATAATACAGTAACGTAGAATTAGGATAATGTTTGAAACGTAAAATCAAGTGTCGCTTGCTTCCATCTGTTGTAGTCTGTTGTTACCCCTTCCTCAGCAAATTCAGTGGTTCCACACACATTCAGCATGACTGTGCATCAGATATTCTTTTTATTTTCGATCATCGTTTCATCCTGTTTTGCAGTTCGACAACATATATCCCGAAACAAGTATTGCCGAAAATTTATTTAACAAAATTAAACAAAATGAACAAACCATCGTGCCTCGTAAATGTGTAGTAACAACTTAAAAAGAATATTGGACGTATATTATCAATCTACGTGCCTGATGCTGTCTGAACAAAGTTAGCCTTCACTGCTGCTCGTAGCTTTTGACACCCGATGCAAAATAAAAAACAAAAAAAAAAAAAAAAAAAACGAAGAATACACGAACAGCGCGAACAAACAGCGTTAAAAGAAGAAGGAACGATGGGCAGCGAAATAGAAATCATAGTGAAAATTAAAAATGTTTTTTTTGCAACAGCTAGCTACAAGTTCCAGCTATGTCTCTACCTCGTTTCCTTTCCGACTTAGACATCTGTCGTAGCGTTGGACTAAGTTTCCTCTACCCTCGTTATAGAAGGCAACCCGCTGTGCTTTCCGACAATTTGCTGGACTGCAGGTCGTTGTTTGTGTCAAAATATTCTCTTTGTAACCAGCGCTCCATATGAGCAGAGATGAAAATCAGAGGGAGCTAAGTCAAGGCTGCATGGTGGCTGATCAAACAGTTCCCATCGAAAAAATTGCAGAAGTGTCATTGCCCCTGCAGTTTGCGGCCGAGAACTGCCTTGAAAAATGAAATGCATGATAGTTACATTATGTGGGGGCCAATGACATCAGGTGAGATTGTGGTGTCACCGCCAGACACCACACTTGCTAGGTGGTAGCCTTTAAATCGGCCGCGGTCCGTTAGTATACGTCGGACCCGGGTGTCGCCACTATCAGTGATTGCAGACTGAGCGCCGCCACACGGCAGCTCTAGAGAGACTTCCTAGCACTCGCCCCAGTTGTACAGCCGACTTTGCTAGCGATGGTTCACTGACAAATTACGCTCTCATTTGCCGAGACGATAGTTAGCATAGTCTTCAGCTACGTCATTTGCTACGACCTAGCAAGGCGCCATTACCAGTTATATTGATGCTGTAAAACATGTACCGTCAAGAGCGATGTTCACCAATTATGAATTAGAGTTAAGTATTCCAGTAGTTACTGACGTTCTTTGCTACTATAACGTCCTTGTCCAGTTCCAGACCTCACGCCAGCCTGCGCGAGTTTAAACGCGTGCCTCTCGTCTTCCTCCTAGTGGATTGGCTGTCTTGCCAGTCCACAACAGTTGGCGACGAGGCCAAGTCGCGTTCGTAACTATACTGCCCTGATTTACTTGTGTAATGGCTTCGCCACCATCTCCAGATGTACTGTCCGAATTTTATCGCTTACAGAATCAGCAGACGCAGGCCTTACTGGATGCCCTTGGTCAGCTCGTCCAGGGTCAACGTGCAATGCAAAACGATGCGGCAGCCGCCGCTCCACCGCTCAAGCAGCCACAACACGCAGTTACACCACCTTTTCGTCCATTTGATGCTGCACTGGAAAGCTGGACGCCAATTTGGATTCCATCTCGCCGCCTACAGAATTCAAGGTAATGAGCGGCAGCCTTTTCTCCTTTCTTGCGTCGGAGTGACCACGTACCATGTGATAGTCAAATTGTTTCCCCGGCGCGACGTAGCAACTCTGTCCTACGACGAAATTTTGTCTGCATTAGATGCATATTTCAAAGAATCAGTCAATGTACTTGCCAAACGGTATACCTACTTTCGTACAAAACGTACGACAGGTCAGATTAATAGGGAGTGTGTTGCAACCTTGCAAGGTCTTACTAGGGATTGTGCTTTTGAGTGTCAATGTGGACTCCCTTATTCAGATACTATGGTGCATGACACAATTGCACAGAACGTTTCTGATGTTCGTATACGGGAACAGATTTTGAAACTAGTCAATCCCTCCCTTCAACAAGTGATGGACATATTGGATCGGCAGGACACACATGACTTTGCTCAGGAATCATTTGAAACTTCGCCACTCGTGTATCTGGTTAACCGGCCCGCCGGGCGAGCTGCACGGAACAGTAAACAGTCCTCGCGCCCAGCCGCGCCAAAGCTGCCTGGCTCTCAGCCACGTGTCCCACGCCAGCAAGCAAACAGTGAAATCATGCCCGCAGTGTGCTACTAGACATTCGCATGAGTATTGCCCGTCACGCCAGGCTATTTGCTTTTTCTGTAATAAAAAAGGCCATGTTCAGAGTGTTTGCCAGAAAAAGCTCCAATCGGACACTCACCACCATTCCAGGCCCTTTGCTTCGCGCTGAATTCGAACCAAGGATACTCAGGCTCGTGAAACTTCGCCTATGGAAATTCATGTAGTTCATTCCACTCCGCCCAGTGCTACTGTCTCTAACAGTGACTGTGTTCGTCCCACAAATAGTGTGCGTCGACACCGCAGGAAATCCCGTCAAGTCGCAAGTGATTCTGTAACAGTATCAGTTCACGTTGCACGAGACAGTCGCTCTTGTCGTCAGCAGGACAATAAACTTTTTGTGGACTTGGACATTAACGGCAAAGTGATACCGTTCCAGCTTGATACCGGAGCTGCAGTTTCCCTGATCAATCAAGACACTTACAAACAGCTGGGCAAACCTCTGTTGCGTGCCACAAATGTTAAGTTACGTAGTTATTCAGGACAAGCAATCCCTGTGTTAGGACTGTGCAGCCTTCTTGCAACATACAAGGGACAAACAAAACTTGTGTCATTTTACGTCCTTCGTTCTTCTCCTGCAGTGAACTTGTTTGGTTTCGATTTATTTCAGTTGTTTAACTTGTCTATAGTGAATCAGGTCCTATCAGTGAACCAGACTGTGCCTTTAGCCAGTGTTTCTTGTCTATGTGAAGAATTTGCAGACATTTTTGCACCGGGACTTGGTTGCGCTAAGAACTATAAAGCACATTTGGAACTGAAAGTAAACGCGCAACCGAAATTTTTCAGAGCTCGCAATGTTCCCCACGCATTGCGTGATGATGTCGCAAGAACATTACACGATTTGGAATCACAAGGTGTAATTGAACGTGTGCAGGCTTCTCTCTGGGCGTCACCCTTAGTAATTTTGCAAAAACCTTCCGGAAAATTGAGACTTTGTGTGGACTTCAAGGCAATAGTGAATCCACAACTAGTGACTGCAACTTTTCCTTTACCCCGCCCGGAAGATCTTTTCGACAAACTGTGCCCAGGTAAATATTTTTCGAAGTTGGACCTAGCAGATGCGTACCTGCAAATACCGGTGGACGAAGAATCCCAGCGCGTTTTGGTGGTTAACACGCATCTTGGTTTGTATCGATTGAAACGACTGCCATTCAGGTGTACATCCGCCCCTGCATTGTTTCAGCAATATCTACAAACTGTTTGTGCGTCGGTCCCTACTGCTGCAAACTATCTGGACGATATTGTGATCTCCGGAAAGACGGAAGAAGAACATTTAGCCAATCTCAGAACATTATTTCAGGTCTTGCGACAAAATGGTCTTCGCTTGCGAAAGGACAAATGTGTGTTTTTTGCTCGTGATTTGCCATATCTGGGACATTTACTTAATGCCCAAGGCATACATCCCAGTCCAGAGCACCTCCGTGCCATACAAGACTTGCCTTCGCCGCAGAATTTGAAGCAGCTACAGAGTGTTCTGGGAAAAATTAATTATTATCATCGCTATGTGCGTCACGCCTCTTCCATTTCAGCTCCGCTTCATCGCTTACGCCGTAAAGGTGTTCCGTTCGTCTGGACGACGGAATGCGAACGCGCCTTTCGCCAGTTGAAATCGGCGTTGCTTTCCAATACTTGCCTTACGCCATTCGATCCCCGGAAGCCCCTTTTGTTGATGGTGGATGCATCGGATTTCGGGATCGGTGCTGTGTTTGCGCACAAAGATGGTTCGCACGATGGCCCAATTGCCTTTGCGTCCAAATTGCTCTCGTCTGCGCAACGAAATTATTCACAGATCGAGAAAGAAGCATTGGCTCTCGTATTTGGTGTTAACAAAGTTTCATGATTTCTTGTATGGTCGTCACTTTTTTTTTAAATATCTTTATTAACAACAATATTAATTATACATTATTAGCCCACCTCCTGACATGATTAGTGGGCCATAATTATTACATAAGTCTGAAATATTTTTGCAGCTAATGTTACAATTAGTGTTAATGAGCTACTTTTAAGTTCTTAAACTAATGTTGAATTCCTACAGTAACAATGGAGTTTAATTTACCTACAATTTCTATTAGTGAACTACTACTTTTTATGTTCCTGAGCTAGTGTTAATTTCCTACGGTAGCAATGAGCAGTTTAATTTTACCTACTTCTAACCTAGAAATGACTACTAACTGCAGCGTCACAGGTGTGCCAGTAAGTATAAACCTACTTGGAGTGGCCAGGCTCCCCGAGCTAACCCCGAGGAGCGTGCCCCTGGCACTGGGCCGGCCAAGGTTAGTAATCGCTGCAGCTTCCTATGTTAGTATTCTAATCTACATCCTACTCTACTAACTAAACCTACGTCTTAGTTGGTGCTTTGTCGTAATCGGTATGGTTGATCCCCTCCCCCTAATCCCGTACGTGGCGGTTTCCAACTGATGGAAGTCGGCCATTCCACGCACAGGCGGTATGGGATTGGGATCATGTCTTAATCGGTTGGTTGGTTGAGAATTTGGTATTTACCCTAGATCCCTTAGGTACTCTATTAAAACTTTTCGTGATACCTCCTCTGCCAGAGCATTCAAGGTATGAAAAGTGTCTTCCTGTCTTAGAAGGTCGTATGTCTCGTTATGTGGAAGTCTGTCTCTATATGTTTCCGCCACGTCATTGAAGAGAGGGCATTCGAAAACCACATGTTCGGGAGTTCCTTCCGCCGCGCCAGTCACACTCGGGGGTTGCCCTTTTCCCAAACCGACATAAGTATGTCGGATAGGGTCCATGACCAGTGAGAAAGTGAATGAGTCCTCGTGTGGGTTCGAAATACTTCATGGTCCCACGTTCTCTAACATTAGGTAAGAACTCGAATGTTCTTCTCCCCGTTTCATCTTCCTCCCAATTCCTCTGCCATAGTTCCTCCCCTCTATTCCTTATCTCCCTCTTATCCTCTACTCTTACACCCATAATATCTGTTATTTTTTCCCCATCTCCTTTTTTCGCCCAATACCATGCCGCTTGTTCTCTAATTTTAATATCTAGCGGGCAGAGCCCCATTATAACTAACAGAGCTCCCCCTGGTGATGTCCTGTAGGCCCCTACTGATCTTAATATCATATTTCTCTGGACTCTTCTCACTATCATGGCGGGTACGACCCGCGTGAGCCTGTGCGCCCAGACTCCCGAGCCGTAACCCACTACTGATATTAGGATGCTATTATGATAAAGTTTAATGAGATGAGGGGGGAGATGAAATCGTTTGTCCAATGGAAATGAGATTATTTAATATCTGCAAGGCTTTCTGTGTTACGGTTTCTATGTGCTTTCCGAAGTTCCATCTCTCGTCAATTATGACTCCCAGATATCGCGCCTCACGTCGCCGAAGAACTGGTGAGCCATCGATTCTCACTGTTGGATTTCTAATGAGCTGACCTTTTAGTAATAGATAAGTAGACTTAGTAGGGGAAACTTTCATTTTCGTTTTAAGGCACCATTGGTGCAGTCTTCCAATGGCCCTTTCGATTTTTGGCTCTATGTCCTCTCGGCTACGACCGCCGACCAGCAGGAGGAGGTCATCTGCGTAGGCTATCACCTCTAGCACTTCTTCACTTTGTTGCAGTTCGTCTAACAAAGGTTCCATATGCATGTCCCAAAACAGGGGCCCCAATACGGAGCCTTGGGGACATCCCTTACTGATTATTTTTCCAATTCTCCCGCTAGGGGATGATAGCCAAACCTTCCTATCCTTACAATAGCTCCTCACACCCATATAGCGGCCCTGGACACTCTTTCTCCCGTAAGCAGGAGAAGAGCGAAGGCCACCACAGGTTGTCAAAGGCGCCACTGATATCCACCATGATGCCAACGACATACTTATGCGGGGTCGAGCAGCAGACTTCAGCCGCCAGAGCGATGGCATCAGATGCCGACCGCCCCGGCCTGAAGCCAAACTGCCTGCTGCTCATCCCCCACAGCATCCGGTGAGCCGTCAATCTGTCAGCCAGCAGTTTCTCCAAGAGCTTTCCAAATAAGTCCAATAGACAGATTGGCCTATAAGATTTGACATCAGTTGGATCTTTCTCTGGTCCTTTTTTAATTATAATTACATTCGCAGTTTTCCACTTCTTGGGAAACCTTCTTTGTTGGAGACACTCGTTTAAAAGGTGAGTTAGCGGCGCGACCAACTGGGGTGCCAGAAATTGCACCACCTCAGCCACAATGCCGTCTGGTCCTGGAGCTTTCCCTCTTTTCAGGGATTTTATTTGTGCAGCCACCTCCTCTTCCGAAAATGGGTAGACTGTCGTGTTGTTGTTGTAATCCGTTAAATATGCGTCCCGCAGTTGCTTTTGGTTTTCAGTTTCCCCATCCGCATTGTCGTCAGGCAGCAGGGACTGGAGAAGGACCTCAGCAGTTTCCTGCCAAGACTCCGTCATCCCATCCCCTCGCCTGACAGTTGATAACTCCAGAGGAGAGCGGATTTTTTCCCGTACCAATTTATAAGGGAGACCCCACGGATCTAAAGCCAACTGGTTCAGCACATAGCTTTCCCAGCTACGCAGTCTCACTTCACGTAATGCCTTCTGAAAACCTTGCTTAGCCTCCCTGTATTGCAACTGCCATCTTTGTCTTTCCAGCCAGACGACACTGCGCTGGTAGTTTCTCCTTAGCCTTCTAACAGATTGACGTAACTCCTCTCAATTCGGGCGACCATGGTGCTGGCGAGGCCGCCACGGCCTTCCTCCTGGTTGGTACGGCGGCCCTCACCGCTCTATGTACTGCACCCACCAGTTCCTCAGCTCTTTTCTCTATGTCAAAGTCTTCGTGTACGTCACCTTCTGGTAATGCAGGAATGTCGCACTCCCTCGCTAAAAGTTCCCAATTCGCTCTATTATAATTATACTGCACCTCCCATCCCATGGTCCAGCGGCACTCTCTTTCACTCAAGGTGAAGGTTATTAGGTTGTGGTCGCTCGTGGTGGCATTGCCTATAACTGTCCAGTTCTTTATTAGATTGGCTGCGTTGTGTGATGTTAGGGTAACGTCTATGTTCGTGCCTTGTCCTCCTCCTGCTGTGTAGGTAGGAGGATTGCCCGGCTTGTTTGCCACCACGAGCTGTGAAGCCATTAGAAAGTCCTCTACTTTGTCTCCATTCGCATCTCTGGTGCCGCTGTACCATAGGGGGGATTTTGCATTGATGTCAGCTGTTATTATTATTTTTCGCCCTCGCAACGCCGTGGTGACTCTTGCCAGATGTTCCAGGTGTCGTTCTATTTCATCTCCGTATTGAAAGTACATGTTTATGAGTATAATTACTCCCATTGGTGACTGGAGCTCCACGACGTTGCAGTGACGAGTTGCGAATTGTGAGAGGGTAGTTACCCTCAGGAGTTTATTTGTTATCACTATTGCTGCTCTAGGATCCTCATCTCTGCTGACAATCTGCCATGTTGTAGCAGCAAAGGCTATTTTACCAGCTTGGGAGTACGGCTCCTGTAGGCAGAGCACGTCTAGTCTCCTCTCCTCCACCTCTTTACGGAGCTCCTGCATAACAAGTCGACTGTTATGCGTGTTCAGTTGTCCAATTGTTATCTCTGTCGTCATGGAAAATATGTGTGCATATGGTCGTCTGGCCAGGTCTTACTCCAGTCGAAAGCAATTCGTCCATTTGCCAGTACGGCCTGTTCGTAAATGTCCTGAAGGTCAAACTTTTCACCGCGTCTCTCAAAAACTTTTTTCAGTAAGTCCCGCAGGGCTCCGAAATCGGTTGGGAAATTCACTGACTTGAGCTGTATTCTATCTACAGCCTCCATTACCGAGAAGGTTACCTTTCTTCCCTCTTCGTGTCCTACATGGACCACATGTCGTAAGGCAGTGGCCAGAGTAATCGGCTCTTCCAGTCTGGCCAGTTGCATCGTGTACTCGATGTTGGGATAAACCCTTACCGGGTCCATGGGTGGCAATCTGACCACTGGAGTGTTATTCATTGTGGGCTTCGAGCTTGTGCTTGTAACAGCACTGTCTTGTATGGGTTTTTCTCTAGGTTTTATCTGTGATGTTTCTATTCTAGGATGCTCTTGCCGCTTTGGGTGGATTGTCGGCTTTGTTTCCCTTCGTCGAGGTCGTCACTTTACCATCATCACAGACCACAAACCTTTGACATCGCTTTTTCATCCGACCAAGCCTGTACCTCCCCGTACAGCGCAGAAATTCATTCGCTGGTCTATTTTCCTCTCGCAGTACCGCTACGATATCTTCTATCGGTCCACTGCTAAGCACGGAAACGCCGATGCGTTGTTCCGTTTGCCTATTGCTGAGGATAGAGCATTCGATTCCTCCGAACTTGCTTGCATGTTCATTGATTCGGAAACCGATGACGTGGTCGAATCGTTTCCGATTGATTTTCGTCGTGTAGCTACAGCCACAGCTGCCGACCCTGTCCTTGCTACCGTTCTGCGTTTTGTTGCTACGCAATGGCCCTTGTCAAAGTCACCGATCGGGTATCCGTTGGTTCGTCGATTTTTTGCTCACAAGGAGAGACTTTTTGTACGACGTGGTGTTTTGTTGTTGCGTTCAGATAATGATCAGTCCAGGGTCGTGGTCCCACGTTCGTTAGTCCTCTGTCTTACAGCTTCTCCACCAAGGACATTTGGGTATAGTGCGAACGAAACAACTTGCTCGTCAGCACTGTACTTGGTTCGGAAACGATGCCGCGATTGCGAATATGTGCTCTTCTTGCATGGTGTGCCGAACAACAATCAGCACCACCGCGGAAATTCTTTGCATGGCCAAAAGCCATTTCCCCTTGGTAACGCTTACACATCGATTTTGCTGGTCCATTCTGGAATGCTCGATGGTTGGTTGTGGTAGATTCATTCAGTAATTTTCCTTTTGTTGTCCGGATGTCTTCCACGACGTCACCTGCCACCATCCAAGTGTTATCGGCTATCTTTTGCATTGAAGGTCTTCCACAGACTATTATTTCCGACAATGGCCCACAATTCATGTCCGCAGAATTTCAGTCATTCTGCAAGGCCAATGGTATTCAACATCTGACATCCGCGCCGTTTTCGCCACAATCAAACGGTGCCGCTGAAAGATTGGTCAGGACTTTCAAGTCACAGATGTTGAAGCTGAAAGAGTCGCAGTCTCGGGAGGACGCGTTATTGCTCTTTATGTCCTCGTATCGCTCTCAGACTCGAGATGGTCGCTCGCTGGCTGAGTTGCTTCACGGTCGCCCTCATTGTACCTTGATGTCTTTGCTACATCCGCCGCATCAGGTTCCTGTGCAGCGGCAGACACCTGCTTTTGCTCCATGCGACGTTGTCTACTACCGCACCTATCGAGGTTCACGGCGTTGGCTCGCAGGGCGCATTCTTCGCTGCCTCGGCCGCGCTATGTATCTGGTTTTGGGGACCTCTGGTGAGGTGCGTCGGCATCTCAATCAGCTGCGCCTCTGTCGTCGCTCGAGATATGCCGCTCCCCTTCTGCTTTCAGCGACGGTGCCGTCTGGTCAGCGTCCTGGGGACCTATCTACTGGCTCACCTCAGCCCCAGGTGTTACCGACGCTGCCTTCCATTTTGCCCCATGGCGACGTGCCGCCGCCGCCGCCGCCGCCTGTTCTCCCGCCAGCGACGCCCGCAGTGGACGCGTCGCTGCAACCGCCGGTCGCCTCCCTGGGTCACGCGCCGCCGATCGCTTCCCGTGACCAGTTGTCCTCCGCCACGGAACTCTTCCCCGCTCCGGACCATATGTCGTCTTCGCCCGTCGGGTGCCCCGGCTCGATGGAGGTCGACCCTTCGGCCCCTCCTGTCTTTCTAGGGGAGCATACACCGCATGTTGGCGTGCACCCTGGAGCTGGTTTTCAGGCGTTTCCTAGCTCCCCTCGGTCCGAATGGCAGGGTGCGGTTGGCACAGCCTCGCCTGTTGTTAGCCTCCCCACCTCGTCGCATTCGCCAACATGGGGTCCTCTCCACGGCGGGCGGAAGCCTTATACCACAACCGTCCGCCGATTTGCGGGGGAGGAATGTAGTGTCACCGCCAGACACCACACTTGCTAGGTGGTAGCCTTTAAATCGGCCGCGGTCCGTTAGTATACGTCGGACCCGCGTGTCGCCACTATCAGTGATTGCAGACTGAGCGCCGCCACACGGCAGCTCTAGAGAGACTTCCTAGCACTCGCCCCAGTTGTACAGCCGACTTTGCTAGCGATGGTTCACTGACAAATTACGCTCTCATTTGCCGAGACGATAGTTAGCATAGCCTTCAGCTACGTCATTTGCTACGACCTAGCAAGGCGCCATTACCAGTTACTATTGATGCTGTAAAACATGTACCGTCAAGAACGATGTTCACCAATTATGAATTAAAGTTAAGTATTCCAGTAGTTACGTACGTTCTTTGCTACTATAACGTCCTTGTCCAGTTCCAGACCTTACGCCAGCCTGCGCGAGCTTAAACGCGTGCCTTTTGTCTTCCTCCTAGTGGATTGGCTGTCTTGCCAGTCCACAACAGAGATCTACGTCGGAGACACTACTTTCTACCCATATTTATGTGCCCACTGTGCGCTCAGAACCGAGAAAAGCCACTTGACGCTCAGTAAGGGCAAACTAGAGCAGGACCGGCCACTGCATGCCAAACTTAACGCTTACAGTGCGTGCGGGTCACGTGCGGGTCACGTGTGGGCCAAGGCCCAGCCTGTGGCTAGGCTTTGCTCCGTCCTTGTAAGTATCAGGAACAGCGCGACATTTCTTTCAGCACTTCAGTGTTTCATTTTTCGGTCGACACAACTCTCTGAGCTCGACAGAATCGAGGTGTCAGCATTGTTTAACCTTCGCTATTTGTTCGTGGTAAGAAGGACGTTCATGGGTCCATTGGTTTTCGCCCAAAAAGAGGCAGTCTACAGGTCTGTCGTCACAATCGTTTAAAGTAAATGAGGTGGACAGAAGACAGGGAGAAGAATTCTCAATTCGCGTTAAGTGACAGATATTGCTTTCTTGCTGTGAAACGACATTACAGCACCATCAGAAAGAATATAAAGCTTTAGTTGACACTGATAGAGCAAAAAACTGCAAAGAGCGACAGACGGGATTCATTGTTCCGTACATCAACAAGCACTTGTGCTCAATTTGAACAAGTGAAAAAATTGGTAGTGTGAACAGAATAATTTCTGAAGTCAAGCACATTATTCCACAGTCAGTCGCAACAGCTTTCAGTGGAACTGAACGAAGAGTATGGTGACTTCATATATTACTTAAAATTACATTGGATTAGATAGATTAGATTAGATTAATACTAGTTCCATGGATCATGAATGCTATATTTTGTAATGATGTGGAACGAGTCAAATTTTCCAATACATGACATAATTAAGTTAATTTAACAACATAATTAAGTTAATATAACAACTTTTTATTTTTTTGTTTTTTTAATTTTTTAATATTTTTTTTGTTTTTTTTCTTTTTTCTTAATTTATATCTAAAAATTCCTCTATGGAGTAGGAGTTGTCATTCAGAAATTCTTTCAATTTCTTCTTAAATACTTGTTGGTTATCTATCAGACTTTTGATACTATTTGGTATGTGACCAAAGACTTTAGTGGCAGTATAATTCATCCCTTTCTGTACCAAGGTTAGATTTAATCTTGAATAGTGAAGATCATCCTTTCTCCTAGTATTGTAGTTATGCACACTGCTATTACTTTTGAATTGGGTTTGGTTGTTAATAACAAATTTCATAAGAGAGTATATATACTGAGAAGCTACTGTGAATATCCCTAGATCCTTAAATAAATGTCTGCAGGATGATCTTGGGTGGACTCCAGCTATTATTCTGATTACACGCTTTTGTGCAATAAATACTTTATTCTTCAGTGATGAATTACCCCAAAATATGATGCCATATGCAAGAAATGAGTGAAAATAGGTGTAGTAAGCTAATTTACTACGATGTTTATCACCAAAATTTGCAATGACCCTTATTGCATAAGTAGCTGAACTCAAACGTTTCAGCAGATCATCAATGTGTTTCTTCCAATTTAATCTCTCATCAATGGACACACCTAAAATTTTTGAATATTCTACCTTAGCTATATGCTTCTGATTAAGGTCTATATTTATTAATGGCACTGTACGGAACTGTATGTACTGTGTCTTATCAAAATTCAGTGAGAGTCCATTTACAAGGAACCACTTAGTAATTTTCTGAAAGATATTATTGACAATTTCATCAGTTAATTCTTGTTTGTCACGTGTGATTACTATACTTGTATCATCAGCAAAGAGAACTAACTTTGCCTCTTCATGAATATAGAATGGCAAGTCATTAATATATATTAAGAACAACAAGACCCAAGACCGACCATTGTGGAATCCCATTCTTGATAGTTCCCCAGTTTGAGGAATGTGCTGATCTCTGCATATTATGACAACTGCTTATTTCAACTTTCTGCACTCTCCCAGTTAGGTACGAATTAAACCATTTGTGCACTGTCCCACTCATGCCACAATACTTGAGCTTGTCTAGCAGAATTTCATGATTTACACAATCAAAAGCCTTTGAGAGGTCACAAAAAATCCCAATGGGTGGTATTCGGTTATTCAGATCATTCAAAATTTGATTGGTGTAAGCATATATGGCATTTTCTGTTGCAAAATCTTTCTGGAAACCAAACTGACATTTTGTTAGTACTTCATTTTTACAGATATGTGAAGCTACTCTTGAATACATTACTTTCTCAAAAATTTTGGATAAAGCTATTAGAAGGGAGATTGGATGGTAATTGTTGACAACAGATCCATCCCCTTTTTTATGCAAAGGTATAACATAGCATATTTCAGTCTATCAGGGAAAATGCCCTGTTCCAGAGTGCTATTACACAGGTGGCTGAGAATCTTACTTATCTGCTGAAAACAAGCTTTTAGTATTTTGCTGGAAATGCCATCAATTCCATGTGAGTTTTTGCTTTTAAGCAAGATTATTATTTTCCTAATTTCAGAGGGAGAAGTGGGTGAGATTTCAATTGTATCACATTGCATAGGTATGGCCTCTTCCATTAACTGCCTAGCATCTTCTAATGAACACCTGGTTCCTACTACATCCACAACATTTAGAAAATGATTATTAAAAATATTTTCAACTTCTGACTTTTTGTTCGAAAAGTTTTCATTTAATTTGATGGTAATACTGTCTCCCTGTGCTCTTGGTTGACCTGTTTCTCTTTTAATAATATTCCAAATTGTTTTAATTTTATTATCAGAGTTGCTGATTTCAGACATGGTACAGAAACTTCTGGATTTCTTTTCTTAAAATAGCACAGTAGTTTTTATAATGTTTGATAGTTTCTGGGTCACTACTCTTTCTTGCTCTCAGATACATTTCCCTTTTCTGGTTAAAAGATATTTTTATATCCTTAGTAAGCCATGGTTTGTTACATGGTTTGTTACATGGTTTCTTACGAGTATATTTAACTATTTTCTTGGGGAAGCAGTTTTCAAACGCATTTACAAAAGTGGCATGAAATAAATTATATTTTAAATTGGTATCAGGATCACGGAACACCTCATCCCAGTCTAACTGCCGTAGGCTTTCCCTGAAATTTGCAATTGTTTAATCGTTGGCTGAATGCACTACTTTGGAGGACTGTTTAGTACTGCTGAATGGAGATGTGTCATATATTGTAACTAGCTGTGCACCATGATCAGAAAGACCATTCTCAACAGGCTGAGCATTTATATGGTTAAACTTATCTTGGTCTATAAAGAAGTTATCTATCAGTGAGCTGCTATACTTTACCACCCGAGTAGGAAAATCAATAACAGGTGTCAAATTGAAAGAACCGAGTAATACTTCAAGGTCATTTTACCTATTACCCTCTTTCAGAAAATCTACATTGAACTCCCCACAAATAATAATTTGCTTCCCCCTGTCTGACAGATAGCACAACAAGGAGTCCAAATTTTTCAGAAATAGATGAAAATTTCCCGATGGGGACCTATATACAGTTACAATTATAAATGCGCCTTCATTTAATTTAAGCTCACAGGCACATGCTTCTATATGTTTCTCTACACAAAACTTTTTTGTTTCTATACTTTTTGCACAATGTTAACTTTTGACATATATGGCAACTCCTCCTTTCTCCATATTTTCTCTAATTACATGTGCAGATGGCTTATATCCACTTACATTTACCTTATCCATATCAGTAACAATGTGATGCTCAGACAGGCATAGTATATCTATTTCATCCTCAGCTTCTAAATCTTCTAAACAAACCAGAAGCTCATCTATTTTATTCTTTAAACTCACAATATTTTGATGAAATATACTTACATTATTTTTAATTATACTTTTATGAGAACCTTTCCTTATTCTAACATTTGCAGTACTCTCCTGTCTGAGTTTCTCATTGTGCTTAGGCCTAGTTACTATACCAGTGGTCACATGGTGTTCAGAGAGGCAGATTATGTCAACTGGGTTTGGTGACTTTAATTCATCAATCCAATTACCTAGGACTGAGATACAACTTGGTGGATATAAAATTTCTGGTGGTTGGTGAAAATTTATAATTGACAGCTGTGATTGGTGATCCAATGTGCTAGAATTGTTCTGTTTAATTTCTTTCCTAAATTGAAGATTTGTTTCACTCCTGGCCTCTCGTAGAACTTGACATCTTTCTATCTTACCTATCCAAAAAAAATGTGCTGCTCCAACACCTGTAACCACTGGTATTTTACCATTCATGGCAGTGCCTCCCCCTTAAATTTCCTGCTATTACCCCAGCCAGTTTACCCTTCCCTTTCCTGTTGAGATGTAGGCCGTGCCTGGTACAGTCCCACCTACTGAGAGAATCAACAGGAACCACACCAATATGAGCGCCCGCATCCGACCCAAGCAGCCGTTCCAACTCCAAATTAACTCTCCCAACAGAAGAGTTCAAATGGGGCCGGTCATGGCGTCTCAGGACAGATACAAATTCAACATTGGTGTGTCTCGATGCCGACGCAATCTTTACCAGGTCACACTCAATACTGTATCCAGGATCTCTGTCGATACTGTTCCCTGACCCTCCCACAATAACCACGGTGTCTTCCCTGGTAAATCCTTTACAGAGTGAACCTAAATCCTCTGTCACCTGATCCAGACTAGCACTTGGTTTGAAAAAAATTGTGACCTGGTATTCTGGTCCTAATTCCTCCCGCAGAAGTTGGCCTACACCTCTGGCATGAGAACTGCCTAACAACAAAACTTTCTTTCTTCTCGATGACTTTCCTACATTCTTTTTCAAATTCTTATTGAAAGTTTGTTGTGTCCTGTCTACACCTACCTCTGCTTGAGGCTCATCAGTTTCTAACTGAAGCAACAGGTCAAACTTATTTTTGACATTCACCACAAAACTGTCAGACTTAGTTCTAGGCCTGTTCCTTCTGTTACCTTTTGCCACTTCCCACCTCTCTTTGCCCTTCTCCCTCCTTAAGCTGTCCAGATCTTGCCTAGCCTAATCTAGCTCAGCCTGAAGGGCAGCAATTTTCCCCTCCTGTTCCACTATCTTCCTGTCTCTGCTGCAAATCCTACATAACCACTGATGAGCCTGATCCATTTTCCCGTCACCCACGCCACTGCAGTCCCCCCAATGAAAAAAAACTACTGCATCCATCACATCAAACCCCGGAACTAACAATTCTACGGCAAGTCAGGCACTTCTCACTCATGGCAAAAATAATACCTTAGCTAGAATAAATCAATTAAATTACCGAAAATCGAAAAAGACGTTACAAGAATTAAGCCTATTCACAAATCTATATAAGGAAGTTTCTGATTTAAAATTCCGCTGTTTTTCTGAGATCTGTATCAAAACAATGAAGGTATACGCTATTTATTATATATTTCACTTGATGGAATGAAAAAAAGGACAATTAAACGAGATACTTTAAGTTTGATTCTCCAAAAACGTTAAGAGAATTAGGCCTATAAACAAATGTATATAAGCAAGTTTCTGTTATAAAGTTACGCTGTTTTTCTGAAATCTGTATTAAAACAATGAAGTTATACGCTATTTACGGTAGTTTACTTATTTGTTACCGAGAAACTAGTCAAATTATCGTGAAACAAGAAACAAACACGTTTACAAAATTCAAGCCTAAACGCGACTTAGGGAAGTTACGATCTTTTCGTGTTTTCTCAAAAAATACGCAAAGAAAAGTGAAACCTTTAACGGCAAGACTAAACGATACACTAATGAACGTATTTAATTTGTTGTCGGTGTTAAACTAAATTATATTCCTGCCTAAATCACTTAACTTTCTGGAAATAGTTTCTGGCGTCACTTACTCGGCGGCCGTCTTGGATCATCTTCTTGGTTAAATCAAGGGGCACACCTGGAACGATTGTTAGATTTAAAACTCGCTATTCGTGAATTTATAACGGAAAAAGGAATGCAGAAACGAAAATTAGAGCATCCAGAATGGGTTGTAGACTTCGCGTTTTAAGTAGACTCGACTGCCCACTACCTACGGTAAGGCACTGCAGGGCAACTTCTATCTGATTTGTTGGGGATGCATTTAGAAAGAGAATAGCGTTGTAGAAGGAACACATTCCGACAAAGACAGTCCAGTTGTCTAAGCTCCCTGGCGTTGAAGCAAATGCGAGGTTTCAAGAATTAATCATGGAACCGAAATTACAAGGGTATTTTTATAAAGGTCCTGAAGACACTCGCAATCTTACACCTGTATTTGGGCTGTCTCCTGTTTCAGTTGAAAGCACCCCCGTGCATGTGCAGATGTAATTCATTGACCAGTAAGATAATTCAAGTTTCAATGACACATCCTTTTACGTTAACACTACGTCTACTTTGCTTTCCTCAGGTAGAGTTTTCAAGTCTCTATAATGAAGATGTAAGGGTGTTAACAATATTTCGACCTGCGTATTTGCGTCAAAGATCTTTTTTTTATATATAAAACTATATAAGTCACTATTACGTGTCTCCTTGAGTGTAAAACTCAGTGTAATTGTCTGCGTCTGTCTGCTTGCCGACAGTTTGTACCAGATAAAAATTGTCTTCAGAGCGCCAGAAATAATTAAATAAATCTGAAAGTTCCTTTTCTTAGTATTCCATGTTACAACTGTACTGTCATTTAGTCAGGAACCGCGCGACCGCTACGGTCGCAGGTTCGAATCCTGCCTCGGGCATGGATGTGTGTGATGTCATTAGTTTAGTTAGGTTTAAGTAGTTCTAAGTCGTAGGGGACTGATGACCTTAGAAGTTAAGTCCCATAGTGCTCAGAGCCATTTGTCATTTAAATGTGGCACGTTCGCAGATTTCCCCTCTTCTCTCTCCCTGCTCTCATACAGCATGGCGTGATAGTGGAGGAAATGTAAACCGAGGATGAGTGCTTTGGCTTTCTTGCTCGGGCACGGCCTACGAGTCGAAATCTTGGCCACCCCAGTTGTAGAGATACTGCCTCACTGTGCAAAAATTCATAGTTTTCATTGTGGTTTGCATTTTATGACTGTCCTGGCCCGCTCTTAGTGTGAGGGCGCCACAGTGGAACATGTGGTTCCAGCGGCCAATAGCGGCGCCCCCGATAGAGTATTTAAGCGCCTGCCTCTCGCTCAGCCAGCGTCAAACCTACGCCCTTCCTGTCAATTACATCCGTCTGATGGCCTCCTTCTTCTCCCGCCGCCCCTCCTATGTTACCATCCATAACGCCAATTCCCACACCTTCTACCCCTCTGCAGGTGTGCCCCAGGTCTCTGTCCTCTCCCCTCTCCTCTACCTCCTGTACACGGCAGATATGGCCTAACCCCCCTCCCCTCCTGCACACCTCTTGCAATATGCCGATGACACCGCATTCCTTGCCCTCACTCCTACCCTCCAACGGTCCCAACAACTTCTCCAGAATCACCTTGACCTTTTTGCCGCATGGTGTAACCATTGGATCCTGAAAATCAATCCTTCCAAGACCCAGGCAATCATTGTAGGTCGTACCACTCGCTCCTTCCAGCTCCTTGATTTCTCCCTTACCGTCTGCACCCGTCCTGTCTGCCTCACCCCCACCCTCACCTACCTAGGCCTCACCATTGACCGTCACCTCACCTGGATCCCTCATCTTCGCTCCATCCAATCCAAAGCCCACAACTGCCTCCGACTCCTCAAACTCCTCTCTGGCCGGACATGGGGGTTGCACCCCTCTACCATCCTCCACACCTACAAATCCTTAATCCGTCCCATCCTCTGTTATGCCAGTCCCGCCTGGATATCTGCCCCCCCCCCAAATTCTATAAGTCCCTCCAGATCCTTGAGTGTCATGCACTCCACCTTGCCTTCCTTGCCACCCTTCCCATCCCCCACGCGAATCCTCTGTGACCTCATTCCTTTCCCCCATCTGCTCCTGTTCCTTGAACATATCTGCATACTCTACACCTCGTGCCACCGTGATCTCCCACACCCCCTGGTTGCTCCTCTCCTCTCCCGTCCCCGCCCCCTGCCACGCCTTCACTGTTGTCCCCCCTACCCTCCATCTCTACACCCTTCATGTCCTTTCCCAAGGTGGCTTCCATCAACTCCCCTCCCGGATGATGCCCTCTCTCCCTCCATCTATCCCTCCTATCAACTCTGATCCCCACTCCCCCTCCTTTCCTCCGTCCTTTCCCTGAGCTCCCTCTTCCCCCCCTTCCATCCTGTTTTCTCCCCACCGAACCTCTCCATACCTCCATTCTCCCCCTCCCCCCGAGTCCTTTTGTCTTCCCCTCCTCTGCCTTTCCCACTCCCTGTCGCATCTGCCCAGCACCCCGCACCCCTATTATGGGTCCTCATCCTCAATCGGCTCCTTTCCCGCCTCCCCCCCCCCTTTCGCTTTTCGTCTCCTTCCCCCCTTTTTTATTTTCCCATCATCTGTCCAATTTCCCCCCACCTGCTCTCGGCTGTGGTATGTCACATTTGCCAACTTTTTAGTGCAGTGCTCCAGTGAATGTTCAGTTTTGTTCGTCTTTCTCGCGTTGCGAACAGAAACCATGCTGTCGCTAAGTGTGAATTTTATGTCTTTTGCGAACAGAAAGCAGACTGTCGCCGTGCTTTTTAAATGTCTGTCTATCGTTTTACCTGTCTGCTTCGTATGTATTTTATTAGCATCATCATCCCTCTGTTCTATGTTTTAAGTTCCACGATTTTTTTCGCCATGTTACTATTTAAGTCTCCGATTTCATCGCCAGTTTTTATTATTTATTCGCTTCATCTTTTTAACAAAATCTGTAGGCTGAAGAAGAGCGGCATACTAAGCTGCTGCCAGCCCGCCCCCTTCGGGGGGAATCGAAATTCAATAAAGGAAATAAAACAAAACAAAAAAGTTCAGCCAGCCAGTCTAATCTCGCGTACGTCTGTGGACACATCGCCTCGAGCTAGACAGCTTACTTACTTCTTGTTCTGTGTACGAGTGGACGTGGTTGTTAGGTTTCCTTGGCCTCCGTTGTTCGATCTTGTTGTTGTTCGTTCTGTCCTTCGTTGTTCGTGTCCGTCCTCTCCCGTTGTGTTGTTGTTCGCAGGCCTCTCCGCTGGTTCCGCCGCGCTTTCCGTCATTTCAACCACCCCGACCTCCCGGTCGCAGTTACAACAGTTATTCTTCGAATAACTCTCGTATCTTATGGAGCCACAAATACGTACTTCTATATGTGACTTCGTAGGCCTTCCCGGCGTAATAAGTCTTGAAAGTCTCTTCAGGTTTGCTACCGGATCATAAAATCAACTCGATTCTATATTTCGGCGAGCCAACTGTTCGCCATCTTCAGGAGAATGCTGCTTCAGCTGATGAGTCCCGCTGAGAACTGACGCCAGGCTGCAAATCGTTGTCTAATATAGGCCTCCGTACCGTACACGGTGCATGCGCCGCAAATCACAGTTGCTGCTCCCTCCAAGACTGGGCAGGTGGCGCCACCTTTAGTAGAACACCGGCGGCAACAATATATCGCACTCAGGGACGATTTTCGAATACTCGGACTAGCCGCACCGAAGAACATTGTTTTGATGCGGGGGAGCTCATCGAAGAACATTCTGTTTTGATGCGGGGTAGTACGAGATTCCAGTCCTGCAAAGAGGAAACCCTTTGTCTCTATTAATTAAATTATCCGCCAACCTAATTTCAATTGCCTCCTTATAGACACTGTTCCAAAAACCAGAAGTATTGGCAACTATCACAGTTTTATCAAATTTCATATCGTGTCCCTCATTTAAGCGGTGTTCTGCTACTGCCGATTTTTCCGGCTGTTGTGCGCTCTTATGACGGCGTTGTTCCATACACGTGTCATGAACTGTGCGAATCGAACGGTCGATGTAAGGCTTCCCACACTGACAAGGAATTTTGTATACATCGGGTTTCCTAAGCCCCAAATCATCATTCACAGAGCCAAGTAGTGCCCTAATCTCGGAAGGTGGACAGAACGCACTCTTAATGTTAAAATTCCTTATAATTCTTCCAGTTTTAAACGATATGCCTCCAACATAAGAAATAAAGGCCACCGATCAATGTTCCTCTTCATGCACCTGCGTTGATGATCCAAACTCCATAGCCCGCTGAATCTGCTTCTCAGAGTATCCATTTTCCTTAAAAACAGCCATCGAAATCGCAAGTTCTTGGGTTAAGCTGTCCACGTAGGAAATGGCATATGTTCTGCGTACCAAAGTCCTAAGGACGGCATTGCGTTGGTGTGGTGGATGACAACTCTTAGAATGCGGGTACCGATCTGTGTACGTAGGATTTCGGTGAACACTATGCCCCAAAGTACCATCTGGTTTTTTGTAAAGATAACGTCCAAAAATAGAATCATCTCATCACTCACAACCTCCATGGTAAATTCAATGCGAGGATAAAGACAGCTGAAGTGATGTTTATATGGTTCAAATGGCTTAAAGCACTATGGGACTTAACATCTGCCGGCCAGTGTGGCCGTGCGGTTCTAGGCTCTTTAGTCTGGAACCGCGTGACCGCTACGGTCGCAGGTTCGAATCTGCCTCGGGCATGGATATGTGTGATGTCCTTAGGTTAGTTCGGTTTAATTAGTTCTAACTTCTAGGCGACTGATGACCTCAGAAGTTAAGTCGCATAGTGCTCAGAGCCATTTGAACTTAACATCTGAGGTCATGAGTCCCCTAGACTTAGAACTACTTAAACTTAACTAACCTAAGGACATGACACACATCCATGCCAGAGGCAAGATTCGAACCTGTGACCGTATCAGCAGCGCGGTTCCGGACTGAAGCGTCTAGAACCGCTCGGCCACAGCTGCCGGCAGCTGAAGTGATCCAAAAGTATATTAAGAGCATCATGTCCATGTAGCCAGACGAAAATGGCACCATCCACATATCTCCACAAGCACGTTTGATTCAGACCCAAAGTCCTCAGTGCCATATCCTGATGTTCTCCATAAACAAATTGGCGACTATGTGTGATAAAGGGCTACCCATGGCCACTCCGTCATTCTGTTCAAAAACGTTGCGATTAAATAAAAGAATACTTGGATGTCACCACACGACGACAAAGCTTCACCAACTCTTCATCCAGTTTTTCACTAATCAAACTAAGGGCTGTTCCAGAGGGATTCGTGTAAACGTAGATACTCACTAACAGATCTGAAAGACTCAGCCTCAAAGAATTCAATCGTCGAATAAAATCCAACGAATTGGAGATATGGTGTTCACACTTGCCAACATATGGGCTGAGAACAGATGATAAATACTTGGCCATGTTATAAGTGGGTGCACCCGAATTACTAACAATAGGGCGTTGAGGAGCCCCTTCTATAGTTGATAATATTATGGTCATTAAAAAAGAAACTAGCAGGAAGATGTCAAATGAAAACCAGTAAAAGGATCGTAATGCCAATGCCTACGGAAGAGCGCCGAGGCCCCAAGCCTGTTGCTAGAGGGACACTGACGCACATCCAGGTCACGAGTGGCCACACGCAGCGTGGGCGGTTCACTATACCGAGTCGTACTGAAAACGGAAAAATGGGGGCTCCAGAAGAAGAGCAAAAGTGTAATACTGCATTTTGTGACGGTGGAACGAGTCTGGGGAACGGAAATTCATCAACGAATGACACAGGTGTACAAAGAGCATGTCCATTGTAAGGATCAAGGCATGGCAGAAGCGATTCGAGGAAGGCACTATTTTGCAGCATGTGAATGCCCTCACTACTGTAGACTTGCGAGTTTCGGTGGCAGCCATTGTTCCAGAGTCCGGGCTGGACGTCGTAATTGCCACACACTCTCAGCGCTCTCCGTACTCTTGCGCCATCCTTCGACGCATTTCCGTTCCCAGCACTAGATCCCTTTTCTCTTCGTTTGGAGCTGCCGTTTCTCTGTTCTCAGCTCCAGTGAGCGCCATGGACTTTCGACGAGCGCACGTGCTCTCCCTTTCGTGACATGGGTGTGCGCCCACGTCCCTCTAGAGGCGGGTCGGGGACCTCAGCGCTCTTACAAGAACCAAATCTTCTTCCGCAGGCAACGGCATTACGGTCCGGTGATCGGTTTTCATTTTACAGCCTCCGGTAAGTTTCTTTTTGAATGACCCTAATAGAAGGAAAGATCAAGGATAAAAGACGAAAAGAACGAAGAAGAATAAAGCATTGACAGGATTCCAATGTGCAGACCAACTACTACATACTGGGGTTCATTGCATCATCAAGTATAATATTTCTCGAGTCAACATCCCTTTTTTCCTCACATATTAATCGCACACGGATGAATGAGGCATCGTCAGAAAGGTTCTTTAAGCAGTTTCTGAAATTGCAAACCTATTTTGTGCTAAAACCTAGTCTTTGTGGAAAGTTTTAGCATAAAAGAGACTTTTCACTAATATACACAATAGGGGATCATGGATGCCCAGCTTCATACATATATTTTACGAACCTAGCTTATTAAGAACGAATAGGAGACTCCCTTTTCATATTATCTTATTACAAATTCCATTTTATTTGTTTTAAAGTTCTAATTAACTGGATAACTTGTATACAGTATTGTCATAGTTAATAACCGTGACCCCTGGGATAGTCCATTATCTTTGCCCGTCATACAGGTTGACATTTGTACAGGGTTCAATCCCGTCTCCGGCCATCCTGATTTAGGTTTTCCGTGATTTCCCTAAATCATTTCAGGCAAATGCCGGGATGGTTCCTTTGAAAGGGCACGGCCGATTTCCTTCCCAATCCTTCCCTAACCCCAGCTTGCGCTCCGTCTCTAATGACCTCGTTGTCGAAGGGACGTTAAACACCAACCACCACCACCACCACGAATATACTTTCCGAAATGACGAACATATTTGACATCGTCGCCTCGAATGTGATTTACTTATTGCTACTACAGCCTACACAAAGCTTACATAAAATACAAAGTGAAATTATAGTCTCCAAATACAGTTAGAGGTTATTATCGTCTTAGTGATGTACCAGATAAGAAGCGAACCTTACGCTCTAACTTATATATTTTGCATTTCTTTACTTATTCATACTTCTCATTAAACTTCTCTGCAACAACAGATAAAGGTAAAAAATATTACTGTCGATTGTTAGAAATTGCGAGCCACAATGAATGGAAATGTACATACAAGAATGTATAATAAATTCATGACTATTATTTCACGTCGTTCTGCTCATTTTTAAACATTTTTTCCTTCATTCCCACAACGACCCTTATTCCAACGACTACACTTATTCCAAATACTGCTATTACAGTAGAGCCTCGCTAACCCGTCCCCTACGGCATCGGGAGTATGGTCGGAATCGAAAAAAGGCGGTTTATCAGAGTAACACTTTCATTGACTCATACCACCACAACCACATTTCAACTGGAAATGCTATCTGAAACATTATTCGATATTAAAACAGTAACAAAACGAAAAGAAAACGTTCACGCACTAATAAGTGTAAAGTACAACGGTGCCTGTACTATAAAATAAGTTATGATATTGCTACTGTGAGTGAAAGTTTAACATCCGTTCTTACAGCATGTACTGCCGTGCAACTAATTTGCACTTAACGGTTTAAAACATGAGAAACCAGACGGTAAAAAATTTTCTGTTCTTAAGCAGGACGAAAAACGTCTGTAATGTTCGCCGACGCTTACCACACGACAACTCTGATTTTGTCGCTACGTATACCATCATTTGTTAATGCACAAAGTGTCTATTTGGGTGGATGCAGAGCTTTGCTCGATGTAGTGAAGGGCTATATAAAATGCATTTTTAGCATGTGTATGTGATACTCGAGCCGTAGCGTTATTGACTTCGTTCTCGTCATCATCTTTGTCGTTGTCATTGGTCGTTCGAATTACAATGAGTTGGACGTCAGTTAATTCTGTTTCCCTTGCACATTCAGCATCATCTATACTGATCAACTCATTTACTTCAGTTAGCTCAACGTCCGGCTGTAAAGACAGGGTCACATGTTTACACGGAATTGGTGCCATAATTTAGTTTAACATGTAAGAAAAACACTCACTAACTTGACTGCGTTAAAAACAACATATTTCATACTAAAACTGACCGAAGTATCACACCTAACTTTCGTTAATTGCCTACTGGTCCATATCGATGAGGTTGAGTCCTGACTGTAGTAGCTGCCTGGTAAAGATGAATCGTGTGGTCGTCAACATTAAAGGACAGGAAGAAGAAGAAGAGGAAGAAGCTACTTCGTGTTATTTAAAGGGGCTCGTGCAAACTGTCTTTCGTACGTCGAGAGGAAAGAAGAAGAAGGGTCAGCTGCTGGGGCTTGTGCATGAGCCACAGCCGTCGTCCAGTGTTTCGGCTCGTGGCCTCGTCTCCTAGCAACCGCCATGCGACCACGGCAGCGGTTTCTCTGTCTGTAGCACAACTTCCTAGGCCCTGGAGCGGGCGCACTCTGTCAATTTCCCGCATCCTACGCAGTTCCCTGTTCGAGAAACTACAGACCTGCGAGACGTAGTTACCAGAAGACACTCGGGGCTCACTTTAACGGTCCTCCGGCTGCATCGTCTGACAAACGTATTTACACACCGGTAGTAATCACGGGCTCATCGACCTGCATCTGCTGCCGGATGCAGCACGGCGTGCCCACAAAAGCGTTGGCAACAAGAAGGTGCAACGCGCTCTGGACGTGTGTTAATATGTCTAAGCCTTCACTAGTTGAGAAACTCACTGAAAGTCATCAGTTTTCAGGATAAGTACATGCAGATGCCGGGGGCGTTTGAAAAGTCCGGGCAAAAATAAAAACTACTTACTTTTAGACTTATACACTTCGTCCAACGCTGTACTAATTTGTTGATCCCCTCCGAATAATAGGAATTGTCCAAGTCTGCAAAATAGCTATTAGTTGCTGCAATCACTTCCTCGTTTGAATGAAATCTTTGTCCCGCCAGTTATTTCTTCAAATTGGGGAGCCAATGGTAGTCCGAGGGAGCCAAATCTGGAAAACAGGACGGATGTGAAACGAGTTGGAATCCTATTTGCATTAATTTTGTGACGACAACTACTGAGGTGTGTGCTGGTGCATTGTCGTGATGGAAAAGTACTTTTTGCGGCCCAATCGCCGGCGTTTTTCTTGCAGCTCTGTTTTCAAACGGTCCAATAAAGATTAATAATATGCACTTGTAATAGTTTTACCCTTTTCCACATAGTCGATGAGGATTATCCCTTGCGAATCCCAAAAGACAGTCGACGTAACCTTTCCAGAGTAAGGAATGGCTTTCGACTTTTTTGGTGCAGATACTCCTTTTGTAACCCGTTGTTTAGATTGTTGTTTGGTTTCAGCAGTATAGTAATGTATCCATGTTTCATGCACAGTGACGAAATGACGCATAAAGTCCTGCGGATTCTTCCTGAACAGCTGCAAACCATGCTTGCAACACTTCACACGATTTCGTTTTTGGTCAAGAGTGAGCAATCGCAGAACCCATCTTGCGGATAGCTTTCTCATGTCCAAATGCTTTTTCTTTTGAGATGCCCACAGCACTAGCAATCTCACGCACCTTAACTCTTCTGTCATCCATCACCATATCATGGATTTTATCAATGATTTCTGGAGTCGTAACCTCCACAGGGCCTCCAGAAGGTTCAGCATCACTTGCGCCCATATGGCCACACAGAAAATTTTGAAACCACTTAGAAACTGTTCTAATCGAAGGTGCAAAGTCACCGTAATGTTTATCAAGCTTCTCTTTAGTCTCCTGAGACGTTTTGCCTTTCATAAAGTAATGTCTAATCACCACACTAAATTCTTTTTTGTTCATTTTTTTACAATCACTTGACTTCCTTGGTTCACCTGAATGCGAAACACAAAGAAATAGACCAATATTGCTGAAACTTGGCGTGTGTTCTATCCAAAGATGACACTAACTAAGCATGTCCTCGATATGCGCCGGTGGTGCCATCTCTCGGACTTTGCACGGACTTTTCAAACGCCCCTCGTAAACGAGGAGTGCTGTTGCGAAACCAGGAAGAAATCCAAGTACCGGTTTTACGAGCAACTCTTGATAAACGCTAACTTCAGTGACTCGCAGACTTAGACGTACGAGGAGAAAGCGTCGAGGACGACATATCCACATCTGTGGCTATAGATGCACTTGCAAACTGGCCGTGCCTGAGACTAGCAGTGAGGAATAAACTATTTTAAAATACAACCCCAATAAAATAATATGTTTCTTCACATTTATCGAGGCTGTGGTGCCCATCCAGAAGAAAACGACAGAAGGAAATCACTTATGTAAAATGTCCTCGTTACTCCGAACCTTCAAACCTTGAAATAATCAAAGAGCTAAGGAAAATACCGAGCAAGGACGCTGTTTCTTTGTACAATAATTTCTTTCATTGTAGGACCGGTACCAGCTGAAGTCCATTCTCATTGACAATGCTTACAGAAGACAAAAAGACTGTGGAAATGACTAAAATCCAAAGTAAAACGTCGTCGAAGTCGCGAAATACAGGGATGAAGGATAAAAATTATAACAATTACATATAATTATCACGAATAACCATGTCGATAAATAGTTACATTTTGCATTACTCACAGTGTCTGATCAAAAGTATCCGAATGTCCCTATACAGTGTGAAACTGACCCTTAGATGTCAGGAGAGTCGGAGCCGCCAGTATAAAATATCGCGGGGTGTTTTGTGTCGTAAGTAGAAAAGCAGTAATGGAAACGCGTTGCAACAACGACAGCTAAACCACGGTCACACATACTGTAAGTAGGCTGTTTATGTTTTCTTTATGTAAGTTTGCTGTTTATGTTTTCTTATTGGCAACGTTACGTAGCGCTCTCTGTATGAAAATCACTGGCTGTGCTGTGTCAATTTCCAGTTCTTGTAACAGTCCCTGAAAAGCTTCAATGTCGTCTTTGCAACGTCCTGCTAAAATAATATGTCTCAAATGTTCAGGCAGTTTGATTAAGCAAATGCGGATGAGTTCTGAGGGGCTGTATGGGTTTGACAGGTACTGATTCTTGTGCAACATGTCTTCAAAATATTTCACAAGATTGGAAAATTCAGATTGTTCGAAACGTTTCATCATTATGATATGTTTTACACGGTCTTGTGTAGCTTGAGACCAATATGCTGAGAGGAAGGCATGATAAAAATCTCCTTCACTGTGACAATCGTGAATGACCGATCGCATTCTTACAGCTGGTTCATTCTCCAAATAGCCACACATAAATTCTAATCTGTGTTCTAATGACCAGTTGGGAGGAAAACAATGAGAGAATTGATGGAGCCACGCTTGTGGATGAATGTCGTTGGCAGAATTCTTGAATGTTTTGAATTTACGTGTAGTAATGAACAGCTTATAGTCAGTCATCATGTCGGCGAGTCACATATCGCTCATTGTTACGTCGTGTCGGCGGTTCCATCTCAAAATTCGGTGCCCCTTGCCAATTCCTTTCATAATTACCGAAATGCCCTGTGTTATTATTTTGTGGCTTTTCCGTATTTATATGTCCCTCTTCCCTTATTGGGGCGCGAGTGTCCTCTGAAATACGTAATTCTTGTATTACCTGTGTCAGCTGATCTTGTACTTCCCGCATTTCTCTTTTGTATTGCGTATTAATTTGATTCTGATTTTGTTTGAATTTTCTTATTTGTTCATACTCTTCTGTGTCAGTGAAGGCTACGGGTCTTGCGTCATTCAGCTCATCATCTACCTTTGTAGATAAGTTAGTGACCTGATCCGAAAGTTCAGCTACTTTCTCCGATAGTGAACACATTTCCTCAGTGTGTTTTTCTGAACCAAGTTTCAGAGTGTCCATTTGTGTTGAAATCGAATCTACTGTGTTCTTTAAGTTTTCCTGAGTTTTTGCCAGTTGCGTAACCGAATCGGTAGATGCAACTGAGTCAATTTTAGCCCACAAGGTCTCATGATTTTCATGAACAATGGTTTGCAACTCTTTTATGGCTGCTTCGTGATTCTGTAATGCATTTTCATGCCGCGAAAAAATAGGCTGAAAATGCTCACAAATTTGTGTTTTTACGTCATTACAGACTTTTTGACATTTCGATTCAATGTTATGTAATTCAGTAGTTAAATCTTCACGTGTTTGTTCAAGTGTGGTGTCTAACTTTTGAAGCTTTTGCTGTGTTTGTCTCTGATTTTGTTCCATTGTGTGTAACTGTTGCTGCGTTTGTTTCTGGTGTTGTTCCATTGTGTCTAACTTTAGAAGATTTTGTCCCATTTGTTGCATTAATTGTAATAACAATGCATTAGTGTCTGGAATCTGTTCCTCTACGCTTTTCGGCAGTGCATTTGCACCAGCAACATTCACATTTTGACAAGCAGAAAATGTGTCTTGACTCATTTGAGAAAACGGTGAGGACGCAAAACCTGAATCTACAGTATTTGCAAAATTGTCCTATCATTTCGGATTCCTGAGACGAGCTGTTGCCGACCGATCGATCGATAATGCTTCCCTGTTCACTACCTGTTTGACTGTCTACGCCATTGTTTGACGCCCGCTCCATTTCCCTATGCACAGTTACCAAATTACTACTTTGAACATTAGTTAACTCATTACACAGTGGCGCTAACACATTGCTTTCGTCTTCACTGTCGTTTCTCATTTTACTTTGGAGCCGAGTGTTACGTTTTTCACACGCCATTATTGTGACAATATTTCACACGATAACACAGAAAAGCACAATTTGAATAGCAAAAATAAGAGAACACATTAACATAGCACTGAAAATAATATGTAGTTAATTACAAGCGCAGCTGCGAAATACTTGTTGCAAATCTACATGCATGCCACAACTGTTTTACATTACAACAATGAAAGACTGCAACTACCAAGGAGATTCCCTCTACAATTACGCACTAGCAATAAACAAAATCTACACTAATTACAGAAACTACAAAAAAAAATCAGAAGATTCCAGTGAGGTATCCTAGGCTAAGGGTCGACATATGAAACGTCCCCTTAGAACAACTTGTACATGTGAAACGTCCACTTAGAACAATTGTACAAGACTGTGCTTAACCTGGCACACAATAATTTTAGTGCAACGCAATCTGACTATCAAAAATCCCTGCAAAAGAATGGCCCTGACAAACATTAAACTATACCTTTCACAAATCACTTACCTCACAAAAATCTTCGTTGCTCGAACTACTGCAATACAGCGAGTGCCCCTACTGCCAGCTAAATAAAAGATTCAAACTACTGAAGGCACTAACTACTGATAGTCTTAGCAAATGAAAGATTCTAATAGAGAACAAACAATGTATTTACCTCAAGATTCATAATTGACATTCAGTCTTACAGATTACCAAAACTCCGCCATCTCTCTCTCTCCCCACGTCCACCACTGCTGGCGGCTCACCTCCAACTGCCCAGCGCTATGCGCTGTTCGCATCCAGCTATAGCAGTTCATGACAACAATGGCAGACAACAATGCAAACTAGCCACATACTGCACACAGCACAGCCAGTGATTTTCATACAGAGAGCGCTACGTAACGTTGCCAATAAGAAAACATAAACAGCAAACTTACGTAAAGAAAACATAAACAGCCTACTTACAATACCACATGTAGTGACGAACAGGGTCGTACATTGCGGAGAGATGTTGTAAGAAACTCCACGAAATCAGCGTAAGGAATCACTCGTGAGTCCCAAAGTGCTGCCAGCAGTCCAGCTACCACAGTGACTGTGTGTAGGGAGTTAAAAAAGAATGGAGTACGTCGGTCGAGCAGCTCCTCAAAGGCCACACATTTCTGTAATCAATGCTAAACGATGCTTGAGGCGGTGTAAAACGCGACACCACCGGATCGTGGATGACTGAAAACACGTTATTTGGAGTTTGAATCATTCTGTACTTTGCAGAAATCCAACGGGAAGATCAGGGTTTGATAAATGCCTGGAGAAAGTAGCGTGTCATTATGTATAGTGCCAACAGTAAAGTACAGAATAGGTGGTGTTAAGGTATGGGGGGGGGGATTTTTCATGGATGGGATGTGTTACCCTCATTTTCCTTAAGAGATGATACATTTTGAAGGATATGAACACATTTTATAGCATTGTGTTCTGCGTGCAGTAGAGGAATATTTCGGAAGTGATGATTGTAAGTATAACAAATGCCGCGTGGCTAGGACCTCCCGTCGGGTAGACCGTTCGCCTGCTGCAAGTCTTTCGAGTTGACGCCACTTCGGAGATTTGTGCGTCGCTGGGGATGAAATGATGCTGATAAGGACAACACAACACCCAGACCCTGAGCGGAGAAAATCTCCGATCCAGCCGGGAATCGAACCCGGGCCGTTAGGTATGACATTCAGTTGCACTGACCACTCAGCTACCAGGGGCGGACATTGTTAGCATGTGACGTGACTAAAGTCATGGATTAACGATATGCACATTATACAGATGGCGGCAGTGTCGCGTACAAAAGTAATAAAATAACAGTACTTTGACAGATCTGTCATTTGTACTCAGGTGGTTCATGTGAAAAGGTTTCCGCATGAGTTTAGGCGCACTACGGTAATTAACAGACTTTTAACGCGGAATGGTACTTGCAGCAGCTAGACGCGTGGGACATTCCCCTTGGGTAATCATTCGGGAATTCGGTATACCGAGATCCACAGTGTCAAGACAGCGCTGAGGATAACAGTCTACAGTCATTAGCTCTAACCACGACAGAGAGCACCGGCGTTTGCGTGGAGTTTTCAGTGCTAACAGACAAGCAACACTGCATGAAATAACAGCAGAAATCATTGTGGGACCTACGATCGCCTACATCGTCTACAGCGTCCGTCCTGGACTCGTGACTGTATCTATTTGACCCTAGAAGACTGGAAAACCATTACACATCTCCTCCGCGTCCATTCCAACAATTTGGGGATTGTATCTGCAACTCATTTCTAGCCATCAGCGAAAAATGTACAGGACACCCATCGTGTTGATACAACATTCTGTTCCTTGTTCCTAAAGGTATTTCTTCCAATAACAGACCTAATGTTTCTTGCAGGAATGTGGTGTACTTCCTACCATTAAGATTTCCTTCGATGAAATAGGGCACTATAATTCCGTCCTCCAGAATCCCACACCATACATTCACCGACCACAGTTTTTGGTGTGCATCTTGCCGCAGCCAACATAGATTTTCAGTTGCCCAATAATGCATGCTATGCAAATTAACATTTCCATGGTTCGTGAATGTAGCCTCATCAGTAAATAAAATAAAATTAATAAATGTGTCATGCCGGCCGGAGGGGCCGAGCGGTTCTAGGCGCTACAGTCTGGAACCGCACGACCGCTACGGTCGCAGGTTCGAATCCTGCCTCGGGCATGGATGTGTGTTGTGTCCTTAGGTTAGTTAGGTTTAAGTAGTTCTAAGTTCTAGGGGACTGATGACCTCAGAAGTTAAGTCCCATAGTGCTCAGAACCATTTGAACCATTTTTTGAATAAATGTGTCATCCCTCTCAAGCTGAAGTTGAACCCATCGCCAGAATTCAGTGCGACGCTTCTAATCCGTACCAGTTAATTCTTGGTGGAGACTGATGTGGTAAGGATGATACGTATGGCGATTCAGAACACGAACTACACTACTCTGGCTCATGCTAGATTCCCTTGTGATTTGACGCGAACTAAAACACGGATCTCGTTAGTAACTTTCCTTTGCCGGATATGTTTCCCATGCGTTATATCATACACATATTTAAATGTACGACGTGTAGGGTGGGTACGTTGAGGATATCTTTCAGCGTATAAGTCTCTAGCTCTCGTTGAATTTCGTTGGCATTCTCGCTAAATGAGAAGCAAATCGACTTGTTCTTCGAGGGAATACGTCATTCGCATTCGTTGGATTCGACAATACTAGTCTTATCTTTCCTATTAGTGTTGTATCGCGAAACTGTCGAATGGTATATACATGTCAACGGCAATTTAGATAGATTCGCCGTATTCGCGAATATTTATTATTTGCACGATATACGAGAGAGAATTGTCAGAGCATGTGCTTCGATAAGTGCCGAAGTTATAAGCGATACCACTAAGTCCATTATAAGAAGATTGCAACAGTACATTGATACCAATGGTCATCACTTCGAACACCTTCTGTAAATGGACGTTCGTGCCCCCTTTTTGACCTTCGTTGACCTTCAAAGACCTCACTGTTACACATCAGTGGATTCATCTCGATAGCCGCTGTCATAAAATAAGTACCAAACTACAGCTTGCCATTTAAAAAAAAAAAAAAGTTGCCCTTCATATCTCTGACGTGACCCCACCTAGCAACAAAAAACCAACGTCATATTACGGCCCCCGTTGTCCCATGCAACATTTCTCCCACAAACTTTTCAGCTGCTATCATACTTTAGGAGTTATTGTAGATGGCAATAGTTAGCGACTCACCCTGTATATCCCTTATAGCAGCCAAATTATCAGGGCCACTATTCTGTCGCCGCTGCTGTGTATCATCGAACTGAATACAGCTTGGTATTTCTGTAAAGCTGTTCAAGGCCACAGAACTATTGAAAATAGGAAGGTCTTGTTTTTTCTTCCATAAATTCACTATTCCCTCATTGTGACCTTTGTACGTCGTTGAAGTTTAAGCAGGTCAAAAAAAACCAGTCATATTCTTCTCTATCAACATATATCCATTTGTTCCCAAACGTAATGTTACCTTCTTTGTTGGTCCACTTAAAAATATTCTGGGAAATGTTGGGCTTCAGATGCCGACCGCATACTGTTTACATTCCTTATACCATGCCACCTTGGCCCTGGAGCCATCTCCAATTTGTTTTCTCCTGGCTCCCTCGCATGGAATCTAACAGGACTATTTCCCAATGTCTCTTTTCCATTTTTGAACCTGAAAACAATGTCTTCACTATATCACATATTTACTTACATATTATTATTATTATTTTCCTTTCTCAGACGTTATGTCTGGTTAAAAATGGAAAGAGACGCGGACCTTGATCAAGCGTGATTTCCTTTTAACTGTACGGTATATGTTACACTGCATTTAGGAACTTTCGGGTAACTGAACATGTATCAATAATTACAGATTTCTGTAGTTGTATATATGCGTTTGGATGTAGCTGTATTGCGTTGATTTACTGGTGGATATTGTGTGGTATGACTCCTGTAGTTGATAGTATAATTGGTATAATGTCAACTTTATCCTGATGCCACATGTCCTTGACTTCCTCAGCCAGTTGGATGTATTTTTCAATTTTTTCTCCTGTTTTCTTCTGTATATTTGTTGTATTGGGTATGGATATTTCGATTAGTTGTGTTAATTTCTACTTTTTATTGGTGAGTATAATGTCAGGTTTGTTATGTGACGTTGTTTTATCTGTTATATTGGTTCTGTTCCAGTACAATTTGTATTCATCATTCTCCAGTACATTTTGTGGTGCATACTTGTATGCAGGAATGTGTTGTTTTATTAGTTTATGTTGTATGGCAAGTTGTTGACGTATTATTTTTGCTACATTGTCATATCTTCTGGTGTTTCTGTATTTGCTAGTGTTGTACATCCGCTTGTGATGTGATCTACTGTTTCTATTTGTTGTTTGCAAAGTCTGCATTTATCTGTTGTGGTATTGGGATCTTTAATAATATGCTTGCTGTAATATCTGGTGTTCATTGTCTGATCCTGTATTGCAATCATGAATCCTTCCGTCTCACTGTATATATTGCCTTTTCTTAGCCATGTGATGGATGCGTCTTGATCGATGTGTGGCTGTGTTAGATGATACGGGTGCTTGCCATGTAGTGTTTTCTTTTTCCAATTTACTTTCTTCGTATCTGTTGATGTTATGTGATCCAAAGGGTTGTAGAAGTGGTTATGAAATTGCAATAATCTACCCAATGTATTTATATGAGTGATTGCTTTGTGTATTTTGCTATTTTCTGCTCGTTCTATAAAGAATTTTCTTAAATTGTTTACCTGTCCATAATGTAGGTTTTTTATGTCGATAAATCCCCTTCCTTCCTCCTTCCTTTCTGCGTAATGTGAATCTTTCTGTTGCTAAATGTATGTGATGTATTCTATATTTGTGGCATTGTGATCGTGCAAGTGTATTGAGAGCTTCCCGGTCTGTGTTACTCCATTTCACTACTCCAAATGAGGAGGTCAATATTGGTATAGGATAAGTATTTATAGCTTTTGTCTTGTTTCTTGCTGTCAGTTATGTTTTCAGTATTTTTGTTAGTCTTTGTCTATATTTTTCTTTTAGTTCTTCTTTAATATTTGTATTATCTGTTCCTATTTTTTGTCTGTATCTGAGATATTTATAGACATCTGTTTTTTCCATCGCTTCTAAGCAGTCGCTGCGGTTATCCAATATGTAATCTTCTTGTTTAGTATGTTTTCCCTTGACTATGCTATTTTTCTTACATTTGTCTGTTCCAAAAGCCATATTTATATCATTGCTGAATACTTATGTTATCTTTAGTAATTGGTTGAGTTGTTGATTTGTTGGTGCCAGTAGTTTTAGATCATTCATGTATAGCAAATGTGTGATTTTGTGTTGGTATGTTCCAGTAATATTGTATCCATAATTTGTATTGTTTAGCATGTTGGATAGTGGGTTCAGAGCAATGCAGAATCAGAAAGGACTTAATGAGTCTCCTTGGTGTATTCCACGCTTAATATGTATTGGCTGTGATGTGCTATTATTTGAATTTATTTGGATATCAAGTGTGGTTTTCCAATTTTTCATTACTATGTTTAGGAACTGTATCAATGTAGGATCTACTTTGTATATTTCCAATACTTTTAGTAACCATGAGTGGGGTACACCATCAAATGCTTTTTGGTAATCAATGTATACATAGTGTAGCGACCTTTGTTTAGTTTTAGCTTGATATGTTACCTCTTCATCAATTATCAGTTGCTCTTTACATCCTTGTGCTCCTTTGCAACAGCCTTTTTGTTCTTCATTTATAATTTTGTTCTGTGTTGTATGTGTCATTAATTTCTGTGTAATAACTGAAGTTAATATTTTGTATATTGTTGGAAGGCATGTTATGGGGCGATATTTTGCTGGGTTTGCTGTGTCTGCTTGATCTTTAGGTTTCAGATAGGTTATTCCATGTGTAAGTGTATCAGGGAATGTGTATGGGTCTGCAATGTAACTGTTAAATAATTTAGTTAGATGTGAATCTGTTGAGATGAACTTCTTTACCCAGAAATTTGCTATTTTATCTTTTCCAGGGGCTTTCCAATTGTGCATAGAATTATTATTATTATTATTATTATTATTATTATCATTGTTGTACACAAACGGTAGGTAATATATACTTAGTGGAAAAATTCAGATTTGAGATGTCATCAACTTCAGAAACAGTCCTTTCCAAATCTCCAGCATCTTCATCAGAATCATCAGCTGATTCACTGCCTTTAGAAATAATAGAATAAATACCTCTATCACCATCGGATGATAGTTCACTTAAGTCCTCTTCTTCACTCAAAATTGCAGGACTGTGCATACGTTTTCTACTGAAAATGTAATTATACGGCAGACTGAAGCAAAACAGTGATAACCACTGAGGTAATACACAACAACAGCTGAGGGAAGAAACCCTAACAATGGGTACAAAAGGGCGGGAAATGTTATTTTCATTGCTGCATGTGTTTCGCATAGCAGTTGTTCAATGTAACAGTCGTTCTATTTTCATAATGTTACATTCAAGAAACGACCACGTAATTTAGAATGGCGTCATACTGAGCCCAGTGTTTCTCAGTGGAGGAGCAATGAATAAAATTTTAATCTCTTGTAAATATAAAACTGAACAAAATATTGCTGGATACATTTGACTCAGGGAAGAACGTCACATATATTGAAATTTTGAAATTTGTGATAAGGACTATGGGACCAAACTGATGAGGTCATCGGTCCCTAGGCTTATGCACTACTTAATCTAACTTAAACTAACTTACGCTAAGGACAACACACACACCCATGCTTGAGGGAGGACTCGAACATGGGGGGGAGGGGGGCGGGGAGCAGCGCGAACCGTGACAAGACGCTGTAGACTGCACGGGTATCCCTTGCGGCTATGGTTTGAAAATAATAGTTTTAAAAACAAGGAAGAGATGTGTATTTCATACGTGCTTATGGGATCATTATGTCCACAGTGGAACCAGGAAGTGTTAACAAGAGACGTGACACTAGTTAACAACAACGCTAACTGCTGAATTAGTTTTGTTTGATTATTTGATTTCTTGTGAATTAGCGTTAACTGTCTCGCTACTTTAAAATTTCTTTCGTTATGGTTCATGGGCACCGCATCGGATAATGTTGTGAAAGCCGTACAGTATTTCAACAACACAGCTGCTCTTCATCTTCAGATGCTTACTGATGTGTTGCTGCCTCCCCCCCCCCCCTTATTGTGATTTCTTTCCCCTGCTCCATGTGGGCAGGCGAGGGCTGTCAGCAGCACAATCCGCCACTCTTTAGCCGAGTGACATGACAGCTAATACAAGAAGAAAATTATACATATAAAGGCGATAAAACACGGGGACGAAAACAGAGTAAGTGGAGATAATGGAGGTAAAAATACACTGACATGGAGACTTTCATGGGGGGACAATTAAAAAAGTCGACATAAAGTTTAAAAAACACAGTTGGCGATTTGTAGAGCACATACACACAGGTGACAGTCACACACGCAGGTTAAAAGTTGGCCACAGTATTAAAAACGCTCCAGACCAAGACACTTTAAACCCACATGGAGAGATGATGCACACGCGATGAAGAATAAAACTGCCAGGAGAGACCTGCCGAGGGAGAGACCTGAGAGGATGGAAAGGAGAGGAGTGCAAGGTGCAGCAGGGGAGGTGGCAGGATGAAAAGAGTAGGGGCATCAGGGGGTGCACCAAGAGGCAGGAGACTTGTGGGGCAGGAGATGAAGAGAGAGGACAAGGCAGAAGGTAGTGCAGAGACACTGAAGGGGACCACACGAGAGGGAGGGGGCGTAGGAGGGGAAAGCCGCTCAGGAGAAGGGAGTGGGAGGAGAGGGAGACCTGAGGAGGAGGCAGGAGGAAGGTTGTGGTTAGAGTTGGTAGGAATGGTAGACGCAGTGCGAAGCTCATCATCATGGAGGTGTAGAGGCTGGAAGTTGCGTTGGGAAAGGAAGTGGAGGGTGTGGAGATGGCGAGAGGGTGGGACACAATGGTAAAGGCGCGACAATGGGCTGGGGTTGGAGAGGAAGGGAGCCACCAGAGGGGGAGAGGGGGATCGAGGTGGCGGACAATAAAGAGGGTGCAGATGAGTTCAAGGAAAAGGAGAAGGTGAGGGAAGAGGATGAGGTCATAGAGGATGCGCGTGGGGGACAGAAGTCGGATGCGGAATGTGAGGCGGAGTGCATGGCGTTCGAGGATTTGGAGGGCTTTATAGAACCTGGGAGGGTGGAAATGCAAGTAACACCGGCATAACAAAGGATGTGGCGGATCAAGGATTTGTAGGTGTGAAGGACGGTAGAAGGATGGACGTTTTGCTGCAATGGCTCGCCAATATATGCACTGACTCGCTATAAAAGCGCAGACGCCAAGGGGTGGGGCTATAACATCATCGTAGACGAATCACTGAGCACGGCGACATCCAGTGCCCCCTGCCGGAGAAATGGGTCACGGTCTTCGCATTCGCGACACGGGAAACACGCACAGCAAATGGCGGCCCAGCGCGTGTTCTGGCAGTGTGTTGCCGCCCGGTTTATGCGTGCGCACTCTGATTCTCCGTCTGTGTTGACTCAGATTCGTTCTTCTGCGGCCGAATATGCCTTAGTACAGCCACTGCTGGTTGTCATCCCTTGCTGAATTGAAATCCCGTGTCTCAGGTCGTTACTTATATTTACTTTGACTGCTTCTTTAATGATGGAGTCCCGGTATGTGGAAGCGATGAAAGGATTTTTGTCTCTCCGTAGTGCATACTGTGTCCCGTGTAAAGACCGTGTTCAGCCACAGTAGACTTTCATACCTGACCCAGTCTAATGTGACGCCTATGTTCAGCGCATCTATACTTAACAGTGCGACACATCTGGCCAACTTATGATTTCCTGTACTGGCACGGGGTTTTATATATCCCTGGTCTCCATAGACCTAGGTTGTGTTTAACAGAACGCAGCGTAGTTTTCTCAAGGGACGGAAGACACATTTCATTTGATATTTTTTGAACAGTCTCGCAGTTTTAAAGGACACGCCACCAACATAAGGCAGAAAAACCATTCTAGTGGAGTTCTCCGTTTCTTCTGCCTGTTCTTGAGCTTTAGTGCGTGCAGGTTTCAATGCATTACGGATCTTTTTGTCCGTACCCGTTTTGTACATACACACAGCGAAGATGGCTAAGTTCAGCTGATAACCTCCCTGCACCTCCGATAATTTTAGCCCTGTGAATGAGAGTCCGCAACACGTCACTACGTTGAGATGGGTGTTGGTAGCTCGTAGATATAGAGGGCCTGAGTCGGTTTACGAGACACCCTGTGACCCAAGGAACCATCTTTTCTGTGGACCAAGACATCTAAGAACGGGAGGTCTCCATTTTTCTCCATTTCCATGGTGAAGCAAATGCTCGGATAGAGGGAGTTATAATGTTCCAGAAATGCAGGAAGCGTTTCTGATCCCTGTGGCCAAACCACAAAAGTGTCGTCCACATTTCTGCAGAAATATTTAGGTTTCAACACCGCTGACTGAAGTTCTTTTGCCTCGAGGTCTTCCATAAAAGGTTAGCTGTTATGGGAGACAAAGAGCTATTCATAGAGATTTCAGTCTGCTCAAAATATTGTTCGTTAAATAAAGAATAAGCCGAGGGGGTAAGCACGTCTTTACCTCGACTTACTTTCTTCAACCATAAAAGCAGACTACACAGATTCTAACACATAGAGCGTGTGAAATCTTGAGTATGTAACTTTCTTGTTAGATTACATGAGTGGTTTATATTAATTTACATTTAGTATTATTTTTTTGTTTCTACATTTCAATTCATATAAATAGTTTCACATGCATATTTCTCTTCTAGAAAATCCCTCCTCACAGAACCTGTAGCAATATGCCTGACTGTATACTATACCTACAAGAAGTTCGCGATTGCTAGGCACAGGAAGAAAATTTCGCCCATTTAAAGAAAGCCTACAAACACTATTTTGGAACAGAACTTGCTATCAAGATAGGGACGGGGCACCCCATATTTCTTACTCCACTTGTTACGTTAAACTGATAAACTGATGGAAAGGTAGGAGTAACTGCGCATTATTTGCGATACCAGTGGTTTGGAGGGAACAGAGTGAATGTTACTTTTGTTTGACAGTTGTTCATAGTTTTACAAATCGGAAATCTAAGAGACATATAGTGTACCTTAATGTGCCTTCAACAATCAGAATGTACCAGGTGATCAAAAAGTCAGTATAAATTTGAAAACTGAATAAATCACGGAATAATGTAGATAGAGAGCTAAAAATTGACACACATGCTTCGAATGACAAGGGGTTTTATTAGAACCAAAAAAATACAGAAGTTCACAAAATGTCCGACAGATAGCGCTTCATCTGATCAGAATAGCAATAATTAGCATAATAAAGTAAGACAAAGCAAAGATGATGGTCTTTATAGAAAATGCTCAATATATCCAACATCATTCCTCAACAATAGCTGTAGTGGAGGAATAATGTCGTGAACAGCACTGTAAAGCATGTCCGGAGTTATGGTGAGGCATTGGCGTCGGATGTTGTCTCTCAGCATCCCTAGAGATGTCGGTCGATCACGATACACTTGCGACTTCAGGTAACCCCAAAGCCAATAATAGCACGGAGTGAGGTCTGGGGACCTGGGAGGCCAAGCATGACGAAAGTGGCGGCTGAGCACACGTTCATCACCAAACGACGCGCGCAAGAGATCTTTCACGCGTCTAGCAATTTTTTTGTTCTAATAAAACCCCATGTCATTCCAAGCATGTGTGTCAATTTTTACCTCTCTACCTACATCATTCCGTGGTTTATTAAGTTTTCAAATTTATACTGACTTTTTGATCACCCGGTATATTACACATACTTTTAGATAATTTGCAGTCTGATATTACATTATAACACGCTAAGCGTCGCAGAATGACCAGTAATTATTTAGACTTTAGACATCATCATCGGAATGGCAAAAAAAAAAAAATTGCCAAGTTCAGGTTCATGTCTTTATTTGGCTTACCGCTGCAGTACTATACCACTCATACAGTCATCTTACAGAAACTAAATTACTAACATCTTATTACACAAACATAAATAGAGTGGGTTAATAGGGCTAGCCATTCATGCTGATGCCAGTCTGTAGTGTATATGTTTTTTTTTGGCTCTCTTTCCTGTGATACTCAACAATTTACTTACAACAGCTTTTGTATCTACTCGTATTAACGTGATCATTTATTAGCTGCCTACCCAACTGTGTGCTGTACAGTAAAATATCACGTCTGTGATTTATTTTTGTTTTATAGAAAATTTTACGTATAAATGTTAATAAACCTGTTGATATTGACTTTATAAATATGGCAATAACTTTAGTGAGTTCATCTCTTTACCGCAATTTCATAGCTGTCCTTAGATTTTCTGTTGGCTGTTTGGATGTGGTTTTTGTGTTTTTAGCGAATGTCTGAAGCTTTAGTTTAGAGCAGTCAGAGGCTGTCCAAACTGCTTAGCGCCCATAAGCATGCAGCAGCACAGTTTATCCAGCCGCCATGAAATTTCCTAGTGGCGAGCGCACAGCAGCCTGCGGACAGCTATCCCCCCACTCCACACCTCTTTTCGCAGTTCGCTGTAGCGACTCGGAATACTCCGCAGCAACCGGTTACCTACCTCCCCCAGCCCCTTCACAACTTGTCAGCCACAAGCGCTCAACCAAACTCGCCGTTGTAGAATACCTTGCATAGCAGACACATTGCTCATTACGTGTTGCATTCTTATTACACGAGGGTTGTTCAATAAGTAATGCAATGCTTTTATTTTTCTCTACCAATTTCGGCTCAAAATGTGCAGAATTTGTTGTGAGACATTGAAGAATATTCCCGCTGCAGTCTCTACAGTTCCATGAAGTTCCGATAGATGGTGGCGCTATACGTAACCTTCAAAATGGCGTCTGTAATGGAGGTGCGTTCCAAACAGAGAGCAGTCGTTGAGTTTCTTCTGCTGTAAAATCAGAGCATCGCAGATATTCACAGGCGCTTGAAAATTGTCTACACAGACGTGGCAGTGAACTAAAGCACGACGAGTCATTGGGCAAGGCTTCTATCATCATCGCAAAGAGCAAAGCTGTTCAGTCTCCCGCATACCGGCTGGATGCGCACAGGTGTGACTCCTGCAATGCGGACGCCCTCATTCGTGGTGATCGACGAATCATAAACACCTCGCTGCACGACTGGTGGTCTCTGTTAGCAGTGCCGACACACTCGTCCGCCAGTTGGGGCACTCAAGGGTATGTGCCCGCTGGGTTCCTCCCCGCCTAATATGACTTAGTGGCCGAAAACTAGAAGCCATGGATGAGAGCCCACGAATGCACCTTTTATATGGCACCCTGCAGTCTGTATTCAGCAAAAACGATAGTGAAAGAGTAACAGTGCCGAAACCAACAGGGAGGATGACACTGCAGTCCCCACCACTGCACATAGACCATTGACAGCCACTAGAAAAAGGGAAATGATACAGATCCCTGCAGGAGCCCATTATCTTGTATATGGGAGTTACTGTGAGAAGCACCAGTTGATCCAGAAAGTACAGTGTGTGAAGTGATTCTGGACGAAAATCAAGAGCATGCCTCGGAGCCTCCTCTCATGTAGGGTAGTGAGGACGAGATGATGTCATGTAGCGTCATAAGCTTTTTGCAAATTGAAGAATACAGTGATAAGGTGACCACGTTGGGCAAGACCTGACCAGATACCAGACTGCACACAGACCAAATTATCAGTGGAAGAATGGCCTTGGTGAATACTGCCCAGGAATGGAGCCAAAAGACCATGAGACACAAGGCACCAAACAGTTGCTGGCCCACCACACATTCGAAAAACTTGCAGGGAATGTTACTGAGACTAACTGGGCGATAGCTGTCCTTCTTAAGGGAGTGTTTACCCAGTTTCAGTACTGGGTCAATCAGTCTTTCTCGCCACTCTCACTTCAGATACGGTTCAAACCGACGGGGATGTGATGTTGGCATTCCACCAAAATATGTTTGAACATTTGGCTGTGGACGCAGTGTGATCCTGGAACCATGTCAGGATAAAGGGCTAAGACGTTCCAGGTGATGTGTAGTGAAAAGTAACTGAATTAGCTCTGCGCACTGACCATAACGAGCAATGAAGGACCATCTGTGCGGAATTGCTTGCGCGTCACCAGGCTAATTGTGACAATTTTTTGTCGAACATCGTCAAAGGTGGTGAGACATGGGTCCATCACTTCGAACAGGAAACAAAACGGCAATCCATGGAATGGCGCCACGCCACATCTTCTTAGAAGAAAAAGTTCAAAGCCCCACTCTCAGACGGTAAACTCATAGCGACGGTGTTCTAGAACTTTGGAGGGGTTCCGATTGATGTCCTCCCGCAACTTTCAACTCTGAAATTCTGCTACCCTCAGGAAACATGAAGAAGCGACTTTAGTGTGTTCCTGGCCTCAAATATGCAAACGAATTTCTCCTTCTCCATGACAATGCGAGGCCTCTCATAAGTCTGCTCACCCCAGAGGAGCTCAAAAAACTGCCCTACCTCATCCACCCTACAGCGCGGATCTCGCACCTTCTCACTTCCATCTACTTGGCCCAATGAAGGATGCACTCCGCGAGAAGCTGCACGTGGATGATAGGAGGCTGTCGGTGCAGCAAGGCGCCGGTTCCAACGCCCACCAGTAGGGTGGTAGCATCAGGCATACAGGTCATCCCATAAAGTGGCGTAACGCCGGCCGCTGTGACCAAGCGGTTCTAGGCACTTGGGTAAAAGAAGAAATATTGAATTTAATTGATGAAAGGAGAAAATATAAAAATGCAGTAAATGAAGCAGGCAAAAAGGAATTCAAACGTCTCAAAAATGAGATCGACAGGAAGTGCAAAATGGCTAAGCGGGGATGGATAGAGGACAAAAGTAAGGATGTAGAGGCATATCTAACTAGCGGTAAGATAGATACTGCCTACAGGAAAATTAAAGAGACCTTTGGAGAAAAGAGAGCCACTTGTATGAATATCAAGAGCTCAGATGGAAACCCAGTTCTAAGCAAAGAAGGGAAAGCAGAAAAGTAGGAGTATATTGAAGGTCTATACAAGGGCGGTGTACTTGAGGACAATATTATGGAAATGGAAGAGGATGTAGCTGAAGATGAAATGGGAGATACGATACTGCGTGAAGAGTTTGACGGAGCACTGAAAGACCTGAGTCGAAACAAGGTCCCGGGAGTAGGCAACATTCCATTAGAATTACTGACGGCCTTGGGAGAGCCAGTCCTGACTAAACTCTACCATCTGGTGAGCAAGACGTATGAGACAGGCGAAATACTCTCAGACTTCAAGAATAATATAATAATTTCAATCCCAAGGAAAGCAGGTATTGACAGATGCTAAAATTATCGAACTATCAGTTTAATAAGTCACAGCTGCAAAATACTAACGCGAATTCCTTACAGACGAATGGAAAAACTGGTAGAAGCCGACCTCGGGGAAGATCAGTTTGGATTCCGCAGAAATGTTGGAACATGTGAGGCAATACTGACCCTACGACTTATCTTAGAAGAAAGATTAAGGAAAGGCAAACTTACGTTTCTAGCATTTGTAGATTTAGAGAAAGCTTTTGACAATGTTGACTGGAATACTCTCTTTCAAATTCTAAAGGTGGCAGGGGTAAAATACAATACAACGCGTAGCGTTGCGCAGTTGGAGATGAGCCGCCAGCAGTGGTGGATGTGGGGAGAGAGATAGCGGGGTTTTGAGAGCGGACGATCTGGACATGTGTCCATCAGAAAGAGTAAATTTGAAAGACTGGATATCATGAACTGATATATATATTATGGCTTTCGAACACTATCAAGGTAAATACATTGTTTGTTCTCTATCAAAATCTTTCATTTGCTAACTATGCCTATCAGTAGTTAGTCCCTTCAGTAGTTAGAATCTTTTATTTAGCTGGCAGTAGTGGCGCTCGCTGTATTGCTGTAGCTTGAGTAACGAAGATTTTTGTGAGGTAAGTGATTTGTGAAAGGTATAGGTTAATGTTAGTCAGGGCCATTCTCTTGTAGGGATTATTGAAAGTCAGATTCCGTTGCGCTAAAAATATTGTGTGGCAGTTTAAACACACGCATGTGTAATTTTTCTAAGGGGATGTTTCAGTATTAAAATTCATGGAGAAGAAATAAAACTTTGAGGTTCGCCGATGACATTGTAATTCTGTAAGAGACAGCAGAGGACTTGGAAGAGCAGTTGAACGGAATAGACAGTGTCTTGAAAGGAGGATATAAGACGAACTTCAACAAAAGCAAAACGAGGATAATGGGGAGCAATATAATTGATGATGGTCGAAGTAGAGAGGATATTTAAAATGTAGAAAGGGCAATGGCAAGGACAGCGTTTCTGAAGAAGAGAAATTTGTTAACATCGAGTATGGATTTAAGTGTTAGGAAGTCGTTTCTGAAAGTATTTGTATGGAGTGTAGCCATGTATGGAAGTGAAACATGGACGATAAATAGTTTGAACAAGAAGAGAATAGAAGCTTTCGAAATGTGGTGCTACGGAAGAATGCTGAAGATTAGATGGGTAGATGACATATCTAATGAGGAAGTATTGAATAGAATTAGGGAGAAGAGAAGTTTGTGGCACAACTTGAAAAGAAGAAGGGACCGGTTGGTAGGACATCTTCTGAGGCATCAAGGGATCACTAATTTAGCGTTGGAGGGCAACGTGGAGGGCAAAAATTGTAGAGGGAGACCAAGAGATGAATACACCAAGCAGATTCAGAAGGATGTAGGTTGCAGTAAGTACTGGGATATGAAGAAGCTTGCACAGGATAGAGTACCATGGAGAGCTGCACCAAACCAGTCTCAATACTGAAGACCACAACAACAACAAGTCTAGGGGACTGATGACCTCAGATGTTAAGTCCCATAGTGCTTAGAGCCATTTGAACCATTTTAAGGCCGTTCCATTGAATAATGAGGTTTTGTAGCAAAAGTGTGGGGAATAATACGGTGTACTGGAATATCGAATAAAATCAGCCTACTTTCAGAAAAAAAATTCTTGCAATACTTATTGAACTCCCCTCGTATACGTACGAAGTTCCAAGAACCAATAGGCCCTTTATGTGAGGAGACTGGGAACGTATGGAAGAACGGGGTAAGCTGCCACTTAACATATTCATGTTTGCAGGCAGTTTGTTTTTCTCTACATCTAGATCTACATCTACATGATTACTCTGCAATTCACACTTAAGTGCCTGGCAGAGGGTTCATCGAACCATTTTCATACTACTTCTCTACCATTCCACTCTCGAATAGCACGTGGGAAAAAGGAACACTTAAATCTTTCCGTTCGAGTTCTGATTTCTCTTATTTTATTATCATGATCATTTCTCCCTATGTAGCTGGATGTTAACAAAATATTTTCGCAATCGGAAGAGAAGGTTGGTTATTGAAATTTCGTAAATAGATCTCGCGGCAAAGAAAACCGCCTTTGTTTCAGCGACTGCTATCCAAACTCGCGTATCATATCAGTGACACTCTCACCCCTATTGCGCGATAACACGAAACGAGCTGCCCTTCTTTGCACTTTTTCGATGTTCTCCTATAATCCTACCTGGTAAGGATCCCACACCACGCAGCAGTATTCCAGCAGAGGATGGACAAGTGTAATGTAGGCTGTGTCTTTAGTTGGCACGTATTAATAATATGGCCTTTTATTATTTTGACTTATTGTCGTAAATGTTTATTTTAATACAATCAGAGTTGTTTCGGCAATTTCAAAAGATAATTCAAAAGGGCCAAAAAATGTTCAAATGTGTGTGAAATCTTATGGGACTTAACTGCTAAGGTCATCAGTTACTAAGCTGACACACTACTTAACCTAAATTATCCTAAGGACAGACACACGCACCCACGCCCGAGGGAGGACTCGAACCTCCGCCAGGACCAGCCGCACAGTCATGACTGCTGCGCCCGAGACCGCTCGGCTAATCCCACGCTGCTCAAAAGGGCCATCTAAACTGAAGGAAGATGACTTTCAGCGATGCACAAGACAACAATACTAAGAAAGTTGAATACATTTTTATTCTTAGAAATTATAAAACAGTACATTAATTAATTAAACACTGCTATGTATTTCTTATCGGATAGTATTTAATGAAAGGATTATTAACGAAGTTTGACACCCGACATGTGAGGCGTTTGTAAAACCATATCCAATCTTTTCCTGGCCGGCCAACGTACATTCATCCCATGCAAACACTGTAATCTGCCTTCCGTGGCAGTTTTGTTAATTGTATTAAAAGTTCTTTTCCCGCTTTGTATGCTTCATTATCAACCAACATCGGCTTTTATTTGTAAGTTTGTTCATTGCGTGCTGTAACTTTTATTACTCTTTTTGCACACGGCTTTCTTTAGTTAGCCGTAACTGAGTGGTCAACGTAGGTGGCTGCCATGCGGAGCACCAGAGTTCAGTCCCCAGTGCTGCCAGGGACTTTTCCTTGGTGTGAGAACTGGTACGGGGTGCACTCAGGTTCGTGATGCCAGCTGAGGAGCTGCTTGACCGAACCGTAGCGGCTCCACGCTCTTGAAAGTCTGCTAAACCACCTGGAGTGCTGTATGCTGACCATATGCCCCTCTGCACCGAACGGTGCACCGCAGCGGGTGACACGGCAGCCGGTAGACACAGCTTCGGCCTTCACGGCAGGCGAGCAGCTCTTCTTCTGTAGGAAATGGAATAAAATCTAAAAGACCACCGTTTTGGCTTAGTGAGAGCAGCAAACGTTGAAGTTCTTGGTTCTTCAGTTTATTCCACCTGATGTTCGAAAAGCGATTCATCAGGAGTATCTGTGGACTGGCATGTGCTGCAGCCTCAGCTGAGGGTCTTTCAGTTTCAGCATGGCCCGTAACAAGAACTCGGTCCGTTATTTTCAAGACAGAAAAATCGAGCTCATTCAACACAAGGGTACCCATTAACCCAATAACTGTTTTACCAACCGTACCTGCTTTTAAAAAACGAGAGCTCAATGTGTGACAAGGTCCTTAATGTTTCCCCAGTCAACTTGACCCAGTCGGCTATATCAAAAAGTTTTGAAATTAACAGGAATAAGACATAAATAAATAGTGAGTGTGAAACCAATAAGGTCTACATAATCATCTTTAACAGTGAATAACCAAATAAAAACATTCTAAAGTCGAGGTCACATAAATATTTATTCATTTGGAACAACCGTTTTCGACACACTATGCTGTCATCTTCGTGTCTTAAAAAGTCTTTTTGTATGAAACGTGTTCATTTTAAGTTGTACCTCACGCCAAATTTACCATGTGGGTAAAAGACAGCACATTATAAAATGTTTGTCATAACTAAAATATTTAAAAACATGAGCCACCTTGTGCAAACGGCCATGTCCATTTATATATATGTCACATAAACACAGTACACAGAGCAACATCTGTTTACATAACCTGCACATATTCTAAGTACTGAAAATCCCCCTTGACCGGCGTATAACGTAGTCTTTCGAACTCGGATATTTTAAATAAAGAAATATTTTACGATCTTGGCTTTAAAATGTTTTTAGCAAGTAAAACTGGTCGCTCCTGCTGTCTTCTCAAAAGGAGAAAATTCAGTCGAACAACCAAACATGTTACCAACTACGTTACTTTCAATGACATGAGACTCACAACACATCATTGAGGAAGAGGGTCGGAGCTCAATTGTTTTCATAAAGGTCTTGAACGTGAATGTTAATTTTATCCGTTAGTAAGAGGAAAGAATAAAATTTGTTTATGCGCTATTTTTCATTTCTTGATATGTCCTTCTGTTCCTTTCTTAACAGTCAGTGATGATCTTCCAATGTTCTTAGTCATGTTGTTGTCCTTCATCTGGACAATATGTGACTCTACATACTTCGAGCGAAGAAGGTGCACAGAAACTCCACAATCTGGGAGTTCGGTGTTTATCACTGAACACTCCTTTACGTGTGCTGGCTACTACTAATGATGATTTTCAGTGACAATACCGTCCGCCCAGTAGCTGAGTGGTCAGCGTGACGGATTGCCGTCCTCCGGGCCCGGGTTCGATTCCCGGCTGGGTCGGAGATTTTCTCCGCTCAGGGACTGGGTGTTGTGTTGTGTTCATCATCATTTCATCCCCATCCGGCGTGCAGGTCGCCCAATGTGGCGCCGAATGTAATAAGACCTGCGCCAAGGCGGCCGGACCTGCCCCGCGAGGGGCCTCCCGGCCAATGACGCCAAACGCTCATTTCCATTTCCAGTGACAATACCAGTGTCAGGCAAATTTCTTACTTTCCACAAACTCTGACATCTCGCAAGCAATTAATTTTTTGTAGGAACTCGCAATGGACTGTGTCGGCGTCAAGACCCTGAGCCCGTCTCACAACTTCCGGTATACCTTGATGAATGATTAAGCGTTATTCGCTTGTCATGTTGTCTAGTTATCTAAGGCAGCAAGCAAAGCCAGGAAGAAAGCAGTTTTAAAAATCTATTGAAAGATCTCCTTACAGCACTGCTACGTAGATTTCTATGCGCCTAGCAATGTCCACGTCGGCAACCCGCCACACCGCATGGTCCAGCGCCAGCCGCTCTACGGACCACTTTGTTGCTTGTTCACAAAAGTGCGGGACAACTAGCAGAAAGTCCGTAACTTCTTGCAAACACATTTCGAAGACGAGTCTTCTGGTATCTAGAGGTGTATATTGGCGAAGGTAGATCGAACTCCTCTATTCCAGACCGTATCGCTCAAAGCGTGGTGTTCTCTTAATTATACACGGCGGTCAGAAATAGCATGATAAGCTAGTAAGTCTGGTAAAGGGGAGGGGGGTATGTAGTGATAACTGTTAACAAATAAATTCGATACGTTACGTCTTTCCCGAGTTACTTAGCACTGAAATTAGAGAATCAGCGGCCCTCCAGAGACTGTGTCGCCAAACGTGGTCTTCCTTTGGTTTCCGAAAACGGTAGTAAGGATCGAATCTTAGTCTCGTGCGCTATCATCTATGCTACGAGAACTGGCACTAATTGTGTCTGACTGGCGACCTGAATTTGCGGGCCAACGTTCTGATTGGCTAACTTAGATACTAATTAACTGGAAAACGGCGCAACATACCGAAACTTTTTCTTAAAAATTATTTTTAGCCCAACCTACACTCTTCTCAGACTGTTTCTGACCACCCTGTCGATTATAATTAAAGTTAAACTTTCAAACCGCTGTAGAAATAATACCACTGGTCAGAATGACATCAAATTGCAACGGAATATTATCGCAGAAGGGGGGAAAACGTATGGCAGAAGAAAAATAAATAGTTACAAAATGTAGCAATAGATGGCGCTGTAAGTATCATAATTTAATAGTGGTCGACTACAAATGACTAATGAATCATACATCAATGCCTAAGGTGTACTTTTGAAGTTAAACAAACAGTTCTACTCAGTCTGCATGGGTGTAAAAGTGTGATCTATTAGTTACGTAAGCCCATCCACCATGGCAAGGTCATATCACATCGGATGGAAAAATCGGTTTTTAATTGCCCTGCGGCCAAAAATCCCATAACGAGCATCAACAAAATCAAATCGGATTATTAATATCCGTGTGACTGGCGCAAAACATGTTCAGTATGCTGTCACCATTTTCTGCAACGAGTTAAAATCGATAAGCAGCATGTTGCATAACTGATCGAAGTGTTTCCGGGTTCACGTTCAGAATGTGTTGCGCTATAAGTGCCTTCAATGCAGCTAAGTTTGCAATCGGAACACTAAACACAACGTCTGTCAGATATCTCCACAGCCAAAAGTCACACGGATTAAGATCAGATGATCGGGACGAAAATGCTGTGTGGGAATGGCGGCTGATAACTCTAGCATTTCCGAAATGGCGCTTCAGCAGCTGCTTAACTGGATTTTGAATGCGCGGAGGTGCCCCATCTTGCATAAAAATGATCCCATCCACGCTGTTGGAGAGCTGGAATGACGTGCTTGCGCAAAAGACGCTCATAGCGCTTACCAGTGACGGTACAGGTAAAAGGATCGGAAGCACCTGTCTCTTCGAAAAAATATGGCCCTATGATAAATGATGTAAACCCGCAACACACAGTGACCTTTTCAGGATGAAGTGGTACTGGTTGATTTGCGAGTGGATTATCCGTTGCCCGTATTCGACAATTCTGTATATTGACATATCCTGTCAGATGGAAGTGAGGGTTCGTCTGTCCACAAAATCCTCCACGGCTAATCATTCTCCACTTCCACTCGAGCAAGAAATTCTAAAGCAAAGGTCTCTCTCGCTGCCAGGTCAACAGGAAGCAACTCCAGCACATATGCAATTTTGAATGGATAGCAAAGAAGGATGTTTTGTAGATTTTTGCGCGCCGTGGTCACGCGTATATCCAATGTTCGGGCAATTCTCCGTGCACTACACGTTTGCACACCACCACTCGTCTCCTCCTCTTCGAGGTACACAGTGGTGTAAAATGTGCTTTTATCTATCCGAATTTAGCTTTTTCTTAAGGGGGTAGGACGTCAAACGGGCCGTCTTGGAGAAAGAGAGACACCACAGGACATCTTAATTTCCATGAAAGGGTACAGTACCGCCCGACATTGAAAATATGTACAACATACTTCATTATTCTTGTCAGAACAACACATTTTTTGTAAAAATAAATCAATTTCAATTAATACAGCGAAGCCGGATACCAGTGTGGGAAAGAATGACAATTTATTTATTTAATTGATCACATGTGCACTCCCACAAAATAAATCCCTGCATCCAGTTTGGTGAGATCTGTGAAATGAATGAATGTATGGTCGTCTACTAACCACAGATAGTGAATGTGAATATATGATCATCTTCGAGACGATGCTTTGGCCACCTTTGATGGGACCAAAGAGATGAAATTTACCTGAGCTTTGATCGCCTGAAATGTGGCTGACCAATACGGTAGCAAGGTGCTCCCCCACTTCGGCAGAGGTGCGAGAGGACCTGAAGAACGCCCATGTTTCGGCACTCTGCCGCTGGATCTAGTGCTGGTAAGGCCTGTCTTAGGCGAGCTCCATAATGACAAAAGAGTTGAGACATGGTATGCATGTGAAATACTTAAGAGTAGTTTAGAATAATAATTTCTCTATTTCAGGAAGTTTTGTGGGGAGAATTAAATGTCAGGCAGGTAACATTAATGGGATCGTAGTAATATTCGGAAGTGACCAAGGGTCACAATGAAACCACGTGTAGCAATAAGTTGAAATACTTCCGAGTGCTTAAGTTAAGCTGAATTACTAGCGTGCGTCCTGTAAGTTGGAAATATTTAAGAAATGGCGTGTGCAGGACTTGAAATTAGAGACGAGTACTTCCACGTGGTGAGTACTGTGTGAGTCTCAATCTGTGTATGAGACAAAGGATAAAGAGAAGTACTCGTCCATGGTATCAGTTGAGGACTCACGTGTGTAATGAATATGTTCTTAATATTACTTTGCGTGTTGTGTTTCCGTGTGATGCTTGATTCAAACTATAATACTCTGAGAGAGAAGCAAGGTGAGTCAGCCGTCTATCCAGCAACGCCACTTGGCTTGCATTGCACAGGAAGACGTGCATATGACGTCCAGAGTTCGTAGTAGGAAAGAAAAGTTACGAAGTGGGGCAGTGTCGTGTGGAACTGGGATGAATACTAATTGAAGTGGGAAAGCTGAAAGTGATGTGATTATAATGTTGTGACTATTCCTTATGTCGTATTCCATGTTGCAGTGTGGTGTACGTCATGTAATTTAAGTATGTGTGGTTTGCATGGGAGAGTAGCAAGGTAGTTTCAGAGGTAGTGGGTTATGCATGTTCCTTTTGTACCGCTCGGTCTGGAAGAAAGTTTCGTGATGATGGTTGTGAGAGTCGAAGTGTGAGATATAGAAAAAGATCCACCATCCTATCCAGAAAGTGCACTGTACCATTAAATAATTACGAGACCATAAGATAGAGAATCACCATGCCCACTGGGCGGAATTTCTCATGCGTTATTGTTGTAGGTTATAGAATTTGTGTGTTTAGGTTATAGAATTTATCGGAATAAATAAGATAGTGAAAAGAAAAAGATTGGTGGCCTTTTCCTTCGAATTGTATGTTGTCATGATATCCAGAATTTATAATGTGTGCGTGTTTCATATTCAGTGCGATGGCCACGTGTTGAACAAAGCCGTTAAATAAGAAAGAAAATGTGGTATTGCCAGTGCGTAGTGAACAGTCAGAGTTCTGTAAATTACTGATAGTCAGATGTGCGTTTCCGTTGCGTAATATTCATACAGGAGGAAAATTTGTAGCTTAATTGTGAGTACGAGAGTTCATGTTACTCGATAAATAAGAATGAATCCACTGGCTTGCCAGACCACTCATCTTGCAGGCCTGACTGCTTGATGCCACAGTATGAGCAAGGCATGTGGGTGCCTCTCATCCACTGTCTACACTTTTACGAATAAATTTATAAAACTTTGTCAGCATGACCAGGAAGGATTCAGGATTCACAATCATAGCAGTGGAAGTTCAAAAGAAAATAACAAAATAAATTTTTTTTACATGTGAAAATTCATCATTTTTTCACTTCCGTTGCCGGCCGCGGTGGTCTCGCGGTTCTAGGCGCTCAGTCCGGAACCGCGCGACTGCTACGGTCGCAGGTTCGAATCCTGCCTCGGGCATGGATGTGTGTGATGTCCTTAGGTTAGTTAGGTTTAAGTAGTTCTAAGTTCTAGGGGACTGATGACCACAGATGTTAAGTCCCATAGTGCTCAGAGTCATTTGAACCATTTTTTTTTCACTTCTGTTGGCTGCGTTTGTTGCTATAGGTACACGTTTCTTCATAAGTAAAAAAAATGGTTCAAATGGCTCTGAGCACTATGGGACTTAACATCTGAGGTCATCAGTCCCCTAGAACTTAGAACTACTTAAACCCAACTAACCTAGGGACATGACACACATCCATGCCTGAGGTAGGATTCGAACCTGCGACAGTAGCAGCAGCGCGGTTCCGGGCTGAAGCGCCTAGAAACGCTCGGTCACAGCGGCCGGCCACTTCGCAGTCACATCACCAATAACACACTTGGGCATCTTTATAAGGACTGAAACGTTCCTGGTGACATCCAATAACTGGTCCACATTCGACGTCACTGAGCTGTTACTGCTTCTCTACTGACGAAAGAATACTCTGCAAATGAGGCACTGGTGTAAGAGAAGCTGTGAGGACGGGCCGTGAGTCGTGCTTGGGAAGCTCAGTTGGTAGAGAGCATTTTCTTGCGAAAGGTAGAGCTCCCGGGTTCGAGTCCCGGTCCAGCACACAATTTTAATGTGTCAGAAAGTTTCGTATCAGTGCACATTCCGCTGCCGAGTGAAAATTTCTTTCTAGAATTTTCTCTGCGTCGCTTTTTACTGGCGGGCTTACCTCTCGTAATATCTAGCGGTCAATTCCATATTACGTAAGTGTGTACTTCTGCATTTTTGATCAGGTATTATGCAGTGCTGCGAGTGGAGGAAGACAGTACTGAATGTTACCCAGCAGCAGATGTATTAAGATGTGCACTTTTGAATAGGTTACCTTTGTTGTGGTTATTATCCCTTCATTTGACACTAAAATCTTGTTTTTGTTTTTCGTTTGTTTTTTTTTAGTTTCAAATTATTTCTTTTGGTTTTTTTTCGCTGCTCCCCTACTGACCATTAAAATTGCTACACCACGAAGATGACGTGCTACAGAAGCGAAATTTAACTGACAGGAATAAGATGCTGTGATATGCAAATGATTAGCTTTTCAGAGCATTCACACAAGGTTGGCGCCGGTGGCGACACCTACAACGTGCTGACATGAGGAAAGTTTCCAACCGATTTCTCATACACAAACAGCAGTTGCCTGGTAAAACGTTGTTGTGATGCCTCGTGTAAGGAGGAGAAAAAGGTCGGATTGTAGCCTATCGCGATTGCGGTTTATCGTATCGAGACATTGTTGCTCGCGCTGGTCCAGATCAAATGACTATTCGCAGAATATGGAATCGGGGGTTCAGGACAGTAATACGGAACGCCGTGCTGGATCCCAACGGCCTCGTATCACTAGCAGTCGAGATGACAGGTGTCTTATCCGCATGGCTGAAACGAATCGTGCAGCCACGTATCGATTGCTGAGTCAACAGATGGGGACGTTTGCAAGACAACAACCATCTGCACGAACAGTTCGACGACGTTTGCAGCAACATGGACTATCAGCTCGGAGACCATGGCTGCGGTTACCCTTGACGCTGCATCACAGACAGGAGCGCCTGTGATGTTGTACTCAACGACGAACCTGGGTGCACGAATGGCAAAAAGCCATTTTTTTGATGAATCCAAGTTCTGTTTACAGCATCATGACGGTCGCATCCGTGTTTGGCGACATCGCGGTGAACGCACATTGGCAGCGTGTATTCGTCTTTGCAGTCTGGCGTATCACCCGGCGTGATGGTATGGGGTGCCATTGGTTACACGTTTCGGTCACCTCTTGTTCGCATTGACGGCACTTTGATCAGTGGACGTTACATTTCACATGTGTTACGACCAGTGGCTCTACCCTTCATTCGATCCCTGCGAAACCCTACATTTCAGCAGGATAATGCACGACCGCATGTTGCAGGTACGGTATGGGCATTTCTGGATAGAGAAAATGTTCGACTGCTGCCCTGGCCAGCACATTCTCCAGATCTCCCTCCAATTGAAAACCTCTGGTCAATAATGGCCGAGCAACTGGCTCGTCAAAATACGCCAGTCACTACTCTTGACGAACTGTGGTATCGTGTTGAAGCGGCATGGGCAGCTGTACCTGAACACGCCATCCAAGCTCTATTGCTCAAGCGTGTCAAGGCCGTTATTACGGTCAGAGGTGGTTGTTCTGGGTACTGATTTCTCAGGATCTACGCACCCAAATTGCGTGAAAATGTAATTACATGTGAGTTCTAGTATAATATATATGTCCAATGAATACCCGTTTATCATCTGCATTTCTTCTTGGTGTAGCAATTTTAATGGCCAGTAGTGTAGAGCCACACATATCCGATAGATATGCTGGCGGTGCAAAACATTTTTGAGTAATTTATTACTTGCTATTGGAGATATATTCACAATGCCATGTTCAGTACGTAACTGTGGCCAAATGGTTGTTTCAAGCCGTGGAAAGCGAGTGCTGGGTAATGGTCTGTGACGAGGCAAACGAAGCGCTCCGTAACGCTGGTTCCCGCGGCTAGGGTTAAGTGCTCCCTAGTTCGCTTCGTGCGGCACGGCCCGTTCTGGCAGGCGTTCCCCTGAGAAGAGAGACGCGAACAGCAGAACGTCTTCCAGCGCCGGAGATCTTTCTCAGCCGGCAGAGGCGGAGGCGGCAGCAGACATTCATTCTGCTGTCTCGCGTGGCGTGGCGCGCACAGTTCTAAGCCATTGACTGCGGTCCCGCGGGAATGCCCTGCGGAGCCGAGTCGAGTAGTGATGGCGGCTGAGGGTGGCTGAGAAGCGGGGGGGGGGGGGGGGGGGAGGGGGGAAGGAGTGGCCAGAGCTGCGGATGGGAGTGAAGGTAAACTTCCGTCACAGAGGAGGGACCCAAGTCCTGCTCGCATTAGTTTCAGGGCATGTCAGAGCGATGGAACTGATGCGGATCTCAGTGTTACTCTTGGAGGAGAGGATGGGAGTTTATTGTGGAAGCGTTCAGCTGCTATTCTCATGGGCAGAAGACGGATATAATTTTATGCTGGGTTTATTTACAAGTCTTGAATATCATCATCAGTCCGCTGCTACTAACCAGCGCCGCTTTCGAACTAAATACCGGAACGTTCAAGTAGAAGGCTCAAAAATGGCTCTGAGCACTATGGGACATAACTTCTGAGGTCATCAGTCCCCTAGAACTTAGAACTACTCAAACTTAACTAACCTAAGGACAACATACACATCAATGCCGGAGGCAGGATTCGAACCTGCGAACGAAGCGGTCGCGCGGTTCCAGACTGTAGCGCCTAGAACTGCTCGGCCACTCCAGCCGGCTCAAATAGAAGGTATGATACTTTCAGCTGTATTTATAGGTGTTATTTTATTTGCGACATTTTAGAGCTAAATTAAACCATCTTCAGATACCTGCTGTATGTGGATACAGAGTTATCATCATTATACATCTCATGGAGGGTACAAAAAAACGATACACTATGTTGAACCTTCTTTCCTACTTGCATGAGTGCCTTTCCCTGTGTTTCATCCTCACTGTATGTAACAATTTTAGAGATTTTATCCACATTCGTCCCTTTTAAAACGCACCACGGCGCTGGTACCTTGCCGTTGTGCACCCACAGAGTCAGAACACACACACACACACACACACACACACACACACACACACACACACACACACACACACACACATACATACACAAACTTCCCTGCTTATGGTGTGAGCGCCAGTGGACATCAGCTATACTCTACATTTAGTACCTTCCTTCCGAAACTTTATTCGTATATGGTACGCCAAATTTGTTGAGACGGGTTGCTTATGCAAGGGGAAAAGCAGTTGGCGTTCCATAGAGTTAGAAGCAGCAGATCGGGAAAACTTATGTCTGTATCCCTAAGAAGCCGACTTAAAGAGGCAGCACGGAACTAAATATTGGTCACCCACATTATGACGTGCGTTACCGACGTGAATGAAGGCAAAATGTTTATGTAGGGCATTTGACATATGGAAAAGGACGAGTAGAGGACAACGGAACAAACAAGTACTCTTAATAAACATTGGTTTGGAAACCAATTGCTTCCCGATACGACATATTACGACTGAGTACATGAACACCTCACAACAGAGTCCCCGTACGTCCAAACTGAACCTAAGCGCTTGAAGACGACCCATTGCAACATGGCCACCGTTCTCCTCATCAATGCCCGTACACGTTCCGAGGCCCCAGGTGTGTTCCGAATGCATTAATAGCCATCGACAATGCGCTCCAGAAGTTCATTGGCAGTGTCAACAGGGCTGTAAAACATGAAAGCATCTAAATATCCCCACACACAAAAAATCCAGCGGGTTCAACCCGGGGGATCTGGTAGGCCTTGACATTCGCCAGCCAATATTGATACCCTTGTTGTGGAAGACTCGTGCTACGTATTCCCAAACAGCCACGAGAAAGAATGCCATGCACCATCGTGCACTTACCATATACACATCCTTTCACCATAAGAAACATCTTTCAAATAGACGATAAACTTGTGCATAAATACACTTGTGCAGATGTCGTATAATGAGAGCCATTGATTTCCAGGGCTTTGTTTACTAGATTTATTTGCTTGTTTCATTCTCCTCTACTCCACCCTTTTATGTGTACCACTAACAATTAAACATCCTCTATTTACACTCATAGCGCTTACAACTGGGTCAACCTTTAAAAGGTAGTGAAAGGACGTGCGGAAGAAGATGGCTTTCGTGACAGTTTTCACCGACGAGGCAACCTTTTATGCATCAGTAAGATAATACATTCACATTTTGGGCGTAGAAAACCCCCATTACTATGAGGAGCATGTACTGCACGTGACTCTTCCAGACTGAACGTATCATGATCTGTTGTGAAGACGATCTACATGCCTTTCATCTTCGCTGAACAGATAGCGGCAGAGCTGAAACTTCCAGGGGCTCGAACGCGGAACCTTGCCTTCCACGGACAATGCTATTTCTTCCTAAGCCATCCAGGCACGACCTGATAGTACCTCTCCCCCACTTCCCATTCTACGCAGACGTTCTCCTGCATACCGAGCAGGACTGGCACACATGTAAGAACGTATACAGTCTACACTTCAGCATTTACATTTTAAAGGTTGACAGCCCGTGTGGCCTCCTCTGTTTTCTGGTTTTATGCATCGTCCACAACCAACAGCATAGATATTGCAGGTTATGCTTCTCTGATGACGTTAGGTCGACTACCCTAACTTGTAAACAATACCGCAGCAATCTTATAAAAACAAATATCTGATTCAGTCACTGGTTTATGATACGTCTTTGCTAATTTTGATGAGAGCGGCAGTGGGCTGTCAATTTGCGCACTTAGTACTAATAGAAAAATGTATAACATAATGGAGCATATACAAATTTCTAGCACTCGTTTTAGATGTATGTGTATCTATAACATATTAGAGTATCTGTTTTGCCGGCCGGAGTGGCCGTGCGGTTCTAGGCGCTACAGTCTGGAGCCGAGCGACCGTTCCGGTCGCAGGTTCGAATACTGCCTCGGGAATGGATGTGTGTGATGTCCTTAGGTTAGTTCGGTTTAATTACTTCTAAGTTCTAGGTGACTGATGACCTCAGAAGTTAAGTCGCATAGTGGTCAGAGCCATTTGAACCATTTTGAGCCAGTATGTGTTTTAATCTCTCAGCGTATATTGTATTTTTAAGTATTTCATATTGATTTCATCTCTCAGGTTTTCTCGGTGTGATTGATTAGTGGCGCCCTTTTGGGAGTTCAGCCGAGTTTGTATTTCCATTTTCGATCAATATTTCAACGACCGACTGCTGTCTTCTTTAGGTGTCAGGGCGCACACACGTCCACAGTACTGAATACTTGTCAATAATATTGACCGTCTGAGATCAGTTTGACGTTTCGCGCAATATAATGAAGAAGACTGGACAGCTTTAAAAATATATATACTGTATTGTCCCGCGCAAGGGACGTATTACGCAATACACCACAGTTCCTACAGAGACCGAAAGAAATTCACTTCACTTCGAATGAGTTTCCGCAAAGAATTAAAAAAAAACTAAATGACAAAAGATCATCCAATGGAGTGGAAGATGGATATAGAAGCACTATGTGCTACTTTGGAGAAATCAAGTTCATAATTGATCACGTAGCGTCAGATTCATCGTTGTCCACAAAAGCACAGGAAATTGAAGATAATGATATCGTGACAGTAAGCATAAATGTTTTATTTTACTTGTAGCAGTTCTCAGGCTATAGAAATAGGACCAGGCTAGCTGTCCAGTGAGCTACATGTTCATTTTTTTCTTGTAGGGTCATGTAAACTTGCAATATCATGTAAACTTGCAAGATCATGTAAACTTTCAATCAGTAATCAGTAAATAATTGTTTTCTTTAATTAGCAAGAGTCGTTAACAGCAGAGAAAAACATGGGAATCTGCACATATATATGATAAATTACGCAGTTCACTTAATTTAATTTGTAATTAGTTGTTGATGTGGTTTACGAATCGATGCCGCCGTGATTGAATCGCTGGTTCATTAAAATGTTCACAAGACTTTAGGCTTGTTTCGCCCATTCTGCATAGTTTCTACTTTCGTTTTAAAGGCAGGCAACACAATCACTGTTCATGCAAATACCACGTCATTGACCTCCAACATGTTCGCTGACGCTTTCCAGCCATAAATATTGAGCAATATCAATTAGCCGTTTTCGGCCTCACACTTCTGGGCAATATATTGACGCAATTTTAGCGTGTCAACGATACTGAGCGTGTGAGAAATGTTTTATTCTATTATATATATTCGCTGCCTGGAATTCAACCAGACTGAATGGAGGCCAGATAGCGGATGCACATAACTCGCAGGACCTGAAGAAGAGGGCAAGGTCAGTCGTCGAGTTATTGTGCGGAAATGCAAATACGAACTCGGCTTAACACTCGGGTGTGCACTATTATTTAATTAAGATTGCGAAAATTAAGGAAACTGGCTGGTACTAACTGGGAGTCTAATACAAGCATCCTGAGAACTACAACATAAGCACTTGTGTATCCTATTGTCCAATACTGTTCTCCTTCTTGGAACAGAAATAGCCATGTCAACGAAATACTACTAGAACGATTCAGTTTTTTTCAAGAGAATTGGATTAAGGAATCTGAAAAAAATGTGACGAAGAAGTTCGAAATACAATGAAAGGCTAAACTAGAAAGACTGCAATTTTTGTTTATTCAGAGTAAAAAAAAAAAATTAATTACAGTTAGTCCAAAAACCAAAGTAAGAGGGAAAATGAAGCTGCACAAAGATCATAAAATGTATTCTGGTTGTTTTCAATGGAAGGGCTGCAGTTAATGAGTTCTTCAATACAGCCTTGTACTGTAAATTAAAGCCAGCTCATGGGCTCCACTAGGCGTACAATGTTAAAATAGTGTATGTTTTGTGAACGAAGTGGAAGAAATAGCAGTTCCAGAGGATTACGTCCTTGCCTCATTACACATGCGACCCTCCAACCGAATACACCTATTTCAGAAACTTTAGAAATTGTTGCGAATAATGTGGTAAGAAAGATGTCAATGAATATGGATGAAGTTCTTGAATTGTTGGGTTTGCTACAGTTCATGTTGGCTTTTAATTTTATTTTTAACGAAAAGTTTTTATACGAAATGAAGGTTTAGCCTTAGGAAATTTCCTACCAGGCATTTTGGCCAAAATTTCTGTGAATAATTTCGAGAACATAATTTTCAGCTCTTTAAACGAAATGAAAGAGAAGATGATTTATTGCAGACGGTACATCGATGACTCCAGTTTGTTATTAAAGCGGCAAAAATGAAGTAGCGGAAATGACAGAAATACGAAATGAGCAGCATGCAAAAACTCGATTCATATTAGAGAGTGAAAAAACTGAGGAACTAACTTTTTATATTTGGCCGCAAAGAGGGAAGAAGCATCTTCAAGAAGGACACTTGTTCACACAGTATTATAGCAGTGACCTCGTGCTACCCGTTTCACACAAGAGAGCATACTTTTATGCAATGGGGCATGAATGTGTGTGATGTCCTTAGGTTAGTTAGGTTTAAGTAGTTCTAAGTTCTAGGGGGACTGATGACCTCAGCAGTTAAGTCCCATAGCGCTCAGAGCCATTTTATGCAATGTGTAACTGAGGCCTCAGACTGCCACTCTTGGAAGACGAACTACAAAGAGAATCTCGCGTCCGTCGGCCGTCGTAATTTAATATATTATTTATTGGTAACGTTAATTGTTGCCGACTCACGTGGTGGGCCTTAATCAAAATGAAGCTTCATTTTAATTTTGAGTTACAATTAAACGCTTTTGTGAAGTTCTCTTTTTTTAAATACATTGATCTTCAGTGGAATTAGACTCGCTGAGTCTTAAAACATGAGTATATAAGTTGAACAATGGAATAAACTTTTCATAGTAATGTCCTCGGTTAGTTAGTTCACGTTAAAGCAAAAAATCTTTAGTTGTTAATTACAATTGCGGCCCACATACGCGCGAGAGTATTTTTTCTTACCTCCGTTAACCATTGCATTGTAGTCGGAGTCCTGGCTCTGGCTCTCGGCTGTGGTACTGAAAGTAAGAATCTTAAAGCTACGTCGCTGTTTTGTAACAGTCCACGCATCGCATTCTAATCTCGCATTATTGTACTCACTGAAATTACAGTCTGTCCCAAAAATATTGACTGTGGGTTCACTTCACCTTAACAATTCACATTTATAAGTAAATTCACAGTTTTTCGTGCGTAATATTGGCGTTTGGCGTCTTCACCGCTGTTGAACGTTCAATACCAGCACTTCACTGTCCGTATCACAGTTTCACCTTCACAGTTTTTCACACTGTTTAAAGTAACTGTTTCGATTAGTTCACAAACACTAATGTATTTCATTCAGTCTGAACTGGATTTTGGCTCGTGCTGGATTTTACCAGTCTCTCGCACTAATTACCTCGTTACATTTTCCACTATAGTCGTACTTGCCTTCAGACTTTTGACTATACAATTGTATTTCCCTCTCATCTGAGGTACGTCCCCATGTCATGTCTGCCTACTCATTGTGTACTTGCCCTCCAGAGCCAGGCTCGACTTTACAAAACTTTCCCTCTCGCATTATTTGACACATTTTGTAATCTAGGCCTAGCGTGCAAGTTCCTAGATTAGTATTAGATTTGAGACTTTTGTTTACACGATAAATTCGTGCAAATCTCTGCCTTAGCAGATGGCATTATATTTTAACAGTGCTTAGCATTAGTCGCGTGTACAGATTTGCTTTGTACATTGTCCACAACACATGAGGTAACTTAGGTGATGTACACCCTGCGCTCATGTTGTTTAGTAAATTATGATTGATCATATTTCAGGATCGGTATAGACATAAATACGTGGAATAACATATACACTATAATATTGAATTTCATAAGTTTCATTACTACTACAGTTCAAAAATATTCATGACACACTAATGAAAAATTCTTTCATCATTACATGCTGTTGAATTTATTTTTAAATATTTTTAAAGCATTTTTAAAATTGAAATTTGTAAAGTATTCTTAAACCTACGTTCATTTTTCTTTCAAAATGCAACTGCTTAAAAATACTGTTATTCCCTAACATCTACAAAATTGAATCGCACTAATCCTGTGTGCCTCATTGTCTTTAAATGTTACACTAAAACCTGAACATTTACACACAGATAAAAATACGAACTTAACCTATTATTCACATATGTAAAAGTTGCTCTACTGAGCGAACGTCTTTAAGTCTTTGTAAGTATTTTTCATGTTTCCTTCGTAATAGCCTCCTTCTTTGACCACGGGATGGTGTAGTTTGCGTGACAGAAAGTATCGTGAGGTACCACTTCGATGTTATAGGTGTAGCCCTTGATAACACCGGGTTTTTCCGAAAACACATTCTCATAATCTGTAAGTAGCTGAGTCAATTCGTTTTGTTGTGCTTGAGTCAAATATTCTGACTCCCTGACTTTCAAGGCTATCAGTTTCCTTTTTTCTCTCTGTCTTCAGTAATAAATTCTTTATAATATGCTTGTCTTGTACTTAAGTCAGAATATAAATTCATTACCTGTATTCCTTCGAATCTAGACTGAAAGCTCCGGCAATATTTACCGTGCACTTCCCGTGACCTCAACAACGGCAAAATTACACGTCTACCCTCATTCATAGGACTTACTTCCCAGCACGAGAGGTCGATTTTTGCGTCCCTCTGGCGTAAAAATTCCTTTCCCAGGATACAAGCAACACCTAATCCCTTAACTACTAGGAACGAGCTTTTCATTGCTTCATTTCCTACCGTAAACTCGACTAGCACCTGGTGCTTTATGATATGAGATTGTGCACCTATTGCACCTGTTACACGACAATTCTTCACTGGCAATACTGGTATTCTATTATTTTGACTCAAGTACTTGTAAAAATTTTCACTCATGACATTGGTTGACGCACCGGTATCGACTGTTATCTGTATTGGTGCTGCGTACATATCTGCTTGCAATATAGCCTGCACAACACTTTTGTCGGTTCGGTTACATTTCTGCGGTATGTCTACAAGTTCCTTTCCTATTTTTATTCCCTCATTGTATCTCACAAGGGGAGGCCGCCAATTGTGAAATTCAGATTCGATTCATACTGCGCATAATAAAAGCTCATGGCCAGAGGTGTAATGTGGCAAAGCAGCAAGATGCACTTCTCAGCCGTTGTCGAGAAAATCGACAGTTAAAAGAAACCGTTACGGTGAAATACTCTCTACGATTAATAATTTTCTTCAGTGTCGTGGCGCAGCGGTAAGAGCTCGGGTTCGTAATCCGAAGGTCACCGGATCGAATCTCGCGCCATGCAATTTTTTTTATTATTAGTTTTTTGTAATTCAAATATATATATATATATATATATATATATATATATATATATATATATATATATATATATATATATATATACTATTAATGAATTGCTTATGCATGTTGGTGAAGGCTGATCGCTCTCCAATTGTACCGCCTCCATTTTTCCGTTTTTTTAACAGGCTGTACCAAAGCTCTCCCGTCCGCACTGATTTTCGACTATGTTATAAGTTGCGCTAGGGACCGCATCTACCTTCTTTCGAAGTTAGCAGGGAACTACGCTGTTATGCGGCGGCTCGTTTCGGCCCATTCAACATCTGTCCATCAAGTGTAACGAGCGAGTAACGGAGTTTATATTTCATACCTGCCACAGCGAATTTGTGTTCGTGGGGTCTCTATTCTAATTCGAGCGTTTGACTTACGCTATACGTATTCGTTTCGGAATATCGTTTCTACGTCTTCCGTTAACTATACGTGGTTAACATTATGAAGACAATTAATAACATTTGTGAAATACAACTCTGTTTGCGGAAAACATAATGATGTTCGAAGTCGCCAGTTTTTCCACGACAAACGACTTTCAACAACTTATTATATGCATAATTGTTGCAACTGATTGCCGGGAAATATAAATAAATAAATAAATATATATATATATATATATATATATATGAATTACAAAAAACAAATACTAAAAAAAGTTGCATGGCGGGAGATTCGATCCGGTGACCTTCAGATTACAAACCCCAGCGCTTACCGCTGTGCCACGACGCCGTAGAAATCGTAGAGAGTATTTCACTGTAACGGTCTCTTTTAACTGTCGATTTTCTCGACAACGGCTGAGAAGTGCATCTTGCTGCTTTGCCACATTACACCTCTGGCCATGAGCTTTTATTATGCGCAGTATGCATCGAATCTGAATTTCACAATTGGCGGCCTCCCCTTGTCAGCATACAAAGTTTATGGCTGTCATCCGTGGATGTGCCCTCACTACACCATCCTGCAGCCAACAACGGAGAGAGTATTGTGGCTGTCTTTAGTTTAATGGATGAGCATTAGTGGGTTGACAGTTGTCTGTCACTTCCACTAACCTCACATTGAGGTTCTGGTTGTTGCTACTGTTGGGTTGGCCGCCCTGCCTCCCCGATGGCGTATTTTGATATTGTGTATGGCTCTGGTTTGGCGGTGGTCGGTTGTAACTTCCTGACATGTTCTGTGATGGACCTGGGTTGGCGTTCCATTGTGGCGCTGTGTTTTGTTGCCACTGTGGTGTCAGTCCATTACTACCGCGCCACTGGTTTCTGTTGTTCCGCCATTACGGATTGCCGTTACCATTACATCCATTACTGATGTGTCCATCATGATGTCTCTTTCGATTTTGACGATTATAACCGTTGCCGTTATAACCATTGCTCTTGTTTGTGCCTCGATTCTGTTGCCGGTGCTCTTGTCTATTCCCGTTACCATTTGGTACTAAGTTACTACCGTTATTGTGACTGCCATTGTAATCGGCTTTTTGTTGATTACAGCCTGCATGGTTCCACGTGTTTTCGGTTTTCATATCTTCGATCAATAAGTCAACAGAATCCACTACTTCCAAGAATGTTCTATATCGTATTCCGGCACATTGATGAAATATCTTTTAATTTCACTGGGCAACTTCATTTTTATTAATCTGATTATGTCACGATCGGACATTGGCTCGTCCCAATACCTGGTTTTGTTTATATACTTTTCAAAATATTTACATAACGTTCCCACCTTAGGATTGTACATTTCTCGACTGTACAACTCCTTGCGTAGTCTCTCTTGGACGCTATCGGACCAGAATTTTTGCAAGAAAGCACCTTCAAACTGTTGCATCGTTAGACATTTTTCGGACACGTCGGTGGCCCACAGTGCCGCGTCACCTTGAATGAAGGAGACCGCGAACTGTATTCTTTGTCTTTCCGTCCATGCCCTGCGAAACACATTCCTGAAGCTCTTAATGGGTACCACAGGGTGGACATTTCGTTTTTCTCTATTGAAGGGTTGGAATGTCCTGTGTTTTATCACATTGTCCTCCTTTTTGCATGTCTGATTGCTACCTTTTGTGGCATTCATTACTTCGTGATGTGCGCTGCACGGTATCGCATTTTGTTCGTGCTCATAATTCACATTAGGTTGCGGTTGCGCACTCGCATCCTGCATACCGTCAGCGTTATTATAGTAATCAGTACGCGGAGTCGGATTCATTATCTGTCCGCTACTGTTTACATTGCTTTCCTACACAGACAGTCTCCGCGCGACCTCCTGTTACCAATTCGGCAACCCCGCTGTCACACGGAATTTGATGTGTTAATCCGGCATGTAGTGCGGCAGCGCTAGCGTCAGTATTTACAGTCGCGGCCGCAGTCGCTTGTTCTACAGCTGTTTTCACGTCGCTTTCAATTTTCGCAGATATCTCGCGATCCTTTACTTCTAGCCATTCATTAAGTTCTTTTTCGACTTTTTGAGCTTGCACTTCCAAATATGTATCAATACTTTTCCGTGCATCTATCTCCACATTATCCATGCGGTTGGTTAAAGTTTGGACATTGTCTTCAAGCCTAGCCTGCGATATCTGAAGTTTTTGTATCTCGCCGGCATAACTTTGCACAAGATCGGGTATTTCTTTGCAAGCGTCCCGCATCTCGGCAAGTTCGCTTTAGATACTGTCTAGTTTCGCTTCACTGCGCTGCTCTTGCTCAATGAGCTTTTGTGTTAATTTTTTCTCCTACTCATGTAGCATCTGAGCCAGTTTTTCGTCTCTTTGTTGCCATTGCTCATGGAGCATCTGAGCAAATTTCTGATATCTCTCCCTATCTCTTTTTTCTAACCTGCGCAGAAATTCTGCGAATGGGTCGGGAATCGGTGAGCATACTGGTGCCCCGCTTAATCTAGTACTCGATTGGCCCCCCTGCCCAGGCAGTGGAGTTGTTGTTATTCTATTCACATTCTGCTGTGGAGCGTCATTCACCGTCCACAGATCCTCGCCCCCCGCTCCGGAAATTATGTTATCCGAGGCGGTGGCTTGGGATTCGTTTACATTTTGCAAATGATCCTCACTTTCCATATTAACAAAATTTTGTTCGTCTGGTACGGATGCTTTAGCTTGTCCTATCTTAACCATAATAAATTCACTTTAAGCCACTGACAAATCTTTAACACTGATACATACACGAATAATTATCCCCTCCAAAAGTAAACACGTAAATACACAAATACACACAATTTAATTTGCACTTTACTTACTATTTTTTCACCGAAGGTATCTCATGTGCATATGGGTTCGATATTCCGCACAGAGCTTCACAGGATGCTTGCACAATAGGCCTTACCTTAGTTATTTTTCTTTCTCGAAATTCTTTTTCTTTTCTACACTTTTTCTTCTCCAGATCTCCTCAGGGTGTGGTTTTGTTGTTGTACGTGTAAAAGAATTCATGTAGGCATTATTATTTTACAACAATTAGGCACATACATAATTACATTTATTACAATAGAATCAGATATATAAATTTCACCATTTCTTTGATCGGGCCCCAAAGTTGCGGCGCCAATCTCGCGTCCGTCGGCCGTCATAATTTAATATATTATTATTATGTTGATTGTTGCCGACTTACATTGTGGGCCTTAATAAAAATGATATTTCATTTTATTTTGATTTACAATTAAACGCTTTTGTGAAGTTCTCCTTTTTAACAATAATAATCTTAAATTATTTGCTACGTTAATGAATGTTAGACTCGATGAATCTTAAGATTTGAGCATATAAGTTGAACAATGGAATAAACTTTTTGTTGTGTCTAGACAAGACAGCCTAGACACAATGAGAGGAAGCCGAAAGGCACGCGCTTTAACTCACGCAGGTTGGCGTGAGGTCTGAAACAGGATACGTAATGAATGCTATAAAGGAAAGTACGTAGCTTCTGGAATACTTAACTTTAATCCACATTTGTAGAACATCGCTCTTGATGATACATTAATAGAATCTCGATATCAATTGAATACGGCGCCTTGCTAGGTCGTAGCAAATGTAGCTGAAGGCTATGCTAACTATCGTCTCGGCAAATGAGAGCGTAATTGTCAGTTAACCATGGCTATCAACGTCGGCTGTACAACTGGGGCGCGTGCTAGTCCGTCTCTAGACCTGCCGTGTGGCGGCGCTCGGTCTGCCATCACTGACAGTGGCGACACGCGGGTCCGTCGTATACTAGCGGACCGCGGCGATGTAAAAGCTACCACTTAGCAAGTGTAGTGTCTGGCGGTGACACCACACTTTTCATATTAATTTCCTCGGCTAGTCAGTTCACTTTAAAGCTAAAAATCTTTAGTTATTAATTACAATTGCGGCCCACACACGCGCTAGTGTATTTTTTCTTGCCTCCGTTAACCATTGCATTGTAGTCGGAGTCCTGGCTCTGGCTCACCGCTGTGGTACTGAAAATAAGAATCTTAAAGCTACGTATTTTCTGCAACGTCGTGCGGCTGTGGGGAAAAATGAATATTATGTTAATAGCGGGCGAATTTTTCGCTTCCGCTAATTTTTTATAAGTTAATATCGCCACGTAATGGCGTCGTTGGCTGCATCGGCTGCTGCGATTGTTGAACTGTAAATTACTCGAATGCAGGTCAATTCAAAGGAAGGCGGACATGAAATCGGGATCACCTCTTACAAATTAAAAGTGCCCAATAATATTAAATCAATATACAGGGCTATTACAAATGATTGAAGCGATTTCATAAATTCACTGTAGCTCCATTCATTGACATATGGTCACGACACACTACAGATACGTAGAAAAACTCATAAAGTTTTGTTCGGCTGCAGCCGCACTTCAGGTTTCTGCCACCAGAGCGCTGGAGAGCGCAGTGAGACAAAATGGCGACAGGAGCCGAGAAAGCGTATGTCGTGCTTTAAATACACTCACATCTGTCAGTCATAACAGTGCAACCGTTTACAATTGCTACAAACCCTGACACCCGATGAAAAAGTCAAACGCTTTGAATTTTCGGCGCGGTTGCAATAGCTCATGGAAGAGGATGCGTTCAGTGTGAAACTTGTTTTCAGTGATGAAGCAACAGTTTTTCTTAATGGTGAAGTGAACAGACACAATGTGCGAATCTGGGCGGTAGAGAATCCTGACGCATTCGTGCAGCAAATTCGCAATTCACCAAAAGTTAACGTGTTTTGTGCACTCTCACGGTTTAAAGTTTACCGCCCCTTTTTCTTCTGCGAAAAAAACGTTACAGGACACGTGTATCTGGACATGCTGGAAAATTGGCTCATGCCGGAGACCGACAGCGCCGACTTCATCTTTCAACAGGATGGTGCTCCACTGCACTTCCATCATGATGTTCGGCATTTCTTAAACAGGAGATTGGAAAACCGATGGATCGGTCGTGGTGGAGATCATGGGCAGCAATTCATGTCATGGCCTCCACGCTCTCCCGACTTAACCCCATGCGATTTCTTTCTGTGGGGTTATGTGAAAGATTCAGTGTTTAAACCTCCTCTACCAAGAAACGTGCCAGAACTGCGAGCTTGCATCAACGATGCTTTCCAACTCATTGATGGGTACATGCTGCGTCAGGTGTGGGAGGAACTTGATTATCGGCTTGATGTCTGCCGAATCACTAAAGGGGCACATATCGAACATTTGTGAATGCCTAAAAAAACTTTTTGAGTTTTTGTATGTGTGTGCAAAGCATTGTGCAAATATCTCAAATAATAAAGTTATTGTAGAGCTGTGAAATCGCTTCAATCATTTGTAATAACCCTGTATTATCTGCTTAAATCATACAAACATGCTTACATTTGCTAGCAATCGCAAGATGTCCGTCTACACGCAACCAAGACAGGAGAAGAAGTGAAGACGACTAAAAAAGTAACAAAACAGCGTATCTTGTCGTCTCTTTAGATCATTTTGTTATATTGCTTTGCACTCGAAACTTACACAGAGAAATTATTATTTTACGAGTACATTATAATATAAAAAATTGAGTAATATATATATATATATTACTCAATTTTTTAGTGTCTCTTCTTTATAAATACTGTTTTTTAAGTGTTTTCTTATTACCTCACTGGGGACGCTATAAGTTGTTGAGAAAATTGATCGCGTATGATTGTGACATATTAGTAACCATATGAACAATGGTAAACGTTACAGGAGGTGTTCAAAGCACTGCATAGTGGAGGAATGAACTCTAAGCTTCGCAAAAGTGAATTTGTAGTTACAGAATTGACATTTAAGTACATCACCTAATTTTCACTAGTAGAAAATAAATGCTTTTTCTGTTTGTAAGAAAATCTAAGAATAGGAAAGCAAATAACGTCAGTTGATGGATTACATACCTTCTACCAGACGTTCATCAATGACTGTGGTTTAAACCCATATAACCTGTAGCGATTATTGAAAAAGAATGTTACATGGAGTTGCACATCTGAGTGTAATGAGGAATTTGAAGCCATGGAGAGCAGCTTATGCAATAGTAAAGCGCTGTATTATCCTGACATATCCTTACGTTTTGGTATTGATCCTGACACGTCAGGTTATTGTGTGGGAACGGTATAATTTTAAGAGTAATGCATTACCATCACACGCATTACTATCACCCAGCGGAGTTTCACCTGCAGACTGAGTGATCATACATCGTGTCTCGTCAGTAGAGTGAAGTATACACGTCATTGAGAAAATAGTCCTCATCATCCTTGTGTGCTAACGAGTTGTCGTGTATTCAGACTACGATAGGCGGGCTTGATCCTCGTTATTGGCACCAGCATTATGAAGGTGGCACGACAGCAAACTATACGTACATATATTTAGTCATCATTCTTCCCGTACCATCAAGGAATACTAGGAATCATGGACACTTGTACGTTAACTTTGAGAAAATAGATAGCTACTACCAGGGTTTGTGGAATCAACAACTATTTTCACCTACACATCTAAATAGTAGTGAGCGAAGTAGAAGCACACCCAAACTTGTAACATGAAACCGCTGAGTACTCGTAATCAAATCCAGTGTACTTAATTCAATGAGAAAATAATGTGCACCACTGTAGTCCAAAAGTTGACAATACACTCACGGGTTACTAAATCCCAGCAACTAACGAGCCGAAAGGGAAAAACTTATCACTAAAAGAGTACACACTTATAAGGAGTACTTAAAACCATAAATTAACCAGCATCCAAATTAGTCACTGAGGGGGAGGTATATCACGTGTGCATCACTTCCTTCTAGCTTTCCACATATCTTTCATTAGACTTACTTAAACTTCGAAATAACTTATCATAACCTGTCATATCTCAACTAATTTCGTGGACATTATTCACGTCGAAAGTACTGTAACTATTAGCTTAGAGGAGATGAACTGGCGGGACTAGTCTCTACCACACATGAAACTCAATAGAAAAAATACATAAAACAGCAATTAATACAAAATCAGTAATACAGAAAAATAGAAATGTAGGAGTTCAGCAAAATGTTAAAGTAGCACAGTGAGAAATGTAAGAATAAGCGGCGTAATAACTGGAGCAGTGGTGCGAGCTGTTAGCTCATCATTATGCAGTTGTATCAGTCATAGTATCTCCACTGAACGAAATCCAAGACAAAGTAAAATTACTATTTTGGGTCTTTGAACGTCAATTCTCTGTTGAAAGTTGGGAAACACAAAGAGTTGACGATGATGATGGACAAACATGACATAACCATCTTGGCCATTCGTGAAACCAGATACCTAGATGAAGACACAATGGTCATTGAAGATTACAGGACTTATAAAGGCAAAAATGCGGTCAAAATAGGTAAGAACATGCCTGTACTTGGCACAGTTTTTATTGTTCGTAAGAAGGTTGTCAGTTAAATCGCGGAGTTCTTCAGCCCTTCTGAGGGACTTTCTATCCTAACTCTCAGCTGTGGTAACAAAGATACGCACTTATCAACGCGCATGCACCAATCGGTGAAGACAACAGTCGTAATTCCGAGAAAGTTGAACAGTTTTGGGACCTTTTTGAAGAAAGGTTAGAGAAAATACCATCTAAGAACATAAAGATCCCACTGGGTAATTTTAACGTTCAGCTGGAAATATAAATGCAATTCAGATCAACAATTTAAAGGTACCCTGCTCGCAAGATGACTAAAAGAAGTGGTATAATACTCGCCAATCTGTGTCGATCCTTCAATCTTCAGATACTGTCAACATTTGACAAACACAAGCCAAGTAAACAGAAGACTTGGTGATCACCAGGCAATTGTGCAATTGTGTGGAGATAAACAGATTGATCATGTAGCAATGTCTAGGCGAGATATCAAGGAAATAATGAATGTTGAAGTACAGAGAGGTGCCCAGTTTCACTCGGATCATTAGCTCTCCAAGATCAAAATGAATTTCATTCCTCTCAATAAGGCCTGAAAACCGGAAATAAAATTCATAAATATGACGTTGCGAAGGTGAAAATCAAAGAAAACGTTTTGGAACAATACCAAGAGCAACCTGCATTCGAATTTCATAAATGGACGGACATCTCCTCCATGATCCAAGTCAGCTAATACTACAATCCTGACAGTTAAAAAGAGAAAGCATAGATGGTGGAATGAGGTTTGTGATGAGTTGGTAGCCCAGAGAACAAATGCCTGGAAAAAGTGGAACTCCACCAGGAGACCTGAAGATTTTGATGTATTCCGTGAAGTTCGAAATTATGCAACCATAACTTTACGAAGGGCTAAGCGACTGTATGGGAAACAGCACTCATAACAGATCAATCAGGATAAACAGTGCCAGAGACTTCTTTCAGACGTTCAAGTCAGATATGAAAGGATACCAACCCCCTAGCGTTTCTTTTAGAGACGAAATTGGAAAGCTCGGCCTGACCAACAAAGAAAACTGCACGACCATGTCTCGTTACTTTGAAAACCTACCCAATTGTGATGAACCGAAAGAAAGATTCCCTGTATGTGTCCCGGTACACGAACTACCCAAATCATCTCCACCTGGTAAAGAGTAGATCAAAGAGATCATCAACAACCTTCAGAATACGACTAACAAGGCAGGTGCAGAGGATTCAGTAGTGATGAGACTATTGAAGCTGTCAAATAATGGAACTCTAGATGTTCTAGTCCATCTTTCTGAAGAGATCTGGAGAACTGGGATGATACCAACTGAATGGCAGTCAGCTCTAATCCATCTTCTGTACGAAAAAGGCGATAAAAAGAATGTCAATAACAATATGGACATCTCATTAGTATCTCTCCAAAGCAATACAGAACAGAATAGAAGGTCATCTTGACCAACTGATTGGAGAATATCAAGCTGATTTCTAAAAGGGCCGTTCTTGCCCAGAACAGTTCTTTAACCTGAAGAACGTCATCAGGTTCAACAAAACTGGAGGAAATAGCTATGTGGTCGTGTCTGTTGATTTTAAGAAGGCATATGACTCCATCGACAGAGAGGCATTAATGGCTAGCTCTGACCACTATGGGACTTAACTTCTGAGGTCATCAGTCCCCTAGAACTTAGAACTACTTAAACCTAACTAACCTAACGACATCACACACATCCATGCCCGACGCAGGATTCGAACCTGTGCGGTTCCAGACTGTAGCGCCTAGAACCGCTCGGCCACAACGGCAGGCAGAGGCATTAATGAATATTTTGGAAGAGTTTAGGGTGGATGATACATCAAGAAATCTGCTCAAACAAACTCTCACTAACAAAATTAAATTTATGGGTGAGATTTCAGAACCCCTTACAATCAGAACGGGTGTAAGACAAGGAGATGGACTGTCCCCACTCCTTTTCAACTGCGACTTGGAAAAAGTCATTCGAGAGTGCAGAATGTTGCTAGCCCAAGAAGAAACAAATGAAGAGCGGTTCAGACTTGGCCCTAAGAGCAAAGAGGTGTACATAGACTGCTAGGCCTTTGCGGATGACCTGGCCATTTTTGCTAACAACATAGAGTCAGCAGTCAACAAGATCAATAGGCTGTCAAAAATTGCTGAAAAAGCTGGACTCCAGATCTCTATTCAAAAGACAAAATACATGACGAACATTTGTGATGGACCTGAATGGATGATCATCAATCTGGAAAAAATCGGACGAGTTAAGAATTTCTGGTATCTCAGCGAAGTCATACAGGAGAAGAGTTAGACCAGGCATACCAAATGACAAAGAATACCTATAATAAAAAGTCTGTGAGCATAAGGGCCAAGTTCCGAAATTATAATACAGTTGTAAAACCTGCGAGCTTATACGCGTCCCAAACTTTGACCATGAATAGAGGAGGTCAGGCTGAGCGGTTGTAAAAGCGAGTGCGTAAGATATTAAGGATAATCCAAGGTAATAGATTGGTTGGTGGACAATGGCGAAAGAGAGAAAATGAGGACTTGTACAGCAAGACAGACCCTATCACAGCGTACATCAAGAAGAGACGATTTTTATTTTGTGGTCATCTCATGAGGATGGATGGTGACCGACTAACAGAAAGAATATGGAGTTTCATCCAATCTAAGAAAACAAGGGCGAGTGGTTCGAAGAATGTGAAAAAGGTCTTAGGCAGATTGGTGTCTCAGAGAGAAAAATTCCTGAAAGGAACAAATTCAGAAGATCGGTGAACAACTACCAACGTTTTAGAATGACATCAACGTCCAGGAGATGGAGAGGACCTTTGTCCGAAGAGCACTTCTTCGTGGGCTCAGAAGATGTCAAAGCTGGAACAAGAACAAGACCCAGAAACTAAAATGAAATTGGTTGTTACCACGCAGCCCACAGAGGCTCAACTCGATAATAAAAAAAATAATAAAAAATTTGCAAAGAACAGTACTGCCCAGATAAGAGGCGTTGTGAGTACATACGTGTGAACATGAACTTTTGTGTAACAGTTATTAGCAGTGGAGCTACGGACGCGCACAGCTTTGGCCCGTCTTCCACTCACGGCACAGTATCAACATCCGCGGCCCGACTGGTGGCATCAGAGAATCATTTTGAAGATGGAATGGCGCCTCATGGTCTTCAGCGATGGAAGCAAATTCTGCCTGTGCGCAAGTGATGGTCGTTTGCACGTTAGACGTAGACCTGATGTGTGTTGTCTCGTACATCACACACATCCACGCCCGAGGCAGGATTCGAACCTGCGGCCGTAGCGGTCGCGCGGTTCCAGACTGTAGCGCCTAGAACCGCTCGGTCGCCACGGCCGGCAAATGTTTGAACTGAATGGACAGCGTCTTCATAGTAGTCTACAGTATCGGGCTGAGAAACCGCGCTCACGTTATCAGCGGAAAAGAATGCGCCACATAGTGTAGCTCAGGTCAGCTGTGGGCATCACATCACTAAGTCTGTAGACTGGCCTGTACCAAAGAGGAAAAGTACCTTCAGTTACATAGATAAAAAGGAGACAAGACTCAACTACGATTATTTTAAATCACTCTCAGTCATCTTACCAAGAAGTCTATAAGACACACAAGACTGCAAGCTCGTGAGAAAACCAAATGCATTGTAAGATGCTTCATTAAAAAAACCTTCCTTCTCAATGGAAAAATATTATTTGTATTTGCCTTTTGTTTTTAAATAAAAATATTTTTTAAATATAGTCTTGTTTCTATTCGTACTTGCCGGCCCTTATGACCGAGCGGTTCTAGGCGCTTCATTCCGGGGCCGCGTTGCTGCTACGGTCGCAGGTTCGAATCCTGCCTCGGGCATGGATGTGGGTGCTGTCCTTAGGTTAGTTAGGTTTAAGTAGTTCTAAGTCCAGGGGGCTGATGACCTCAGATATTAAGTCCCATAGTGCTCAGAGCCATATGAAACATTTGTTCGTACTTGACCTGCTGACGTGGCAACGAATCGCAATTGCTAAATATGAATGGGTATTTGATATAAGCCCTGAACTGCATTCCCCCTCTCTCTGCCGATTTTTACCTCTCTATCTATGTCCATTTTCTCCAATACCCCCCACCCCCCCACTCCCTTCCTGTCCTCTTACCCTTCTCTCTGACCTTGAGCCCTGTCCAATGTTATTGCAAACCAAACGTTGATTGGTCACTGTCATCACTTAAAACGGATGGTTAAATCGACCGTGATCATTCGTATACGGGGTATGAGAGAGACCTCTCCAGATGTTGGATCTGAGTTAATTGTAGCTTCAGTGGCGGTATTTCGCATAGGTTTAACCTGCGAATGGGTAGGATTACGAAGTTTCGGGAGATTAAAATTCCGTATTTGTATTCTAACATTTAGCAGTAAGTCATAAATACAACTTTCCTGTTTTCTGTAAAATGAGCAGTTAACAATTTTTGTTCGAAATTGTGTTTAAGGAAGAAGAATAAATATTTGTGAAACAATTTGTCTAATGCTTTACACGCTAGGATACTGTAGTTGAAATTGATTGACAGGAAGCAAACAGAACCGCACTTTTTCACAGTACAATACAGCATTTTCTTTCTCACCGTCGTTTTTAACAAAAGATCGGTACATTGCCGTTTCATAAATGTTTAGCCCGTGTCCGTCCGAATGTTCATTCGACTATCGTTTAAAAATCAGAAGTAAATCGGACACTGTCTTGAGAAATTTTAGTAACAACAATTCGCCTTTATACAGGGTGAACATTAATAAAACCTACAAACTACAGGGACGGATTCTGACTGGAAATGCAGGAAGAAAGATCCTATGAACATGTTTCCGGAAATGCATCGTTGCCACGGTAGAAGGGGCTGACGAATGACAGTTCCTCTGACCACGTGCAGTGTGTTCCTTTGTGCTGCAGGCTGTGTGATTGACGTATCGTACTGCAAGTAGAAGAACGGTCCGGTACTCATATCGGGATCAAGCCGAGATAGAGTTTGGGTACGGCCAAGCAGATGGAAACGGTCGAGAGGCAGCATGGCTGTACCAAAACAAGTTCCCTCACCGACACCAACCACATCACACAACACTTGAAGTCCTTTTTGGGCGTTTGTCTTATCATTCTTGATATACATTAATGACTTACCATTCCACATTGATGAAGATGCAAAGTTAGTTCTTTTTGCTGATGATACAAGTATAGTAATAACATCCAAAAACCAAGAACTAAGTGATGTAATTGTAAATGATGTTTTTCGCAAAACTATTAAGTGGTTCTCAGCAAACGGACTCTCTTTAAATTTTGATAAGACACCGTATATACAGTTCCGTACAGTAAATGGTACAACTCCAGTAATAAATATAGCTTTGAACAGAAGTCTGTAGCTAAGGTAGAATATTCAAAATTTTTAGGTGTGTCCATTTGTAACGCCGGAAATGCATAGCCTCCTATTTCCATCTATTGTACTATTTTTTTTCCTTGCTTTGTTACCTCAAGATATGACATTTCTGTCTCTTTGTATATTGTAATTGTTTTACTGTTTGTATATATATATTTATACATTTATGTCGATGTATAATTGGTTTGTTTCGTAAATATTATTTGTATTTTTACGCTGGGTCTTGCCTAGGGAAAACTGCTATCGAACGATTACGTCGATAGGTCGTGTGAAGAATCAAAGTGTGTAGGATCTTTGGTAGTGTTAACTCTGCCGCGTGGAGCGCGGGCTGAGCAGAAGGAGTCTGGCTGGAGTAGCGAGTGGAGCAGGTGTGTTGTGTGACGCTCCCGCGAGTTGCCGCGCTTTCGGGGTTTGGCAGCATGTAATTGCGATCGACTTGCGATGATAGCTTCTGACATGGTGTCGCGGACGGGAAACATTAACTAGCGCACATCAAGAGCCCGTTTCGTCTGGTGACCGTGTCGAGAAGAAGGCGCGCCAACATCCAGCTTCTGCAACAGCGACGGCCGACAATGAGTGACTGTCGCCACCTCCTCGACCGACGACTTCAAACCTTCAATCAACCGACGAGGAAGACTGGACGCACGTAAAGTTTTAGAACTGTATGGCAGACCTCAGCTTTTCAAACTGTTCCATTTTCGTCACTATAATGACAGCAACTTAGCATGAACTTTTGTTGCTCATTGTCCCAATTGCATTACCAAGCAGAGTCCCTTCCTTTTCCGAAATGAACCCGAGTGTCGTTGAAATTCAAACGCCAGCATTAAAGTAATATAGCTAACTCGTTTTCACTGCTTTAATTTCAAAGTTCAATTATGGCATTAATAGCTGGCTACAATATTCAGATTACACAAGCACGAATTAAGAGTGCGAGCTTTGTTACCGTATTTTAGCTTGCCTGTGACTGCAGCTCAGCTTGGTACGTACTAAATTTTACTATTGTTAATTGTTCGGAATCATTTAATTCAAGTTCAAAGTTAAATCTCTTATTTCTAAATTGCGTAGATTCAAGTAGTTTTTGAAATGATTGTTGAGGTAGTCCAAGACTAACCGTATTTTACTGAATTTCGATGTGCTTCAGAAAGAAAGCTCACTATTAACTTCAGTCACTAAATTAACTTTCGATTTTCCGGTTTTATTAATTCTTTTGCTAAATTAAGTCAGGGTGTAGCGAAATTTATTACTTCTGACAAACTTTCAGTTTTCACACTACACGTGTCAACCTTCAGTTGCCACGCTTCTAGTGCTAATTATATGTGTAATAACCTCTCTTTTTCAGTTACTATAGTAATTGTCCTTAGGACTGGCGACCGTGATTTCCCCCAAATCTCAAATACCTAATTACCGCTAGTTAATTGTTAATGTAACGGCTGCACATTTACTTTCTTTATTAACTTTACCCCTTTTCAAAATTAATTTCCACCAGTTTCATTAGCACATTTCCTTTCATTTAGATGTAACCCTTTCCTCCCTCTTTACCGACAGGTTAACTTTGGTGACGATTGCTTTTCCAAACTCCCATTAGGTACATGCGGTTTCATTTTTCACTGTCATTAAGGTCGGTAAGTGAGGGGGAGGTTACACATTGATGAGAGGTTAAACTGGAAGCAACACATTGATGGTCTGCTGAAACGTCTGAGTTAAGCTACGTATGCTATTAGGATTATTGCAAATTTTGGTGATAAGAATCTCAGTAAATTAGCTTACTATGCCTACTTTCATTCACTGCTTTCGTATGGCATCATATTCTGGGGTAATTCATCGTTGAGTAGAAAACTATTCATTGCTCAAAACCTGTAATCAGAATAATTGCTGCAACCCACCCACGGTCATCCTGCAGACATCTATTTAAGGATCTAGGGATCCTCACAGTAACCTCACAGTATATATTGTAACAATTGTGATACTAAATGTAACACTTCTGTCACTAAATGTAACTGGGTTTTCTCTTTTGATGCTGTCAATTGTCAGCATGATGAGCGTTCTAAAGCATTCTGTCAGGGTGAAAATATTAAATAAATTAACTTTTCTCTCTTAACAACATGTGGGCAGGGTGGGTTCTTCCTTGGCTCGGGTATGAGGTAAAATGAAACAGCATTTTTACATAAGATAACTTTTATTGAAACTTTCGTACAACTGTATCTTACTGGATGTTCTGGTTCGGAGAACGGCAGCTGTGTCGTTTGCATAGCCTTCTGCTGCGGCAGCGGCGGCGGCGGCGGCGTCTAATTACGCGTAGCGGTGTGTATCTCGTGTCGCCGTCTCGCCCAGCTGACCGGAGACGCGCAGCGCGAGGTGGCCCGTTTAATTATTGCGAGCGAAGTCGTGCATCAGATGGTGATACCTTGGATGTGGCGTCCCAGTGTTTCTCTTCTCTAAGCGGCCGCGTGTGTTGTGCGTCGGCCAGCGGAGCGGCGCGGCGGGTAAGGCCAGTGTCCCGGACTCGAACAACGGACTCCCGCTTGCCAGTCTTCGGCTGTCAGATCTTCATCCCAGCTCACAGGTGACTGCTGATGTGAGGCCGTCCCCTTCCCGTCCTCACGAGTCACCCGGGTGCGTAAAATCAGACTTCAAATACCTTTTAACTTCTGTCTTCTGGCGCTGAGGCTGCTGCTTGCTATTCCATTACAGCGGCGGACTTGGTGCGTCTGTGCATGATGTAGTCTCTTCTTGCATGACGGTCTTCAGCACCGAAACTGACTTAAAACAACTGCTACGCTTCTTCACTCTTCGTCTTCTTCGTCGCTCGTCTCCGTCTTCGTCTTCGTCTCACCGCGTCTCACGTATTTATTCACTTCAGTTCACTGGAGGTGAACGACTTCACGGCCATTGCCTCTTCTGTCACGTTGAAAAGCTTCTCGAAGAATCTTCTTAACGTCGGTCATTGGCTCTTGGGATGTAGGCGAGGGCCTTTGCTCACATGTGACAACTGAGAAACACGTGAGCCAGTCATTGCCTCTTCTGTCACGTTGAAAAGCTTCTCGAAGAATCTTCTTAACGTCGGTCATTGACTCTTGGGATGTAGGCGAGGGCCTTTGCTCACATGCGACAACTGAGAAACACGTGAGCCGGTCGGGCGATGCCCTGACAGCTGAATCGACAGCGCCCGCTTATGTGGAACTTGCTGACTTCACTCCTGTTCTGCTGTTCTGTCCGCTGAATACCAGTATGTAACTCTCTAAACGAAACCAAGTTTTTCATTTATATTCTAATTTCTACTTCACTTTGATTTCACTAATTTATTTACTTCAGTACCACTCAACATTCCTCCACCCTTCGGAGAAATTCGCCTTCGAATTTACCACTCAACATTCCTCCACTCTTCAAACGGCAAAAGCACTAACACAAGCAACGAAAACTCTCGACTTAGAAGATTACACACGTTTCACATTAAGTATGTTGAAAATACTTTATCACTTTACAAAAGCACTGTACGCTCATGAATCACATAGTTCACACATAAAAGGTTGTAATAAGTGTAACAAATCTTGATGACAATGAACAAACAAGAATAGATTATTCACTTCGAAAGTTACATAGCAACACCTTTTCAATCTACCCTATATTATTGCAAGAATATCTATTCTACAGTATTGTTTACTTTAACATAAGACTGTTTAGTAAAGACTTAAGTGCAATAAACAAAATTAATACACTAATGCTGAAAAGTAACCATTGAAGTACACCAGTTAAGAGTGTGGTATCCAGTTAACAGGTATTTGATGAAGTGGTATATTATTATTTGGCTTATTTTTTCGTCTTAAATAAAAGAAAACTGTACAAAGCAGAAACACCAACACAAAGGTTCCAGATATACCCGTTCCTAGCATTATAATTTTAGTTTTGTGTTCACCTTTTAATTTTAAGACATGTTGCATCATAACATTGGCATCAATTTTGCCTTGCTGTGAGTTTATGAACGTATCTAATGACTTCAGAAGGGAACTGTCAAGGGAGTCATTGAGGTAGGACAGGTTTTGTGTAGGAAATGTTTGCATGGCGTTTTCTGAAAAAAGCAAACAACATGGTTATGGACCTACGAACCTAGTAAAAACAAAAATAAAGAAAAGAAGGAACACATTGTTAACTACAAGATCTACCTGTTTCTACATTCAACTTTTTTTTTAAAAATAAACCATTATCATTTATTAATTATTTATATTTGTATATTATCCACAGTCTACTAAGATTCAACTAGGACATTCGCACACTTGGTCGAAGATTGTATGGTGCCATGTCTGTATGTTGTGCTGGCATGGCCACTCTTTTTCCTTTTCAGGTACTTCCTCCACCCTTCAGAAAAGCAGACACTATTGTTGAAGGAATTACATCTGGAGCGCCCTTAAAAGGTTTTAAACGACTTGCATGGACAGTAGTAGTTCGGGTGGGCAGTTGCAGTTTAACGTTGACTGGTGACGTGATCTCAATAATTTGATAAGGACCTCTGTAGTTTGTTACAAATTTCTTCGTTTTTCCTTTCGCAATATATGGAGTTGACAGCATCACCCACTGACCGATTTTGTAATTTGGATATTTAGCTTGGGCATTACCTAACCTTTCCTGTAGTTCCAAAGCCTTTGTATTAGATTTTTGAACCTTTTTCCATACATCTTTCATCATTCGACTGAAATCTTTTACCGTTTCTCCGACTTTTCCGTTTTTCTGCCTGATTACATCAAAAGGTTCCAATGGTTCAAATGGCGCTGAGCACTATGGGACTCAACATCTTAGGTCATAAGTCCCCTAGAACTTAGAACTACTTAAACCTAACTAACCTAAGGACATCACACACACCCACGCCCGAAGCAGGATTCGAACCTGCGACCGTAGCAGTCCCGCGGTTTCAGACTGCAGCGCCAGAACCGCTATACCACCGCGGCCGGCACATCAAAAGGAGACAGCATTTTTCTCCCATAGACCACTTCATAAGGTGACATGCCAGTTGCTTCATGCGTTTTGGCGTTGTATACCAACACAATTATTGGAAAATACGTATCCCAATTAGAATGTTGTTCGTTAGTATAATAACTAAGCATCTTGCCCATTCTCCAATGAACTCTTTCTGTGCGTCCGTTGCACTGAGGGTGTAACGGAGTTGTGTGTAATTTGCGTATTTTTAGTAAGTGGCATAGCTGTTTCATTAATTCAGACATAAAATTAGATCCCTGATCTGTGATAATAGCTTCAGGTACGCCAAATTTAAGTATCCAGTTGTTAACTAAAGCTTGGGCAACTGTATCTGCTTGCTGATCTGGAAGACTCGCCATAGCTAGGTAGCGTGAAAAGTGATCTACGTATAATTGTAAGAACATACTTATTAAAAGCAGGTGTTTTATGAAATGGCCCGTAGAGATCCAGTCCACAGATTTGAAATGGACATGAAGCCTCGGGGAGCTTCTGTAAGGGTATTTTTGAACGAGAAAGTTCAGCTCGTTGTGCGCACGCAATGCAATTACGAACGTACTGTGCAACATCCTGCTTTCTGGTTTGCCACCAAAATCGCTCTGCTACGCATCTTTCGGTTGTCCGCTGTCCACCGTTTCCTGCAAGGATATGATCGTGGGCCTCTGCCATTATTTCTTGTCTAAGGTGTTGGGGAACAACAATTCGCGGTCCAAGTTTTGTTTTACGGAATAATACACCATCTTCAAAGCAAAATTGTTTTTGAGTTGCGTATTTTTTGCATTCTGTATCCTCATCTTGTGCCTTTCTCCAGCCCTCAGTATCTCGGCCTGTTGCTTCCAAAAGTGCTATTTTCCGACTTAGGAAATCTGCATTCGTGTGTTTTTTGCCTGGTTTGTGGATAACTTCGAAATCCATTTCGGAAAGACATAGGGCCCAACGGGTGAGACGACTAGATGGATCCTTTAATCCAAGCAACCATTTTAAAGCTGCGTGGTCTGTAATAACCTTGAATTTCCTACCATACAAGTAGCATTTAAAGTATTTGATGCCATAAATAACACTTAACAATTCTTTCTCCGTTGTGGAATAATTTCTTTCTGCCATTGTTAGTTGTCTCGAAGTGTAGGCTATGGGGTGTTCCGCGCCATTAATATTCTGACTCAAAACAACTCCTACTGAATGACCACTTGCATCACAGGATAAAATAAATTCTTTATTATAATCTGGGTAGGCTAATACTGGACTGTGTGTTAACTTATCTTTAAGGGTTTGAAATGCAGATTCACAATCTTCAGACCAATGAAATTTTGCACCCTTTTTCAATAATTGGGTTAAGGGTTGGGCAATTTCAGCAAAATTTTGAACATATTTTCGGTAATACGATGCGAGACCAATGAAACTTTGTACTTCCTTAACGCGTTGTGGTGTTGGGTAGTCCTTAACTGCCTAAATTAATCGAGAATCTGTTTTAATTCCTTTTGCACTAATGACATGCCCTAGGTATGTAACCTCTGTCAATGCAAAACTACATTTTTCCATATTTAATGTTAATTTAGCTTTTCTAAGTCTCTGAAAAACATTACGCAGACGCACAGCATGTTCATTAATGTCTTTGGAGAATACAATAATATCGTCTAGATATACACAACATTGTTGAGTTCTGAGTCCTCGCAATACTCCATTGAGTAGTCTTTGGAAAGTTGCTGGTGCATTTTTCAAACCGAAAGGCATTCTTTTAAATTGCCAGTGGCCTCCAGGGATAGAAAATGCTGTTTTATGCCTATCTTCAGGTGCAACTTCCAATTGATGATATCCACTACGTAAATCGATTGTTGAAAAGTATTTACTGTTACCTAAACTGTCAATGATATCTGTAATGTTTGGAAGAGGATAAACATCTGAGATAGTTTGTTCGTTAAGGTGTCTGTAGTCACATCAAAATCTATATCGTTTCGTACCGTCGGGAGACTTCTTTGGAATAATTACGATATTTGAATTATAAGGCGAATCAGAATATTCTACGAGGGCTGTTCAGAAAGTAACCTACGGTTGATTTAAAAAAATACACCAAGTTAAATAAAAATATTTTAATATATACATCTTACAACTACATCTTTGCACTATTTTTCTACATAGTCTCCATAGCGATTGAGGCACTTATCGTATCTCTTCACAAGCTTTGAAATTCCTTCTGCATAAAAATCACCCGCTTGTGCCTGGAGCCAGCCAGCCTGTGACCGCATCTTTGAGCTCTTAGTCGTCATCAAACCGCTGTGACCCGAGCCATTTCTTCAAATGCATGAAGAGGTGATAATCACTTGGCGCCAGGTCTGGGCTGTAAGGTGGATGGTTGATAACGTCCCACTTGAAGGACTCAAGAAGGGCCGTTGTTCTGCGAGCAGAGTGAGGACGGGCGTTATCGTGCAAAAAAACGATACCGGAAGTCAGCATACCACGGCGTTTGTTCTGTATAGCCCGTCGTAACTTTTTTATTGTTTCACAGTACACGTCTTGATTAATGGTCGTACCACGTTCCATGAATTCAACCAACAACACCCCTTTGGCATCCCAAAACACCGTTGCCATCAGTTTTCTGGCAGAAAAATCTTGCGAGGCTTTTCTTGGTTTGGTAGGCGAATTTGAATGTGCCCACATCTTTGATTGTTCTTTTGTCTCAGGGTTCACGTACTTAATCCAGGTTTCGTCACCGGTCACGATTCTGTTTAACAATGGTTCTCCTTCATCCTCATAACGTGACTGAAAGTCTAATGCAGAGGCCATTCTTCGAGTTTTGTGGTGGTCGGTAAGAATCTTGGGCACCCATCGTGCACAGAACTTACGGTAACCCAATCTTGCTGTCACTATCTCGTACAAGAGAGTCTTAGAAATCTGTGGAAAACCAGTAGACAACTCCGACATTGAGAAACGTCGATTTTCACGAACTTTTGCATCAACTGTCTGAACGAGTTCGTCAGTCACCAATGATGGTCTACCACTCCTCTCTTCATCATGAACGTTTTCTCGTCCACTTTTAAATAAACGTACCCATTCACGGACAACTCCTTCACTCATAACTCTTCGTCCGTACACGGCACAAAGCTCACGATGAATAGCTGCTGCAGAATATCCTTTGGCTGTAAAAAACCTTATGACAGCACGCACTTCACATTTGGCGGGGTTTTCTATTGCAGCACACATTTCAAACTGCCACAAAAACTAAACTAGCGCAGGTACGACGTTCACTCGACCACGGCTTGATGCCGACTGACCTGTTGAGTGCGTGAACGCACAGATGGCGTCGCTACTCCCCCCACAAACAGCACTGTGACCGATCGGAGGTTACTTTCTGAACCGCCCTCGTATAATTCCATCTTTTAGATGCTGTTCTAAAAATTCATCCAGTACTGGCTGTAAGTGCTGCGGAACTCTATAAGACTTTCTATAAACTGGGGGGCTATTTCCTGTTGGGATCCTATGCTGTGTGGTATCTGTTGCTGGCAGTGGACCTTCTGCATTAAATAAATCTTGGAACTCAACTAAAACTGCTTCTATCGTGTCTCTATCATTTCCTTGCAAATGCTCAATCTTCTGGCGTAATGCGGTTTTATAGGCGTCTGGTTTCTGACCATCATTAATATCTGACCAAATGAAATCTTCTTCAAAAGTACTGACTGTAGCTACTAATATTCCCTTATGCAACTCTTTGTCCTCCACTCCGAAATTGTCAATATGTACCGGTACTTTTCTTTCTCACTCAACGTCTTGAACCCGTACAACACTTCTACGTACAAAACAATGTGATACATCTAATTCCTCATTTTCCTCTAATGGCTCTATTGGACATACTGTATCTGTAGGTACCTCGGGGTCAACGGTCATCCAGAGAAGTTTTCCTGAGCCAGATGGTATCTGATACCGCGAATCAACCTTCAAGGACGTTGCACGCAGTGTAGTTGATTTCGCCTTCCGGTTCGGGAAATTTTGCGGCAGCGGGCCCTTTGCAGCGGTGTCACCTAGCCGAAACACTATTCCGCTAAGTTCTACAGTTTGCTGTCTGAGGTCGATTTTAGCGTGATGTTTATTCAGGAAATCCAGTCCTAGGATCGCGTCGTACCCGTCAGTTACCTTTGTTACCACTTCTACATCTTACTGAAATTGTACACCGTGAATATAGAAAATCAATGATGTACGTCCTAATGACTTCACTGTACCTCCTCCTACCCCACTCAATCTATACCTTGGAGGGTCATATTTCTTTTCTCCAATACATTCCTTACTCACTATTGATACGTTTGCGCCTGTATCCACCAGTATCCTTGCCTCTTTATCCTGTATGGTAGCAGATAACCAGCATTCCGCCTTCACATTCACCTTAATGGCATGACATTTTATTGGGAACGCCTGGCGGCGGCTCCGACATTCCCGTTTGAGTTTAACTGATTTCTATTTCCAAAAACTTTCTTAGACCTGCATTCCTTGAATGTGTGACCTATTATTTGACAATTAGTGCATTGAGGTTGTCTGCAGTTTTTTGCTATATGGCCCTGCCGATCGCACCTAAAATATCGTACTCATGGTGAAAATACATTTCGTTTCTCCTTGTATCTGGTGGCAATGTCAATTTCTTCTAAAGCCGTCGCCACAGATACAGCTTCCGCTAAATTTTTAGGAAACTCTGCCCTGACACGACGGGACGTTTCAGGAGGCAACCCACGTAAAAATGTATCCAGAGCTCTATTTTCTGCCTCTTGTAAAATAAATTTATTTGCTTCATCACTAGTTGTCAACTGATACGTGTTAATATTAACTTTTCTAATCCTATCTACAAAGCTTTCTAACGACTCGTTTTGCCTCTGAGTGATAGTGTTTAACTGTTCCCAATAAAATCTACAGCTGTTCTGTTTTTGAAAACGTTTAAGTAATCCTTTCTTCAATTCCTCAAATGTTGTAGCATTCCGTAATTCTTCATGGTATAATACGTGTGCTTTAGCCTCTCCTAGCAATCTTAACTTTGTCATTTGTAAGAGCTGTTCATCTGACCATGATCCTAACTTTGCAGCTGCTACCAAATCATCTTTAGGCTGTTATGTCCTCGCCACGTTTACCTGAAAAAGGAGGTACTAAGGCTGCTGCTGAGGAATCTAGGGTGGGAGGGATGAACTGGTTTGCCTAACCTCACACAAATGTTTAAATAATGCATTATTATCATTTTGAAGCTGTGCTATTTGATTAACTAAGCTCTGAATAGCTTCATCAGTAGAAACCGCTTGAGGTGCTGACTCTGACTTTGTACGATTTCGTGTCATCATTTTACAAACTATTAGTTACACAATCTTACTACACTGAATGAAAAAGATGTTTAAATATTTTTGAAAAACTCTTAAAATTATGAGAGAGAACAAACTTCTAAATAAAGAAAATATTACGACTGCTATGCAAAACTCTATCCTTGCACACATTAAAAAATACTAACTGTGGACCTTCAGTGACTGTCATTCGCACCTCATATTGAGCCAAGGGTTTTTCTCTGACACCAAATGTAACAATTGTGATACTAAATGTAACACTTTGTATATTGTAATTGTTTTACTGTTTGTATATATATATTTATACATTTATGTCGATGTATAATTGGTTTGTTTCGTAAATATTATTTGTATTTTTACGCTGGGTCTTGCCTAGGGAAAACTGCTATCGAACGATTACGTCGATAGGTCGTGTGAAGAATCAAAGTGTGTAGGATCTTTGGTAGTGTTAACTCTGCCGCGTGGAGCGCGGGCTGAGCAGAAGGAGTCTGGCTGGAGTAGCGAGTGGAGCAGGTGTGTTGTGTGACGCTCCCGCGAGTTGCCGTGCTTTCGGGGTTTGGCAGCATGTAATTGCGATCGACTTGCGATGATAGCTTCTGACATGGTGTCGCGGACGGGAAACATTAACTAGCGCACATCAAGAGCCCGTTTCGTCTGGTGACCGTGTCGAGAAGAAGGCGCGCCAACATCCAGCTTCTGCAACAGCGACGGCCGACAATGAGTGACTGTCGCCACCTCCTCGACCGACGGCTTCAAACCTTCAATCAACCGACGAGGAAGACTGGACGCACGTAAAGTTTTAGAACTGTATGGCAGACCTCAGCTTTTCAAACTGTTCCATTTTCGTCACTATAATGACAGCAACTTAGCATGAACTTTTGTTGCTCATTGTCCCAATTGCATTACCAAGCAGAGTCCCTTCCTTTTCCGAAATGAACCCGAGTGTCGTTGAAATTCAAACGCCAGCATTAAAGTAATATAGCTAACTCGTTTTCACTGCTTTAATTTCAAAGTTCAATTATGGCATTAATAGCTGGCTACAATATTCAGATTACACAAGCACGAATTAAGAGTGCGAGCTTTGTTACCGTATTTTAGCTTGCCTGTGACTGCAGCTCAGCTTGGTACGTACTAAATTTTACTATTGTTAATTGTTCGGAATCATTTAATTCAAGTTCAAAGTTAAATCTCTTATTTCTAAATTGCGTAGATTCAAGTAGTTTTTGAAATGATTGTTGAGGTAGTCCAAGACTAACCGTATTTTACTGAATTTCGATGTGCTTCAGAAAGAAAGCTCACTATTAACTTCAGTCACTAAATTAACTTTCGATTTTCCGGTTTTATTAATTCTTTTGCTAAATTAAGTCAGGGTGTAGCGAAATTTATTACTTCTGACAAACTTTCAGTTTTCACACTACACGTGTCAACCTTCAGTTGCCACGCTTCTAGTGCTAATTATATGTGTAATAACCTCTCTTTTTCAGTTACTATAGTAATTGTCCTTAGGACTGGCGTCCGTGATTTCCCCCAAATCTCAAATACCTAATTACCGCTAGTTAATTGTTAACGTAACGGCTGCACATTTACTTTCTTTATTAACTTTACCCCTTTTCAAAATTAATTTCCACCAGTTTCATTAGCACATTTCCTTTCATTTAGATGTAACCCTTTCCTCCCTCTTTACCGACAGCTTAACTTTGGTGACGATTGCTTTTCCAAACTCCCATTAGGTACACGCGGTTTCATTTTTCACTGTCATTAAGGTCGGTAAGTGAGGGGGAGGTTACACATTGATGAGAGGTTAAACTGGAAGCAACACATTGATGGTCTGCTGAAACGTCTGAGTTAAGCTACGTATGCTATTAGGGTTATTGCAAATTTTGGTGATAAGAATCTCAGTAAATTAGCTTACTATGCCTACTTTCATTCACTGCTTTCGTATGGCATCATATTCTGGGGTAATTCATCGTTGAGTAGAAAACTATTCATTGCTCAAAACCTGTAATCAGAATAATTGCTGCAACCCACCCACGGTCATCCTGCAGACATCTATTTAAGGATCTAGGGATCCTCACAGTAACCTCACAGTATATATTGTAACAATTGTGATACTAAATGTAACACTTCTGTCACTAAATGTAACTGGGTTTTCTCTTTTGATGCTGTCAATTGTCAGCATGATGAGCATTCTAAAGCATTCTGTCAGGGTGAAAATATTAAATAAATTAACTTTTCTCTCTTAACAACATGTGGGCAGGGTGGGTTCTTCCTTGGCTCGGGTATGAGGTAAAATGAAACAGCATTTTTACATAAGATAACTTTTATTGAAACTTTCGTACAACTGTATCTTACTGGATGTTCTGGTTCGGAGAACGGCAGCTGTGTCGCTTGCATAGCCTTCTGCTGCGGCAGCGGCGGCGGCGGCGGCGTCTAATTACGCGTAGCGGTGTGTATCTCGTGTCGCCGTCTCGCCCAGCTGACCGGAGACGCGCAGCGCGAGGTGGCCCGTTTAATTATTGCGAGCGAAGTCGTGCATCAGATGGTGATACCTTGGATGTGGCGTCCCAGTGTTTCTCTTCTCTAAGCGGCCGCGTGTGTTGTGCGTCGGCCAGCGGAGCGGCGCGGCGGGTAAGGCCAGTGTCCCGGACTCGAACAACGGACTCCCGCTTGCCAGTCTTCGGCTGTCAGATCTTCATCCCAGCTCACAGGTGACTGCTGATGTGAGGCCGTCTCCTTCCCGTCCTCACGAGTCACCCGGGTGCGTAAAATCAGACTTCAAATACCTTTTAACTTCTGTCTTCTGGCACTGAGGCTGCTGCTTGCTATTCCATTACAGCGGCGGACTTGGTGCGTCTGTGCATGATGTAGTCTCTTCTTGCATGACGGTCTTCAGCACCGAAACTGACTTAAAACAACTGCTACGCTTCTTCACTCTTCGTCTTCTTCGTCGCTCGTCTCCGTCTTCGTCTTCGTCTCACCGCGTCTCGCGTATTTATTCACTTCAGTTCACTGGAGGTGAACGACTTCACGGCCATTGCCTCTTCTGTGACGTTGAAAAGCTTCTCGAAGAATCTTCTTAACGTCGGTCATTGGCTCTTGGGATGTAGGCGAGGGCCTTTGCTCACATGTGACAACTGAGAAACACGTGAGCCAGTCATTGCCTCTTCTGTCACGTTGAAAAGCTTCTCGAAGAATCTTCTTAACGTCGGTCATTGACTCTTGGGATGTAGGCGAGGGCCTTTGCTCACATGCGACAACTGAGAAACACGTGAGCCGGTCGGGCGATGCCCTGACGGCTGAATCGACAGCGCCCGCTTATGTGGAACTTGCTGACTTCACTTCTGTTCTACTGTTCTGCCCGCTGAATGCCACTCTCTAAACGAAACCAAGTTTTTCATTTATATTCTAATTTCTACTTCACTTTGATTTCACTAATTTATTTACTTAAGTACCACTCAACAATATAATCACTTATGACATTTGTTGTTAATAATCCAACCCAGTTCAAAAGTAATAGCTGTGTGCATAGCTATAACACCAGGAGAAAGGATGATCTTCGCTATGCAGGGTTAAATCTTACTTTGGCACAGAAAGGGGTAAATTATGCTGCCACAAAAGTCTTTGGTCACCTACCAAACAGCATCAAAAGTCTGACAGATAGCCAACTAACATTTAAAAATAAATTAAAATAATTTCTAGATGACAACTCCTTCTACTCATTGGCTGAATTTTTAGACATAAATTAAGGGTAAAAAAATAAAAAAAACTCAAACATTATCGTCATGCAGTATTTTGTATAATGTAATATCTTGTACAGACATATTTTATTAACCTGACACGTTCCACATCATTACGAAGTGTCGTATTAATGATCTATGGAACAAGTATTAATCTAGTCTAATCTAATCTAACGGGTCTTCTCAGACAGACGAAGGTACAAGGAGGCGGTGGACTGTGCGTTCACCAGACCTGGAGAACCGGCTTCTACAGGATATTGAGATGAACCCTAGTGCAACTTCCCGGCAAGTGGTCCGCCAAAATGGTGTAAGCCCAACTACGATTCTGTGTATCCTGCATGACAGCCACTACTATCCCCATCACCCGCAGTCTGATGGAGGAAACACTGAATATCTGTTGTGACATGGATGCAATGCAGCTCTATACTTGACTATCGTGTAAAAATTTGAAGTAGATCTGTCATTAACTTATCGAGATTTTTGGCAACAACATTTCCGCTTGATATATATATATATATATATATATATATATATATATATGTATATATATATATATAGGGTGTTACAAAAAGGTACGGCCAAACTTTCAGGAAACATTCCTCATACACAAAGAAAGAAAATATGTTATGTGGACATGTGTCCGGAAACGCTTACTTTCCACGTTAGAGCTCATTTTATTACTTCTCTTCAAATCACATTCATCATGGAATGAAAACACACAGCAACAAACACTTCAAACACTTTGTTACAGGAAATGTTCAAAATGTCCTCCGTTAGCACATGCATCCACTCTCCGTCGCATGGAATCCCTGATGCGCTGATGCAGCCCTGGAGAATGGCGTATTGTATCACTGCCGTCCACAATACGACCACGAAGAGTCTCTACATTTGGTACCGGGGTTGCATAGACAAGAGCTTTCAAATGCTCCCATAAATGAAAGTCAAGAGGGTTGATGTCAGGAGAGCGTGGAGGCCATGGAAATGGCCGCCCCTACCAATCCATCGGTCACCGAATCTGTTGTTGAGAAGCGTACGAACACTTCGACTGAAATGTGCAGGAGCTCCATCGTGCATGAACCACATGTTGTGTCGTACTTGTAAAGGCACATGTCCTAGCAGCACAGGTAGAGTATCCCGTATGAAATCATGATAACGTGCTCCATTGAGCGTAGGTGGAAGAACGAAACTAAAATGAGCTCTTACATGGAAATTAAGCGTTTCCGGACACATGTCCACATAACATCTTTTCTTTATTTGTGTGTGAGGAATGTTTCCTGAAAGTTTGGCCGTACCTTTTTGTAACACCATATATACACTCCTGGAAATGGAAAAAAGAACACATTGACACCGGTGTGTCAGACCCACCATACTTGCTCCGGACACTGCGAGAGGGCTGTACAAGCAATGATCACACGCACGGCACAGCGGACACACCAGGAACCGCGGTGTTGGCCGTCGAATGGCGCTAGCTGCGCAGCATTTGTGCACCGCCGCCGTCAGTGTCAGCCAGTTTGCCGTGCCATACGAAGCTCCATCGCAGTCTTTAACACTGGTAGCACGCCGCGACAGCGTGGACGTGAACCGTATGTGCAGTTGACGGACTTTGAGCGAGGGCGTATAGTGGGCATGCGGGAGGCCGGGTGGACGTACCGCCGAATTGCTCAACACGTGGGGCGTGAGGTCTCCACAGTACATCGATGTTGTCGCCAGTGGTCGGCGGAAGGTGCACGTGCCCGTCGACCTGGGACCGGACCGCAGCGACGCACGGATGCACGCCAAGACCGTAGGATCCTACGCAGTGCCGTAGGGGACCGCACCGCCACTTCCCAGCAAATTAGGGACACTGTTGCTCCTGGGGTATCGGCGAGGACCATTCGCAACCGTCTCCATGAAGCTGGGCTACGGTCCCGCACACCGTTAGGCCGTCTTCCGCTCACGCCCCAACTTCGTGCAGCCCGCCGCCAGTGGTGTCGCGACAGGCGTGAATGGAGGGACGAATGGAGACGTGTCGTCTTCAGCGATGAGAGTCGCTTCTGCCTTGGTGCCAATGATGGTCGTATGCGTGTTTTGCGCCGTGCAGGTGAGCGCCACATTCAGGACTGCATACGACCGAGGCACACAGGGCCAACACCCGGCTTCATGGTGTGGGGAGCGATCTCCTACACTGGCCGTACACCACTGGTGATCGTCGAGGGGACACTGAATAGTGCACGGTACATCCAAACCGTCATCGAACCCATCGTTCTACCATTCCTAGACCGGCAAGGGAACTTGCTGTTCCAACAGGACAATGCACGTCCGCATGTATCCCGTGCCACCCAACGTGCTCTAGAAGGTGTAAGTCAACTACCCTGGCCAGCAAGATCTCCGGATCTGTCCCCCATTGAGCATGTTTGGGACTGGATGAAGCGTCGTCTCACGCGGTCTGCACGTCCAGCACGAACGCTGGTCCAACTGAGGCGCCAGGTGGAAATGGCATGGCAAGCCGTTCCACAGGACTACATCCAGCATCTCTACGATCGTCTCCATGGGAGAATAGCAGCCTGCATTGCTGCGAAAGGTGGATATACACTGTACTAGTGCCGACATTGTGCATGCTCTGTTGCCTGTGTCTATGTGCCTGTGGTTCTGTCAGTGTGATCATGTGATGTATCTGACCCCAGGAATGTGTCAATAAAGTTTCCCCTTCCTGGGACAATGAATTCACGGTGTTCTTATTTCAATTTCCAGGAGTGTATGTTTAGTCTACATTTTTGCGAATAGTCACTGGAGTGCCTTATACAAAATGTAAATCGGTCACATATTCATAAAGTTTTTTAACAAATATAAACAACAATTTGTCCTTATATAGTAGTATAGATTTATGCAGACATACACCTGCAAACTAACAACAAATTAACTACATTACCTTATTCTTTGCGTGTGATAGTGAAAGATATATTACTATTCCTGGTAGAACTGTTCATATGATGGGTAGTGTTGCTATCACATTGTGATCAAAAAGAGACGGTAAATACGCAGAGAAATAAGGTTTAATGTCGAATCACTACGGGTTCTCTCTCGGCGCTGTGAGCAATAGTCGTTTGAAGCGTAAGTTGAAGACCTCGGCCAAGCATAGGCTTTGCGGCGAGCCGAAGCAAATAAATCTTTTGGTAGCCTTAGCAGGGAAACGCGGCAGCGAGCAACCAGTCGGAAGAGATACAGGGGGTGGCGGAGAGGTCCGGGCGCCTCTAGGGATCTTTACTGTAACAGCCTGTGGCGTGGAGGCGGACTTCCAGCAGCGAGAAGAAGAACGCTCTCACTTATGACGTTATGCCAAAACAGAGCCAGCAAGATAGAGTCCTGCGTGTGTAAAATCAGAGGAGTACTTTAATGGGGAAAACACCGGCAAATAGAGTCTGTCTCTTCTAAAATTTTTTGTTTATTTAAGAAGCAATCACATGTTTATGACACAGTCATAACCGGTTTCAATCATACAACGACCATCTTCAGATTGTAAAGGCGGCATACACTGAACACAGGTTCATGCGTTGACAATGCATGAACCTGTGTTCAGTGTATGCCGCCTTTAGAATCTGAAGATGGTCATTGTATGGCCAAAACCGGTTATGACTGTGTCATAAACATGTGATTGCGTCTTAAATAAACAAAAAAATTTACAAAACAATCAGTCACGCACTCCATAGACAAAATGTCGTTTTTTCTAGAGTCTGTCTCTGTCCTAGTCATTTGGAGAGTCTGCAATACGTACAAACTGTGGCGAAACGGCTGTACCGTAGAAAGGGGGGGGGGGGGTGAGTGCTGGTCCCTGCAACACAAAAAATGATATTATATTTATTCTCGATCACCTTTAGAATCGACGTCATCCAGGCGATACACGATACTACATTCAGTATTTTGAGATAAGAAAGCAGTGGTTGAATAATAAGGCTGTACAAGGGTTTGAATAGGTGATGGATGTAACTGTTCCGTCGCTCTTTCAATCATTCTTCTGATTGATGTTTCGTCTGGCACAAATTCCCCTCCTTTGCTAATCTCTTAATCGCAGATTTGCACTTGCACCCAATGTATCAATCGTTGTTTATTGGCTACATTCCCATCTCTGACTTCCCCTCTAGTCTCTGTCTTCCTCCACGGCTCCCTCTAGTACCATGGATGTTATTCCCTGATGTCTTACCACACTGGCAGACGTATATGTTTGTGTACCATCCACGTTAACATGACGTTATTAAAAACCTAACACAAAGTTTACTTTGACTTTCCTGCAATAGCAGACAGTGCACATACTCTGCGTAAAGTACTGGAGATAACAGTGCTGGAGATGGCAGTAAACAGATGGAAATACAAGGGAAATTTACACCACTTATTCAGACCACCACAATAAAAGGAAAGTGATGAAGTTTGTAATCAAAGATTGCCTTTACTGAAAACAGCAGATCGTATAAAAGTACTTAAGAACTGTATGGCATGTATTGTAAATACCCAAAAGCAGGGAACAACCTGGCTAAAGACAGAAGTTACTGCCTTAGAAGTGATCTGGATGGAGTAGGAGTAGCAACTTCACACACAAGTGTTAGTTTTGTACAGGTCACACAGCACCATGACAAGTCCTGGATTAACACTACTGTGAGCCATGTGAACACGGAATTGAACTGGCTGCTGCTGACTGAATTGAAAACTCATTATTTTCCAGTGTCTGTTGCCACATTTGGGAGATGATAATATACCAGAAATACCCTATACCTGAGTAAGGGGCAGAAAAGTTGCCTGAGATTCTTGCATAAAATGCATGGGATGGGGGGTGGGGGGTGGGGGAGGACTGTTACACAAATCAAGATCCCTGTGGTTACTAGCAACAGACAGGTAGCTTTCATAGGTGAGAGCAAGGATCAGGCATCCCAATGTGATAATTGTTGAAACAACAGAAGAGCCCAAAGAATGATCAAGAATGAAAAGGAAAGTATAGGTAGCTTATTTCACGTCAATATTAGGGGACTGAGTAAAAAGTAAAAGAAGTTCTTGTCTTTTTTGAAAATTTAGAGATTTCTGGAAAGATTGACATCCTTTGCCTAAATGAGCATGACATAGCCACAAGCTTAGAGAAATTCAATATAAAAGATTACATTATAGCATCTTACTCATGTGAAAGTAACATGGGAAAAAGATGAATAGTTAAATAAATTGCAATAGGACACATATGCAAGAGCACTGAAAAATGTGATCAGAACACAGAAGTATACACTTATGAATTAATACTGAAAAATAATTCACTTTCAGTTGTAACTGTGTAGAGACGCCTACTGAGAAAATTTTGAACTGTACATGAAGCATATGGATTCTGAACTGCCAGACAGCAGCAAGCAGTTAATAGCCTGTAGTGATTCCAGTGTAAAATTTCTAAGGGATTTTGATAGGGAAAACGATCTGGAAACCAATTTTTGTGTCCTGTGATTTGATCTCTGTGAATTTCCAACATGAGTTTCTCCAGTGTATTGTGGTGAATACTACTGGTGTGCCTCTATCAATTGATGTACATGGCCAAGTTAATAAGTTGTGGTAGTGATGTATTAGTGAATTATGTTGAAGTAAATTCTATTAATTAATTGGTTATTAGTGACTTTCACCCAAAGAAGTGGTGGAGACACTTGTTCTTATCGATGGTGGAGGTCATATAGTTCTGGATTAAGGTGTTGTTAGGGACTGAAAGCAGAAAGAGAGAGCAGAGTATGATGTAAATGACTGGGTGTCTCATGAAAATGTATATAAAATGTTAATACAATAAGAATTTGATAAATTAAAACTTAAAGTTCCTAGGAATATTGAGGAGTTAAGTGGTTGGAAGGTGGAATATTTAATCGTATGTTTCAGAGAGATGCAGAAATTTAGCGTAGGAACGTGTATAAGAATGTGTCTGTTATAGAAAGGAAAAGTAGCTTTAGGTGCAGCTAATTTATTGAAAGTAACTAATTTAAACTGGCCATACATAGAGAAAGTTCATCCAGTTATTGTAGTGAAAGTGGGGGAAGTAGAAAAATTCAGTGGATCTAATTCGTTAGCTGTGTCTGAACATTAATTATGGCAAATAAGAAACAAGGATCTGCTAGAACCACTTGTAACTGTTGTTAAAATAAAAACAGCATCTGGGACATGCACTGAGCTAATAAAAAGTGGAATATTGTTAGATTTTAAGATTAACCACCACAGTTGCAATGTTAGTGGTTTCATTCTTTCTGGTTTGGCGATAAACATTACTTTAGCATTGGATTTTTCGTATTAATATGAGTTCAATGTTATTGTTACAAACAGAATTGTGGAATTTGATGCTAGGGGCACAGCAAAGGTACAAAATTTAAAAAGTAGTTGACAGGAACAACTTAATGGCAGATCTAAAGAGGGAAACTAAAGATAATGAGAAAGTGTTGTCTCCAGAGCAATTAGCTACTAAATAAGGTGTGATGCAACATTTGTGAGAAGAAAAAAGGACACAGTTTGTTGAAAAATAATGTAAATACAACAACATGTTTTCTGGTAAACTTTTGGATGTGGTTAATTTTGAGTATTCTTTAAAAGTGGTGTCACATGAAGTTATGAAATTAAAATCCTTTCGTATTGTAATGGCAGACAAGGAAGCAGTTAGGGCCAGAGTTCAAAAAATGATAGATTGAAAGTTAATAGACAGGAGTGAATACTGCAGTCTAGTTGTGATTGTTAAAAATAAAGATGGATGTATGAGCATTGTTTTGGATGCTAAGAAACTTAACAAAATAATTGAAAAGAACAACAGAATGTATATGGATTACTTCCACATTTCAGTAATGTAAAGACTGACTAGTGCAGACTTTTTGATGCCGAAGACACTATTAATTGAGGAAAATTGAAATTACACAGCTTTCCTATTTGAAGAAAGGGTATATATGTTTAGGGTGGTTCCACTCAGATTTATGTCATCAGTAGCTGCATTCAACAGAGTATCGAATCATGTTGTTAGGTCTGATTTGTTGAGAAAACTGATTGCATATAATTTTGACATATTAGTAACCAGAAACACATGGTGCCCATATGAACAATGGCAGACGTTAGAGGAGGTGTTCAAAGCATTGCATAGTGGAGGCATGAACTCTAGGCTTTGCAAAAGCGAATTTGTAGTCACAGAATTGACATTTTAGAACATCACTTAACTTTCACTAGTAGAAAATAAATGCATTTGCCGTTTGTAAGAAAATCTAAGAACAGGAAACAAATAATGTAATTTTTTAGATTACATACCTTCTACCAGAAGTTCATCAATGACTGTGGCTTAAACCCATGTAACCTGTAGAGATTATTGAATAAGAATGTTACCTGGAGTTGGACATCTGAGTGTAATGAGGAATTTGAAGCCATGAAGAGCAGCTTATGCAATAGTAAAGTGCCGTATTATCCTCACATGTCCTTACATTTTCGTATTGATCCTGATATGTCAGATTATTGTGTGCAAACAGTATAGTTTGAAGAGAAAATAATGAAAGGTGTGATGGAGCCTAGAGCCATAGTTCCAGCCAGTTGGATGCCATCTAAGCATTAAACTATGTTTGGTATTTTGGAAAAGAGCTACTGGCTTTGTTTTTTTGGATTCCATAATTTTATGATTTATCTTGAGGATATGGAATAAGTTATCTTCGCAGACCACCAATATTTCAGCTACTGTCAAGAATTCAAGTTGCCGAGAGTTCGATTTATCTAATTAGCCACATTTCTTCAACACTTTAGGTATAATACCATGTACACCAAAGAAACAGAGGACAGTGTGGTAGATGCTCTGTCTCATTTACCAATAGATGAGGAAGAGTGTGAGGAAGAAATAGGGAAGAAGGGATTTCATATAAAGAATATAAAAGGTGTAGGGAAGATAAGGAGGTGAAATCAGACTGCAAGGATATACACAAACTGCAAAAAGGGGGATACATTAAAATTCATTATGGTTAATTCTGAATGGAAGGGGTATGATAAAATTCAGCAATGTTATAAGATTTATAAGGGTTTACAATTTAGCCAAAAAACATTTGTTCAGGAGGACTGGAAGTTGTTTCTCCCAGATGATCGTGTAGAGTCATCAATTATCTATGTTGATCAAAATTACAGGAACTATGAAGCACAAAAGTGTTTGCAAGTAGTACAAGAATATCCAGTCATTAGTAACAAGCCTAGGAGACTAGCTAGACAGTTGATAACTTGTGACAGACATCAATGGCAAAAGTTTAGCACAGAGGTAATTCAGGGAAAAATGCTGAAATTCATCCCCAGTGGTACAGTAGCGTTACTGACAGCTGAGCTAACTGAACCAACACCAGAAAGTTATGATTGGCTAAAATGACTTTTGTTAACAGCACATGTGTTCTCAAAATATGTCTGTTTGTAACTGTTGAGGATAACCACCAGTAAGTGTTTTACTAATAATCCAGAAAATACTACATGGTGAACATAAAAATGACAGAAAAGATAATGTCAGATCATGGAGCACAACAATTTGTCTCTGGAATGTGGGACAAATTCATAGAGAGAACAGATATTAGACATACATGGATGTTGGTGTACCACCCAGCAAGCATTTCTGCTGAGAGGTACGTACATGTAAAAACTGGATAGGCTTTTCAAAACCTACTGCAGCAACAATCACCATAACTGGTTGGGATATGTGTGCTCAAAGACCTTGTGAACACAGTTAAAAGTGGTGCCACTGGTTTTATTCTGTGTGAAGCTGTGGAAGACTACAAACTTAATAGAAAGTGCGGGACTTGCCCCAGCATTTTTATTGGCCAGTCAAGAAAGACAGTTGTTAGTTAAACAACAGAGAGAAAAGAAGGGTCTTGCAGGAAAGAAAAGGCATGGTAGTCCATATATAATGATAAAGTTTAAATTGGGGGTTAAAGTATTACTTAGAACAAAGAAAAATGAAGTGACATTGATGAGGAAATTAAGAAATTATTTGAGTGCAAAAATAGGACATTTGAAATAGCTGAGAACTAACACCCTAATGCCTGTAGATTGGTCCACCTGATATCTGAGAAACCTTCCTGTCTGCAGAACATAACCAACCTGAGGTTGTGCATTGATGAAGAAATGTAAAAATATTTTCACTCAAGTTTACATTTATTATGTCATTAACATAGGCCCTACATCACGAATATGGATTAATCTAGGCACTATGCATTCATAATGTGTGAAGAACCATCTAGAAGATAGTGAATTACATGAAATAATTCTGTGTTGCCACCACTGGACTCAGTGTTGACCATAGAAATTTTAATAGTTATTATGTCCCAACAACTTCTGCCTAAAGGGTTCATGTCAGTTAATCTAAAAAACAGGTAATTGTAATTTTTCATTCTGTTAGTATTAGGTAATAAGGTGAGAAACTGTCATTTGTATTCAATACAATTTAGATAATATATTCAACACTGCTGTGAAATGATGTATGTTATCGAATGATATGGGCCAAAATTAAGATGATGTTGTGTTGGAGTGTAATAGTCATTCTGGAAGTTGATCTGGTGTGCAAGATAATGTCCAGTACCACAAAATGTTGAAAGATAAATTAGCAGTTTGGTAATATTCCACAGTTTTATATGATAAAGATGAACATTAAACAATTGGGACTGAGGTGAGTGATGAAAGTGCTAAAATAAACTGTATGACAAAGAAAAAGTCCTACTGCAAACAGCCAGAACAAAACAGATAAAATATTTTATACTCAGGAGGATTTGATAGGAATTATGAGTCAAACATGATTAAAAAACATGGTTATTTTCTAGTACCAGAGCTTCAGAAACTTATATAATAAGACGCATCTCCAAACTATATAGTATCCTTAACATATGATATATTCACTTTGCAAATAGTTACTATAAAGTAACATGTAATTTAAAAATCTCATAGTCAGTTGGTGAAATATACTAAACATGTATATTTACTGTATCATTTTCTGAATAATGTTCAATATTCGCTGTTCCTGTCTTCAAAAATTACTGTTTTATTTGTTCGTCGTGCTCCTGAACACCTACTCCAGAGACATTGCGATTATTTTGTCCCACTATTACATTACACATTTTCAAGAAGGTATGATCGAGTTGGTCAAAGTACCCTGAGGTTAGGAAACATTGACCCACGTTTTTTAATTCTACCACAGCAACAGGTGTAACGTATTTCGCTTAATATTTTTAATTGATTGTACAAGTCTTTGACAATACTACAAAACTGTATCTGAAAATTAGCCTCTACTACTATCATTTGTTTCTTTGCCACACATACTAAACAGTCAAAAATTAGACCAAAGTAACGCCAGTTTGTGGTATGTATATTGTGTGATACAGCGAACAAAAGAAATGAGAATCGTATTTGAATGAGTATGGAAAACAGAAAGTGAGCAAAATAATGGCTTTAGTTTTCTTAATATTACAAGCAATTGTGTCATGTGTGAGTGAAAAATTTGGGGTATTTTATTTGCATCATTATATGGGGGAGTATATACAGATAGCAGGATTTTATTAATGAAGCTAATGATCAAGTGTGATGTAAGAAATGGAACATGGAGTTCGTATCTGGCCCATGGGGGCGGGTTGAATACCCATAATTTCAGTACAAATTTCATTTTGTCAAAGGAATATGTAAGCTGATTTATTTTTCATTATTATACTGTATGGATGTTCAGTTTTGTAATCAGAATTGAGGTGTGCATTGGATCTGGGATTAGGTTAGGTCATTTGTGAGCGTCTTTTTATCTGAGGAATCTAGAGTTAATTTGTTTATTCAACTGATGCTAATTATATTTCATTGGTATTTAGTGAATTGCAAACAACTTAAATCAGAATTTAGATTGAATACATTAAAATATTGAATTTTCTCATCTTCAGAGTACTACAGGGCGATCTGTTTTAATTTTTAAAAACCATTTAAAAGCCAAGATCACATACATTTTTAATAAATTACAGACAACCATTTGCAGCAGTCATTACTGTACTCTTCAGGCCTTTTTTGTTATAAAACATTTTCAACTGACACTGAAACTCATTCAGAAGACGTCATGTGGAGATAGCTCTGCACTATATAAACGTTTGTCATCACAGAGTGAATCCACATTCAGTCCACATTCACTGTGGATTCTGATTCCGATGACGAACGTTTATAATCTGTGAAGTTTTATCCACATAACATCTTGTGCGTGAAGTTCAGTGTAAAACAATCATGTTTTATGTGAAAAAGATGTTAAAGACCTGAAGAGGACTGCAATGACTCTTGAAAATGGCTGTCTGAAATTTTAAAAAACATGTGATCTTGGCTTTTTAATGGTTTTCAACATCAAATCTTTCACCAGATGTCATGAATATGTGCTGTTGCTTTTCTTCAGAGAAGCGGCCGCGAAGGGCGTCTGACTCCAGAGAAGAGGCCTATTATCAAGCTTCGGGGCTTACAACATCGGTTCTATTACTGGGAAGGATTTGTCCGATCCACAATAGTTTGAACAACCAAGCATCATGGAATGTCGTCACAAAAAGGACACTACTCCAGTTAGTACCTCTTTGAGGGAATCTACCACTCTTAGGAGTGCAATCTGGCCTATGGATTCTGGGCAGCCTGAAACTAGATGCTCTGAAGACACGACAAAGCATACAAAATTCAAGACAAAATAGAATTACTATTTTGGGACTTTGAACGTCAATTATCTATTGAATGTTGGGAAACACAAAGAGTTGACGATCATGATGGGCAAACATGACATAACCATCTTGGCCATTCGAGAAACCAGATACCTAGAGGAAGACACAAAGGGCACTGAAGGTTACAGGACTTATAAAGGCAAAATGGCAGTCAAAACAGGTAAGAACATACCTGTACTTGGCACAGCTTTTTTTGTTCTTAAGGAGGTTGTCAGTTCAATCGCGGAGTTCTTCAGCCATTCTGAGAGACTTTCTATCCTAACACTCAGCTGTGGTAACAAAGATACGCACTGATCAATGTGCTTGCACCAATCAATGAAGACAACAGACATAATCTCGAGAAAGTTGAACAGTTTTGGGACCTTCTTGAAGAAAGGTCAGAGAAAATACCGTCTAAGAACATAAGGAACCTACTAGGTGACTTTAAGGCTCAGCTGGGAATAAAACTGCGATTCAAATCAACAATTGGAATGTACCCTGCTCGCAAGATGACTAACAGAAATGGTATAATAACTCGTCACTCTGTGTCGATCCTTCAATCTTCAGATAATGTCAACATTTTACAAACACAATCCAAGTAAACAAAAGACTTGGCGATCACCAGGCAATGTGTGTGGAGAGAAACAAATTGATCATGGAGCAATCTCTAGGAGAGCTATTAAGGAAATAATGAATGTTGAAGTACAGAGAGGTGCCAATTTTAACTCAGATCATTACCTCTCCAAGATCAAAATGAATTTCATTCCTCTCAATAAGGCCTGAAAACCGGAAATAAAATTCATAAATATGACGTTGCGAAGGTGAAAATCAAAGAAAACGTTTTGGAACAATACCAAGAGCAACCTGCATTCGAATTTCATAAATGGACGGACATCTCCTCCATGATCCAAGTCAGCTAATACTACAATCCTGACAGTTAAAAAGAGAAAGCATAGATGGTGGAATGAGGTTTGTGATGAGTTGGTAGCCCAGAGAACAAATGCCTGGAAAAAGTGGAACTCGACCTGGAGACCGGAAGATTTTGATGTATTCCGTGAAGTTCGAAAATATGTAGCCAGAACTTTACGAAGGGCTAAGCGATTGTATGAGAAACAGCACTCATAACAGATCAATCAGGATAAACAGTGCAGAGACTTCTTTCAGACGTTCAAGTCAGATATGAAAGGATACCAACCCCCTAGCCTTTGTTTTAGAGACGAAATTGGAAAGCTCGGCCCGACCAACAGAGGAAACTGCACGATCATGTCTCGTTACTTTGAAAACCTACTTGATTGTGATGAACCGAAAGAAAGATTCCCTGTATGTACCCCAGCCCACAAACTACCCAAGTCATCTCCACCTGGTAAAGAGGAGATCAAAGGCATCATCAACAACCTTAAGAATAATAAGGCAGCTGGAGAGGATTCAATAATGGTGGAACTACTGAAGCTGGCAAATAATGAAACTCTTGATGTACAAGTCCAACTTTTTGAGGAGGTCTGGAGAACTGGGATGATACCAAGTGAATAGCAGTCAACTCTAATCCATCCTCTACACAAAAAAGGGCGATAAAAAGAATGTCGGAAACCATAAGGGCATCTCATTACTATCTGTTCCATATAAGATTCTCTCCAAAGCACTACAGTACAGAATAGAAGGTCATTTTGACCAACTAATTGAAGAATATCAAGCTGATTTTCGAAAGGGCTGTTCTTGCCCATGACAGATCTTTAAGCTGAAGAACATCATCAGGTACAAAAATACTGGAGGAAATAACTATGTGGTCGTGTTTGTTGATTTTCAGAAGGCATATGACTCCATCGACCAGGAGGCACTAATGAATATTTTGGAAGAGTTTGTGGTGGATGATACGTCAAGAAAACTGATCAAACAAACTCTCACTAACACAGTGTCAAAAATAAGATTTTTGGTGGGATTTCAAAACTCTGTACAATCAGAACGGCTGGAAGACAAGGAGATGGACTGTCCCCACTCCTTTTCAACTACGACTTGGAAAAGGTCATGCGAGAGTGGAGAAAGTTATTAGCCCAACAAGAAACAAATGAAGAGCGGATCAGACTTGGTCCTAAGAACAAAAGGATGTACATTGACTCCTTGGCCTTTGCGGATGACATGGCCATTTTTGCTAACAACATATAGATTCAGCAGTCAGCAAGATCAATAGGCTTTCAGAAATTGCTGAAAAAATTGAATTCCAAATCTATATTCAAAAGACAAAGTACATGAAGAACATCTGTGGTGGACCTGAATAGATGATCACCAATCTGGGAAAAATCGGACGAGTTAAGAATTTCAGGTATCTCGGTGAAGTCGCCCTGGAGATTGGATTAGAAGAAGAAGCAGTTAATGTCAGGATGAGGAAGTTAGACCAGGCATACCAACTGACAAAGAATACCTATAGTAAAAAGTCTATGAGTATAGGGGCCAAGTTCTGACATTATAATACAGTTGTAAAATCTGCGGGCTTACATGCGTCCCAAACTTTGACCATGAATAGACAAGTTCAAGCTGAGCGACTGGGAAAGTGAGAACTTAGGATATTAAGTAAAATCATAGATAATAGAAAGGTTGATGGAAAATGGCGAATGAGAGCAAATGAGGACTTGCACAGCAGGACAGAACCTATCAGAGCATCCATTAAGAAGAGATGATTCTTATTTTACGGTCATCTCATGAGGATGAACGGTGACCGACTAACAAAAAGAATATGGAGTTTCATCACATCTAAGAAAACAAAGTCAAGTTGGTTCGAAGAATGTGAAAAGCTGTTAGGCAGATTGGTATCTCAGAGAGAGAAATTCCTGACAGGAACAAATTTAGAAGATTGGTGAACAATTACCACGCTTTTAAAGTGGCATCAATGTCCAAAAGTCGGAGAGGAACTTTGTCTGAAGCACATAGACAGGAATTTCTTGGTGGGCTCAGCAGATACTGGCAGGGAGTCAAAGCTGGAACAAAAACAAGACCTAGACGCTAAAATGAAATTGGTTGTTACCACTCGCTCCACAGAGGCTCAACTCGATAGTAAAAAAAAAGATAAAGAATTTGCAAAGAACAGCAATGTACAGATAAGAGGCCTTGTGAGCCCAGATGTGCCAACACGAACTTTTGTGAATCTGTTATTAACAGTAGAGCCACGGAAGCGCACACCTCTGGCCCGTCTTCCATTCACGCCACAGAATCAGGCGCGGCCCGACTGGTGCCGTCGGAGAATCACTTGGAAGACTGAATGGCGCGTTATGGTCTTCAGCGATGGAAGCAGATTCTGCCTGTGCACAAGTGACGGTCGTTTGAGCGTACGAGATAGACCTTGTGAGCGCTGTCTCGTACAGTGCATTCGTCCAAGACACGTTGACCGCACCGCAGGCCATAAGATACAACATTTTTAGTGTTGGAAGCGTTGATAACCAGTACTCGGTAGTTGTAGAATGTTGATAAACGCGTTCTTTTGCAGTTCTTGCAACACGAACGTGATGTGTTGCTCCAACAGAAAACGCTCCCCTACACAATGCCCATAAATCTCGACGTGCGTTGCTAGGCGTGCGTTGCTAGACGTGCAGCAAATTCCCTGGCCGGCACGATCTCCCGACTTGTCTTCAATCGTGAATTTATGGGATATGATGGGACAAGAAACGACGTGGTCGACTCATCAACCAACAACCCTTACAGAACTACCGCGAACAGAAGGTCGAAATTCCAAACCTAGTTTTCAAAAAACCGTTTACGGTAGAGGACTGCAGCACAGTTCCACCTTTCAATTATCGAACAAACGCAAGGATGGCTGACGTAGTGTTTAGTGTATCTGGGATTGTAAAACAGTTAAGAACCTAAGACGCCAGGAAGGTATCTGGCTCAGACGGTATTCCCATTCTTATCCATCAGAGATCATTGGAACAGCGGAAAGTTCCACGGGACTGGAAGAAGACCCAGATCATAGCAATCTATAAAAAGGATAGAAAATCGGACGCACACATTTACCGGCCAATTTCACTGACATCGATTTGTTGTAGAATCATGGAACATATTTTGTGTTCAGACATAATGACCTTTCTAGACTCTTGAGATGCTCATCTGCAGAAACCAGCACGGTTTTAGGAAACAGTGGTCATGCGAGACACAGCTGGCCCTCCTTGTGCACGACATACAACAGGCTCTAAATACCGGCTTCCAGGTTGAAGCCATATTCCTCGACTTCCGAAAAGCGTTCAGCTCAGTTCCGCACTGTCGCTTGCTCCAAAAAGTGCGCGCTTACGGTCTAACCGATGACATAGGGGTTTGGATAGGAAGTTTTCTAACAGAGAGCAGTATGTCGTCCTGAATGGGGAAACTTCAACAGAAACAAGCGTAATATCAGGTGTGCTCCAGGGCAGCGTATTAGATCCGCAGCTTTTTACGATTTACATAAACGATCTGGTTGATGGTATTGACAGCAGCATTAGACTGTTTGCCGATGATGCTGTAGTCTACAGGTTCAGATGGCTCTGGGCACTATGGGACTTAACTGCTAAGGCCATCAGTCCCCTAGAACTTAGAACTACATAAACCTAACTAACCTAAGGACATCACAGACATCCATGCTCGAGGCAGGATTCGAACCTGCGACCGTAGCGGTAACGCGATTCCAGACTGAAGCGCCTAGAACCGCTCGGCCACTCCAGCCGGCGTAGTCTACAGGAAAGAGTATCACACGGAAGTTGTGAACAAATCAGTGAGGATTTGCAGAAAATAAATACGTGGTGTAATGGCTGGCAGTTATCTCTCAATATTAGTGTAACCAACTGCGTATAACAAAGCGAAAATCCCCATTAATATACGAGTACAAAATAAATGCCCAGTCTTTGGAAGCGGTAACGTCCGTCAAGTATCTGGGGGTGACTGCTCGAAATGATCTCAAATGGAACGATCAGATTACACAAGTAACGGGTAAGGCGAACTCTAGTTCGCGGCTTACTGGTAGAATCCTGAAGCGATGCAGTCCTTCAGCAAAGGAAATTGTTTACAATACTTAAGTTCATCCAGTCGCCGGCCAGAGTGGCCGTGCGGTTCTAGGCGCTACAGTCTGGAGCCGAGCGATCGCTACGGTCGCAAGTTCGAATCCTGCCTCGGGCATGGATGTGTGTGATGTCCTTAGGTTAGTTAGGTTTAATTAGTTCTGAATTCTAGGCGACTGATGACCTCAGAAGTTAAGTCGCATAGTGCTCAGAGCTAGTTGAACCATCATCCAGTCTTAGAGTATTGTTCGTCTGTATGGGACCCTTACCAGTTGGGTCTGATCCAAGAGATTGAGAAGGTCCAAAGAAGAGCGGCAAGATTCGTGACTGGTACATTTAGCCATCGCGAGAGCGTTACAAATCTCACAGAATGTTTGAAGTGGGACACACTTGCAGACAGACGACGCGCTAAACGGAAGGGGCTGCTCACCAAATTCCAAAATCCGATTTCCCTGAGGACGTAGAGCAGATATTATTACCACCAACTTTCAAATGGCGCAATGATCACCATTGAAAGATACGGAAAATTAAAGTTCGTACTGAGGCTTTCAGAAGTCGTTTTTTCCTCGCGCGATCCGCAAGTGGAACAGAAGGGGGAAATATGACTTTGGCGCGAACAGTGCCCTCTGCCAAACACCGCTTGGTGGCTAGCGAAGTACATACGTAGATGTAGATGAACTACGTGAACTGGTCGAGCAGTCATGGCATAATGTATCCCAGAAAAGTATTCGCCAACTGTACGATCAATTGGATACTAGAGCCAACGCCTGCATTACCGCAAGTTGAGGCTGCACGACGTAATAATATGGGTGTTTCAGCACGCTGCCTGTTACCTCAGAACCGCTTGTACTATTGGTCTGTAAATGTAATAATTTCATGTACTCCGTATGCACTGTTGCAAAAATAAATCATGAGTGAATTGCATATCTCTAAAAGGATGCACTAATTTTTATCCGGCAGTATAATAAATGGCAAAGATTATAGTTGTAATTTGTCATCAGAATCGTACTTGTTCACACTGACCAACTAATTGAGTGGAAAACCGTTCTCATGCGAGTGCGTGGTTTCAGGTTTGTGTGCTAGTAATAAAAGATTACGCAGTGTAGTTTACAATATCGTTAAGCGTCTTTCCTGTGAAACAGTTACCCACATACAAAGTAAGTTTCTTCCAAAACCTACGAGATTAGTAGTAACCAGTACGTAAGAGGACTTGTACGGGTAAATGATAGAATGGCAGCTGAATAGTTTTATGAAGCGCAAATGTTTGAACTGAATGAACAGTGTCTTCACGGTAGTCTACAGTATCGGGCTGAGAAACCGCGCTCACGTTACCAGCGGAAAAGAATGCCCACATAGCGTAGCTCACCTCAGCTGTGGGCATCACATCGCTAAGTCTGTGGCTCCGGGTAGACTGGCCTGTACAAAAGAGGAAAAGTACTTCCAGTTACATAGATAAAAAGGAGGCAAGACTCAACCACGATTATTGTAAATCACACTCAGTCATGTTACCAAGGAGTCTATATGACCCACAAGATAACTGACTATTCGTCATAAGTAAATGAAATGTCAGAAATCAGTATGGGGTGTACGAAACGTGTACTTCGTGTGGAAAGTTGTAGTTTTAGTGGAACATCGGTTAATGGTGTGCGGGTGTACCACACACACACACACACATACACACACACACACATTGCGTAATTGTACTTAAATAGGACTGACAGACATAGTATTTACCAAATGATTCTTGTTCTTATGCCTTAAATTCCACCTTCATTGCATCCAAAACCTGTTGAAGTAGATGTGGCATTTTGCATTGAACTTTCGTTCATCTTAGAAACACTGATTGACCAAAATCACAAACAGCACATATACATCTCAATGCTGCTACTGTTATAAGCAAGACAGTACCACAGATCTACTTTCGCTCAGGTGCAGCACATTCTGCTTCCTGAAAACCACGTATGTTTGCAACACTCTGATGCTTTAGAAATACTCTCTGTGATGACTCTCAAACTGTTAATTTTAACGTATCAACATGAAACACAGTGAGTACTGATGCACTAACACTGTTGTATTCTAAGACTGGAATGCCAAGACAGAATGTGCCAAACTTAGCAGTCAACTGCCTCTCGGTGCATGTCACTTCGGACAACAGTTTCTCCGACTCTACCTCAATGAGCCCCACCTTCGTATCTCACCATACATTCTCAATTTCTACTGTAACTCTGAGATCATTGTCATTTTCTATCACAACATTAACACACAGAGACCCGTTTGTGGTTAAATGATACGTACTGATGAACAGTAATATCAGTTCGACAGTTCACCAATACAAAGTCACTGTCTACCAACCATGTGAGTCCACATCTGTTTTATTACGTGGCTGATGTGCGAAGCAAAAGCACCTTGTGGATGCTGCTAGGATGGTATAGGTTTGCGTATTCCATTCGAATTCGTGGAAAAGACGACGTATTTCTTCTGGAAACATAAGGGTGGATTAGGATACGTATGCAGGTATATAGATAATCATTTTTTATTTTATGTGACTGAAGGGTAATCGATACTACTAGTGCGATGTACCCTCTACCATTCACTGTGCAGCGGCTTGAGGCGTATTTTTGTTAGATGTAGGGCGTTCGCAGGCTCCAGAATTGTTTACAAGCAGGCGGGAAGACCTGTGGTGGGGCTGGTAGTCGACCAGAACGTAACTAAATCTATTGCACATTAATGGGACTCGAAATCACGTACGCTGTCATCTGAACCATCAACTGCATTAAAATACCTGTCACTAAGTGTCTGGAGTGAGCAGAAATAGAATGCTTATTTTTGGCTCAGATTCATTTGGAGAAATCTTAAGGCAAGTAACACAAACACTAAGAACTGACAGATTGACTTACTGTGACAGGCAAGCAGCCGCGAACCCCGTCCACATGTCACCTAACCAACATTACAACTGCGACCAACGTGAACAGTACTGGTGGGTTTATTTCTGAAAAAAAAATTAAGTACCACTACACGTAAGCTCACTGCCCACTGCTCTAGCCAGAATACAGCATCATGGTCGGCCCACACTCGATTAGTGTATGGGGAAAAAATGAACAATTCTGTGATTATAACATAAATCATTCCCCTACTCTTAAAGTAGCCCTGAGTTGTGTTAGGCTTTGTGGAGCAGCTGCACGAATGTAAATGACTCAATGGATAATGTGCGTTCGAAGTTCTTTGACACTGTCAGTACAGCATTATGTCGGCAGGTCTCACTTGAAGAACCGATCATGTATTTCTCACAAAACAATGCATTCAATAAATACTCTGATACCATTAGGCCGTCGTATGTCTATCATATCGATCATAAGAGTACGATAAAGGAGATTAGGGCACATAGAGGGACACATTTATAGACAACCATTTCATTTCGATCAATTGCAAGCGTTATGCCTCGGAATATCTTTGTGCAGTCCTCATATACTAAAGGTGCAGCAGTAACGCTTCTTTGGTCATTAAAAACCTATATCAGGCGTAGCAATCATAGAGAAGATTTGGGTATTACAGAAGCATACAGACCACCGTTTTTTCCCGATTGTTACGTATGTGAGTGGAATAGGAATGAAAAACTCGATAATACTGCTACGACATACTCCGCAGCGTGCACTGTACAGTGGTTGGAGGAATATGTATTTCGATGTAGGCTCCTGTCTACAGCATGGTCGCCACACTGGTAGGCTATAGCGATTTTCAACTGACTTGGTATTTAAAATCGAATGTAGACAGTCACAACCACAATCAACTATTTTTTTATAAAAGATTACTGGTTTTGATCTATTTTAGACCTTCTTCAAACCCCCACCATGATGTAGATGTGGCTGTGAACTCAGTAGGCACTACACATCCACGTACGCTAATGCTCTTGGAAGTTAGCGTTCATGAAGGTGTAGCGCCTGTTCAGTTCACAGCCACCACCTACATCCTGGTGGGGGTTGAAGATGGTCTAAAACAGACCGAAACTAGTGACCTTAAATAAAAAAATTTAAAAAAATATTTATCGCAGTTGTGACTGTTTGTATTCAATTTCAAATAAATAATAAACCGCTGTAGTCCATGTTCCGATTACTGATTCAGGATTGGATGGAGATTGGAGCCGAATGTAGATAAATGTAACTATTGAATCTAAAGTAGCCAAAGAGGCCTGCTACTGTCCCACTAGGTCATAATACCAATAGCAAAATATCAGGATATAAGCATTCGCATGGTGATAAATTTCTTCCTGTATGTTAGTGTGTTATTTTTTTCTCACTGTGATGGCACCCTGTGTAACAAGTGACAGGTAGAGAGATAGATAGCCTTCTAACTAATGGACCAGTTCTGTCGCAGTGTGATGGGATTTCGAGAGAATTAGTACGACTCTGTGTCTTGGCTTGGGACATCTAGAGCCAGCCTTACTGGTCAAAATCAGGTAGACGCAAATGCCGTATGTTGAATTCCGGGAGATTCGTGAGAATATGGTGGCAAGTGATAAACGGCGGGTGTCAGATATCTTGTTTCTTTGCCGCTACTTCTAAATGTTGTGAGAAAACGTATTACTCTCTCCCATATATATCTTTTGAAGTGACTATACCGAGAAAATAAGAGATAATTCGAAGGTTCTTCCTCGAGAGACGTTAAATAGTAGAAGTTACATCTTTTGTTCCCTCATCTTTTATGCTTGCTGTGTGTGGGCTGAAAAGGTGAGGGGTGGGGGGAGGGGGGAGTGCGCTGCTGCTGGCTGCTGGTGAAACATCATTAGACACACACATGCTCTGGGATGTGCAGTGTGATGAAAACACAGTGTGTTCTGCAGTGTGATAGGATCACAGTGCACAGTGCTGAAATCTATTGTTGTACATGTCTTTAAGGGGCCATTGCTCCAGGACTCGGAAGAGCAGTTGAAAGGAATGGACAATGTCTTGAAAAGAGGATTTAACATAAACATCGATGAAAACAAAACAAGGTTAATAGAATGTAGTCGAATTAAATCAGTTGATGCCTAGGAAATCATATTAGGAAACGAGGTACTTAAGGTAGTAAACGAGTCTTGCTATTTGGACAACGAAATAGCTGAGGATAGCCGAAGTAGAGAGGATATAAAATGTAGATTAACAATGGCAAGAAAATCATTTCTGAAGGGGAGAAATTTGTTAAATTCGAATATAGATTAAAGTGCTAGGAAGTCTGTTCTGAAAGTATTTGTCTGGAGTGTAGGCATGTATGGAAGTGAAACGTGGATAATAAACAGCTTAGACAAAAGGAGAATAGAAGCTTTCGAAATGTGGTGTTAAAGATTAATGCTTAATATTAGATGATTAGATCACGTAAGTAATGAGGAGGTACCGACTAGAATTTTGGAGACAAGAAATTTCAGGCACAACCTGACCAAAAGAAGGGATCGCTTGATAAGTCACATTCTGAGACATGAAGGTATCACCAACTTGTATAGAAGGGAGGGGGTGTTCCGTCTTGTTGGAAGATTAAATTCTCGAAATCAGAAGTTAGTTGCGGAAACACTGCTGCAACATAGGAAGGTAAGAGGTATCGGTCACAGTCTTCTCACAGGAGAGAAACGGTCAATACAGCTTCGTCTGTGACATTACACCGAAAACATTATCCTTTAGCAAATCTCTTCAAGCGCAACTATTGCGTGATGATGTTCAGCACCACATACTGTCAAATTGTAGCGATTAACGTTCACAGATAAATGGATGGTTGCTTCGTCGCTGAATACCAGCTTGAAGGCGAAATGTTCATCCTCAAATGACTCCTGCATTGTGATGCAAAATTTAAGACGCCGACCGTAATGTTGAGGTTTTAAATGTTACACGAGCTGCAGACGACACGGTTTTAAATGCAACCAAAGTCGCAAAATCTTCCACACGGTTTCCTGCGATGTTCCAAGTACGCGGCTTGCGAGCACCGATGATGTTTTGGCCTGCTTCCGAACCTTCCTCTCACCTTCAACCCCCTTTTATAAAGAAAAAACCAGTGTCCCTAAATTGTCGATACAAACGTAAAATGCTCTTTTTAGATGGCGGCTGTTTTTCTTTACTCCTTCTGAGTGAACGCTGAACAGATAAAAATCTCGTATATTCCAACACACAGAAAAGCGATTCTTGCTTTGTTGCCATTATGTCAAGGCACCAGACTTGTACCGCCACCTGGAGGCGCACAATTCAGACTCAGTGGGTTTGTTGTTCTGTTCATGCCTCAGTCATATTTTCTATAAGGATAGAAGCTGACGTAATGGATTAAGATATCGCCAGGAAAATGTAATTTCTTAAATCGTATTTGTACATGTAATACTGTGGAACATATGTAACTCTAAATACAAATGATGCATTTACCGTACCTCTGTATTTTCCTTACGTGACCCGCTAGACATTCGAGTACTTATTTTTTGTTTGCTTGTTGTTGCTCCTATTTTCCGCATCTATAGGAACAACAATAAGCAGAATAGAATGTAAGAGCATCTAACGAGTAATGTACTGTACATATACAGCTCGTAAAACGCAGTAGGTAACAAAATTACAGGTTTCATGAAAGTATGTTCCATATTTGCAACTAACTGAAAGGCAATTTGTTTTTTACGACAAACGTCTCGCTTCTTTTATTTATAAAGTGTTTTCAGTGTAATACAGGGTTCTTTTAATACATATAAAACATGTATTATGTAATAGCTACAAGTACACGGAAGAGCCATAAAAACTGGTACATCTGCCTAATATCGTGCAGGATCCTCGCGAGCACGCATAAGTGCCGCAACACGACATGGCATCGACACGACTAATTTTTGGAATAGTGCTCGAGGGAAATGATACGAAGAATCCTGCGGTGCTGTCCTTTAATCTGTAAGTGTGCGAGGCGGTGGAGATCTCTTCTGAACAGCACGTTGCAAGACATCCCAGACATGCTCAATAATGTTCATGTCTGGGGAGTTCGTTGGCCAGAGGAAGCGCTTAAACTCAGAAGAGTGTTCCTGGTGCCACTCTGTAGCAATTCTGGACGTGTGGAGTGTCGCGTTGTCCTGCCGGGATTGCCCAAGTGCGTCGAAATGCACAATGGGCATGAACAGATGCAGGATGTTTACCTAAGTGACACCTATGGGAGTCGTATTTAGACGGATGAGGGGTCCCATATCATTGCATTTACGCACGCCCCACACCATTACAGAGCATCTACCTGCTTGGACAGTCCCCTGTTGATATGCAGGTCCATGGATTTATGAAGTTGTCTCCATACCCGTTCACGTCCATCTGCTCGATACAATTTGAAACGAGACTAATCCGACCAGACTACGCGTCATCAACAGTCCAATGCCGGTATTGACGGGCCCACGCGAGGCGTAAAGGTTCGTGTCGTGAAGTCATGAAGGGTATACGAGTGGGCCTTCGGCTCTGAAAGCCCATATTGATGATGTTCCGTTGACTGGTTCGTATGCTGACACTTGTTGATGGCCCAGCGCTGAAATCTGCAGCTATTTGCGGAAGGGTTGCATTGAACGATTGTCTTCAGTCGTCGTTGGTCACGTTCTTGCAGGATCTTTTTACGACGGCAGCGATGTCGGAGATTTGATGTTTTACCGGAATCCTGATATTCACGGTACACTAGCGAAATGGTCGTACGGGAAAAACCTCATTTCATCGCTACCTGGGATATGCTGTGTCCCAACGCTCGTGCTCCGACTATAACACCACGTTCAAACTCATTTAAATCTTCATAACATCCTATGTAGCAGCAGTAACCGCTCTAACAACTGTGCCTGACACTTGTAGTCTTATATAGATGTTGCCGACCGCAGCGACGTATTCTGCCTGTTTACATATCTCTGTATATTTGAATACGCATCCCTATACCAGTTTCTATGTCGCTTCTGTGTGTATTGCTATGTTACTATTTCTCATGTTTTTCTCTTGTTTTTCTGGTTACAAGCAACTTTTGTATCAGAAGTCTCGTGAGGTTAAATTATCGTTTGGTGTTACGATTTCCAATGTTGTTAGTCCGTGTGTGTGTGGTCTTGGAGATGTTTTCATTCCTTCCCCATATTCCAGCTGGCCCACATCTATTGCCACACTTCAATTGCAATTTTCATTGTGTGTGTTTACAGAGTGTAGTGTTGCCAACTGTCACTCTGACTTTATCTTTCGTCTTTTGTTTGTGTTCAGATAGAGAGAGAGGGGGGGGGGGGGGGGGGAAGGGAGAAAATGTTGTTCTTTAAGCAACATTTTATCCCTATTTCCTTAGCAGATTTACTATCCTCTGTGTTGATTTGTGTTTTTCTGTTAAAGCGTACCATTTTTTTTTCTGTTAGTGCATGCAGAATAGGTCACCCACATATCAGTACCAGTAAACAATTCTATATCATTTCTTTGTGATGACTGTAACAAAGATTGTGTCTCCTATGTGGTTGATGAATATGTTTGACATTGTTCTTGCTACTAGGGATGTCATTAGAAGGCCATCACTTTGTAAGTAAAATTCCTTTTCAGATTGGAAATAATTTTGTGATGTGATTGTTTTCATGGATTTCGTTATTTCATTAATATGAAATATTGTTATACATCAGTAAGTTTTCTTCAAACAGCCATTCTACCTTGGCTGAACACCTGATTAAACGTGGACATGAACCATCCAACATGGAACAAAACATGTAAATTACTGAAGCGAACAATCAAAACAAAAATCGCCTAACATTCTAGGACAACTTTCATATACAATGAGCCCTCCGGATGAAAACGAAAGTAATTAATGACCAAATCAATATAAGCAATAGCTCACTGATCATGTTAGCCATTAAAACAATAACAAACAGAAACCTGAAACACAACCAGAATAAATAATTAATGAATCTCCCCATCCCCCTTCTCTCTCTCTTCCCTCCACTCTCTCTCTCTCTCTCTCTCTCTCTCTCTCACACACACACACACACACACACACACACACACACACACACACACACGCACACAAAACAAACGACATACGGGAAATATTAAACCACACACATACAACACAAATAAAAGACGAAAGACAAACATACAGTAACAGTTGGCAACACTATACACTGTAAACACACACATGTTGATCGCACAATGAAAAGTCCAACTGATGTGTTGTATCAAATGTGGGTCAAAATACTCCGGATATCAGTCAGCTGGAGTACGAGAACGGAATGAACACTTACCCAGGACCACACACATGACTAGCAACAATGGAAATTCTAACACCAAACAGAAATTTAACCTCACGAGACTTGTGCTACAGGATTTGTTTCTAATATGAAAACAAGAGAAAAGCGTGAGAAACAATAACATAGCAGCATGTGTGTTACCTAATACATTTATCATATAAATTAATAGAAACTTGTATTACATGCCGCTGAAGATGTTTCACGAATATAAGAAGCGAAAAGTTTATGACAAAAAAAAACTGCCTTTCATTTGGACAGAATAGATGTCCTTGAATTTTAAAACAACTAAGGAACGATGGAAAACAGAAAAAAATGACTAAAACTATTAGTCTGCATAGGGCAGCTGCAATACATAAATTGCAGTCGATATTTTTAACGATGTGCCAATTGAACTGCATAGGAGGCTGTGGCAATACATGTCCGTTACAGCACCAGTAAATAATACCTACCCGACCCCAGACAGAGACACACCGTACACCATTCCTTCCTTTTCTCTCTCTTCTGATTCATTCTTTTCCTTTCTACTGGACCTACTGGAACTTTTTCCCTCTTTCTGTCATTCTTTTTTTTTTCCTCTCTTACATACTCTCTTACATATTTTTTTCCTCACTTTCGGTTTCTTCCCTCTCTTATGTTCGTTATTTTTCTCACTTACATTCTTTCTTTTCCTGTGTCTCTTTCTTATTTTCTCCTGTTTCTTCGATTTCTTCCTCTCTCTTTCATTCTTTTCCTTCTCTCCATTATTATATTCCCTCCGTCCTTTCATTCATACTTTACTCTCCCTTTTCCTCTCTCTTTTCATTCATTCTTTTCCTCTCACTTTTCATTCGGATTTTATACATCTTTCTATTCGTTCATCTCTCTCCCTTTTTATTCACTCTTTTCCTCTTTCTTTTTACTTATGCTTTTCCTCTTTCCTTTTATTCGTTGCTTTCGTCTTTCTTTCTATACATTTTCCCTCCTTTTATTCGTTCCCTTTTCCTTTTATTTTATATGTTCTTTTCCTCTCTCTTCTCATTCATTCTTTTTCTCCCTATTCTCATTAGCTCTTTCCATCTTTCTTTCCATTCCTTCTTTTTCTCTCTCTCTCTCTCTCTCTCTCTCCATTCCTTCTTTTTCTCCCTCTCTTTATTCATTCTTTCCCTTTCTCTTTACATTCTTTTCCTCCCTCTTCCTTGAATTTTTTGCTTTCAGTCTTTCTACTTTCCTCACTTTCTTATCTTCTTCTTTTTTTGTCTTTTTTCTTTCTTTCTCCCTTTTTTTCTCTTTCTTACTTTTCCCTCTCTCTCTTTCTCTTAGATCACTGTCGTGCTTAGGTGAAAGTACTGCTAATTAGAAAGCGTATATGTGCACTCTAACAACGCAAATGGCATACTTCTGTGGATCATCGATTCCAGTTATAATTTTAATTAATATTGTGTTTATACTGGTTGCTGGTGAGGAGGAAAGTTAGCTATTAGTATTTTATTAATGATTTCATTCACAAACAGCCATATCACAGTCATCACAGTCACTCAAGAAAGCTATAATTAAGCTTTACTTGTTTAATCTGAATCGGACGATGACTCTCCTTGTCCGCAGTCTTGATGATTCGAAGCGATGTGCAGTCCTGTGTAAATAAAATGTCTTGGTTTTCTTGCGTTGCGTAGCCAGTCGGGAAACATCAGATCAAGCAGAAAGTTTGCTTTGATAGAGTTTAATTATCTGATGAAATAATGAAGCTCTTGGATCTAATAATTGCAGGTTCGTCTCGAGTTCATCGGAAGTTCCCTTCTGATTACCAACGAAACGACACCTCTGTGCAAATTTCCAATTATAGAATATATATATAATGAAATTCCTTACACACCTTTGATGTAAATGCTCAGTATATATTTTCTTGATTAGCATACAATATATTTTCAATCTCTTTCTTCCAGTAATCTCGATAGCAAAATTACAATTATTCAATACGGCTATTCAGCACGGAAAAGATCCTAGAAGTCCCCTCAACACACCAGAGAGAATATTACAAAGAGTAATTATGCGCTCATGGAATAGTAATAGTACCTTACTACTCTGCGCATCGATTCTGCGAGTATATAGATGGTCAAGTAGGAAACGTAATTCACTCATAGAATTGCGCAGGGATAATTAGTAGAATATAAAAAGCTATTACAATTGCCCCTCGGAGCGAGCAAAGTTAATGATAATACACTTTGCGAGCTAACAGTAAATTTTGTTGGCTCGCTTATTCAAAGGAGAAATATTTTGAAGATTAGTTGTTTAGAAATTTACCACAGAGTGTATGGGTAACATGTTAAGACTGTATGTTACCAGAATACCTAGTCTGTGACATTTACATGTATGGGGTATATCCGCATCCCGCGTACATAACCAGGGAAGATATAAATCAGTATGATGGCGGAAAAGGTCTACCCATTTGGGAGCTGGCCTTCACAGGGAAACCCTGGAAAACCCGGAAGAATAGACCCCAGCTCAGGTATTAAGGACGATAGGAAAGCCTAAACAAAGTGATTTTGAAATGTATAAAAACTTGATAGAAGAGGTAGAGAGAAAAGCGCCTCATAGCAAAAAAAATCTTTACAACAGTGTTTCAAAAAAAAATTCTAATTTCTTCTTTCGACGGTGTAGGCGGAGATCTCGTAGTGGAGCCGATGAAACAGGAACACTGGGACGGACAGCGGGTAGGCGACTTACAGCATTTGGTAGATGTGGTACGCAGGACAGGCGATGAGTGGCAGAACAGGACAGAAGCTGGTAATGTGCCGTAGAAACAGCAAGATGGTCTCAGGAACAGGTCAGGGACGAGAACATGGAACAGGTTTAAAGTGGAATCAGAAAAGGTTCTGACTGAATAAATTCCTGGAAGAGAGTGGATTAAGGCAGTGAAGTCCATATTTCATTGTTAATTCAAAGTAGGAATTGATTCATTTATTCTTCCATCTGTACTAGACTGGAATATCCATCAGTCTTGAAAATCGCAAATTTTATTGTCGTCCACAACTCTGAAGTTGTTCAGAATCACAACTGCAGATCGTCCAAAGTATTGCAAAAGAAACTGTGTTAATTTAATTTTTCTGTAGCATGTACCATGTGTATTCCTCCCAAAAAGTTTCTTCATCTAATCTTCGATTTGATATAGTTTACGTGGAAATAAGGCACTGAATCTGTCCAAATTTTGTTTTCAAGTACGAAATTATGGATAAAATTCAAGTTCATACATGAGGAAAATTTTAAAATATAGGCATATGACATTGAATGCATATAAATGTTCTCTCGCATGACCAGTGAGTCTCTTTAACCATTCGTATCGGTGGTATTATCGACTGTAGTTTCACTTCACACTTCACTTGTTTTTACCGCGAACACCGCCCGTCCTGCCTTCAACGCACTTCCTTACATAATTAGTAAGTTTAAAGTTTGATGCGCCATGTTCATATGATTGTTATGTCTTGAGAGAATACAGGTGCACTTTAACTACACATTAACACTCCCTATGGCTGTTACTTATAGTCAATACCTACATACACTAACTAATGCTACAGTCTGATACCTATTCTAAAGATTATACTAAACTATTGTAACACCCCACCCGTCACTTATCTGGTTTTGATGTGTGTTCACCCCAGGTAATTGACTAACAGATCAACAAAGAGTGCAAAACTGCCGCAATATCGGATAATGCAAAGAAAGTAATAAGGTCCTGTGACTCCTGATTGATATGCAGTGGCAGTGTTTACATTAATTGATTCAGAATTGATCCCTTTTAATTAAAAAGGGGTGCACATTGATGTTATATTCAGCCACTGAACAACAGATGCAAATGTTGAACATAAAATTAATTAAGAAAGTGACTTGGGATTTCAGCTACTTGATTGAAAACATATGCAGTCGATTAGCACAAATTTATTTTAACTCACGACCTTCTATCATCACATTATATGACTCTCCTAACAGGCAGTGGAAATAAGTTGCGTTTACGTTGAGTAAACCACGATAAATCAAAATTAATTCCTATCTACTGACCCAGGCGTAACATGAAGTGCAAGAAGAATTCTACAATACACGGCCCATGAAACCCTCTTGGAAACTTTGCCTACATGATCCAACAAATTAATCAGTGGCCTAACTCAAGCTGGAGCGGGCGCAATATCACCGAATTCAGCATGGCTGGGCGGCGTCGTTGTGCAGACATCGGCCAGCCTCATGGTGCTGCAAGGCTGCGCTCGTCTATTCACTCCTAGCTATCTTGCTCAGTACATAGCTGAACGAAAACTTTCTATCTCCAAGCTCAAATGTTCCATTTGCTAAGTCCTAAACTGCAGAGATGCTCACTCTCTCTCAGGCAAGCTGAGTAAAGAACGCCACGTCCACACTCTAGGCAAGCTGGGAACAGAAGACGTCTACGGAGACTTCTGCCAGTCCGCTCTTTGCCTCGGTTTCCCCTCCAGCAAAATCACTTACGCCAATTGCAGTGCAAGCCACGTTAATTATGCGTTGCTTCCCAGCACCGACCAATGCCTGCTCTGGGAAGTGAACAAATTCCCGCAAAATTTCCCTTCCTCTCAACTTCTGCTATTTAGCTCCACCCAGGCCACCCATCAAGGTTAGTGTCTGCACAAAACACCAATTTTTCCGGAATTCTGACTCCCAGGAGAGTACTTCAAATTCCTTGGTCCTACGTTCCCATCGGAGGCCATATATTTCATTCTGTCGCTCTTAACCTGATTTACTTCAGACTCAGCAGACCGTGAATTCAGCGTGAAGTTGCTATAGTCGTGAACAGGCATATTTTGACCTCTGTTGACCGCTCTACTTGCTTTGCACGGCTTTCTCGCATGTTTCACTGAAAACGGGACGACGGACATTTATCAACAGGCGTACAAGTTCTCCATCTGCTTCCCGATACACCAGCATGGGGTCAACCACCCCCTCACTGTCACTCATCTTAAGGCAGCTGGGGGCTGCGCCCTATTACTACTTTCTCAGAGTTTGAGCCATCCTAAGCTGCCTATTGTCGCTTCACTTCGCCGCTCCCCAGCCCGGCCACGTTCAACTCTGAATACTTCCTTGGGATAAACTAGTCTCCAGTAAATTGACGTGTTTCCACAAAGTTTTCATGTCACATGAATTACTTTAACACCATCACCCAACATTAATTATTCCAATACATCCATACTATACCCTCTACAAGATGCATTGTGCCTTGTCAGTCATTTTTGTTCAGCCCTACGGATCACTCAATGTGAGTTCATGTTCTTCAGTGACTTCATGTAAGGGGCATAGTTCTTGCCATCTTACATAGGTCCTCTATTCAAATCAGTTTTGTAGTACAGGTGATGACTCCTATGGTGTTACCACCTGTGGTACAAAATTAATATCTCCATAACTGGTATCTTAATCTGTTTGCATGATTAGTTATGGGCAATTAATTACCACTGCCTCCTCTCTGATACAAACTTCCACTCATTCCTAGGGTACCTGCCTTCAGTGACTGGTTTTACTGTTAAAGACGTGGTCATTATTTAGTCTTAATTTTACTTTAATCTCTGCCAATTCCTGAGACAATTATTGGTACTCAAAAGAAAACTACAATTATATTACAAGGACACACGTCGCAAAGGGCAAGTACACATGTTTATGCACCTCTGTGCTTGTCACTAGAATGGCAAGACCCGCAATTATAAAATGGTTCAAATGGCTCTGAGCACTATGGGACTCAACTTCTGAGGTCATCAGTTCCCTAGAACTTAGAACTACTTAAACCTAACTAACCTAAGAACATCACACACATCCAAGCCCAAGGCAGGATTCGAACCTGCGACCGTGGCGATCATGCTATTCCAGACTGTAGCACCTAGAACAGCTCCGCCACCCCGGCCGGCCCCGCAGTTATAACTTAAGGTCCATTCACTCTCTGTTATCCATCCCTACTCGACTTAAATTACTAAAAGCATACATGAACAATATTCGTGTAACATTTTGTGAAGTTGATAGTGGTTGCTCTCATTCAATTATATCTGAACGCCCATTTGACATTTTATAAATAAAGGTTTTTATTGTGTCTCACTGTCTCTGGCCATTTATATTGTGCATGGTGTAAGTGTCATCGTTACACAATTCAACAAGGTCTGGCCCAGTCCAGTGTCTGGATTGTGTACACACATGTACCTGTTTTTATATATACATATCTATAAAACACAACCAAAATTACAAGAATCATTGCGTATTGAGCAACCACTGTTGTGTATTTGTAACAAGGTATAAGTATGAAATCTTATTCTAAAGTAAAGAATGACAAATATATGACGTTTTAACAAATGGCACATTTATAAAATCATAACCTTCTCATAACATAATTCATAAACAGAACAAATGAGTACTTTACACTCGTTGAGGCGCATGTTATTCACTTGAATCCATACTGACTCACTCACATACACAGCACATGTTTCATGCAGGAACGGAAGTGACATTAGTTCTGACTAGCAAGTTGAGGGATAGCTAGCGGCTGAGAAGAGAGCAATGTCGATTACCGAGATGGCGCCACAGGCACCCGCATCTTCTTGAGGCAGGTTGGCTCTCACCTAAGAGCTCGTTGTTGACATCTTGTCCGGCAGGCACAAGATCCCATCGGTGCATCTATGATCGGTGACCTCTCGCAGCTCAGCCACTGGTCATTGCTCCTTCTATAGGCGCTTTAGGGCAAGGGAGGGACCGTGATCAGACGAGAACCTGTTTTTAGCTGAGGTCCTCAAAGTTGGTGTCATCAGGCACAAAAGGTCAGCTGGGCTGTCGCTCCACCTGACGTGGCGAGCAACAAATATAGAAACCTTCTTGGACCTTTTCATTGCTGCCCTCGATCCAGAGACCAGGACCGACCTCTTTGTCGTACACAGAGGTGCTGGATCTCACGTCTCCTTGGCTGCTGAGTTGACCACCGGCCCCATCGATTCAGGGCGTGGTCTGCAGGCCATCACCATCGTCAGCCGTGTACACCCCTCATTGTTGTCGTTCTCCTTCCTTGTCAGCTCTTGCGTGGTGTGCCAGGTGTCGTAGCTTCAACTCCCTCTTGCTCAGTTACTCCACCTTAACACACTAAGACAACCAATTTTAGTACATGGAAAGTGCTCATTTTTAACCATCAGTACCATACTTTTTTTGATTGAAGACAATAAAATTGTCTCATTACAAAAGGAATGATTTTACTTGTTTCTAAATCAACTTCAGGATCAATTAAAATAGAATGTAACGGAACTTTTTTTATACATAAACATAAAAAGTACAAGACAACTTGCTTCACAGTCGTTCGCACACACACAATCAAGGGATAGAGAATCAAGATTATCTGGACAGGATCCCATCACCATTTATAACTACCAATTCCTACGACTAACAAGGTGTTGGCCAATCCGACTACATATTTACTATCTACTACTTGTTATCTCTAATCTTGTTCTTTTCTTCTGAATTTCCTATGTGGCAGACGTCCCTCTTATTGTGCCTGCGAACATGTATAAAACACAACAAACTTAGACATGTGTCAATCTTACCAAGAGTTTTTTTTCTTTATCGTGTTCTATTGCGACACCTCTTCTCTCCTCTATTTTCTTCCCGTTTTCTCCTTTTGTCACGAATGGTTTCATAAGACCTGGGAACATGATTTAGATTAGCAATGTCATAATGGCACAACGCAAATATAGCTCACTGCTCACGCTCGCAGTTGTTACACTATCTTGGTATCAACAAGTATTTCTGGCGTATTAATGCCCATAAAAAAAAAAAAGTGCTGCCGTTCACTCTGTAGGTGATTACATCCGGTTCATTTTAACATTCACTGGGTGCGCTAATTCACGCAACTGCGCATAGCTGTCCACCTCCTACGTATTCAGTGGCATACGAGATGCGTCGGTACGTCCTCCTAACGACCTACGGGACTGGCCACGTTAAATATGTTCTCCAATGACGGAGATACAATTACGGCGAACCTTCCTATAACTTAGATTGCTGATTACCACCCCAAGTCCTTTGCGATTTATTATGTTGCACCAGAGAGTGTCGCTCTTCTTCCATGATTAGATTAGATTAGATTAGATTAGATTAATACTAGTTCCATGGATCATGAATACGATATTTCGTAATGATGTGGAACGAGTCGAATTTTCCAATACATGACATAATTAGGTTAATTTAACAACATACTTAAGTTAATATAACAAATTTATTTTTATTGTGTTTTTTATTTTTCTTTATTTTTTATTTTTATTTTTATTTTTTTTATTTTTTAATAATTTTTTTCCTTAATTTATATCTAAAAATTCCTCTATGGAGTAGAAGGAGTTGTCATTCAGAAATTCTTTTAATTTCTTCTTAAATACTTGTTGGTTATCTGTCAGACTTTTGATACTATTTGGTAAGTGACCAAAGACGTTAGTGCCAGTATAATTCACCCCTTTCTGTGCCAAAGTTAGATTTAATCTTGAATAGTGAAGATCGTCCTTTCTCCTAGTATTGTAGTTATGCACACTGCTATTACTTTTGAATTGGGTTTGGTTGTTAATAACAAATTTCATAAGAGAGTATATATACTGAGAAGCTACTGTGAATATCCCTAGATCCTTAAATAAATGTCTGCAGGATGATCTTGGGTGGACTCCAGCTATTATTCTGATTACACGCTTTTGTGCAATAAATACTTTATTCTTCAGTGATGAGTTACCCCAAAATATGATGCCATATGAAAGCAATGAGTGAAAATAGGCGTAGTAAGCTAATTTACTAAGATGTTTATCACCAAAATTTGCAATGACCCTTATTGCATAAGTAGCTGAACTCAAACGTTTCAGCTGATCATCAATGTGTTTCTTCCAAATTAATCTCTCATCAATGGACATACCTAAAAATTTGGAATATTCTACCTTAGCTATATGCTTCTGATTAAGGTCTATATTTATTAAAGGCATCATACCATTCACTGTACGGAACTGTATGTACTGTGTCTTATCAAAATTCAGTGAGAGTCCGTTTACAAGGAACCACTTAGTAATTTTCTGAAAGACAGAATTGACAATTTCATCAGATAATTCTTGTTTCTCAGGTGTGATTACTATACTTGTATCATCAGCAAAGAGAACTAACTTTGCCTCTTCATGAATATAGAATGGCAAGTCATTAATATATAATAAGAACAACAAAGGACCCAAGACTGACCCTTGTGGAACCCCATTCTTGATAGTTCCCCAGTTTGAGGAATGTGCTGATCTTTGCATGTTACGAGAACTACTTATTTCAACTTTCTGCACTCTTCCAGTTAGGTACGAATTAAACCATTTGTGCACTGTCCCACTCATGCCACAATACTTGAGCTTGTCTAGCAGAATTTCATGATTTACACAATCAAAAGCCTTTGAGAGATCACAAAAAATCCCAATGGGTGGTTTTCGGTTATTCAGATCATTCAAAATTTGACTGGTGAAAGCATATATGGCATTTTCTGTTGAAAAACCTTTCTGGAAACCAAACTGACATTTTGTTAGTACTTCATTTTTACAGATATGTGAAGCTACTCTTGAATACATTACTTTCTCAAAAATTTTGGATAAAGCTGTTAGAAGGGAGATTGGATGGTAATTGTTGACATCAGATCTATCCCCCTTTTTATGCAAAGGTATAACAATAGCATATTTCAGTCTATCAGGGAAAATGCCCTGTTCCAGAGAGCTATTACACAGGTGGCTGAGAATCTTACTTATCTGTTGAGAACAAGCTTTTAGTATTTTGCTGGAAATGCCATCAATTCCATGTGAGTTTTTGCTTTTAAGCAAGTTTATTATTTTCTTAATTTCAGAGGGAGAAGTGGGTGAGATTTCAATTGTATCAAATTGCATAGGTATGGCCTCTTCCATTAACAGCCTAGCATCTTCTAATGAACACCTGGATCCTACTATATCCACAACATTTAGAAAATGATTATTAAAAATATTTTCAACTTCTGACTTTTTGTTCGTAAAGCTTTCATTCAATTTGATGGTAATACTGTCTTCCTCTGCTCTTGGTTGACCTGTTTCTCTTTTAATAATATTCCAAATTGTTTTAATTTTATTATCAGAGTTGCTGATTTCAGACATGATACACATACTCCTGGATTTTTTAATAACTTTTCTTAATATAACACAGTAGTTTTTATAATTTTTGATAGTTTCTGGGTCACTACTCTTTCTTGCTGTCAGATACATTTCCCTTTTCGGGTTACAAGATATTTTTATACCCTTAGTAAGCCATGGTTTGTTACAAGGTTTCTTACGAGTATATTTAACTATTTTCTTGGGGAAGCAGTTTTCAAATGCATTTACAAAAAAGTCATGAAATAAATTATATTTTAAATTGGCATCAGGTTCACGGTACACCTCATCCCAGTCTAATTGCTGTAGGCTTTCCCTGAAATTTGCAATTGTTAAATCGTTGACTGAACGTACTACTTTGGAGGACTGTTTAGTATTGCTGAATGGAGCTATGTCATATATTGTAACTAGCTGTGCACCATGATCAGAAAGACCATTCTTAACAGGCTGAGCATTTATCTGGTTAAACTTATCTTGGTCTACAAAGAAGTTATCTATCAGTGAGCTGCTATCCTTTACCACCCGAGTAGGAAAATCAATAACGGGTGTCAAATTGAAAGAACCGAGTAATACTTCAAGGTCATTTTTCCTATTACTCTCTTTCAGAGAATCTACATTGAAGTCCCCACAAATAATAATTTGCTTCCCCCTGTCTGACAGATAGCACAACAAGGAGTCCAAATTTTTCAGAAATAGATGAAAATTTCCTGATGGGGACCTATATACAGTTACAATTATAAATGTGCCTTTATTTAATTTAAGCTCACATCCACATGCTTCTATATGTTTCTCTACACAAAACTTTTTTGTTTCTATACTTTTTGCACAATGATAACTTTTGACATATATGGTAACTCCTCCTTTCTCCATATTTTCTCTAATTACACGTGCAGATGGCTTATATCCACTTACATTTACCTTATCCATATCAGTAACAATGTGATGCTCAGACAGGCATAGTATATCTATTTCATCCTCAGCTTCTAAATCTTCTAAACAAACCAGAAGCTCATCTATTTTATTCTTTAAACTCCCAATATTTTGATGAAATATACTTACATTATTTTTAATTATACTTTTATGAGAACCTTTCCTTATTCTAACATTTGCAGTGCTCTCCTGTCTGAGTTTCTCATTGTGCTTAGGCCTAGTTCCTATACCAGTGGTCACATGGTGTTCAGAGAGGCAGATTATGTCAACTGGGTTGGGTGACTTTAATTCATCAATGCAATTACCTAGGACTGAGATACAACTTGGTGGAGATAAAATTTCTGGTGATTGGTGAAAATTTATAATTGGTAGCTGTGATTGGTGATCTAATGTGCTAGAATTGTGCTGTTTAATTTCTTTCCTAAACTGAAGATTTGTTTCAGTCCTGACCTCTCGTAGAACTTGACATCTTTCTGTCTTACCTATCCTAAAAAAGGTGCTGCTCCAACACCTGTAACCACTGGTATTTTACCATTCATGGCAGTGCCTCCCCCCCTTAAATTTCCTGCTATTACCCAGCCAGTTTCCCCTTCCCTTTCCTGTTGAGATGTAGGCCGTGCCTGGTATAGTCCCACCTACTGAGATAATCAACAGGAACCACACCAATATGAGCGCCCGCACCCGACCCAAGCAGCCGTTCCAACTCCAAATTAACTCTCCCAACAGAAGAGTCCAAATGAGGCCGGTCATGGCGTCTCAGGATAGATACAAATTCAACATTGGTGTGTCTCGATGCCGACGCAATCTTTACCAGGTCACACTCTATACTGTACCCAGGATCTCTGTCGATGCTGTTCCCTGGCCCTCCCACAATAACCACGGTGTCTTCCCTGGTAAATCCTTTACAGAGTGAACCTAAATCCTCTGTCACCTGATCCAGACTAGCACTTGGTTTGAAAAAATTTGTGACCTGGTATTCTGGTCCTAATTCCTCCTGCAGAACTTGGCCTACACCTCTGGCATGAGAACTGCCTAACAACAAAACTTTCTTCCTTTTCGATGACTTTCCTACATTCTTTTTCAATTTCCTATTGAAAGTTTGTTGTGTCCTGTCTACACCTACCTCTGCTTGAGGCTCATCAGTTTCTAACTGAAGCAACAGGTCAAACTTATTTTTGACATTCACCACAAAACTGTCAGACTTAGTTCTAGGCCTGTTCTTTCTGCTACCTGTTGCCACTTCCCACCACTCTTTGCCCTTCTCCCTCCTTAACCTGTCCAGATCTTCCCTAGCCTGATCTAGCTCAGCCTGAAGGGCAGCAATTTTCCCCTCCTGTTCCACTATCTTCCTATCTCTGCTGCAAATCCTACATAACCACTGATGAGCCTGATCCACTTTCCCGACACCCACGCCACTGCAGTCCCCCCAGTGAAAAAAACTACTGCATCCATCACACCAAACCCCAGAACTAACAATTCTACGGCAAGTCAGGCACTTCTCAGTCATGGCAAAAATAATACTTTAGCTAGAATAAATCAATTAAATTACCGAAAATCAAAAAATACGTTACAAGAATTAAGCCTATTCACAAATGTATATAAGCAAGTTTCTGATTTAAAATTCCGCTGTTTTTCTGAGATCTGTATTAAAACGACGAAGGTATACGCTATTTATTATATATTTCACTCGATGGAATGAAAAAAAGGACAATTAAACGAGATACTTTAACTTTGATTCTCGAAAAAACGTTACGAGAATTAGGCCTATAAACAAATGTATATAGGCAAGTTTCTGATATAAAATTACGCTGTTTTTCTGAAATCTGTATTAAAACAATGAAGTTATACGCTATTTACGGTAGTTTACTTATTTGTTACCGAGAAACTAGTTAAATTACCGTGAAACAAGAAACAAACACGTTTACAAAATTCAAGCCTAAGCGCGACTTCGCGAAGTTACGATCGTTTCGTGTTTTCTGAAAAAATACGCTAAGAAAAGTCAAACCTTTAACGGCAAGACTAAACGATACACTAATGCACGTATTTAATTTGTTGTCGGCGTTAAACTAAATTATATTCGTGTCTAAATCACTTAACTTTCTGGAAATGGTTTCTGGCGTCACTTACTCGGCGGCCATCTTGGAACTGCCCCATCTTCTTTTCGAGTTGCCATTACTCCTATCTTGATTGTGGCCGTTGTAGTTCGGTACTGACCTCCTTTCCTACTGGGGTCCATTATTGCGACGGTTGTTATTTTGTTCACGCTGTCGGCGTTTCTCCCGCGCCTGTTTCTCTTGAAATGCGAATTACAGTTCGCGCAAAATGCCCTTAAATATCTCAGTATCTCTACCACAATGACCAGCAAGTGATTGTTGATACGAGATGGGAAGTTTCATGTAGCATAATCTGATGATTTCCGCACCACTACATGGGTTGTCTAGGTACTGGTTCGTTTTTGTCATATTTTCAAAAAATTTGACCGGACTCCTGTACCCTGCCTCTTCCGTATCTCTGGACATCATAATGTCGCGTGAATTACTTTAACACCATAACCCAACATTAATTACTCCAATACGTCCATACCCTCTACAAGAAGCATTGTGCCTTGTCAGTCATTTTTGTTCAGCCCTACTGTTCACTCAACGTGAGTTCAGTGACCTTTAACGACTTCATGTAAGGGGCATAGTTTTTGCCATCTTACACTATCACAGGAGTAATCTCACTGTCTCTTAACCTATCACCCACATAAACATATATATATATATATATATATATATATATATATATTCACTCAAATAATAATAAAAAACCATTCTTGATTCTTCTTCAGGTCTTGTGTCGAAGTTCTAAGATACTTCAAAAAATTTCTTGAAATCATTATGCGGGAATAAACCCCTTACCCCTTTTGAATCGGGATAGGCCAACAAGTATGATCCCAGATATGGTATACTGACAATAACATATGGTCCAGTATATATAAGGTTCCATTTCTTGGTGTTCTTTCTCAGTTTCAAGGAATGCAGGTGTTGCCTCAATAAAACCTTTTCTCCGGTGTATCCTTTGATCATATGTCAACTTCTATTGTGTTGCCTTTTCATTCAAACTGCCAAGTGCTAATCGAATCTTTTCCTCCCACGTTAGTTTTTGATCTTCATGCTTTGGCAAATGGTTTATCCACAAATTTTTTCAGCCTGCTTAAACATTAGCTCTGTTTGAGTGAAGGTAGTTGAGGTATGTGGCAGATTATTAAATATTTGCTCAAATTCCGACAGATAATCAGCCCATGACGTTTGTTTATTGCGACAGTATATACACATGAATCTGTTTAATTCCCGGAAAACTCGTGCTATTGGATTGCCTTGAGGGTGGTAACATGATGTCAATATTTGCCGAATTCCAAGCTGTGCTAGTGTTTGTTTCCATTTAAATCCAGTAAAAATTCTGGATCTGTCTGAAATCACGGATTTAGGTAAACCTGCATGTGGAATATAGTCACGCACAAACCTCATTACAACAGCTCTGGCAGTAGCACACTTTAATGGCTATAATTTTACATATTTTGTAAATACCTCATAAAATCCAACAATGAATCTTACTCCTCCTCCTGACCGTGGAAATGGGCCGTAGATATCACACGAAATTAGTGACCTTGGCTCTTGTGGAATAATTGAATGCAGAACATCTTTACTACCTCTATTATCTGGTTTTTCTTTCTGACATATTAAACACTTTTGTATTAATTTGTGCACTTTCCTCCTAATATTCGGAAAATAAAAATAGGCTCCCATTTTGTTTGCACATTTAACTATTCCAAAATGTCCCCATGATAAGTGGGTGATCCAAATTAATTTCTCCTCGTATTCTTTCGGGATACACACACACCACCGTGGATTGTTGTCCTTCCCCCATCTGAAGAATAATGCTCCATTCACTAACTTGTAGTGATCTAAATTGGCACTTGAATTTTGTTGTTCCTTTAGCTGAAATATCTTGCTGATCCTTCCATTGTAAATTTCTCATCTCTCTACAGTGATGTATATAGTAAGCATTGTAGTTATTGTCTTGCAACAGTAATACTGGAAATTCTGACGTACTGATTGATTCTATTTCCTGTGTTAAACCTTCTGGAGATCTCGAAAGTGCATCAGCAATAATATTCTCCTTGCCAGATACATAAACGATTTTAAACTGGTATTGCGGTAGTGTCATTGTCCAACGTGATAATCTGGGATATAATAATTTACACACCTGCAAAATTGTTAGTGATTGATGGTCACAATACACAATGGTTTTTGGGCCATATAAATAATAATTAAACTTCTTGAATGCCCAGATAACTGCAAGTGCTTCATGTGTTGTTGTTGTATAAGCTCTTTCACATGGTGATAAAACTCTACTAGCAAATGATATTGGGCAGAATGTTGTTACTCCTTTTATTTTCCTTATCTGAAAGAGACAGGCACCTAATACAACTTCCGAGGAATCTGTAGAAAGAGAGAACTCACCATTCATATCAGGGTGATATAACAAGGATACATTGACGAGTTGGTCTTTAATGTCTCGAAACGCTAGTTCACATTCCTCGCTCCATTGCCATGGCACATCCTTCCGCAGAAGTCGGTTTAATGCTTCGGAATTCATGGCATGATTCTTTATGAAACGACGGAAGAACGACGCCATTCCTATAAATCGCTTCAGTTGTCTCTTATTCCGTGGAGATGGAAAATTTCTAATTGCACTTCTTCTTCTGAGGCGGCAGAATACCTTTTGCATCAATCATATGCCCCAAGAGCTTAATCTGTGGTAATGCAAAGTGAGACTTCTGTAGGTTTACTGTAATTTCTGTCTTCTTGAAGACATCAAAAATCCTTCCCAGAATGTGTAAATGCTCTTCCCATGTCTTCGTGGCTATTAATAAATCGTCAACGAATACAGTTATGCGACTTTGCAATTCTGGCCCAAGAGCATAATCCAACGCTGAAACGAATATTCCAGCACTGACAACTTTAAATTGGTAACTCCTACCTGCATAGATGAATGCCGTATATTTCCTAGATTCTTCATTCATGGGGACTTGCCAATAAGAACTTCTCAGATCGACACTAGTCAAGCACGAAACATCTTGAAAATTTTGAATTAACTCATCAATATTTTCCAGATGAGTTCTCACGGGTACTATTACTTCATTGATTTCTCTCGCATCAAGAACTAATCGTATGTTGCCTCCAGGTTTTGAAACGACTAACAACGGGGAACAATCTGGATTGGTTGATGGCTTAATCAGGTCCCATTTTAGCATTCTATTTATCTCTTTTTGAACAGATTGTTTAAATCGCCAGGGGTCGGATAGTTCGTGTGACAGTAAGTTTGATGTGGCTTTACTTGCAGGTGGCAAATATACCCTCTGATAATTCCCGGTTTCTCATCCAAAATCTCTTCACAAGCCGCTAACAGATGATGAAGCTACTGCCTTTGTTCTACGGTAAGCTGATTTGATTCACTGGCTTTAAATATTGCTGTTTGATTAAAGTCTTCATACTGCATCGAATTATTTGAAAAGTCCTTCCAACGACCGTTTGTAGTATCAGTTAATTAAATGGTGGCACCGCGACTATACTTCTTATGCACCGTCTCCTTTCTATTTAAGTCCAGTGCTATCTCTCCTCCATTTATTCTAAATTTAACTTTCCCTTCCGAAATATCAATTTTACAATCGTACTCCTGCATACTCTCAATACCAAGAATACAATCCACTAACAACTTCTCTACTACAAGGAACGTGCATCTTATTGCTACATTTCCCATCTTCATCTCCAATTGGGTTTGTACTTTGACATTGGGAGATCGTGCTCCTACAGCTCCGATGATTTTACAGTTTTGTACCGGTAAAATTGGTACCTCTCTCTTCTTAACAATTCTCCTAAAAATATCGCCTGAGATGGCATTGGCGGAAGTGGCGTTGGATTCTCCTATATTTCGACAAATACCTCCGATACAGGAACACTCGATCTTTTATTCTGACACATTGTTAAATCTTTCGTCAACTCTTCAGTTAATAGCTCACCGTCATTATATCGTAACATTTGCACTTTTACTGACTCGCCCCTAACAGATCCCCTATTTGTATCGTCAATTATTTCAGTAATGATCGGTTGTTGTGGTGAGTCGTGATTCCATTCTGTCTGTTGAGGTGAATTTGGTCGGTATTGCCTCCATTGGTTCGTGTAGTTATTGTTATTATTCTGCGGCTGTTGGTAGAACTGTCTTGTATTCCCATACATAGGATTAAATAGATTAAAATTTCTGTTGTTCCTGAAACTGCCCCTCGCGGCACTGTTATTGAAATTTCCATTATAATAATAATTGTTGTTTCCATTTAATCCATTTCTAAGTCTTCACGGATAAGATAGTTGATCGAGACTATTATTACTGTTACTATTATTGCCATTTCAGTTCCTGGTGTAGCTCGGATTTGCTTCAATTGTTCTTATTTGATGGAACATTTCTCTTGACCTTTGACCGTCCTCCTCAATTAAATCAATGTGATCAAGAGTGGTCATAAACGAGTCTAAGTCCTAATCATTTATGTGCAAAAGCTGATTCCTTAAATACGTGGGTAATCTGGGTTTAAGTATTCTGAGTATGTCGGGTAAAGGAATTACTACGTCCCAGTATAATGATTTGTTAATATATTTCTCAAACTATTTCTTTAGGGATCCTCTATAGAATGAGAAAGGCTCAGGATATAATACTTCCTGCCTTAGTCTTTCTTGTATTCCAGCAGACCAGTATTTTAATAGAAAAGCCTGCTCAAATTCTTTATATACTTTACAGGACGATATTTGCTCAGATGCCCACAATGCTCCTGATCCTTGAATATATCCTGACACAAAACTAATCTTTTGCCATTCTGTCCAAGATTGTGTAAATAGACCTCTAAAGCTTCTAATGAAAACTACAGGATGAACATTCCTTTTATCAGGATTAAAGATTTGGAATTGTCTTTGTTTAATCATTTTTTCTTCTACCGCACTATTATTCCAAAAATCATCCTGTTCAAAATCTTCACGGTGACAATCTGATAGATCAACTCTAACTTGTGACGTTATACTTCTCTCTGCGTCTGACCTTCACGTTGACGGAATGTCACGCATAGTTTGAGAATTTTGTTTCTTGCTTCGCGCGGATTCCAAATCCTCCTGCGAGAGATTTAACGATCTTTCAATATTCTCCTTCCAACGTGAAAATTCCTCACCAAGTTGGTCACGGACTTCCTTCAACCCTTTGTTAAAGAAATTCTCTTCAGAACTATCAGAAATCGACTGCAAAGCTACTTTCACTGTTTCTTCGAGCTTTACAGGAGAAAAATTCTGCCGTTCTGATGTTATTTCTGAAAATTTTCCGGTAAGTACATTGATTCTATGTTCAACATTCGTCTGGTTTTCCTTGACTTCGTCGAACTGCTTCTTTAGATTGTTTTGTGATTCTATTATTTCAGGTATCATAGCTACGGCACTCTGCATGTCCTCTTGTGCTTGTTCGACTTGTTTTTGTATCGTGTCTATCTTGACAGATACATATTCGCTTAGTTCCGCCTTTAATTTACTGGTAGTTTCTTGACATTGCTGACGGACCTGTTCAATTTGAGCAATGAGATTTTGTTCGGATCTTTCTGCCTGTTCTTTTATTCCCTGCGTCTTGGTATTTAACCTGTGATCTAGTTCATTAAAGCTTTCTTGTAATTGATTCTGTAATTCGGTTTGATTTTCACTTAACTTATTATGCAGGTCAGACTATACTGCTGATAATTCTCGTTTGACTTCGGCTTGCCCTTCTGCTAAACTTTCACGTAACTGATTTTGAAGTTCAGCCTGTACAGCTGATAAGTCTCGTTTGACTTCTGTTTGTGCCTTAGCAAGATTGGACACATTTTCTGCTAAGAGGGATAGCTGCTGCATAATCACAATTAACGGGTCAACAACATTTTGATCTGGTGTCGTACGAACATTGTCTGAACCAGCGGGGGTTTCTATATTGCTACCGCTATCCACAACAGTTTCAGCATTGCTCTCTATGGCCTCTGCTTCGGCGCAAACAGCTGAAGGCTGTTGCACGTCTTGTTGCTGATGCATGGACATTTTATATGCAGCTCTAGTTAATACCATGAAATAATTATCTATGACAGTTTATAAATCACTGAACATTGTTTCAAAATTAATGTCTTAACTAAGTTTAACGTTCAGATTAATTCACTGAGGTAGTCAACTTAAATGCTCACACACGAAATAATAATCACACAACATTAAAATTCTACAAGCTAACTACTCTCTGGAAACTTCTTTCCAAGATATTTCAAATTCTATTTTAACTACAAAATTAAAAATTGGTTTGTTCTGGCCTTTATCTGGAGTGCAATTCTTGTCTAGTAGGTGGAACCTTTCCTGTCGGCAACCTTTACTATCAGCACAGGATGTCTCTGCAGCTTCGTTCCAGCTCGTTCTCGTAGTTTATCGTGGAAACAGAAAATACATGTATTATAGAGCAATCGAAGAGAGTCTTGTCACACTGGCGCCAATATAATTTTAATTAACATTGTGTTTATACTGGTTGCTGATGAGGAGGAAAGTTAGTTATTAGTCATACAATGAAGGCTTTCACGACCGGATGGTACTGTTGCTGATAATTCTTCCGGGTTATATGGCCGTGGTCCATCGAATTCTTCTATTTCTAACGTTCCGTCCAATACTACGTTAGACATCCTCAGAGGTATGTCTGGTCCTGCTCAGTCCTGCCGACTGACGAGTCGGGCGTCGGAGAGCGGCCTAAATACCAAGGAAAGTGGGCGTGGTCTAGCATGCACATACACTGTCCCACATCTAGCCAGTTTCAGTGGGATGAGGAGTTTTATGAGCAAGTGGATGGTGTTGCCATGGGTAACCCGCTGTGCCCAGCGATTGCCAATTTTTACATGGAGAAATTTGAACAATTAGCGTTGAATAAAGCAAATAACAAACAATGCTGTTGGTATCATTATGTAGACGACACATTCGTGCTTTGGACACACGGTAAAAAAGGCTTAGACGAATTTTTTGATTATCTTAATAGCATAAACCCTAAAATTCAGTTTACCATTGAAGTGGAAAAAGACCAGGCTATTTCGTTTCTCTATGTGTTAGTCATGAGACAGACCGATGGCAGTCTAAAACCTAAAGTGTTTCGGAAGAACACACATACTGATAGATACTTACATAAGAACTCCAATCATCACACACAACAAAAAAGTGGTGTAATCAAAAGTTTAGTGGACAGAGCAAAACGGATTTGTACGCCGGAACATCTGGATACGGAACCGAATCATCTGAAACAGGCCTTCGAAAAGAATGGGTACTCAAACAAAGAAATTAATAGAGTTTTAAGAACTAATTACAGCAGGCCGAAGGACAAGGATAGTACACAGCAATGGAAGAACACGGTGCCTTTACCTTTCATTAGTAAGGTTACAGATCGAATCGCAAAATTTTGCGGAAACATAAAGTGAAACCGGTATTCAAACCTAGCAGAAAAATAGGACAAGTACTTCGTTCTCTTAAAGATAGAAGGCCACCATTATCATCTAGCGGTGTGTATAAAATTCCGTGTACTTGAGGGAAGGTCTATATTGGTACTACGAAAAGAAGTGTAATACGAGGGTAAAGGAGCATAAAAGTCTTTGCCGACTGGGAAAAATAGATAAATCGGCCGTTGCGGAACATGCACTTCAGTCAGGTGACCATGTAGTTAAGTTTTCTGAAACTACAGTTTTAAGTGCTACCACGAACTATTATCCACGACTGTATTGGGAGGCTATTGAAATTTATAAACATGAAGATAATTTTAATAGAAAAGAAGAGGCCTTGAAATTAAGCAAGATATGGACAGTGGCATTACAGAATCGATAAGTGATTTTTATCTATGACGGACTATTATCGATAGTTACATTTTATCTTTGACTAGTTTTCTTTCTGCTACTATGTGCAAGCTAGACCATGCCCACTTTCCTCAATATTTAGGCCGTTCTCCGACGCCCGACTCGTGAGTCGGCAGGACTCAGCAGGACCAGCCATACCTCTGAGGATGTCCAACGTAGTATTGGACGAAACGTTAGGAGTACAAGAATTCCATGGACCACGGCCATATAACCCGTATGAATTAGTTATTAGTATTTTATTAATGATCTAATTCATAAACAGCCATATCACAGTCTCTCAAGAAAGTTATAATTAAGCTTTACTAGTTTAATCAGAATCGGACGATGACTCTCTTTGTCCACAGTCCCGATGATTCGAAGCGATCTGCAATCCTGTGTAAATAAAATGTTTTGGTTTTCTTGCGTTGCGTAGTCAGTCGGAAAACCTCAGATCAAGCGGAATTATCCGATGAAATGATGGAGCTCTTGGATCTAATAATTGCACGTTCGTTTCCAATTCATCGGAAGTTCCCTTCTGATTACCAACGAAACGATACCACCGTGCAAATTTCCAATTATAGAATATACACTCCTGGAAATTGAAATAAGAACACCGTGAATTCATTGTCCCAGGAAGGGGAAACTTTATTGACGCATTCCTGGGGTCAGATACATCACATGATCACACTGACAGAACCACAGGCACATAGACACAGGCAACAGAGCATGCACAATGTCGGCACTAGTACAGTGTATATCCACCTTTCGCAGCAATGCAGGCTGCTATTCTCCCATGGAGACGATCGTAGAGATGCTGGATGTAGTCCTGTGGAACGGCTTGCCATGCCATTTCCACCTGGCGCCTCAGTTGGACCAGCGTTCGTGCTGGACGTGCAGACCGCGTGAGACGACGCTTCATCCAGTCCCAAACATGCTCAATGGGGAACAGATCCGGAGATCTTGCTGGCCAGGGTAGTTGACTTACACCTTCTAGAGCACGTTGGGTGGCACGGGATACATGCGGACGTGCATTGTCCTGTTGGAACAGCAAGTTCCCTTGCCGGTCTAGGAATGGTAGAACGATGGGTTCGATGACGGTTTGGATGTACCGTGCACTATTCAGTGTCCCCTCGACGATCACCAGTGGTGTACGGCCAGTGCAGGAGATCGCTCCCCACACCATGATGCCGGGTGTTGGCCCTGTGTGCCTCGGTCGTATGCAGTCCTGATTGTGGCGCTCACCTGCACGGCGCCAAACACGCATACGACCATCATTGGCACCAAGGCAGAAGCGACTCTCATCGCTGAAGACGACACGTCTCCATTCGTCCCTCCATTCTCGCCTGTCGCGACACCACTGGAGGCGGGCTGCACGATGTTGGGGCGTGAGCGGAAGACGGCCTAACGGTGTGCGGGACCGTAGCCCAGCTTCATGGAGACGGTTGCGAATGGTCCTCGCCGATTCCCCAGGAGCAACAGTGTCCCTAATTTGCTGGGAAGTGGCGGTGCGGTCCCCTACGGCACTGCGTAGGATCCTACGGTCTTGGCGTGCATCCGTGCGTCGCTGCGGTCCGGTCCCAGGTCGACGGGCACGTGCACCTTCCGCCGACCACTGGCGACAACATCGATGTACTGTGGAGACCTCACGCCCCACGTGTTGAGCAATTCGGCGGTACGTCCACCCGGCCTCCCGCATGCTCACTATACGCCCTCGCTCAAAGTCCGTCAACTGCACATACGGTTCACGTCCACGCTGTCGCGGCATGCTACCAGTGTTAAAGACTGCGATGGAGCTCCGTATGCCACGGCAAACTGGCTGACACTGACGGCGGCGGTGCACAAATGCTGCGCAGCTAGCGCCATTCGACGGCCAACACCGCGGTTCCTGGTGTGTCCGCTGTGTCGTGCGTGTGATCATTGCTTGTACAGCCCTCCCGCAGTGTCCGGAGCAAGTATGGTGGGTCTGACACACCGGTGTCAATGTGTTCTTTTTTCCATTTCCAGGAGTGTATATATTTATATAATGAACTTCCTTACACACCTTTGATGTAAATGCTCAGTATATATTTTCTTGAGTAGCATACAATATATTTTCAATCTTTTTCTTCCAGTAATCTCGATAGCAAAATTACAATTATTTAATGCGGCTATTCGCCACGGAGGAGATCCTAGAAGTCCCCTCAACACACCAGAGAGAATATTATAAAGAGTAATTATGCGCTCATGGAATAGTAATAGTACTGTACTACTTTGCGCATCGATTCTGCGAATATATAGATGGTCAAGTAGGAAACGTAATTCACTCATAGAATTGTGCAGGGATAATTAGTAGAATATAAAGAGATATTACCCAGTCAAGAGACTTCGAATGATGGGTACTTCCTCGGAAACTATGATCATGACTTTGTGGTCAAAGCTCCTGCAAAAGAAGAGTTTCCTTTTTCATTTAGTGTAATTTTACTGAACATTCTGGAGGGATAGGAAAGTTTCCTGCAGCCAAGATCGCCAGGTATTTTTATTTTATTTCACATTGATGAGTTTCAACAGAATCTTGCTGTCATCATCAGATCTTCGGAAAATTCTTATTAACATTCATACATCACACCAATACAACTCCCGTTCATAAGAAACGACACGGCATTGGCTTGTCAAACACACAGAAGAGAACATACAAAATATCCATTACACCAACTGTGACAGAAAGGGCATTCCCATGGCCCAAGCACATCAAAGGAAAACTATGATGCAGCTGACAGTTGTAGCAGCTCCATAACTGAGACTTTCTTTAATATACATTTTACATAAATGGAACTATTATGCTGTGTGTTAACACATACAGACAAATGTGGTTATTTTCAGCACAACAAACACTCAAGCGGAATTGGATCCTGTAATGAGCGAAAATTCATGTTGCATTAAATCGGAGTTATTGGTAGATGTCGCCCCATCTTACTATCGAAATTTTCTGTTATGAAAAGAAACGAGGGTTCAAGTAGCTGTTTGGAAAGTATTCTTACATGTATTTTTGTAAAATGTTCAAAATGTTGTAGAGATTGTGGCCTGAAAATATCTGCTCAGGAGAATCTGGTCAAAGTCAGTGAGTTTACTACGCACGGACTACTGTAGAGTTGCGACTTGCGGCAAAGATAACAAAAGCAGCGCAGCTGGCCACCGCTATTTTCCAATATCAGCCACAATGAAAAACAACTATTATTAGAACGGAGAATAAACGTCCTATGTTTATTCATCGTAAATAGTTGTTAGATTTTCCGATGTTTGGTGGTAGCCGGACTAACATCAGCCAAAATCGGGACTAGACTCGGGAGAATTCCTTGAGATTGTTATCGGCTTGTTTGAAAAATATGTACGCCAATCTGTGATAATTTTTTCCTCACTTTGTGGGCAGAAAAGCATTAAGTAAATGATTTCTGTGTGTGATAAACCTTTTGCATTTCTTTTATGTTTTCGTCTTCTGTAAAGGCAAAGAGAGAAGATGAAGCGGTAGCCCATCATAGAGCCTATGCCTACCATCATGTATTTTTGATTTTCAGTTGTTATAAAAGAGAGGAGTTTTTCTTGTACCAGTAGGAGGAAGGAAGGATTCGAGCTCAGCTAGTGAACGAGTGAGAAGAACGCCATTTTAAGCGAGTAATTTTAGACCGCCATTTTGGGTTCGCTATGATTAAGTGAGAAGTATGTTTTTCATATGTGCACCGCTTAGAAAATACAGTATTGTTTATTAACACAAAGGTCCTGTGAGTTGTTATTTCAAATAGTACGATAATTACAAGAACTGAAGCCCACCTGTGTACTTTGGAACATTACGAAGATCCGATAAGCTCAATGGGAACACGGTCAAAACTTCGAAGGTGAACAAGGCGACCAAACGTAGCATTATAAAGAAGGGTAAGCACAAATCTACAGCGGAGAAAGAAACTACTTCCCCCTGCAAAATGATATGAACTAATACGAACTTATTTCCAGGAATAGCTCAGCTTATTGTGCTTGTCATTCATGCCGAAAAATTAATCTCATTAATTCAATACATTTTAAAAAGCCAAGCATTTCTACACTTTATTATCATTTAATCCATTATTTTATTATATTATAAAGGATTTTCCATTGAGAAATTCAATTAGTCGTTGTTTGGTGGTAGCCGGACCAACATCAGCCAAAATCGGGTTTAGACTCGGGAGAATTTCTTGAGATTGTTATCGACTTGTTTGAAAAATATGTACGCCGATCTGTGATAATTTTTTCCTCACTTTGTGGGCAGAAAAGCATTAAGTAAATGATTTCTGTGGGAACTTGGAATTTTGTGTGAGGAAGCAGTAGTGGCTGCGGTATATAGTATGTAGGACCGGTTGCTCGTGGATGGTGATTTTATGCAAAACAGTTACTGAACGAAGTCTAGCCTGAAAACAACTCGTTTTTAGGAGATCAATATCTCTGTTAAATTGGAGATTTTCTGTTTTGTTGTGGGAGGTAAGTGAAGTTATCACATGAAGGCTTTATTTGAATTTGAAGGAGGAGAAAGCACGCGCTAAGGAAATAATACTTTTGCGTTTTTGTATTAGTGGGTTTGAAGGTGAACGCAAGTACTTAGGAAATAGTGACTTTGCGACATTTTGTAATGGCTTATTTTGGGATTTCATGATGAGTGTCGACGTATTTTACTTAGTGTTTGGAAATCTCTATATAGACACATTGACAGTGTTATCTTTGTAATTAGGAGAACGGATGACTTACGATTGTATGTGATACAGTGAGAACAAATCTAAGTTAGTTGGATATTTGCTCCCTCGGCCTAGAATTTAGTACCTTCCCCTATAAAACCCTAAACGACAAAGCAAAAACCATTGTTACTGAGGACACATCAACTGTCTCTCCAATCGTGCGAGTACTGTGTTTTAAATAATTTCAATAGCGGCGCATCTACGCGAAGTCCACTTGAAGTAGGATTAACACTCTCTGTACCAGGCCTATTTTATGCACCCGTCCCTAGAAACCGGGCAATTTTACCAATATTAAAAAAATTACTGCATCAAATCTACTGTTTGGATTGTGGCAAATTTGGTACCATCTTGAAGCTGCACATTTCTACTTTAATTCTGAGTGAAAGAAACTACTTTACAATGCACAGCTTTAAGGTACAGTTATAGAAATCACTTAGATGTTTTAAGAATTTAGAAAAAGTCATACGAATAAGGGAATACAATTGTGATTTATTTTTAACCAAAATTGTGGCACTACATTACATGTTTCTGATAGTATACAGTATTACATATAAATTTCACACAGAATCATATTGTTTTTTAGTGTGGAAAATTTTAAAGCAAGGTTCCAGGCAGAGTGCAACGCCACACTGTTCACATTCGTATCGTGTCTCTTTGCGAGAAGCCTTGCCACTCTGTTTCTTGCTCCTGGAACTGCACACGTGACACACACGAGCAGCATACTTCTTAGTAGTTGCAGGTATGTGCTGCAAAAAATGTCTCTTTGTTAGCCGACCTACAGTTCCTTCATTTCTTGGAATGAATTCAAGTGTGTCGTCTTCAACAAGCTGAACTGCAAGCACTGTTATAAAGTCTGTTATTGTAATTTTCTTCCTGTGCACTGCATTGTACAGCCAAAATGCATTTGATACTCCCATAAGCAGCAAATGGAAATATAATTTTCGCCACCATTTCACAGTTCTGTGCTGGAACGGATTGTACTGCAGGCGTTGGTCTCCAATATCCACTCCAATTTTATTGAGGTTGTAATCAAGTACCTGAAGTGGTTTCAATACTACAGACCCATTTCTCTTAGTATGCGTACCAAATGTTGCTTGATGCCTTGTAGACAATGTATACACATCTCTCTTATCTTTCCACTTCATTGCCAATACATTATCTTTACGCCGAAAAGACATTTCGCCCTTTTTCAGCTTAGCAGATACTAAATCTTTAGGCAATCCTTTCCTGGATTTGTTCACAGTACCAACAGCTCCAGTGCCTTTCTCTGCCAGTTGCTGAAATAGCTCTGGACTGGAATAAAATCGATCTAAATACACAGTGTGGCCTTTGTTCAGCAAGCTGCTGTCAGACAACAATCGCAAAATAACCGCAGACGAAGAATTGTCAACAATATGCTTACCAGCATAAACTTCAAAATTTACAACATAGCCACTACTGGCTTCAGCAACAGCATATACTTTCAGTCCATACTTATGAGGCTTATTTTGCATGTAAACACGGAAACTCACACGACCTCGAAATGGGCAAATTCCTTCATCAATTGTCACTTTTTCTGAGGGACGATATGCCTGGATACATCGCTCCTTCAAATTATTATAATATGGCAAAACTTTGTAAAGTGGATGAAATCCATCTTCGCCTGGTTTTTTCTGATTTGAATTGTCAACAAGATGCAAGCATGACAGTATCTGAGTGAAACGCAAACGGCTCATGACATGGGGACAAAAGTTACAACTAAGAACAGGATTAGTGCTCCAATGGTCCGCAATTTTGGGCTTTTTCGAAACACACATGTGGAAAATAATACCCAAGAAACGCCTCATCTCACTTATAGTCACTGGCTTCCACGAACTCAAAACTGAATGGGGCTTCAGATTATTTCCTCTTCTTTTCTTCTGTATTGTCTGTGATGCATACAAATTTGTCTGTCTCTTGAGTTCATTTACGTCACTGTCAGTAAGGAACACTTTACTGCAATCCAGTACAGAACTCGACTCATCAATATCCACTAGTATCTGCCTGGGTGTCGTGTTGACAGGCAGAGGTCGGTAGGTGTCAACTGCAGTCCACTCACTGTCTTTCGGATACGGCACAGCTGCTGGATTTGAAGCAACACCTTCAACATCATTCTCGTCTTCATCTGAAGACAAACTGTCATCAATCTCGTCTTCTAAAAAGAATATCACATTATGTGTAACTACATACATCGTTTACACATGTTCAACAGATATGTGCGTACTGCACAATTACGTGGAAAATTCGGAAATACGTACCTTCAAACACACCATTGCATTCAGAATCGTCTGAATCACTCTCTACATTATCCAGAGTGTCGCTATGATTGATCAAATCCGCAATTTCTGCGTCTGATAAACCGCGCCGAAACATGATGACAAACAACTGAATGATATACAGACTGAGAACGCAAAGATAAGTTTTAACATGAATTACAGCGCTGCCGTGACATCTATGGACGCATTTTGTTAATAAACATCTGAAAAACGTATAGCGCTGGCCAAACCCGTAGAAATAACGTTGCAGTGTTTTGAATGAAATTAAATGTAGCGGCCCGTAAATTTTACGGGCTTGGTGATTTTCGCGCGATCCCAGGCCCGTAAATTTTACGGGCTTGGCGCTTAGAGTGTTAATTTCATGTCTGTTTTAAAGTTCAAGCAGTCTGAAAAGTGGCGGTGATACCGAGCCTTTTTTTCCGGTTAGAGGGATTTGTCTGATTGACCACCACTCGTAAAATCAAAGATGACTTGTTTCTGTACATGAAAGAAAACAGACAATAAAGACAAAAAAGTTTCTGTTTTAAAAATAAAAATAATGTTCATAGTCTCATTTGTTCTGTATTTAATATTCAAAGATATTTTAAAAGGGAAGTTAAGTTTTATAGCAAACAAATATTTTGCAAACATCGTCAGGAAGGAGCCAAAGTTTAGATACAGAAAAGTCTGCAACGTTATGAAAATCAAATATATTAATTTAAAAAAATGGAAAATATTAGTTCAGAGTTGTTAATTTCCAAAGAGAGAAATTGTTTTATATTTCTTAAATTAAAAAAAAAAACAGAAGTTATCTCTAGGATTTTATTTCAAGGGAAAGATGATTAGTTCTGGAAAGACAAATAATTTACTTTTTTCTGAGAGTAAGAGAATTTTGAAACGAATTAATGCGTTGGAGTTCAAGTTCTGTAAGGATATTACTGTGGTGTGTGGTTGCTGCACACAGAAGTTCCTTCTGGTTAATAACGTCAATTAAAAAAGAGAGAAAATTGTATCTCTGAAAGTGCGACGTAAAATAAACATTGTTTAAAACTGTAGTTAGCTGGTTCTACATAATTAGGATGTAAGTTTCAACTGGAAAGATATTTCTACGGTATTATCGGGACGACAGCACGTATTCTTTTTAAAAAGTAGGTGAGAATTTCTGTTACGCCGTTGGATAGCGAGATGCGTTTTCGTGTAGCAGAGTTACCCACTGGAAAAATTTATGTTGGTGACGCCGAGTATCTAATTTTCTATCCAACGTATACTAAAGTGCGCAGGATTTTCCACTGAAGCTGAGATTGTCTTTGATGGTAGTTGTTCGTACGAACCGTGTAGATCTTTTGATAGATGCATTACTAAAATCAAACCATAAATAGTATCTGTGCACAACATCTTCGTAGTGGTATGTAGTGCGTGCTGTATCGAGAGAATAAATACCCAAGTAAAAGTGTCTATGTTGTGATCTGGACAGACGGTATTTCCCACAAACAAGTTTAGTCTCGCTGGTTATCTTAGGCTAGTCTTACCTGTGAAGTCGGGTGACGTACTTCCACGATACAGCTAACATAGCAGATTCTTGTCTTGTGCTTCTTGACTGTAGCTGAGTGAAACTAAGAAATTGAAGTGCAACATTGCTCTGCCATTATGTGTCACTATGTCTCTGTAGTGTCTAATCGTTTCATTTCAACTATGGTGGTTGTGTCTGTAGGGTGGCGCAGTATAATTCCTCATGTGTACATCGGATAGAACATGAAATTACAACTGACATCAAAGGTTTAGGAACACATTCTATCACATAAACCAAACAATCCAGCAAGATTAATAACAAATGTGTTTTCAAAAAACTTTATTAATTTTGACTCGAATTACAGACTCATCACATTACTTTTTGTTCCTAAAGGCAGGAAATGGAGGCGGCCCACGAAGACAAAGAGTAGGATTAGATGCTTTTTTCTTTGTGCAAAGTTTAGGGAAGGCCTGCTTTCTGGGAGGGCCAGTGAGAATCACGCCCTGTAGGGGCGATGGTGCAACATCGACTAAAGGCACCAACAGAGATACTTCAGGGGCGATCTTGCTGCCGTCAAAGATGGTGAGGGACGGCTGCTCTTCATAACCAGTTGTTTCATAGCTCCCCAAGACGGTGAGGGGAGGTGTCTCATCTTCGACGGTGTTAGCAGTGCCGCACAAGGTGGTGGGGGGTGGCGGCTCTTCTGGAAGGTAGTTGCAGCTGACAGCAGAGATGGTGGGTGCTAGCAGCTCATCGAAATAACTGATCTCGCCACCGTCCAAGGTAGTAGGGGATGGTGGCTCACAATCAGCTAGGATTTTACCACTGCCTGGGGTGGTGGGTGGCAGTGGGTCAACAGGGGCATCAGCGTCACCGCTGCCAATGACGGTGGGAGGCAACGGCTCTTCATTACCACTTGAATCACAGATCCCCAAAATGGTGGGGAGCAGAGTCTCATCTGCAATGATGTTAGCAGTGCCGCACAAGGTGGTGGAGGATGGCGGCTCTTCTGGAAGGTAGTTGCAGCTGACAGCAGAGATGGTGGGTGCTAGCAGCTCATCGAAATAACTGATCTCGCCACCGTCCAAGGTAGTAGGGGATGGTGGCTCACAATCAGCTAGGATTTTACCACTGCCTGGGGTGGTGGGTGGCAGTGGGTCAACAGGGGCATCAGCGTCACCGCTGCCAATGACGGTGGGAGGCAACGGCTCTTCATTACCACTTGAATCACAGATCCCCAAAATGGTGGGGAGCGGAGTCTCATCTGCAATGATGTTAGCAGTGCCGCACAAGGTGGTGGAGGATGGCGGCTCTTCTGGAAGGTAGTTGCAGCTGACAGCAGAGATGGTGGGTGCTAGCAGCTCATCGAAATAACTGATCTCGCCACCGTCCAAGGTAGTAGGAGATGGTGGCTCACAATCAGCTATGATTTTACCACTGCCTGGGGTGGTGGGTGGCAGTGGGTCAACAGGGGCATCAGCGTCACCGCTGCCAATGACGGTGGGAGGCAACGGCTCTTCATTACCACTTGAATCACAGATCCCCAAAATGGTGGGGAGCAGAGTCTCATCTGCAATGATGTTAGCAGTGCCGCACAAGGTGGTGGAGGATGGCGGCTCTTCTGGAAGGTAGTTGCAGCTGACAGCAGAGATGGTGGGTGCTAGCAGCTCATCGAAATAACTGATCTCGCCACCGTCCAAGGTAGTAGGGGATGGTGGCTCACAATCAGCTAGGATTTTACCACTGCCTGGGGTGGTGGGTGGCAGTGGGTCAACAGGGGCATCAGCGTCACCGCTGCCAATGACGGTGGGAGGCAACGGCTCTTCATTACCACTTGAATCACAGATCCCCAAAATGGTGGGGAGCAGAGTCTCATCTGCAATGATGTTAGCAGTGCCGCACAAGGTGGTGGAGGATGGCGGCTCTTCTGGAAGGTAGTTGCAGCTGACAGCAGAGATGGTGGGTGCTAGCAGCTCATCGAAATAACTGATCTCGCCGCCGTCCAAGGTAGCGGGGGACGGTGGCTCTTCGTCAGCTGTGATGTCACCGCTGCCTGCGGTGGTGGGCGGCAACGATTTCTCTTCAGCGGCGATGTTCTCAACGCCTCGGGTCGTGGGAGGCAGCAGAGGCGACGGCGATGGCGTTGGTGGCAGCAGAGGCGGCAATGGCTGCTCTTCACCAGTGATGGGGTAGCTGCCGCGCATGGTGTCGGTCATATTGCAATCCTGGAAACAGAAGGATATTTGGTGTTATGACTGACATTCTTGTATGTAGTACTGGTTTTGTAGAAATCATTCGACTGTTATATGAAGGGCATCAAATATTTTGGATGTACACTGACGGAAAACATCGCAAAACCAAAATATAATTAATTCAGAGTAATGAAATTTCGATAATATATTTTTCTGTGTAACATATCTAATTCATAGACATAACAATTCCGTATTTCTGGATTTCTGGGAGGTTTTCGACACTGTACAACACAAGCGCCTTGTAGTGAAATTGCATTCTTATGGAATATCGTCTCAGTTATGTGACTGGATTCGTGGTTTCCTGTCAGAGGGATCACAGTTCGTAGTAACTGATTGGAAGTCGTCGAGTAAAACAGAAATGATTTATGGCGTTCCCCAAGGTAATATTATAGGCCCTTTACTGTTCCTTATCTAAATAAATGATTTGGGAGAAAATCTGGGCACCTGTCTTAGGTTGTTTGCAGATGACGCTGTCTTTTATCGACTAGTAAAGTCATCTGTACATCAAAAAGAAATTGCAAAACGATTTAGAAGAGGTATCTATGTGGTGTGAAAATTGATAATTAAACCTAAATAATGAAAAGTGTGAGGTCATCCACATGAATGCTAAGAGGAATCTGTTAATCTTTGGTTACACGATAAATCATTCAAATGTATAGGCCGTGAATACTACTAATACCTTGTAAGTACAATTACGAACAGCTTAAATTGAAGGGAACACACAGAAAATGTTGTGGGAAAGGCTAACCAAAGAACATGTAACAGATCTACTAAGGAGATGCCGACACTACGCTTGTCCGCCCTCTCTTAGAATGCTGCTGCTCGGTGTGGGATCCTTACCAGATAGGACTGACGAAGTACATCGAAAAGTCCAAGAAGGACAGCACGTTTTGTATTGTCGTGAAATACGGGACAGTGTCACTACAATGATACAGGATTTGGGATGAACATCATTAAAACAAAGGATTGTTTGCGGAGGAATCTTCTCACAAAGTTCCAATCACCAACAATATTTTGTTGATGCCGACCTAGATAGGGATAAACGATCACTATGATAAAATAAGTAACATCAGAGCTCGTACGGAAAGATATAGGTGTTTGTTCTTTCCCCGCGCTATACGAGAGTGGAATAATAGAGAATTGCGAAGGTGGTTCGACGAACCCACTGCCAGGCACTTAAATGTGATTTGCAGAGTATCCATTTAGATGTAGATGTACAAGATCACAGAGTAATGTAAGCATGAACACGCTGTAGGAAATGTGAAATGGTGGTACGTTAATAACCAGCATAATCACCAGAATTTTTATTACAAACATTCAAACGTGCAAGCATTGTGTTGCATGATGCCAGATATCAGTTTTTGGGATGGAGCTCCATGTATGTTGCACGTGGTCAGTCAGTATAGGGATGATTACAGCTAATTGTAGATGACGCTGGAATTATAGTCCAGTTTTGTCACATATGATCGATTGAGTGCTATTTGAAATTGCACCCCAGACCGTAACTCCAGGTGTAGGTCCAGAGTGTTTAGCACGCAGGCGGTTTGGTTGCAAGCCCTCAACTGTCCTCCCTCTAACACGGTCACATCGAGCAGGCCAAGGGAACATATCGGCTTTCTCACGAGTATTTTTTGGTACAACGGTGTCATGAGGGCGAGAGTTCTGTTGTTGGAAAACACGCCCTGGTACGCTGTTAATAAATGGCAGCACAACATGTCGAATCACCAGACTGACATACAGATCTGCAGTCATTGTGCGCAAGGTAACAATGAGAGTGCTTCGGCCGTCGTACGAAACTGCAGCCCAGACCATAACTCCAGATGTAGCTGAAGTGTGTTTAGTACTCAAGACAGGTTGCCTGTAGGCCCTCAGCTGCCTCACTTCTAACCAAAACACGGGCATGAGTAGCACCGAGGCAGAACCAGGTTTCGTCAGAAAACACAACAGGCCTCCATCCAGCCCTCCAATAATCTGTCCCTAGACACCGCAAATGGAGGTGTTTTGGGGCCATTGGATTGCACGCTACATGTCGTCTGGCTAGGAGCTGACCTTGAAGTAGCCGAGTTTTAACAGTTTGTTGTGTCACCGTGGTGCCCACTGCTGCTCATATTGCTGCTGAAAAATTCAGTATTACGCGCCAGAGCCATACTACGAACACGATTGTCTTCCATCTCGGTAGTGCCACTTGGCCGTCCAGAGCCCGGTCTTCTTGCGAAAGAACATTTTGGTGACCAACGCAGTATCGCACAAGGAACATGCAGCTTCTCGTAGCCCTATTATAGGACTCAGTGAGGTGCTGATAATTGCTTCTTTGCCTTTTTAAAGGCATTTTTGGCTTACATCAACTAACCACATCCAGTCTCAAAAATAATTAACATTCACCATTACCGGGCGGGAAGGAGCGCCGGTCCCCTGCACGAATCCGCCCATCTGCCTCGGCAAATTCGGGATGGTTCCCCTTGTTCCGCCTCAGCTACACTATGTCTGCGATTGCTGCGCAAACACGTTCTCCACGTACGCGTACACCACCATTACTCTACCGCGCAAACATAGGGGTTACATTCGTCTGGTGTGAAATGTTCCCTGGGAGGGTCCACCGGGGGCCGAACCGCACACTAACCCTGGGTTCGGTGGGGGGCGGCGGAGGGGTGGAGTGGACCGCGGCAATCGTCGTGCGGTTGTGGACGGCTGCGGCTACGTCGGGGACGGAGCCTCTCCGTCGTTTCTAGGTCCCCGGTTAACATAACATTCACCACCTTACAGCTTGTATTTCAAGTAAACCCGATTTGCATCCTCATAGTGGTGCTACTAGCGCCACTCTCATGTGACTGGCGCAATAATTTAATGGACATCATTTTTCAAATACAGAAACACGCCTACCATCTTTCCCTAATGTCACCTAACTCCCACTTGGTGTTGTGATAGTTTTACGTCAGCGTTTTGAGCGGCATGAAAGATTTTAATGTTGTGTGTGACTTCGATTAGTCTGTGCTGTAAAGGATAACCATCCTAAGAGGGGAAAGTTTATTTTATTCACGTCCACTTCCTTCACAATTTGTTTGCGTTGTTCTAAGCGTGGCCCTGTTGCATGTACACTACTGGCCATTAAAATTACTACACCACGAAGATGACGTGCTACAGACGTGAAATTTAACCGACAGGAAGAAGATGCTTTAATAAGCAAATGATTAGCTTTTCAGAGCATTCAAACAAGTTTGGCGCGGGTGGCGACACCTACAACGTGCTGACATGAGGAAAGTTTCCAACCGATTTCTCGTACACAAACAGCAGTTGACCGGCGTTGCCTGGTGAAACGTTGTTGTGATGCCTCGTATAAGAAGGAGAAGTGCGTACCATCACGTTTCCGACTTTGATAAAGGTCGGATTGTAGCCTATCGCGATTGCGGTTTATCGTATCGCGACATTGCTGCTCGCGTTGTTCCAGATCCAATGACTGTTAGCAAAATATGGAATCCGGGGGTTCAGGAGGGTTATACGGAAAGCCGTGCTGATCCCAACGGCCTCGTATCACTAGCAGTCGAGATGACAGGCATCTTATCCGCATGGCTGTAACGGATCGTGCAGCCTCGTGTCGATCCCTGAGTCAACAGATGGTGACGTTTACATCAACCATCAGCACGAACAGTTCGTCGACGTTTGCAGCACCATGGACTGTCAGCTCGGAGACCATGGCTGCGGTTACACTCCACGCGCGCATCACAGACTGGAGCACCTGCGATGGTGTACTTAACGACGAACTTGGGTGTACGAATGGCAAAACGTCATTTTTTCGGATGAATCCAGGTTCTGTTTACAGCATCATGATGGTCGCATCCGTGTTTGGCGACATCGCGGTGAACGCACATTGGAAGCGTGTATTCGTCATCGTTATACTGGCGTATCACCCGGTGTGATACTATGGGGTTACATGTCAGGGTCAACTCTTGTTTGCATTGATGGCACTTTGAACAATGGACGTTAGATTTCAGATGTGTTACGACCCTTCATTCGATGCCTGCGAAACCCTACAATTCAGCAGGATAATGCACGACCGCATGTTGCAGGTCCTGTACGGGCCTTTCTGGATACAGAAAATGTTCGATTGCTGCCCTGGCCAGCACATTCTCCAGATCTCTCACCAATTGAAAACGTCTGGTCAATGATGGCCGAGCAACTGGCTCGTCACAATACGCCAGTCACTACTCTTGATGAACTGTGGTATCGTGTTGAAGCTGCATGGGCAGCTGTACCTGCACACGCCATCCAAGCTCTAATTGACTCCATGCCCAGGCGTATCAAGGCCGTTATTACAGCCAGAGGTGGTAGTTCTGGGTACTGATTTCTCAGGATCTATGCACCCAAATTGGGTGAAAATGTAATCACATGTCAGTTCGAGTATAATATATTTGTCCAATGAATACCAATTTATGATCTGCATTTCTTCTTGGTGTGGCAATTTTAATGGCCAGTCGTGTAGAATTGACTCGCGAGAGCCTGTAGAGTGTAATGATTGTTTATATTGTCGATGACGGAGTGACTCAAAGTGGCGAATGTGAGACTAAATATGCGATCGGGCCGAGTTGTGGGGCTGGTAGCAGCAACTCACAAAAAGGGGCCAAATCATCAGCCTCCAGTAAGCGAGATCCCAGCAGTAGCAGTAGTTTGCGCATTGTCCTCTCTGCATCTGCACCAGGACAGGGCCTATTACTTCTGTTGGTTGGCTCAGTCACTCAATCATTCTTTGATGAATTGCAATGTGCATATCTCGACGCTAGGCAGAACGATTAGACATGTAATTCACTCGGTATATCAAGAAAGACAATCAACTACCAGAAACCAATATGGCAGCTTGCATTAAATATTAACTGTCAGTATATTGCAATGTAAGCGTCGTATGAAAAGTGACTCCTTTGAAAAATCGAGGGCTTCATAAGACATAATAAGGCTGCCTGCTTTTCTCCTACCTCTCGCATAATGTTTATACGTGTAACTACCAGATAACTATCAAAGGTTAGCTGCAATAACCGGAGATTATTCCATAGAATAACAGAGAATAAAAATGTTTAACATCAGTAGATTCATATCGTAATCAGGTCATTGTAATAAAAGACCAAATTACCTCGAAATGCACTTTTACACATCATGTTTCACTTAGTGTACCACAAATGAAAGGCGGCCCTACCATTATGCTGACCTAAGCGTCAAATATTCTGATGTATATGGGTAGTCAGCCTTGCAAACACAATTGTCGTATTCCCTGCCGAGGGTTTAAAACGATCAGTTTTAGCAATAGCAACATCATACGCAAATCCGGTTTTGAAGATATGTATCAAGTTTTTGGATCATGCAACTAAGCTAAGCTACATATAACACAGTGAGTAATGTCCTGCGTAGGATAAGAATTGTGTTCCACTGGTGTGAGCTAGAGAGACACTTACCACCTGCGCCTTCTTGTTCTTCTTCGGCTTCTTCCGGTCGCCGCGGTCAACTGCACGCCCACGGATACAAGGGCACAAATACCGCAACATCTGCGTCAAAGAAGATCCATGTCAAGTACTATGCAGTGGCTTACGCTGTGACAATGCCTACAGTAAATCATGCCCTTTTCCCTCCAAACAACCAAATAAAATGCCACGTCACATTGTGTTTACCAGAGAGGAACTCAAGTGCCTCATAATGACTGTCACGAAAGTGGAAGATGATAGACACCATTTACGTCTGAAACTCAAATGGGCACATCAGTGAGAATACTGAAGTGGTCAAAAACAGCGGCGCGAAACTTCTGCGACTGCATATTCATTTCGACGCACGATGCGTGTTCACTGTGACCAAATGCGTACTGGGTGAATGTCAAACGTGATGGAGTAGCTTATATTACAGGGCTATGAATCAGCTTTCGAACTACGATCTACGAATGTCGACGACTATACAAGAGATCGGGCGCCGTATGAGCTGCACTTTCGCCTTCCCTGAAACTTCTGATGGATTGCTTTCGGCGAGGACAACAAGTGATCTGAAACTACCGAAATGAAGACTAAAGTGCTGAATAATATGTTTCACTGACGACGACAAGCCCGACACCTCGTCAGTTCGCGTAATTCCGAAGACCACAGGTAGCGGAGGACTGAGTGGTATCTTATTTCTCTATTTCTGGTAATTTTCCATACAGTTCCGAACATTCGTAGACTACAAGGAATATCGGGATCAGCATGCAAGATTTGAAGAATTTAGTTAAATATGGAAGTTAGTAATAATTGCAACACATGGTTAAAATAGAAGTAGAGTAGATTCTACAAAAATATTCTACAAGCTCTTAAGGAATGTTACCTGTTCCTCTTTCCATTATTAATTGCAAGTTTTCAGTAGCTTTGTTACCCTCTGACACTAATACTGAACCCTCTGTGCCTTTCAAATCGCTCGCATTTCTTCTTCTATCCCGTCAGACTTCATGTATGTGTCCAGAGTCTCGAAGTAGATTGTAAATGCTGAAACCACTTTAACCACAATAATCTGCACCACTTACATGTTTCACTTTACTGGAGAATTTCAGCCCTTTCAAATGTGTAACGTACATTATGTGTGTGTGCGTCATATTTTAAAAAATGATGGGGGTGAGCAGAGTGTCCACTCTCATACTCTAGCTCGCACTCCGCCGCAGAGAAAGAGATTAATTCTGGGAACTGCAGTAACATCACTTTTATCGCAGTTCATTTTCAGCAGGATGTTCATATATTTTACGACAGAAGTGCTTGCAAAGACTTCAGAGTTGTTTCACCGAGATTCCATTTATTTTGGGCTAAGTATCCACAAATGTACAATGATAGTTGATAGTTCCGATGTGTTGTAACGAACGTGCCTGGTACGCCCTCAGAATCATGCCCCACACCTTATCACCGATGTAGAAGAAATTATGTGTTATTTGACATTGTAGGTAAGTAACTGAAAATGTTACAGATTCGTATTTACCAACTTTATAGCAGTGTCCACTTAACTCACATGCACCTCTCGAACTTCCGAGATTCCAAGCTGTATATTGCGAACTTTCCATTGAGCTTCACTATAGGCTTACTGCGTCTGTTGTCGCACAGTTTCATATCTCAGTCCTCAGAGTCTCATATAATGACTAAGAGCATTATTAGACACTGACACGAAATACAATTGAAACTAATGTTTAGAAGTGAGTAGTTGAGAGTGGGCACTCCACCGCCCACATTTTTAAATGTGACACACACGTCAACAGCGCAGAACAGGGTGGTTCATTGATCGTGACCGGGCCAAATATCTCACGAAATAAGCGTCAAACGAATGAAACTACAAAGACGAAACTTGTCTAGCTTGAAGAGGGAATCCAGATGGCGTTATGGTTGGGCCCGCTAGATGGCGCTGCTATAGGTCAAACGGATATCAACTGTATTTTTTTTTTAAATAGGAACCCCCATTTTTATGACATATTCGTGTGGTACGTAAAGAAATATGAATTTTTTAGTTGGACCACTTTTTTCGTTTTGTGACAGATGGCGCTGTAATAGTCACAAACATATGGCTCATAATTTTAGACGAACAGTTGGTAACAGGTAGGTTTTCTAAATTAAAATACATAACGTAGATAAGTTTGAACATTTTATTTCGGTTGTTCCAATGTGATACATGTACCTTTGTGAACTTAACATTTCTGAGAACTCATGCCATTACAGCGTGATTACCTCTAAATACCACATTAATGCAATAAATGCTCAAAATGATGTCCGTCAACCTCAGTGCATTTGGCAATACGTGTAACGACATTCCTCTCAACAGCGAGTAGTTCGCATTCCGTAATGTTCCCACATGAATTGACAATGCGCTGACGCATGTTGTCAGGCGTTGTCGGTGGATCACGATAACAAATATCCTTCAACTTTCCCAACAGAAAGAAATCCGGGGACGTCAGATCCGGTGAACGTGCAGGCCATGGTATGGTGCTTCGACGACCGATCCACCTGTCATGAAATATGCTATTCAATATCGCTTGAGCCGCACGCGAGCTATGTGCCGGACATCCATAATGTTGGAAGTACATCGCCATTCTGTCATGAGTGAAACATCTTGTAGTAACATCGGTAGAACATTACGTAGGAAATCAGCATACATTGCACCATTTAAATTGCCATCAATAGAAAAGGGGCCAATTATCCTTCCTTCCATAATGCCGCACTATACATTAACCCGCTAAGGTCGCTGATGTACCACTTGTAGCAGCCATCGTGGAATTTCCGTTGCCCAACAGTGCATATTATGCTGGTTTACGTTACCGCTGTTGGTGAATGATGCTTCGTCGCAAAATAGAACGCGTACAAACAATCTGTCATCGTCCCGTAATTAATCTTGTGCTCAGTGGCAAAACTGTACACGACGTTCAAAGTCGTCGCCATGCAATTCCTGGTGCATAGAAATGTAGTTCGGGTGCAATCGATGTTGATGTAGCATTCTCAACACCGACGTTATTGATATTCCCGATTCTCGTGCAATTTGTCTGCTACTGATGTGAAGAGTAGCCGCGACAACAGCTAAAACACTTTTTTGGGCATCTTCATTTGTTGCTGGTCGCGGTTGACGTTTCACATGTGGCTGAACACTTCCTGTTTCCTTAAATAACGTAACTATCCGACGAACAGTCCGGACACTTGGATGATGTCCAGAATACCGAGCAGCATACATAGCACACGCCCGTTGAGCGTTTTGATCACTATCGCCATACATCAACACGATATCTAACTTATCCGCAATTGGTAAACGGTCTATTTCAACACGGGTAATGTATCACGAAGCAAATACCGTCCGCACTGGCGGAATGTTACGTGATCCCACGTACTTATGCGTTTGTGACTATTACATCACCATCTATCACAAATCGAAATAAGTGGTCCAACTAAAACATTCATATTTCTTTACGTACTACACGAATATGTAATAAAAATGGGGGTTCCTATTTAAAAAACGCAGTTGATATTCGTTTGACCTATGGCAGGGCCACCTAGCGGACCAACCATAGTTAAATACATGATACAATAAAAGCAATTTTCGTGATAAAACTGCCAGGCTACGGTGGTTGAAAATAGGTTCCTCTTTCTTTATTTTCTGAAATGAACTGTCTCTTCCTTCAACCAAGGTTCCTTACCACTTACCACTCTCGCATTTATATTTCTTGTGTCTAGCTTCCTTTATTGCCCTTTTGAGAGATGTCCATTCCTCTTCAACAAAACTGCCTGCTTCTGTGTATATCTTTCACTGCAGTATCTGATTTCAAAATCCCTGTCTCACTAGGTTGTAAAGTAGGTGCTATCTTCTCATATCTCCGAGCCTTTACCAAGTAGAGCTCTTCCACTTGTGATTCTGTAATAGTATATTGCTATTTGCAGCTGAAATTTATTTCAGAACTCAAGGTATCTTTATCGTCTCTCATTCCTAATACCGACACCGTACTCTCCAGTGACTCTCTTGTTCCTTTCTCTGCTACAGCATACCAATCCGCCATGGTTATTAGCTTTACGACTTCCTTTCAATGTCGTCATACACTTTCACCGTCTCTTCCTCCTATGCTCGTGACTTAACATGTATACCTGACTTCCTTTTGTTGGTGATACTTTTCTTTCAGTTTTGACGAAATTAACTTTGCCACTGAGCAGTTCACAGTAATTTCACTGCGTGACCTTCTCTCCTTTTGGAAATGAATCCCACTCCCGTTACACCATTTTCTGCTGCTTTGTATATTATCCTTCATTAGTCAGATCAGAAACCATGATTTTCTTTCCACTTTACTTCACTGACACAACTTACGATATTCACTATTTTTGGCTTCATTAAAACAGTAAATAGTTAATACTTTCAGCCAGAAGGCAAATACTTGTTTATAAAAAATGATTAATTTATAATAAGGCGTCGCATAGCGACGGTGGAATTTCCTAAATAATGTAACTCGTCGTCTTTGGGTGGCAATATAAACAGAAAAATACGGACATGCGACCCTTCACTATTTTGTTCGTTGGAGAACAAATGAAGCCTTGAACGCTAAAGACTTGTACTGTTTTTCTTAAGTAAGTCGGACGCAGACTTGTGACGGTCTGATCTAATTTTTTACTAAATAAATAGAACCGTGTTCAGTCTAAGTTTGAGAGGAGTGTGAAAAGAAGAACTGTTATAACTTATCGTGACGACGCACGAGCGACTCAAGAGGACAATGGCTATCTATATAAAAGAGCGCTCAATGGACATGAAACGGACATAATAATCTACCGTCATTGTAGTACTAAGCTTAAGGTACGATATATGTTTTAGTTATAATAAATATTTGTTCTGGAAATATTGGATCATTTAGCAGTGCTCATTCCTATCTTCTCCTCAGTATTATTTTCATTTTAATTATGCATTTTGCTAAGATTACAGACACCAAGATCAGCAGTCCAATGTGCGTGTTACATTGATAAAACAAAACCTGTTTTATCGTCTTCTTGCATCAGCGTTAATATTGAATTTCCCTTTTGTGTGATGTTACAGTTGTTTTTGCACCCTTAAGAACTTTCAGGTCCCTTAGGAAATTGTTTTGTCATAAGAATAACTTCACGACCGGGTATGATCGTATCTACGATCATGAAGTAATTAGAAAGACGATAATGCAATTTCTTAATCAATAGCACGCTAGCTGTGACTGCTTCAAGCCACGCGAAACTGCAAGTAAAGACTATTCACATTTCATAATGCAATATTTTATGACAATGGTCAATCCATGATTCTTACGCCAATTGTGATTGATAAAACAGTAAGCGAAATCTCAAATTCCAACTTTTCCATTGAATAACAACATCACTTTGATTTTGTTACATCACAAACTATATCTATATGGAGCCTTCGCAGTTCCCTTTTACGTATCTTTCAGCTTCTCTACGACGTTCTGAGGTTCCACATTCCAAGTCATAGAGAGTAACGGTATTGTGGTGGTTTGATCATTTACTCATGGCCGCCTACTCTTGGGTAGTCTCTTCTTGGATGTTCGAATGAGAGACCAGTCCTGACTCTTTTTGCCAATGGAGAGACGTTAATGCTGCTTTTCTCAGACAGAGGCCACATGTCATGTGGATAGACATTATTTCTTTTTAACGCAGTGTTTTGCAACGCCTTGAGCACTTTCATACCGTTGGTCACAGGTGATTATTCCTCTTTACGGTCAGTTTCCTATAACATAGATCAGAGGTTGCACAAAACCTCTATCCGCTGCTCTGCCGTAACTGACTAGGCTGTTGGAAAATGAGGGTTCCGGAAGTTCTCGGTGCCGTATTTGAGACTTTTACTCAAAATGCATGCCGTAGCTTGGGTCTAACCCGGCACATAGAGCTTTTTGATCCGTAGTCCAAGAAGCTACCGCTAGATTGACGTGACCTACAACAGATATTAACATGGATTATTGCGTGGAAATAGGTCCGAGATCGTGTAGCTACGCGATCGGTGACCAGCCTTTGGTGTTCGTAATATCCGTCTAGAATTAGAAGCGATCTGTACGTGTGTCTAGCCGTGAGAAAGACTGATGGCTGTTGAGGATTTAGCGGAAGGAGTCCAAGTAAATGTTAGTTAATTCATGTTCGACGCACATTGCTTACAAAGCTAATTAGAGTATTTCGTGAACATTGTTCGCTGCCGTGGGCTGTCACAGGGCGGAAGGCAGAAAATATTCAGAGAAGTGTGCAATCTTTACGCTGATAATGCCGTAAACAGTACTCCACAAAACCTAATGGGTAACGCTGCAAATAGTGCGTTGTGCCATACTTTCAGATTTTCGAGTGACCACATTTCACTACGACGTGTATCTGTAAATCTGACGTCGCTCTGGAAAGCGAAGCGTCCTTGTTTCATAGAAGACACTCGTTTCCTGCTGCCTCTGTCATCATTTTCATTTTGTATTTGGTAAGACATGGTGAGAAACATAATTTACTGTTGCTCCTACTTGTTTTCATTCATTTCTGCACATTATGCATGAAACTGCAGCACAAGGCCAATTCTAGCTATGCACATACATGGAAGAAATATAACTTGTAGCCCAGACGTTATACGACAGAGTAGTATCTCGTAAACCGTATCAGCGGCACACTTCGAGTGAAATTTATTATCTTCAACGGAGCACGGAATGGAGAGCACCTTGCTGGTTGGAATGTGATGAAAACTACAGTAAAAGGTTACTTAAATAATTCGACGCTGATGTTAGACCAGAATTAAAATCCTGGTGTAGAAAGTTCAGATTATTATTACTTTTTGGAAGTTTTCTTCTGGAATTTTCATCTACTTTGTCACATAGACGAAATTTTGTAGAATATAGAATCTACAGAAAATTATCTTCCATCTGGAATTAAAGCAATAGTACAGAAATTAATGTGGTTCAATTTGGAAATAATCTTCCCACTTGGATGTTACTTTAAGAAATGACCAAAGGCGAGTAGCGCTCGCACACCGACGGTTTCGTAGATACTGATTTAGGTGTGTAGACAGCTCTTCTAATCCGTAAATCGAGAATCTCGACAATTTTTGCCTGTTATCGACATTGATACTCCCAAGACGTCGGCACCAGTAATTTCAAGACTTTCGTAAGTTTTTTCATTTCAAGTTTGAAGTCAGATAACAAGTGAAGAAAACAATTTTTTTCTGTGATATAATTACAGATTAAGAGCTTGCCGATTTTTTTTCCTTTGCATGTACTGTGAAACCATGTTTCTTGCCAAATTTCAAGGTTCTAGACCAACGGGGTGCACCCCATAGGTTTACACGAGTGAGTTTGCGAGAATCGGAATGTGTGACATAAATGGCCGTGTCTTTTGGTTACATTCGTTAGAATCTTACGTTTACTACACCAGCAAGGGTTCATAGACGTTAGGATGTGACATAAACTTGCAACCTGATGAGTCTACCTGTTCCTGTGAAAAAGGGGACTTGACAGACGGGTGGATATACAAAGTCTGATAACAAACGAGAAAAAAACCATGTGATATAATTACAGATTAACAATTTTCGGATTTTTTCCTTTGGTTGTAATGTGAAACTTTTCTTATTTGAAAACTTCATGATTCGAGGTCAACAGGAAATATGCTATAGGTTTTGATACGTGAGTTTCCGAGTATCAAAATATTTGACACAAATGGCCGTATCTTTTGGTAGCACTGATTTAGAACATTCAAGTTATTACATTGTCAAGAGACCGTTATCGTAGAAAGTGCCACAAGTTTAAATACGTCTACTCGTTCCTAAGGAAAAAGGTTTTTAACAGTCGCCCGCGCTGAGTAACCGTGCGGTCTCAGACGTCCTGTCACGGTTCGCGCGGCTCCCCCGGTCGGAGGTTCGAGTCCCCCCTCCGGCATGGGTGTGTGTGTGTTATCCTTACTGTAAGTTACTGCAAGTTAGATTAAGTAGTGCGTAAGGCTAGGGACCGATGACCTCAGCAGTTTGGTCCCATAGTCCTGACAACAAAAATTTTTAACAGTCGGACATTGCATTGCATCATGAGACAAAGACAAACGGACAACAAAGTGATCCTAAAAGGGTTCCATTTTTACCGACTGAGGCGCGGAACACTAAAAATTATGCTCTTTTAAAATCTGTCTACAGCAAAGAATGATGAAAGTACATGCTACGTGCAGCATTCCGCTCTTTTTACAGCTTTGTACAAAGATCATCAGTCTTCTTTCCCATCTATCATTTCATCTTTCCCTGTTGGGCAGCAAAGATTCATTGAATCCTTCACCTGTTGTGAAAGATAAGAAAGATAAGAAAAGGAAAGAAAAATAAACTGTTCAAGGTGACTCAAGTCCCGTATTGTCTTTCACAGTTTGCGAATTTCGAGAGGGCAGACGTGGAGGAACAACACGTCTGCAATAAATTTTCCGTGAAACTCAGGACAGCTTTTACAGAGACACATCAAATGACGCAAGAGATTGAGCCGTACTGGGTTTTACGAATGGCTCACACGATTTATAAATGGCCGCACGGAAATCAAAGATGACCCTCGTTCAGGGTCGCCTTTCGTTCGTCTACCGACGACGCTCATGTCAAAAACGTCAAGAAACTGTTCGTCCCAATCCAAGAGTGACTGTCCGAGAGATTGCAGAAGAATGCAACATTGCAATTGGATCATGTCGTGAAATCCTGATACAGCATATTGGAATACATCGTGTTGCCGCCAAGTTGGTCCTACGGCACCTGAGCCAAGACCAGAAAGATCTTCGCTTCGCAATCTGTGAAGAGCTTTTAGATCACGCAAATGAGAACGAGATATTCCTTAGGAGAATTATCACTGTTGATGAGACATGGGGGTCTACGGTTATGATGTTGAGACACTGAAGAGGACGAAGATTTGTGACGATAGACGAGATAAAAGAAAATTCGCAGACGTCGCTTCGCGCGATCCAGTGAAAGGCGTACCAAGTCTGCTTCCGAAAGAGGAAACGGCCTTGGGAGCGTTGTATCGATTGTCGAGGAGACCGTGCACAATAAGCAGAAGTTTAGCGTAGAAAAATTTTGTGGACGAAGTTCCGGGATTTTTTGAACACACCTCCTAACTTTTCCATACATCTTTATTTCTTTTTCTGTCTTCCCTTGTACATCCTTCCACCCTGAATAAAAATCTCATTCATTGAGCCTATATTCTACTTTCTTGGTGTCTTTTTGTTGCCCATGCCGCACTTCCATAAGTAAGGGTTGCTAATGCTATTGTTTTATAAAACTACAGGTGGGTTTCTTTCCTGGCTTTATTCCGTAAACTTTTACGATGTTTCCACATATGGAAGTAGATTTATTTAATTTTTGTCTGCGTTATGGTTATATTCGTAAGTGATGTCGCATTCTAGATATTTTAAATGTTTTACTTGCTCCAAGATTTTATTATTCAAGACTTTGAGATATTATTGGTTGTCTGCCCTGAAACACCATAACTTTCGTTTTCTCTACCGACGGAGTTAGGTTATAAAATGAAACTGTCTGTTGCAACTTACAGACTCCTTTCTAAGGGTGATTTTCACTCTCTGTAATCAGAGTCAGATCATGTGCGTACAAATTTACATTTAGCCTAGTGCTACGATCTAAAAGAACTCCACTTGCTGATAACTTAATCCATGAATAGAACATTTACATGTATATTGAAGAGTGTTGGAGATATACAGCATCCTTGTCGTATCCGTTTGTTTGTATTAATTGGCGTTGTTGTTATGCTTCCTGCACCTATAACAATTTCGGTGTTTGTGTATAGAGTCTTAATAGTATTTATGAGGTGAGATGGATAACATCTTTCACTCCTAATATTCCATAGTTTGCTCTAATCACATTATCTAATGCTTTCTCATAATTCACAAAAGCGAGATTGGTTTCCCTATTTAACTCTCGTCTCTTTTCTGTAACTTGTTCCAGTGTAAAAATATGGTCAACAGTCGATCGCCCTTTCCTAAAAGCTCATTTTTCTTCAGATATTAGCTTTTAGATGGCATTTTTAAGTCCTGCACTAAGGATTTTGGTGTATAATTGATAGCACAGGCGTGCGCAAATCGGCTCAATGAGAAATGCTCCAGTTCAGACCGAAAAAGGAGCAGAGCTTGCGGAAATCAACCTTATAGCTGCTGGCACAGTCTGCCGTAACTGGAAAAGGGACGCGTATCAAACCACATGTAAACTTTTGACATTGTTGTGGCGTCTAATGTCGCGTTCTATTCAGTATATTAGATTATGGTGCTAAATAAATACGTTTAATTATGTTCCTTTAGTTGGATTACTCGTAGGAAACAAAAGTAATTACTTTGACATCTGATAACTAAATACTCCTCTGACTACTACCTACAGTCATAAAAATACAGTAGGTCGACATGAAAGCTTATTTAGAATACAATATAACCAATGAACGACAAACAAACTCTAGGCTAAACCCAGAAATAAATAAATGAATAAATATAACTCACCATACACAAAACATAGGCTTATGTATTGTTATATATCTGAAATGCCATTCATCAAATGATATGGAGGTGTGCGCCTCTTTCCCCTGAACAAGACAATTTACATTTGATGCGATCGATCTCGCACTTGCAATTCGCAGAACTGCATTGAGGTGTGCGTCACAGTGACTCTTCGTGGAGATGTATTTATCGTCATTAGCGAGAACAGTTCTTCACACAGATATGTTGAGCCGAGCATTGATAGCGGTTTGGCAGCCCTTTTTTGCATTTGAGAAATCTGTTCGTAAAAAATGTTCATATAACTGTGATACACCTGTTCGTGATTAATATTTAGCCTTCAATTCACTATCACATCGATTTGTTATAGTAGTCGAAAAGGGTACAGCATGCACTTTCAGATCAATCGACAAATCGTCCAGATCTCTAAATCAGATGTAAAATTCCTTCACAATGGTCGCAAGAATACCTGAAAATGTGTGCAATTAATCTTGAGCTAAACTCGACCACCGCATTGACAATTTGGGGAAATGGTCTAACTCGGCTTTCAACATCTGATGCTGCCAAAGCTCCAATATTTGCTTGAAAGCAGTAATACTGTCTACAAAATGAGTATTAAGTATGTTGCTTCGCTACAACTTAAGTTTAAGTTTATTCATATGGGATCTGATGTCGGTGAGAACTACTGACTCATTAATCCATTTAGTATCAATGATTTCATGAACGGGACGCCTCTTCATTTCCATGAATAGAGCTATTTCGTCCAACAAATCAAAAAATCAGTTCAACATATTACTTCTACTGAGCCAACGAACTTCACAAAAGAACACAATATCACCAAATTCACACTCAATATCCTTCAGCAGAGCTTTAAATTGTCTGTGATTCAGTCCATGACTCTTAATAAAATTAACTGTTCTCACTACTACAGTCATTACATTCGCCATTGTGACGTTTTTCGCGCACAGGATTTGTTGATGAATCAAACAATGCACAGGTAAGAACCTCACTTCGCGTTCCACTCGTTTGCTTATCAGACGATCCATAAGCCCTGCTCTACATCCGATCATACAGGGTTCTCCATCAGTGCCAACTGAAACGAGCTTTTCCCACGGTAGACCAAGCCTGATAAATACGTCTTCCACGCACTGCAGTACGTCGTCACGCGCCGTGGTGTCTTTCAGCGAACATAAATCAAGGAGTTCCTCCCTTAGCACTAAGTTTGTATCAACACGGGCCGGCCACTGTGGCCGAGAGGTTCTAGGTGCTTCAGTCTGGTACCGCGCTGCTGCTACGGTCGCAGGTTCGAATCCTGCCTCGGGCATGGATGTGTGTCATGTCCTTAGGTTGGTTAGGTTTAAGTAGTTCTAAGTCCAGGGAACTGATGACCTCAGCTGTTAATTCCCGTAGAGATTTGAACCATTTGAACCATTTTTGTATCAACCCGTCTAATAAATATTGTCTGCTGGTCTGTGTCCGATAAGTCGGTACTCTCATCTAATGTAGTAGTAAACACCAAGACCTTCGAAATGGCGTACATTAATTGTTCGACAATACCACCTGACAAACGATCGAAACGACGAGTTATAGTACGCCGCGACAGGTTCAAACTTGGTAAAGAACGTGGTAATTGTGGACACAGTTCGCCTGCTACGACTCCCAAATTCTGCTTCGCAAAATCGCCGTCACAAAATGGTCGGGAAAAACGGGCGATCAGCAAAGCCATTCTTTAACTACCATGAACAGCTGCATCGGAAGAGGAGCAACACATTGCTGTGTAAGGAATTAACGGATCTGTCATTCCAAAGGAAAATTTGGTTTATTAGGCAATGTAATTACGTAGTATCGTCCGAAGGTACTTTATAATACATACACCTACTTTAGTTCCTTCCGTACATTAAGTTTAATTGATAATTAAATCGACACCATAACTGCAAACATGCGTTTATATACATTATTGGGGACATGTTGAAAATGTGTGCCCCGACCGGGATTCGAACCCGGGAACTTCTGCTTACGTGGCAGAAGCTCTATTTTTTTATTTATTTAAATCTTATTTCGTTCGTTTTCGGTCATTGTATCTGCTAGGGGCGGACGTCGCAATACACCCATTTCAGTTCGTCGTTGATCCATTAACTCAGTTTTTTTATTACAGAGGGCAGCTAACCCTCTGACCAAACACGCTGAGCTACCGTGCCGGCGGATCCTTCAGAGCCACCAAGGGCACAGACGATATTGCGCCTGCAGGAACTCATCCCTTGTACGCTCCCCGTGAGACCCACATTCCCCACATGTCCACAACACTACATTCGTAGTGTGCCTAATACATGTTTTCCCGTCACACTCATTACTCATGGCAGATTAATCTACCAAGTCCCGTACGAGTTGGGGCACAGTGTGTGCGTTCATACAAGAAGCCCAATGGCCGGGTAGCCATATTTTAACTATGTATGAAGGTAGTACTTGTTCCCGAAAGAATAGATACCATTGACGACCGTGCAGCTTCTCTAGAATGAAATGATAATTAAATCGACGCCCTAGCTGCAAACAGGCGTTTATCTACATCACTGGGGACATGTTGAAAATGTGCCCCGACCAGGGCGCGTGCAAGGGATAAGTCCCTGCAGGCGCAGTACCCTCTGTGCCCTCGGTGGCTCAGACGGATAGATTGTCTGCCATGTAAGCAGGAGATCCCGGATTCGAGTCCCGGTCGGGGCACACATTTTCAACATGTCCTCAATGATGTATATAAACACCTGTTTGCAGCTATGGTGTCGATTTAATTATCATTTCATTCTAGAGAAGCTGCACGGTCATCAATGGTATCTGTTATTTCGGGAACAGATACTACCTTCATATACATATTAAGTCTATTTCACCCTCTACACCTTCATACTGTTGAAATGATGTGTTCTGTGGTGACGTTCTAAATTGCACTTCTTATGCCTAATATTTTACCACATGCCAAACATTGTGCTCCTCCTTCGCTTTCGGTAAACAAGTAATCACACTCCCAACTACAGTTGAACTGTAAAATGGAACGCCGCTTCGCCGCATTGCTTTCGCTAGCCATTTCAGCTGCACAACGCACTGTACCATAACATAACATACCCTGCCACGCACATGGCTCTGGCTATGCTTGAGCCTTGACCGCACACATCGCCATCTAGTCTTTACAGCGCAAACTACCAGACAGGCGTCAGCTGTTCTCGGCTCCTCGGCTCTGCCCGCGCTCATGCAGGGGGCTTCGGGAGCGCCGCTCTCTCGTTGCCTACCTATGGTTTATAGGCTCAGTCCAGGAGACTTATACCTCAATAGTCGCTACATTTACGTTTGTCTCCATTTTCAAAGGTAGATATTACATTGGTGCTCAGCCAGCAATTTGGTACCCTCTTATTTCTCCAACATTGAGTAAATGTCTGAAGAAGTCTTAGATGTAGGAATAACCTTCCGCATTTTCACAGTTCCAAATTAGCATCATCTAAACCAGAGGCTTTCCTTTTTTTGTAGATTTTAGAGCTCCCAACAGTTCTCTCATATCAATATCGTCCAGACCTTTTCTGCCATTTAGTTCAGATGACGTCTGAATTAAAGTTTCATCATGTCACAATTCTTTATAATGAACTATCCATTCGTTCTACCCTATATTATGAACATGTATACGGTAATTTTGTTGTCTGTTGAGTGATTTCATCGCCTTATAAGTGATACGTTGTGTGCCTTGTAAATCAAGCTCTATACTGCTAATCAAGCGTTCCCATGATTCTGCGTGTGCCTTCCGATTTATGTATTTCAATCTATTTCCACCTCTGGCGTCCAATTCCTTACTGCTCTGCGTTTCCTGTATTTACTTTTTTTCCGTGGAACCTCATTAGCTATATTTGATGAAGCTGTTTTTAAGTTTTTCCATTCTTATTCCAGTTGTTCTATCGTTTCTAAAATTACTGAGCAAAGATAGCGGAGGGAACGTAATGAAATGGTTATTTGGACTCTGGTACCTCACTTATGGTGACACAGAGAGCTGCACATCTTCAGTGGGTCAAACGACACAAAATCTTGGCGCTGCCTGGAGGAGTGTAATGTGGTCGAAGGAGTCACGATTTTCCACTTTTCTAACGATGCAATGCGTCGAGTCACCTGTGGCCAAACGAGGAGTTCACCCGCAGTGAGTGCAGGGTGGAAGTGGTTCTTCATACCATGACTTGGGCCCACATGACTGGTTAACCAAAACAGGAGCGACATCGTTTACTTCTTCACTCCAGACGAACAGGTGTTGGCATCTCTTCTACATTTTCGTGAAGAGTTTTCTACGGACACTCCCGCCTTCCAAGCTGATGGCAGCCGTGCTCACAGAGTCGCATGCATTAACTCCCGTTCTGAGTGACACCCTGGCTCGCTATTACACTGCGACGGGTAGGTAAAATCACTCCATCACAATCACAAACAAACCGCCAGGAACTGTTTGGAACAGCGGGTGAAATATCCTCGAAATTTGGCACCTCTGCGGGATGTAACGATCGGTGAATGAGTATAGCTGGATATGGAATGCTGCGATAATTTTGTGAACTCATTTTCGCTGCATTGAGAACAATATCAAAGTTAGACGCAGTGTCACTCGCTGTTAGCGCGAACTTTCCTGCGAGAGAATAATTCCTTGTCTAGCATGCCTTATGGCAGTACGCCTGCGCACAGAGGGTGTGCGAGCTGGTAATTACCAAGAAGCGTTGCTATCGAGCACGCTGCTTCCGAACGACGTATATCGTAAGGCGAAAAAACAACATCCACCCGGTAGTCATGGCGGGAGACGCGGAAATTGTTTAGTGCGTTCCAAAGGAACATCGTGTAACGTTTACTGTTGTAAATAGGAATGAGTGAAGTCGTTGTAATTTGGCGGAACTTAATTCCTCGATTGCGTAGCGTGCTATGTTGTTTGGATATCTGTTAGGAATATGGATTGCTGCCAAATAACGATTTCTGGAATTGTCTGAATTGTCATGAACACAGATGTGTAAAACTTTGTAAGAGATGCGACGATGGTGATTTCCCATTTCAAGTGTACTGCACGCAGTGTCAGATAAGGGCGTCGATAACGAAAAGCAGATGTTCCACAATTGTTAAGTTGATCATTGAAGAGAGCATTATTTTAGTCTCGTGCTGGGTAGAGGACTGTACCCTGCAAGCTACCATTCCCTAAACCTGAGTTATCGACAAACACCATTTGTGACTAGTGCGAGATCTGTCGAGAAATCTGCAGTCTGAAAATCACAAACGACTGTGTTCCTATAGATGGACAAAGCAAGGTAGTTGAAATAGCCAAATCGCATACAGCCACTCGGAAATACAAGAAAGGGCGGTAATTAAAAATTAAATTGAACATACACGAATCTTCGGAGGCAGTGAATGGGAATTCCTGGAGTGATTCATAGTTCGAGTATATTCGACGGACAAGAAAACTTCAGTATCTCTCATGAAGCACTTCATCTTGCCAGGAACCAACGTTATAACAGACGGCTTTATGTCCCAAAATACCTTGGAGAAAGAAGGATTCCAACATGAAATTGTAAATAATTCTGTGAAATTTGTCTCTTCGCACGATCCATCTCTCCACACAGAATATAGAACTCATGTGGAAATCTGTCAGATCGTCGTTTAAAGGATAGAGGAGACAGGGACAAGATGCACTTCTTCCAGTACCTGTTCTTTAACAACTTGCAGGTGAGTGGGAATATTGAACCTTCTGATACTGCTAATATTCCCCAGAAAAATACCTAGAATTTACTTGAGTAGCGGAAAAAGAGGATTGCTTCCGGTGGCGTTTGCAAACCACAGAATAGCCCATGATGAAGACGTGGCTGACGACTAAAGTAAGTAAAATTATTAATTTTCTTTGTAATTAATGTTAAGTTAATGATTATTCGTTCTTTGTCATTGCCATGGTCACCACAATGAACAGTATCCATATTTGCCGCCACGAGAGTCGTGCGGTCGATATAATTTTATATCGGACGGAGCCCGAGCGTTCGACGGGCAACGCTCCTTGGAAATTACCCGCCAGTCCGTAATATCTTGACAAGCAGAGACAAATTTATACCTTTGCGGTAGCTGTTACGTAAAATGATCATTTAAGTAATGCTCCGCTACGGTCGCAGGTTCGAATCCTGCTTCGTGCATAGATGTGTGTGGCGTCCTTAGGTTAGTTGGGTTTAAGTAATTTTAAGTTCTAGGGGACTGATGACCTCAGCAGATAAGTCCCATAGTGCTCAGAGCCAACTGAACTATATTTTTAGTAATGCTAAAGTAGCCTGAAGGACGTGTCTTTAATATAGTCTGTATAATATTTCCTTTCATATCAAAATAAAAATGTCTGTTGCTTAGCACAACCGTAATCCAACAAAATCGTTACTTCCAGTAAGCATACATTTCTCGTTTGTTAAACAAACACTTTTTCATAATATGTAATCGGCGTAATTTACTAACACACAAACAGCAGTTTAGCTTTCATTACTCTGTTTAATGTTATTAATTGTGTATTATGTTTCGATTTGCAGTTCTGAAGTTGCCAGGTTATTGCACTTATATGTTTTCATCAATTAGTTTGTTGACAAACTTTGATCAGGATACCAGAGGACCTCAATCGAAAAAAATGTTCTGAAACGCTGTTTTCGAGATGCAGCACTCCCTGGGACTTACGGTGTACTGTTCTGCAATGCTAGTAAAACTTGTATTGGTTGCCCAAAAAGTCTGGAAAGTGGCATAAAGTTAGCCCCCTCGCAGAACGGAAGCGCTTAAGCCGTATATACTGCAGAAACATTTCAACGATACAGGGAACATTAATACAGCCTACTCTAAGATAAAAAAATGCTCTGGCATCAAGAGACAGATATCAAGCTCAAGTCTTTGTCCGGCAAACGCTTTTATCAACACAGAACAGATCAGTCTGCTACCACATCCTTAATAAAGTATTCACCTTCGTTGTACTCGCCATCTCAGAGCCACATAATTTCAGAAACACACCACCCTAGCTCGCACTTCGCTACAGAGCGAGAGATTAATTCCGGGAATGTTTGCTGTAATCATTATATTCACAATTTTCCCATGAAACATAGTTTGTGAAAGATGGAGATCTCGAAGTTCATACGTTTTTCGAATGAGGCGCTCAAAAAGACCTGAGGGGTGGGGGGAGGGATTTATCGAGGTTCCATTCATAATGGCCAAATTGTCAGTTTATCCTCTTTCTGATTCTACACAAAAGTCAGTGTAGCTCACTTTTTGTACGTACAATGAGGCGAAAAAAGTCGTGGGATCCCTCATAACTTTGTGTTGGGTCTCCTTTTGCGATGCGTAGCACAGCAATTCGACGTATCGTGAACTCAACATGTCGTTGGAAGTCCCACGCAGAAACATTCAACCATGCTGCCTCCTTAGCCGTCCATAACTGCGAAAGCGTTGCCAGTGGAAGAATTTCGTCATGAACTGATCGCTCGATTAAGTTCCATACATGTTCGATAGAATCCGTGTCAGCGAAGTGGGTGGAATAAACACACGTTCGAACTGTCCAGAATGTTTTCATGTCAGTCACCTAAATCTGTGGCCATGTGACAATTCCATCATTGTTTGCGAACATTAAGCCCATGAACGGCTGCAGAGTGTCTCCAGTTATCAGAAAATAACCATTTCCAGTCAATGATCAGTTCAATTGAACCTGTGAACACCATTATAGAACCATCCATCAGCTTGCACAGTGCGTTGTTGGCAACTTGGGTCCATGTTTCAGGGGGCTGCACCACACTCGAATCCTACCATCAGCTCTCATCAACCGAAACTGGGACTCATCTGACCACGTCAATGCTTTCGAGTCGTCTAGCGTCGAATCTATATGGTCACAAGCCCAAGAGAGGCGATGCAGACGAAGTCGTGTTGTATACAAAGGCACTCGCGTCGGTCGTTTGCTGCCATAGCCCAATAACGCCAGATTAAGCCACACCATACTAACGGATACCTTCGTCATACGCCCCACATTGATTTCTGCCGTCGTTTCAAGCAGCGTTGCTTGTGTGTTAGCACTGACTACTCAACGCAAACGCCGCTACTCTCGGGCGTTACATGAAGATCGTCGGCCACTGCGTTGTCTGTGGTGATAGGTAATGCCTGAAATTTGATATCGGCACACACTTGTTCAAATGGTTCAAATGGCTCTGAGCACCATTGGAACTTAACATCTGAGGTCATCAGTCCCCTAGAACGTAGAACTACTTAAACCTAACTAACCTAAGGACATCACACACATCCATTCCCCTAGGCAGGATTCGAACCTGCGATCGTAGCGGTCGCGCGGTTCCAGACTGAAGCGGCCGGCGCACACACTTGTCACAGGGATCTCGGAGTACTGAATTCCCTAACGATTTCCGAAATGGAATGTCATATGTCTCTACTTGCAACTACTATTCCGCGTTCTAAGTCTGTTAATTCCCGTCATGTCTACAATAATCACGACGTAAACCCTTCCACATGAATCATGTTTGCAAATGACAGCTCCGCCAATGCACTGCCCTTTCATACCTTGTCCGCCGTACTACCGCCGTCTGTATATGAGCATGTCGTCATCCCACGACTTCTGTCACCTCAATGCAAAGCATGCTACTGTTAGCTCCGATGCGTTGCAAAGACAATGCCAATATCTTACTACAAATGTACAAGAAATTATACCTGTATAAATTCTTTCCGTTATAAGTAAGTAAGCCGGCCGGTGTGGCCGAGCGGTTCTAGGCGCTTCAGTCTGGAACCGCGCGACCGCTACGGTCGCAGGTTCGAATCCTGCCTCGGGCATGGATGTGTGTGATGTCCTTAGGTTAGTTAGGTTTAAATAGTTCTAAGTTCTAGAGGAATGATGAAATCAGATGTTAAGTCCCATAGTGCTCAGAGCCATTTGAACCAATTTCATGGAAGTAACTGAAAATTTTGTGGATTCGTTTTTATCCACATTGTAGCTGCCTCTACTTGACTCATGTACAACTCTCGTTCTGCCGAGATTCTGTATCTTCCGAAATTCCCATAGTGAACCACAGCAGGCCTACACATGAGACTGCGTCTCTTACCGCACTCATTTATATCTCACTCCTCAGATTGTGAATACCAACAATAACTACAAGTCGGCGGTGTAATTAAAGACAGTTGATACTTACGTTGGAAGCGAAGAGTCTTCACAGGACGAATCAACGGTCAATAAAGCTCCGGTAGGCTCTTTACTCGACAGTTCAAATCCTCAGACTGACGCTACGCAACGGCCGACGGCACCTCCAGCCATTGACTATTGTTGAAGTTTTCGATCGTCGCTATTGTTAGCGGTGAGTGGTATCCCCAGATACCAACTGATTACTTCAGATGTTACAGGCCATGTGTAGACGTCACCGCTAGATAATACAGTAACGTAGAATTAGGATAATGTTTGAAACGTAAAATCAAGTGTCGCTTGCTTCCATCTGTTGTAGTCTGTTGTTACCCCTTCCTCAGCAAATTCAGTGGTTCCACACACATTCAGCATGACTGTGCATCAGATATTCTTTTTATTTTCGATCATCGTTTCATCCTGTTTCGCAGTTCGACAACATATATCCAGAAACAAGTATTGCCGAAAATTTATTTAACAAAATTAAACAAAATGAACAAACCATCGTGCCTCGTAAATGTGTAGTAACAACTTGAAAAGAATATTGGACGTATATTATCAATCTATGTGCCTGATGCTGTCTGAACAAAGTTAGCCTTCACTGCTGCTCGTAGCTTTTGACACCCGATGCAAAATAAAAAACAAAAAAAAAAAACAAAAAAAAACGAAGAATACACGAACAGCGCGAACAAACAGCGTTAAAAGAAGAAGGAACGATGGGCAGCGAAATAGAAATCATAGTGAAAATTAAAAATGTTTTTTTTGCAACAGCTAGCTACAAGTTCCAGCTACGTCTCTACCTCGTTTCCTTTCCGACTTAGACATCTGTCGTAGCGTTGGACTAAGTTTCCTCTACCCTCGTTATAGAAGGCAACCCGCTGTGCTTTCCGACAATTTGCTGGACTGCAGGTCGTTGTTTGTGCCAAAATATTCTCTTTGTAACCAGCGCTCCATATGAGCAGAGATGAAAATCAGAGGGAGCTAAGTCAAGGCTGCATGGTGGCTGATCAAACAGTTCCCATCGAAAAAACTGCAGAAGTGTCATTGCCCCTGCAGTTTGCGGCCGAGAACTGCCTTGAAAAATGAAATGCATGATAGTTACATTATGTGGGGGCCAATGACATCAGGTGAGATTGTGGTGTCACCGCCAGACACCACACTTGCTAGGTGGTAGCCTTTAAATCGGCCGCGGTCCGTTAGTATACGTCGGACCCGGGTGTCGCCACTATCAGTGATTGCAGACCGAGCGCCGCCACACGGCAGCTCTAGAGAGACTTCCTAGCACTCGCCCCAGTTGTACAGCCGACTTTCCTAGCGATGGTTCACTGACAAATTACGCTCTCATTTGCCGAGACGATAGTTAGCATAGTCTTCAGCTACGTCATTTGCTACGACCTAGCAAGGCGCCATTACCAGTTATATTGATGCTGTAAAACATGTACCGTCAAGAGCGATGTTCACCAATTATGAATTAAAGTTAAGTATTCCAGTAGTTACTGACGTTCTTTGCTACTATAACGTCCTTGTCCAGTTCCAGACCTCACGCCAGCCTGCGCGAGTTTAAACGCGTGCCTCTCGTCTTCCTCCTAGTGGATTGGCTGTCTTGCCAGTCCACAACAGTTGGCGACGAGGCCAAGTCGCGTTCGTAACTATACTGCCCTGATTTACTTGTGTAATGGCTTCGCCACCATCACCAGATGTACTGTCCGAATTTTATCGCTTACAGAACCAGCAGACGCAGGCCTTACTGGATGCCCTTGGACAGCTCGTCCAGGGTCAACGTGCAATGCAAAACGATGCGGCAGCCGCCGCTCCACCGCTCAAGCAGCCACAACACGCAGTTGCACCACCTTTTCGTCCATTTGATGCTGCACTGGAAAGCTGGACGCCAATTTGGATTCCATCTCGCCGCCTACAGAATTCAAGGTAATGAGCGGCAGCCTTTTCTCCTTTCTTGCGTCGGAGTGACCACGTACCATGTGATAGTCAAATTGTTTCCCCGGCGCGACGTAGCAACTCTGTCCTACGACGAAATTTTGTCTGCATTAGATGCATATTTCAAAGAATCAGTCAATGTACTTGCCAAACGGTATACCTACTTTCGTACAAAACGTACGACAGGTCAGACTAATAGGGAGTGTGTTGCAACCTTGCAAGGTCTTACTAGGGATTGTGCTTTTGAGTGTCAATGTGGACTCCCTTATTCAGATACTATGGTGCATGACACAATTGCACAGAACGTTTCTGATGTTCGTATACGGGAACAGATTTTGAAACTAGTCAATCCCTCCCTTCAACAAGTGATGAACATATTGGATCGGCAGGACACACATGACTTTGCTCAGGAATCATTTGAAACTTCGCCACTCGTGTGTCTGGTTAACCGGCCCGCCGGGCGAGCTGCACAGAACAGTAAACAGTCCTCGCGCCCAGCCGCGCCAAAGCTGCCTGGCTCTCAGCCACGTGTCCCACGCCAGCAAGCAAACAGTGAAATCATGCCCGCGGTGTGCTACTAGACATTCGCGTGAGAATTGCCCGTCACGCCAGGCTATTTGCTTTTTCTGTAATAAAAAAGGCCATGTTCAGAGTGTTTGCCAGAAAAAGCTCCAATCGGACACTCACCACCATTCCAGGCCCTTTGCTTCGCGCTGAATTCGAACCAAGGATACTCAGGCTCGTGAAACTTCGCCTATGGAAATTCATGTAGTTCATTCCACTCCGCCCAGTGCTACTGTCTCTAACAGTGACTGTGTTCGTCCCACAAATAGTGTGCGTCGACATCGCAGGAAATCCCGTCAAGTCGCAAGTGATTCTGTAACAGTATCAGTTCACGTTGCACGAGACAGTCGCTCTTGTCGTCAGCAGGACAATAAACTTTTTGTGGACTTGGACATTAACGGCAAAGTGACACCGTTCCAGCTTGATACCGGAGCTGCAGTTTCCCTGATCAATCAAGACACTTACAAACAGCTGGGCAAACCTCTGTTGCATGCCGCAAATGTTAAGTTACATAGTTATTCAGGACAAGCAATCCCTGTGTTAGGACTGTGCAGCCTTCTTGCAACATACAAGGGACAAACAAAACTTGTGTCATTTTACGTCCTTCGTTCTTCTCCTGCAGTGAACTTGTTTGGTTTCGATTTATTTCAGTTGTTTAACTTGTCTATAGTGAATCAGGTCCTATCAGTGAACCAGACTGTGCCTTTAGCCAGTGTTTCTTGTCTATGTGAAGAATTTGCAGACATTTTTGCACCGGGACTTGGTTGCGCTAAGAACTATAAAGCACATTTGGAACTGAAAGTAAACGCGCAACCGAAATTTTTCAGAGCTCGCAATGTTCCCCACGCATTGCGTGATGATGTCGCAAGAACATTACACGATTTGGAATCACAAGGTGTAATTGAACGTGTGCAGGCTTCTCTCTGGGCGTCACCCTTAGTAATTTTGCAAAAACCTTCCGGAAAATTGAGACTTTGTGTGGACTTCAAGGCAATAGTGAATCCACAACTAGTGACTGCAACTTTTCCTTTACCCCGCCCGGAAGATCTTTTCGACAAACTGTGCCCGGGTAAATATTTTTCGAAGTTGGACCTAGCAGATGCGTACCTGCAAATACCGGTGGACGAAGAATCCCAGCGCGTTTTGGTGGTTAACACGCATCTTGGTTTGTATCGATTCAAACGACTGCCATTCAGGTGTACATCCGCCCCTGCATTGTTTCAGCAATATCTACAAACTGTTTGTGCGTCGGTCCCTACTGCTGCAAACTATCTGGACGATATTGTGATCTCCGGAAAGACGGAAGAAGAACATTTAGCCAATCTCAGAACATTATTTCAGGTCTTGCGACAAAATGGTCTTCGCTTGCGAAAGGACAAATGTGTGTTTTTTGCTCGTGATTTGCCGTATCTGGGACATTTACTTAATGCCCAAGGCATACATCCCAGTCCAGAGCACCTCCGTGCCATACAAGACTTGCCTTCGCCGCAGAATTTGAAGCAGCTACAGAGTGTTCTGGGAAAAATTAATTATTATCATCGCTATGTGCGTCACGCCTCTTCCATTTCAGCTCCGCTTCATCGCTTACGCCGTAAAGGTGTTCCGTTCGTCTGGACGACGGAATGCGAACGCGCCTTTCGCCAGTTGAAATCGGCGTTGCTTTCCAATACTTGCCTTACGCCATTCGATCCCCGGAAGCCCCTTTTGTTGATGGTGGATGCATCGGATTTCGGGATCGGTGCTGTGTTTGCGCACAAAGATGGTTCGCACGATGGCCCAATTGCCTTTGCGTCCAAATTGCTCTCGTCTGCGCAACGAAATTATTCACAGATCGAGAAAGAAGCATTGGCTCTCGTATTTGGTGTTACAAAGTTTCATGATTTCTTGTATGGTGGTCACTTTACCATCATCACAGACCACAAACCTTTGACATCGCTTTTTCATCCGACCAAGCCTGTACCTCCCCGTACAGCGCAGAAATTCATTCGCTGGTCTATTTTCCTCTCGCAGTACCGCTACGATATCTTCTATCGGTCCACTGCTAAGCACGGAAACGCCGATGCGTTGTTCCGTTTGCCTGTTGCTGAGGATAGAGCATTCGATTCCTCCGAACTTGCTTGCATGTTCATTGATTCGGAAACCGATGACGTGGTCGAATCGTTTCCGATTGATTTTCGTCGTGTAGCTACAGCCACAGCTGCCGACCCTGTCCTTGCTACCGTTCTGCGTTTTGTTGCTACGCAATGGCCCTTGTCAAAGTCACCGATCGGGTATCCGTTGGTTCGTCGATTTTTTGCTCACAAGGAGAGACTTTTTGTACGACGTGGTGTTTTGTTGTTGCGTTCAGATAATGATCAGTCCAGGGTCGTGGTCCCACGTTCGTTAGTCCTCTGTCTTACAGCTTCTCCACCAAGGACATTGGGGTATAGTGCGAACGAAACAACTTGCTCGTCAGCACTGTACTTGGTTCGGAATCGATGCCGCGATTGCGAATATGTGCTCTTCTTGCATGGTGTGTGCCGAACAACAATCAGCACCACCGCGGAAATTCTTTGCATGGCCAAAAGCCATTTCCCATTGGTAACGCTTACACATCGATTTTGCTGGTCCATTCTGGAATGCTCGATGGTTGGTTGTGGTAGATTCATTCAGTAATTTTCCTTTTGTTGTCCGGATGTCTTCCACGACGTCACCTGCCACCATCCAAGTGTTATCGGCTATCTTTTGCATTGAAGGTCTTCCACAGACTATTATTTCCGACAATGGCCCACAATTCATGTCCGCAGAATTTCAGTCATTCTGCAAGGCCAATGGTATTCAACATCTGACATCCGCGCCGTTTTCGCCACAGTCAAACGGTGCCGCTGAACGATTGGTCAGGACTTTCAAGTCACAGATGTTGAAGCTGAAAGAGTCGCAGTCTCGGGAGGACGCGTTATTGCTCTTTATGTCCTCGTATCGCTCTCAGACTCGAGATGGTCGCTCGCTGGCTGAGTTGCTTCACGGTCGCCCTCATCGCACCTTGATGTCTTTGCTACATCCGCCGCATCAGGTTCCTGTGCAGCGGCAGACACCTGCTTTTGCTCCATGCGACGTTGTCTACTACCGCACCTATCGAGGTTCACGGCGTTGGCTCGCAGGGCGCATTCTTCGCTGCCTCGGCCGCGCTATGTATCTGGTTTTGGGGACCTCTGGTGAGGTGCGTCGGCATCTCAATCAGCTGCGCCTCTGTCGTCGCTCGGGATATGCCGCTCCCCGTCTGCTTTCAGCGACGGTGCCGTCTGGTCAGCGTCCTGGGGACCTATCTACTGGCTCGCCTCAGCCCCAGGTGTTACCGACGCTGCCTTCCATTTTGCCCCATGGCGACGTGCCGCCGCCGCCGCCGCCGCCGCCGCCTGTTCTCCCGCCAGCGACGCCCGCAGTGGACGCGTCGCTGCAACCGCCGGTCGCCTCCCTGGGTCACGCGCCGCCGATCGCTTCCCGTGACCAGTTGTCCTCCGCCACGGAACTCTTCCCCGCTCCGGACCATATGTCGTCTTCGCCCGTCGGGTGCCCCGGCTCGATGGAGGTCGACCCTTCGGCCCCTCCTGTCTTTCTACGGGAGCATACACCGCATGTTGGCGTGCACCCTGGAGCTGGTTTTCAGGCGTTTCCTAGCTCCCCTCGGTCCGAATGGCAGGGTGCGGTTGGCACAGCCTCGCCTGTTGTTAGCCTCCCCACCTCGTCGCATTCGCCAACATGGGGTCCTCTCCACGGCGGGCGGAAGCCTTATACCACAACCGTCCGCCGATTTGCGGGGGAGGAATGTAGTGTCACCGCCAGACACCACACTTGCTAGGTGGTAGCCTTTAAATCGGCCGCGGTCCGTTAGTATACGTCGGACCCGCGTGTCGCCACTATCAGTGATTGCAGACTGAGCGCCGCCACACGGCAGCTCTAGAGAGACTTCCTAGCACTCGCCCCAGTTGTACAGCCGACTTTGCTAGCGATGGTTCACTGACAAATTACGCTCTCATTTGCCGAGACGATAGTTAGCATAGCCTTCAGCTACGTCATTTGCTACGACCTAGCAAGGCGCCATTACCAGTTACTATTGATGCTGTAAAACATGTACCGTCAAGAACGATGTTCACCAATTATGAATTAAAGTTAAGTATTCCAGTAGTTACGTACGTTCTTTGCTACTATAACGTCCTTGTCCAGTTCCAGACCTCACGCCAGCCTGCGCGAGCTTAAACGCGTGCCTTTTGTCTTCCTCCTAGTGGATTGGCTGTCTTGCCAGTCCACAACAGAGATCTACGCCGGAGACACTACTTTCTACCCATATTTATGTGCCCACTGTGCGCTCAGAACCGAGAAAAGCCACTTGACGCTCACTAAGGGCAAACTAGAGCAGGACCGGCCACTGCATGCCAAACTTAACGCTTACAGTGCGTGCGGGTCACGTGCGGGTCACGTGTGGGCCAAGGCCCAGCCTGTGGCTAGGCTTTGCTCCGTCCTTGTAAGTATCTGGAACAGCGCGACATTTCTTTCAGCACTTCAGTGCTTCATTTTTCGGTCGACACAACTCTCTGAGCTCGACAGAATCGAGGTGTCAGCATTGTTTAACCTTCGCTATTTGTTCGTGGTAAGAAGGACGTTCACGGGTCCATTGGTTTTCGCCCAAAAAGAGGCAGTCTACAGGTCTGTCGTCACAATCGTTTAAAGTAAATGAGGTGGACAGAAGACAGGGAGAAGAATTCTCAATTCGCGTTAAGTGACAGATATTGCTTTCTTGCTGTGAAACGACATTACAGCACCATCAGAAAGAATATAAAGCTTCAGTTGACACTGATAGAGCAAAAAACTGCAAAGAGCGACAGACGGGATTCATTGTTCCGTACATCAACAAGCACTTGTGCTCAATTTGAACAAGTGAAAAAATTGGTAGTGTGAACAGAATAATTTCTGAAGTCAAGCACATTATTCCACAGTCAGTCGCAACAGCTTTCAGTGGAACTGAACGAAGAGTATGGTGACTTCACATATTACTTAAAATTACATTGGATTAGATAGATTAGATTTGATTAATACTAGTTCCATGGATCATGAATGCTATATTTTGTAATGATGTGGAACGAGTCAAATTTTCCAATACATGACATAATTAAGTTAATTTAACAACATAATTAAGTTAATATAACAACTTTTTTATTTTTTTGTTTTTTTAATTTTTTAATGATTTTTTTTTTCTTTTTTCTTAATTTATATCTAAAAATTCCTCTATGGAGTAGGAGTTGTCATTCAGAAATTCTTTCAATTTCTTCTTAAATACTTGTTGGTTATCTATCAGACTTTTGATACTATTTGGTATGTGACCAAAGACTTTAGTGGCAGTATAATTCATCCCTTTCTGTACCAAGGTTAGATTTAATCTTGAATAGTGAAGATCATCCTTTCTCCTAGTATTGTAGTTATGCACACTGCTATTACTTTTGAATTGGGTTTGGTTGTTAATAACAAATTTCATAAGAGAGTATATATACTGAGAAGCTACTGTGAATATCCCTAGATCCTTAAATAAATGTCTGCAGGATGATCTTGGGTGGACTCCAGCTATTATTCTGATTACACGCTTTTGTGCAATAAATACTTTATTCCTCAGTGATGAATTACCCCAAAATATGATGCCATATGCAAGAAATGAGTGAAAATAGGTGTAGTAAGCTAATTTACTACGATGTTTATCACCAAAATTTGCAATGACCCTTATTGCATAAGTAGCTGAACTCAAACGTTTCAGCAGATCATCAATGTGTTTCTTCCAATTTAATCTCTCATCAATGGACACACCTAAAATTTTTGAATATTCTACCTTAGCTATATGCTTCTGATTAAGGTCTATATTTATTAATGGCACTGTACGGAACTGTATGTACTGTGTCTTATCAAAATTCAGTGAGAGTCCGTTTACAAGGAACCACTTAGTAATTTTCTGAAAGATATTATTGACAATTTCATCAGTTAATTCTTGTTTGTCAGGTGTGATTACTATACTTGTATCATCAGCAAAGAGAACTAACTTTGCCTCTTCATGAATATAGAATGGCAAGTCATTAATATATATTAAGAACAACAAAAGACCCAAGACCGACCATTGTGGAACCCCATTCTTGATAGTCCCCCAGTTTGAGGAATGTGCTGATCTCTGCATATTATGAGAACTGCTTATTTCAACTTTCTGCACTCTTCCAGTTAGGTACGAATTAAACCATTTGTGCACTGTCCCACTCATGCCACAATACTTGAGCTTGTCTAGCAGAATTTCATGATTTACACAATCAAAAGCCTTTGAGAGGTCACAAAAAATCCCAATGGGTGGTATTCGGTTATTCAGATCATTCAAAATTTGATTGGTGTAAGCATATATGGCATTTTCTGTTGAAAAACCTTTCTGGAAACCAAACTGACATTTTGTTAGTACTTCATTTTTACAGATATGTGAAGCTACTCTTGAATACATTACTTTCTCAAAAATTTTGGATAAAGCTATTAGAAGGGAGATTGGATGGTAATTGTTGACAACAGATCTATCCCCTTTTTTATGCAAAGGTATAACATAGCATATTTCAGTCTATCAGGGAAAATGCCCTGTTCCAGAGAGCTATTACACAGGTGGCTGAGAATCTTACTTATCTGCTGAAAACAAGCTTTTAGTATTTTGCTGGAAATGCCATCAATTCCATGTGAGTTTTTGCTTTTAAGCAAGATTATTATTTTCCTAATTTCAGAGGGAGAAGTGGGTGAGATTTCAATTGTATCACATTGCATAGGTATGGCCTCTTCCATTAACTGCCTAGCATCTTCTAATGAACACCTGGTTCCTACTACATCCACAACATTTAGAAAATGATTATTAAAAATATTTTCAACTTCTGACTTTTTGTTCGAAAAGTTTTCATTTAATTTGATGGTAATACTGTCTTCCTGTGCTCTTGGTTGACCTGTTTCTCTTTTAATAATATTCCAAATTGTTTTAATTTTATTATCAGATTTGCTGATTTCAGACATGGTACAGAAACTTCTGGATTTCTTTTCTTAAAATAGCACAGTAGTTTTTATAATGTTTGATAGTTTCTGGGTCACTACGCTTTCTTGCTCTCAGATACATTTCCCTTTTCTGGTTAAAAGATATTTTTATATCCTTAGTAAGCCATGGTTTGTTACATGGTTTGTTACATGGTTTCTTACGAGTATATTTAACTATTTTCTTGGGGAAGCAGTTTTCAAACGCATTTACAAAAGTGGCATGAAATAAATTATATTTTAAATTGGTATCAGGATCACGGAACACCTCATCCCAGTCTAACTGCTGTAGGCTTTCCCTGAAATTTGCAATTGTTTAATCGTTGGCTGAATGCACTACTTTGGAGGACTGTTTAGTTCTGCTGAATGGAGATGTGTCATATATTGTAACTAGCTGTGCACCATGATCAGAAAGACCATTCTCAACAGGCTGAGCATTTATATGGTTAAACTTATCTTGGTCTATAAAGAAGTTATCTATCAGTGAGCTGCTATACTTTACCACCCGAGTAGGAAAATCAATAACAGGTGTCAAATTGAAAGAACCGAGTAATACTTCAAGGTAATTTTACCTATTACCCTCTTTCAGAGAATCTACATTGAACTCCCCACAAATAATAATTTGCTTCCCCCTGTCTGACAGATAGCACAACAAGGAGTCCAAATTTTTCAGAAATAGATGAAAATTTCCCGATGGGGACCTATATACAGTTACAATTATAAATGCGCCTTCATTTAATTTAAGCTCACAGGCACATGCTTCTATATGTTTCTCTACACAAAACTTTTTTGTTTCTATACTTTTTGCACAATGTTAACTTTTGACATATATGGCAACTCCTCCTTTCTCCATATTTTCTCTAATTACATGTGCCGATGGCTTATATCCACTTACATTTACCTTATCCATATCAGTAACAATGTGATGCTCAGACAGGCATAGTATATCTATTTCATCCTCAGCTTCTAAATCTTCTAAACAAACCAGAAGCTCATCTATTTTATTCTTTAAACTCCCAATATTTTGATGAAATATACTTACATTATTTTTAACTATACTTTTATGAGAACCTTTCCTTATTCTAACATTTGCAGTACTCTCCTGTCTGAGTTTCTCATTGTGCTTAGGCCTAGTTACTATACCAGTGGTCACATGGTGTTCAGAGAGGCAGATTATGTCAACTGGGTTTGGTGACTTTAATTCATCAATCCAATTACCTAGGACTGAGATACAACTTGGTGGATATAAAATTTCTGGTGGTTGGTGAAAATTTATAATTGACAGTTGTGATTGGTGATCCAATGTGCTAGAATTGTTCTGTTTAATTTCTTTCCTAAATTGAAGATTTGTTTCACTCCTGACCTCTCGTAGAACTTGACATCTTTCTATCTTACCTATCCAAAAAAATTGTGCTGCTCCAACACCTGTAACCACTGGTATTTTACCATTCATGGCAGTGCCTCCCCCTTAAATTTCCTGCTATTACCCCAGCCAGTTTACCCTTCCCTTTCCTGTTGAGATGTAGGCCGTGCCTGGTACAGTCCCACCTACTGAGAGAATCAACAGGAACCACACCAATATGAGCGCCCGCACCCGACCCAAGCAGCCGTTCCAACTCCAAATTAACTCTCCCAACAGAAGAGTTCAAATGGGGCCGGTCATGGCGTCTCAGGACAGATACAAATTCAACATTGGTGTGTCTCGATGCCGACGCAATCTTTACCAGGTCACACTCAATACTGTATCCAGGATCTCTGTCGATACTGTTCCCTGACCCTCCCACAATAACCACGGTGTCTTCCCTGGTAAATCCTTTACAGAGTGAACCTAAATCCTCTGTCACCTGATCCAGACTAGCACTTGGTTTGAAAAAAATTGTGACCTGGTATTCTGGTCCTAATTCCTCCCGCAGAAGTTGGCCTACACCTCTGGCATGAGAACTGCCTAACAACAAAACTTTCTTTCTTCTCGATGACTTTCCTACATTCTTTTTCAAATTCTTATTGAAAGTTTGTTGTGTCCTGTCTACACCTACCTCTGCTTGAGGCTCATCAGTTTCTAACTGAAGCAATAGGTCAAACTTATTTTTGACATTCACCACAAAACTGTCAGACTTAGTTCTAGGCCTGTTCCTTCTGTTACCTTTTGCCACTTCCCACCTCTCTTTGCCCTTCTCCCTCCTTAAACTGTCCAGATCTTGCCTAGCCTAATCTAGCTCAGCCTGAAGGGCAGCAATTTTCCCCTCCTGTTTCACTATCTTCCTGTCTCTGCTGCAAATCCTACATAACCACTGATGAGCCTGATCCATTTTCCCGACACCCACGCCACTGCAGTCCCCCCAGTGAAAAAAACTACTGCATCCATCACATCAAACCCCGGAACTAACAATTCTACGGCAAGTCAGGCACTTCTCACTCATGGCAAAAATAATACCTTAGCTAGAATAAATCAATTAAATTACCGAAAATCGAAAAAGACGTTACAAGAATTAAGCCTATTCACAAATCTATATAAGGAAGTTTCTGATTTAAAATTCCGCTGTTTTTCTGAGATCTGTATCAAAACAATGAAGGTATACGCTATTTATTATATATTTCACTTGATGGAATGAAAAAAAGGACAATTAAACGAGATACTTTAAGTTTGATTCTCCAAAAACGTTACGAGAATTAGGCCTATAAACAAATGTATATAAGCAAGTTTCTGTTTTAAAGTTACGCTGTTTTTCTGAAATCTGTATTAAAACAATGAAGTTATACGCTATTTACGGTAGTTTACTTATTTGTTACCGAGAAACTAGTCAAATTACCGTGAAACAAGAAACAAACACGTTTACAAAATTTAAGCCTAAACGCGACTTAGGGAAGTTACGATCTTTTCGTGTTTTCTCAAAAAATACGCAAAGAAAAGTGAAACCTTTAACGGCAAGACTAAACGATACACTAATGAACGTATTTAATTTGTTGTCGGTGTTAAACTAAATTATATTCCTGCCTAAATCACTTAACTTTCTGGAAATAGTTTCTGGCGTCACTTACTCGGCGGCCGTCTTGGATCATCTTCTTGGTTAAATCAAGGGGCACACCTGGAACGATTGTTCGATTTAAAACTCGCTATTCGTGAATTTATAACGGAAAAAGGAATGCAGAAACGAAAATTAGAGCATCCAGAATGGGTTGTAGACTTCGCGTTTTAAGTAGACTCGACTGCCCACTACCTACGGTAAGGCACTGCAGGGCAACTTCTATCTGATTTGTTGGGGATGCATTTAGAAAGAGAATAGCGTTGTAGAAGGAACACATTCCGACAAAGACAGTCCAGTTGTCTAAGATCCCTGGCGTTGAAGCAAATGCGAGGTTTCAAGAATTAATCATGGAACCGAAATTACAAGGGTATTTTTATAAAGGTCCTGAAGACACTCGCAATCTTACACCTGTATTTGGGCTGTCTCCTGTTTCAGTTGAAACCACCCCCGTGCATGTGCAGATGTAATTCACTGACCAGTAAGACACATCCTTTTACGTTAACACTACGTCTACTTTGCTTTCCTCAGGTAGAGTTTTCAAGTCTCTATAATGAAGATGTAAGGGTGTTAACAATATTTCGACCTGCGTATTTGCGTCAAAGATCTTTTTTTTATATATAAAACTAAATAAGTCACTATTACGTGTCTCCTTGAGTGTAAAACTCAGTGTAATTGTCTGCGTCTGTCTGCATGCCGACAGTTTGTACCAGATAAAAATTATGTCTTCAGAGCGCCAGAAATAATTAAATAAATCTGAAAGTTCCTTTTCTTAGTATTCCATGTTACAACTGTACTGTCATTTAAATAGTCTGGAACCGCGCGACCGCTACGGTCGCAGGTTCGAATCCTGCCTCGGGCATGGATGTGTGTGATGTCCTTAGTTTAGTTAGGTTTAAGTAGTTCTAAGTCGTAGGGGACTGATGACCTTAGAAGTTAAGTCCCATAGTGCTCAGAGCCATTTGTCATTTAAATGTGGCACGTTCGCAGATTTCCCCTCTTCTCCCTCCCTGCTCTCATACAGCATGGCGTGATAGTGGAGGAAATGTAAACCGAGGATGAGTGCTTTGGCTTTCTTGCTCGGGCACGGCCTACGAGTCGAAATCTTGGCCACCCCAGTTGTAGAGATGCTGCCTCACTGTGCAAAAATTCATAGTTTTCATTGTGGTTTGCATTTTATGACTGTCCTGGCCCGCTTTTAGTGTGAGGGCGCCACAGTGGAACATGTGGTTCCAGCGGCCAATAGCGGCGCCCCCGATAGAGTATTTAAGCGCCTGCCTCTCGCTCAGCCAGCGTCAAACCTACGCCCTTCCTGTCAATTACATCCGTCTGATGGCCTCCTTCTTCTCCCGCCGCCCCTCCTATGTTACCATCCATAACGCCAATTCCCACACCTTCTACCCCTCTGCAGGTGTGCCCCAGGTCTCTGTCCTCTCCCCTCTCCTCTACCTCCTGTACACGGCAGATATGGCCTAACCACCCTCCCCTCCTGCACACCTCTTGCAATATGCCGATGACACCGCATTCCTTGCCCTCACTCCTACCCTCCAACGGTCCCAACAACTTCTCCAGAATCACCTTGACCTTTTTGCCGCATGGTGTAACCAGTGGATCCTGAAAATCAATCCTTCCAAGACCCAGGCAATCATTGTAGGTCGTACCACTCGCTCCTTCCAGCTCCTTGATTTCTCCCTTACCGTCTGCACCCGTCCTGTCTGCCTCACCCCCACCCTCACCTACCTAGGCCTCACCATTGACCGTTACCTCACCTGGATCCCTCATCTTCGCTCCATCCAATCCAAAGCCCACAACTGCCTCCGACTCCTCAAACTCCTCTCTGGCCGGACATGGGGGTTGCACCCCTCTACCATCCTCCACACCTACAAATCCTTAATCCGTCCCATCCTCTGTTATGCCAGTCCCGCCTGGATATCTGCCCCCCCCCCAAATTCTATAAGTCCCTCCAGATCCTTGAGTGTCATGCACTCCACCTTGCCTTCCTTGCCACCCTTCCCATCCCCCACGCGAATCCTCTGTGACCTCATTCCTTTCCCCCATCTGCTCCTGTTCCTTGAACATATCTGCATACTCTACACCTCGCGCCACCGTGATCTCCCACACCCCCTGGTTGCTCCTCTCCTCTCCCGTCCCCGCCCCCTGCCACGCCTTCACTGTTGTGCCCCCCCTACCCTCCATCTCTACACCCTTCATGTCCTTTCCCAAGGTGGCTTCCATCAAGTCCCCTCCCGGATGATGCCCTCTCTCCCTCCATCTATCCCTCCTATCAACTCTGATCCCCACTCCCCCTCCTTTCCTCCGTCCTTTCCCTGAGCTCCCTCTTCCCCCCCTTCCATCCTGTTTTCTCCCCACCGAACCTCTCCATACCTCCATTCTCCCCCTCCCCCCGAGTCCTTTTGTCTTCCCCTCCTCTGCCTTCCCCACTCCTTGTCGCATCTGCCCAGCACCCCGCACCCCTATTATGGGTCCTCATCCGCAATCGGCTCCTTTCCCGCCTCCCCCCCCCCTTCGCTTTTCCTCTCCTTCCCCCCTTTTTTATTTTCCCATCATCTGTCCAGTTTCCCCCCACCTGCTCTCGGCTGTGGTATGTCACATTTGCCAACTTTTTAGTGCAGTGCTCCAGTGAATGTTCAGTTTTGTTCGTCTTTCTCGCGTTGCGAACAGAAACCATGCTGTCGCTAAGTGTGAATTTTATGTCTTTTGCGAACAGAAAGCAGACTGTCGCCGTGCTTTTTAATTGTCTGTCTATCGTTTTACCTGTCTGCTTCGTATGTATTTTATTAGCATCATCATCCCTCTGTTCTATGTTTTAAGTTCCACGATTTTTTTCGCCATGTTACTATTTAAGTCTCCGATTTCATCGCCAGTTTTTATTATTTATTCGCTTCATCTTTTTAACAAAATCTGTAGGCTGAAGAAAAGCGGCATACTAAGCTGCTGCCAGCCCGCCCCCTTCGGGGGGAATCGAAATTCAATAAAGGAAATAAAACAAAACAAAAAAAGTTCAGCCAGCCAGTCTAATCTCGCGTACGTCTGTGGACACATCGCCTCGAGTTAGACAGCTTACTTACTTCTTGTTCTGTGTACGAGTGGACGTGGTTGTTAGGTTTCCTTGGACTCCGTTGTTCGATCTTGTTGTTGTTCGTTCTGTCCTTCGTTGTTCGTGTTCGTCCTCTCCCGTTGTGTTGTTGTTCGCAGGCCTCTCCGCTGGTTCCGCCGCGCTTTCCGTCATTTCAACCACCCCGACCTCCCGGTCGCAGTTACAACAGTTATTCTTCGAATAACTCTCGTATCTTATGGAGCCACAAATACGTACTTCTATATGTGACTTCGTAGGCCTTCCCGGCGTAATAAGTCTTGAAAGTCTCTTCAGGTTTGCTACCGGATCATAAAATCAACTCGATTCTATATTTCGGCGAGCCAACTGTTCGCCATCTTCAGGAGAATGCTGCTTAAGCTGATGAGTCCCGCTGAGAACTGACGCCAGGCTGCAAATCGTTGTCTATTATAGGCCTCCGTACCGTACACGGTGCATGCGCCGCAAATCACAGTTGCTGCTCCCTCCAAGACTGGGCAGGTGGCGCCACCTTTAGTAGAACACCGGCGGCAACGATACATCGCACTCAGGGACGATTTTCGAATACTCGGACTAGCCGCACCGAAGAACATTGTTTTGATGCGGGGGAGAGTATCGAAGAACATTCTGTTTTGATGCTGGGTAGTACGAGATTCCAGTCCTGCAAAGAGGAAACCCTTTGTCTCTATTTATTAAATTATCCGCCAACCTAATTTCAATTGCCTCCTTATAGACACTGTTCCAAAAACCAGAAGTATTGGCAACTATCACAGTTTTATCAAATTTCATATCGTGTCCCTCATTTAAGCGGTGTTCTGCTACTGCCGATTTTTCCGGCTGTTGTGGGCTCTTATGACGGCGTTGTTCCATACACGTGTCATGAACTGTGCGAATCGAACGGTCGATGTAAGGCTTCCCACACTGACAAGGAATTTTGTATACATCGGGTTTCCTAAGCCCCAAATCATCATTCACAGAGCCAAGTAGTGCCCTAATCTCGGAAGGTGGACAGAACGCACTCTTAATGTAAAATTCCTTAAAATTCTTCCTGTTTTAAACGATATGCCTCCAACATAAGAAATAAAGGCCACCGATCAATGTTCCTCTTCATGCACCTGCGTTGATGATCCAAACTCCATAGCCCGCTGACTCTGCTTCTCAGAGTATCCATTTTCCTTAAAAACAGCCATCGAAATCGCAAGTTCTTGGGTTAAGCTGTCCACGTAGGAAATGGCATATGCTCTGCGTACCAAAGTCCTAAGGACGGCATTGCGTTGGTGTGGTGGATGACAACTCTTAGAATGCGGGTACCGATCTGTGTACGTAGGATTTCGGTGAACACTATGCCCCAAAGTACCATCTGGTTTTTTGTAAAGATAACGTCCAAAAATAGAATCATCTCATCACTCACAACCTCCATGGTAAATTCAATGCGAGGATAAAGACAGCTGAAGTGATGTTTATATGGTTCAAATGGCTTAAAGCACTATGGGACTTAACATCTGCCGGCCAGTGTGGCCGTGCGGTTCTAGGCTCTTTAGTCTGGAACCGCGTGACCGCTACGGTCGCAGGTTCGAATCCTGCCTCGGGCATAGATATGTGTGATGTCCTTAGGTTAGTTCGGTTTAATTAGTTCTAACTTCTAGGCGACTGATGACCTCAGAAGTTAAGTCGCATAGTGCTCAGAGCCATTCGAACTTAACATCTGAGGTCATGAGTCCCCTAGACTTAGAACTACTTAAACTTAACTAACCTAAAGACATGACACACATCCATGCCAGAGGCAAGATTCGAACCTGTGACCGTATCAGCAGCGCGGTTCCGGACTGAAGCGTCTAGAACCGCTCGGCCACAGCTGCCGGCAGCGGAATTGATCCAAAAGTATATTAAGAGCATCATGTCCATGTAGCCAGACGAAAATGGCACCATCCACATATCTCCATAAGCACGTTTGATTCAGACCCAAAGTCCTCAGTGCCATATCCTGAAGTTCTCCATAAACAAATTGGCGACTATGGGTGATAAAGGGCTACCCATGGCCACTCCGTCATTCTGTTCAAAAACGTTGCGGTTAAATAAAAGAATACGTGGATGTCACCACACGACGACAAAGCTTCACCAACTCTTCATCCAGTTTTTCACTAATCAAACTAAGGGCTGTTCCAGAGGGATTCGTGTAAACGGAGATACTCACTAACAGATCTGAAAGACTCAGCCTCAAAGAATTCAATCGTCGAATAAAATCCAACGAATTGGAGATATGGTGTTCACACTTGCCAACATATGGGCTGAGAACAGATGATAAATACTTGGCCATGTTATAAGTGGGTGCACCCGAATTACTAACAATAGGGCGTTGAGGAGCCCCTTCTATAGTTGATAATATTATGGTCATTAAAAAAGAAACTAGCAGGAAGATGTCAAATGAAAACCAGTAAAAGGATCGTAATGCCAACGCCTACGGAAGAGCGCCGAGGCCCCAAACCTGTTGCTAGAGGGACACTGACGCACATCCAGGTCACGAGTGGCCACACGCAGCGTGGACGGTTCACTATACCGAGTCGTACTGAAACGGAAAAATGGGAGCTCCAGAAGAAGAGCAAAAGTGTAATACTGCATTTTGTGACGGTGGAGCGAGTCTGGGTTAACGGAAATTCATCAACGAATGGCACAGGTGTACAAAGAGCATGTCCATTGTAAGGATCAAGGCATGGCAGAAGCGATTCGAGGAAGGAACTATTTTGCAGCATGTGAATGCCCTCACTACTGTAGACTTGCGAGTTTCGGTGGCACCCATTGTTCCAGAGTCCGGGCTGGACGTCGTAATTGCCACATACTCTCAGTGCTCTCCGTACTCTTGCGCCATCCTACGACGCATTTCCGTTCCCAGCACAAGATCCCTTTTCTCTTCGTTTGAAGCTTCCGTTTCTCTATTCTCAGCTCTCGTGAGCGCCATGGACTTTCGACGAGCGCACGTGCTCTCCCTTTCGTGACATGGGTGTGCGCCCACGTCCCTCTAGAGGCGGGTCGGGGACCTCAGCGCTCTTACAAGAACCAAATCTTCTTCCGCAGGCATCGGAATTACGATCCGGTGAGCGGTTTTCATTTAACAGCCTCCGGTCAGTTTCTTTTTGAATGACCCTAATACACTGTTGTTGTTGTGGTCTTCAGTCCTGAGACTGGTTTGATGCCGCTCTCCATGCTACCCTATACTGTGCAAGCTTCTTCATCTCCCAGTACTTACTGCAACCGACATTCCTCTGAATCTGCTTGGTGTATTCATCTCTTGGTCTCCCTCTACGATTTTTACCCTCTATCCTGCCCTCCAATGCTAAATTTGTGATCACTTGATGCCTCAGAACATGTCCTACTAACCGGTCCCTTCTTTTTGTCAAGTTGTGCCACATACACCTCTTCTCCCCAATTCTACTCAATACTTCATCATTAGTTATGTGATCTACCCATCTAATCTTCAGCATTCTTCTGTAGCACCACATTTCGAAAGCTTCTATTCTCTTCTTGTCCAAACTACTTATCGTCCATGTTTCACTTCCATACAAGGCTACACTCCATACAAATACTTTCAGAAATGACTTCCTGACTCTTAAATCTATACTCGATGTTAACAAATTTCTCTTCTTCAGAAACGCTTTCCTTGCCATTGCCAGCCTACATTTTATATCCTCTCTACTTCGACCATCATCAGTTATTTTGCTCCCCAAATAGCAAAACTCCTTTACTACTTTAAGTGTCTCATTTCCTAATCTAATTCCCTCAGCATCACCCGACTTAATTCAACTACATTCCATTATCCTCGTTTTGCTTTTGTTGATGTTCATCTTACACCCTCCTTTCAAGACACTGTCCATTCCGTTCAACTGCTCTTCCAAGTCCTTTGCTGTCGCTGATAGAATTACAATGTCATCGTCGAACCTCAAAGTTATTATTTTTTCTCCATGGATTTTAATACCTACCTCCAATTTTTCTTTTGTTTCCTTTACTGCTTGCTCAGTATACAGATTGAATAACATCGGGGAGAGGCTACAACCCTGTATCACTCCCTTCCCTACCACTGCTTGCCTTTCATGCCCCTCAACTCTTATAACAGCCATCTGGTTTCTGTACAAATTGTAAATAGCCTTTCGCTCCCTGTATTTTACACCTGCCACCTTTAGAATTTGAAAGAGAGTATTCCAATCAACATTGTCAAAAGCTTTCTCTAAGTCTACAAATGCTAGAAACGTAGGTTTGCCTTTCCTTAATTTTTCTTCTAAGATAAGTCGTTGCGTCAGTATTGCCTCACGTGCTTCAATATTTCTACGGAATCCAAACTGATCTTCCCCGAGGTCGGCTTCTACCAGTTTTTCCATTCGTCTGTAAAGAATTCGCGTTAGTATTTTGCAGCTGTGACTTATTAAACTGATTGTTCGGTAATTTTCACATCTGTCAACACCTGCTTTCTTTGGGATTGGAATTATTATATTCTTCTTGAAGTCTGAGGGTATTTCCCCTGTCTCATACATCTTGCTCACCAGATGGTAGAGTTTTGTCAGGACTGGCTCTCCCAAGGCCATCAGTAGTTCTAATGGAATGTTGTCTACTCCCGGGGCCTTGTTTCGACTCAGGTCTTTCAGTGCTCTGTCAAACTCATCACGCAGTATCGTATCTCCCATTTCATCTTCATCTACATCCTCTTCCATTTCCATAATATTGTCCACAAGTACATCGCCCCTGTATAGACCCTCTATATACTCCTTCCATCCTAATACACTACTGGCCATTAAAATTGCTACACCACGAAGATAATGTGCTACAGACGTGAAATTTGACCGAGAGGAAGAAGATGCTGTGATATGCAAATGATTAGCTTTACAGAGCATTCACACTAGGTCGGGGCCGGTGGCGACACCTACAACGTGCTGAAATGAGGAAAGTTTCCAACCGATTTCTCATACACAAACAGCGGTTGACCGGCGTTGCCTGGTGAAACGTTGTTGTGATGCCTCGTGTAAGGAGGAGAAATGTGTCCCATCACATTTCCGACTTTGATGAAGGTCGGATTGTCGCCTATCGCAATTGCGGTTTATCGTATCGCGACATTGCTGCTCGCGTTGATGGAGATCCAATGTCTGTTAGCAGAATATGGAATCGGTGGGTTCAGGAGGGTAATACGGAACGCCGTGCTGGATCCCAACGGCCTCGTATCTCTAGCAGTCGAGATGACGGGCATCTTATCCGCATGGCTGTAACGTATCGTGCAGCCACGTCTCGATCCCTGAGTCAACAGATGGGGACGTTTGCAAGACAACAACCATATGCACGAACAGTTTCGACGATGTTTGCAGCAGCACGGACTATCAGCTCGGAGACCATGGCTGCGGTTACCCTAGACGCTGCATCACAAACTGAAGCGCCTACGATGGCGTACTCAACGACGAACCTTGTGTACGAATGGCTAAATGTCATTTTTCCGATTGAATCCAGGTTCTGTTTACAGCATCATGATGGTGGCATCCGTGTTTGGCGACATAGCGGTGAACGCACATATGAAGCGTGTATTCGTCATCGCCATACTGGCGTATCACCCGGCGTGATGGTATGGGGTGCCATTGGTTACACGTCTCGGTCACCTCTTGTTCGCATTGACGGCACTTTGAAGTGGACGTTACATTTCAGATGTGTTACGACCCGTGGCTCTACCCTTCATTCGATCCCTGCGAAACCCTGAATTTCAGCAGCATAATCTACGACCGCATGTTGCAGATCCTGTATGGGCCTTTCTGGATACAGAAAATGCCCTGGCCAGCACATTCTCCAGATCTCTCACCAACTGAAAACGCCTGGTCAATGGTGGCCGAGCAACTGGCTCGGCACAATACGCCAGTCACTACTCTTGATGGATTGTGGTATCGTGTTGAAGCTGCATGGGCAGCTGTACCTGTACACGCCATCCAAGCTCTGTTTGACTCAATTCCCAGGCGTGTCAAAGCCGTTATTACGGCCAGAGGTGGTTGCTCTGGGTACTGATTTCTCAGGATCTATGCACCCAAATTGCGTGAAAATGTAATCACGTGTCAGTTCTAGTATAATATATTTGTCCAACGAATACCCGTTTATCACCTGCATTTCTTCTTGGTGTAGCAATTTTAATGGCCAGTAGTGTAGAAGGAAAGATCAAGGGTAAAAGAGGAACAGAATGAAGAAGAATAAAGCATTGACAGGATTACAATGTGCAGACCAACTACTCCTCACTGCGGTTCATTGTATCATCATGTATATTATTTCTCGAGTCAACATCCCTTTTTTTCCTCGCATATTAATCGTACACGGATGAATGAGGCGTCGTCAGAAAGGTTCTTTAAGCGGTTTCTGTCATTGAAAACCTATCTTCTGCTATAATCTAGTCTGTGTGGAAAGTTTTAGCATAAAAGAGACTTTTAACTATCATACACAAAAGGGGATCATGGATCCCGGCTTCATACCTATATTTTACAAAGCTAGCTTATTAAGAACGAATAGGAGACTCACTTTTCGTATTATCTTATTACAAATACCACTTTATTTGTTTTAAAATACTTATTAACTGGATAACTTGTATACAGTATTCTCATAGATAATAACCGTAACCCCTGGGATAGTCGATTATTTTTGCCCGTCATACAGGTTGACGTTTGTACACGAATATACTTTCCGAAATGACGAACATATTGGACACTGCCGCCTCGAATTGATATACTTATTGCTACTGCGGCCTAACGTGCTTACATAAAGTACGACGTGCAATTAAAATCTCCATATACAGTTAGAGGCTATTATGGCCTTAGTGATATACCAGATTAGAAGCGAACCTTATCTTCTAACTTACATATTTTACATTTGTTTACTTATTCATACTTCTCAAAAAAATGGTTCAAATGGTTCTGACTTAACGTCTGAGGTCATCAGTCCCCTAGAACGTAGAACTACTTAAACCTAACTAACCTAAGGACATCACACACATCTATGCCCGAGGCAGGATTCGAACCTGCGACCGTAGCAGTCGAGCGGTTCCAGACTGTAGCGCCTAGAACCGCTCGGCCACTCCGGCCGGCTCATACTTCTCATTAAACTTCTCTGCAACAACGGATAAAGGTAAATACTACGGTCGATTGTTAGAAATTGCGAACCACGATGAGTGGAAATGTATATACATGAATGTATAATAAATCCTTGATTATTATTTCACGTTCTGTTCTTTTTTAAAGATTTTTTCCTTCATTCCCACAACTACCCTTATTCCAACGGCTACACTTTTTCCAGATACTGCTATTACAGTAGAGCCTCACTAACCCGTCCCCTACGGGATCTGGAGTATGGTCGGAATCGAAAAAATGTGGTTTACCAGAGGAACACTTTTATTGACTCATACCACCACAACCACATTTCAACTGGAAATGCTGTCTGAAACATTATTCGATATTAAAACAGTAACAAAACGAAAAGAAAACGTTCACGCACTAATAAGTGTAAAGTACAACGGTGCCTGTGCTATAAAATAAGTTTGTACCGTAAGGTATGATATTGCTACTATGAGTGACAGTTTAACATCCGTTCTTACAGCATGTACTGCCGTGCAACTGATTTGCACTTAACGGTTTAAAACATGAGAAACCAGACGGTATTAAATTTTCTGTTCGTAAGCAGGACGAAAAACGTCTGTAATGTTCGCCGACGCTTACCACACGACAACTCTGATTTTGTCGCTACGTATACCATCATTTGTTAATGCACAAAGTGTCTATTTGGGTAGATGCAGAGCTTTGCTCGATGTAGTGAAGGGCTATATAAACTGCATTTTTAGCATGTGTATGTGATACTCGAGCCGTAGCGTCATTGACTTCGTTCTCGTCATCATCTTTGTCGTTGTCATTGGTCGTTCGAATTACAATGAGTTGGACGTCAGTTAATTCTGTTTCCCTTGCACATTCAGCATCATCTATACTGATCAACTCATTTACTTCAGTTAGCTCAACGTCCGGCTGTAAAGACAGGGTCACATGTTTACACGGAATTGGTGCCATAATTTAGTTTAACATGTAAGAAAAACACTGTCACTAACTTGACTGCGTTAAAAACAACATATTTCATACTAAAACTGACCGAAGTATCACACCTAACTTTCGTTAATTGCCTACTGGTCCATATCGATGAGGTTGAGTCCTGACTGTAGCAGCTGCCTGGTAAAGATGAATCGTGTGGTCGTCAACATTAAAGGACAGGAAGAAGAAGAAGAGGAAGAAGCTACTTCGTGTTATTTGAAGGGGCTCGTGCAAACTGTCTTTCGTACGTCAAGAGGAAAGAAGCAGAAGGGTCAGCTGCTAGGGCTTGTGTCTGAGCCACAGCCGTCGTCAAGTGTTTCGGCTCGTGGGCCTCGTCTCCTAGCAGCCGCCATGAGACCGCGGCAGCGGTTTCTCTGTCTGCAGCACAACTTCCGAGGGCACCGGAGCGGGCGCACTCTGTCAGTTTCCCGCGACCTACGCTGTTCCCGGTTAGTGTGGCATCGCCGATAAACTACAGACCTGCGAGACGTAGTTACCAGAAGACACTCTGGGCTCACTTTAACGGTCCTCTGGCTGCATCGTCTGACAAACGTATTTACACACCGGTAGTAATCACAGGCTCATCGATCTGCGTCTGCTGCCGGATGCAGCGCCGCGTGTCAACAAAAGCGCTGGCAACAAGAAGGTGCAACGCGTTCTGGGCGTGTGTTAACATGTCTAAGCCTTCACTAGTTGGCAAAATCACTGAAAGTCATCAGTTCTCAGGATAAGTACATGCAGACACGAGGGGCGTTTGAAAAGTTCGGGCAATAATAAAAACTACTTACGTGTTTGGGGTAAACCTTTTTTATTTTTCGACACAGTCTCCTTTTCGACTTACACACTTCGTCCAACGCTGTTCTAATCCGTTGATCCCTTCCGAATAATAGGAGTTGTCCAAGTCTGCAAAAAAGCTATTAGTTGCTGCAATCACCTCCTCGTTTGAATAAAATCTTTGTCACGCCAGATATTTCTTCAAATTGGGGAGCAAATAGTAGTCCGAGGGAGGCAAGTCTGGAAAAATAGGGAGGATGTGAAACGAGTTGGAATCCTGTTTCCATTAATTTTGTGACCACAGCTGCTGAGGTGTGTGCTGGTGCATTGTCGTGATGGAAAAGGACATTTTGCGGTCCAATCGCCAGCGTTTTTCTTGCAGCTCGGTTTTCAAACGGTCCAATAACGATGAATAATATTCAAGTGTAATAGTTTTACCCTTTTCCAGATAGTCGATGAACATTATCCCTTGCGAATCCCAAAAGACAGTCGCCGTAACCTTTCCGGCGGAAGGAATGGTCTTCGCCTTGTTTGGTGCAGATTCTCCCTTGGTAACCCATTGTTTAGGTGGCTGTTTGGTCTCAGGAGTATAGTAATGTATCCATGTTTCATACATAGTGACGAAATGACGCTTAAAGTCTTGCAGATTCCTCCTGAACAGCCGCAAACCATCCTTGCAACACTTCACACGATTTCGTTTTTGGTCAAGAGTGAGCAATCGCGGAACCCAACTTGCGGATAGCTTTCTCATGTCAAAATTTTTATTCATTTGAGATGCCCATAGCACTAGCAATCTCACGCACCTTAACTCTTCTGTCATCCATCACCATATCATGGATTTTATCAATGATTTCTGGAGTCGTAACCTGCACAGGGCGTCCAGAAGGTTCAGCATCACTTGTGCCCATATGGCCACACAGAAAATTTTGAAACCACTTATAAACTGTTCTAATCGAAGGTGCAGAGTCACCGTAATGTTTATCAAGCTTCTCTTTAGTCTCCTCAGGCGTTTTGCCTTTGATAAAGTAATATATAATCATCACACGAAATTCTTTTTCGTCCATTTTTTTGACAATCACTCAACTTCCTTGGTTCACACAAATGCCAAACACAAAGAAATAGACCAATATTGCTGAAACTTGGCGTGTGTTCTATCCAAAGATGCTACTAACTAAACATGACCTCGATACGCGCCGGTGGTGCCATTTCTCGGACTTTGCACGGACTTTTCAAACGCCCCTCGTAAACGAGGAGTGCTGTTGCAAAACCAGGAAAAAATCCAGGTACCCATTTTAAGAGCAACTCTGGATAAACGCTAACTTCAGTGACACGCGGACTTAGACGTAAGAGGAGAAAAAGACAATGACGACATATCCACATCTGTGGCTCTAGATGCACTTGCAAACGGGCCGTGCCCGAGACTAGCAGTGCGGAATAAACTATTTTAAAACACAACCCCAATAAAATAATGTGTTTCTTCACATTTATCGAGGCTGTGGTGCGCATCCAGAAGAAAATGACAGAAGGAAGTCACTTACGTATAATGTACTCGCTACTCCGAACCTTCAAACCTTAAAACAATAAAGGAGCTAAGGAAAATACCGACCAAGGCCGCTGTTTCTTTGTATAGTAATTTCTTTCGTTGTAGGACCGGTATCAGGTGAAGTCCATTTTCATTAGCAATGCTTACAGAAGACAAACAGATTGTGGAAATGACTAAAATCCAGAGTAAAACATCGTCAAAGTCGATAAATACGGAGGGGAAGGATAAAAATTATAACAATTATATATCATTATCACGAATGACCATGTCGATAAATAATTACATATTGCATTACTCACATTGTCTGATCTAAAGTATCCGAATATCCCTATGAAGTATGGAACTGACAGTGAGATGTCAGAAGAGTCGGAGCTGCCAGTTTAAAGGTTCGCAGGGTGTATTGTGTTGTAAGTAGAAAAGCAGTAATGGAAACGCGTTGCAACAACGACAGCTAAACCACGGCCACACAGATCACACGTAGTGACGGACGGTGTCGTCGAATATTGCGGAGGGATGTTGTAAGAATCTCCACGAAATCAGCGTAAGGAATCAATCGTGAGTTCCAACGTGCTGCGAGCAGTCCAGATAGCACAGTGACTGTGTGTAGGGAGTTAAAAAAGAATGGAGTACGTCGGTCGAGCAGCTCCTCATAGGCCACACATTTCTGTAATCAGTGCTAAGTGATGCTTGAGGTGGTGTAAAACGCGACACCACCGGATCGTGAATGACTGAAAACGAGTGATTTGTAATTGAGTCATTCTACACTCTGCAGAAATCCAACGGGAGGCTCAGGGTTTGATAAATGCATGGAGAACGTACGTGTCATCATGTATAGTGCCAACAGTGAAGTACAGAATAGGTGGTGGTAAGGTACGGGGGGGGGGGAGAATCCATGGCTAGGATGTGTTCCCCTCATTTTCCTTAAGAGATGATAAATTTTGAAGGATATAAACACATTTTATAGCATTGTGTTCTGCGTACAGTAGAGGAATATTTCGGAAGTGATGATTGTTAGTATAATAAATGCCGTGTAGCTAGGGCCTCCCGTCGGGTAGACCGTTCGCTTGGCGCAAGTCTTTCGAGTTGACGCCACTTCGGAGACTTGTGCGTCGATGGGGATGAAATGATGATGATAAGGACAACACAACACCCAGACCCTCAGCGGAGAAAATCTCCGATCCAGCCGGGAATCGAACCCGGGCCGTTAGGTATGACATTCAGTTGCGCTGACCACTCAGCTACCAGGGGCGGACATTGTTAGCATGTGAGGTGACAAAAGTCATGGGTTAGCGATATGCACATTATACAGATGGCGGCAATGTCGCGTACAAAAGTAATAAAATAACAGTGCATTGACATATCTGTCGTTTGTACTCAAGTGGTTCATGTGAAAAGGTTTCGGCGTGATTTAGGCCGCACGACGGTAATTAACAGACTTTTAACGCGGAATGGTACTTGCAGCTAGACGCGTGGGACGTAATCGTTCGGGAATTCAGTATACCGAGATCCACAGTGTCAAGACAGCGCCGAGGATAACAGACTTCATTCATTAGCTGTCACCACGACAGAGAGCACCGTTCTTTGCGTGGAGTTTTCAGTGCTAACAGACAAGCAACACTACATTAAATAACAGCAGAAATCAGTGTAGGACGTACGATCGCCTACATCGTCTACAGCGCCCGTCCTGGACTCGTGACTGTATCGATTGGACCCTAGAAGAATAGAAAACCATGACACATCTCCTCCGCGTCCAATCCAACAATTTGGTGATTGTCTCTCCAACTCATTTCTAGCCATCAGCGAAAAATGTACAGGACACCCATCGTGTTGATACAACATTCTGTTCCTTGTTCCTAAAGGTATTTCTTCCAATAACAGACCTAATGTTTCTTGCATGAATGTGGTGTACTTCCTACCATAAAGATTTCCTTCGATGAAGTAGGGGACTATAATTCTGTCCTCCAGAATCCCACACCATACATTCGCCGACCACAGTTTTTGGTGTGCAACTTGTAGCAGCCAACATGGATTTTCAGCTGCCCAATAATGCATGTTATGCAAATTAACACTTCCGTGGTTCGTGAATGTAGCCTCGTCAGTAAACAAAATCAAATTAATAAATGTATCATCTCTCTGAAGCTGAACCTATCGGCAGAATTCAGTGCGACGCGTACAATCCGTACCAGTTAATTCTTGGTGGAGACTGATATGGTAAGGATAATACTTATGGCGATGCAGAACACTGACTACACTACTCTGGCTCATGCCAGATTCCCTTGCGATTTGACGCGAACTAACACGAAGATCTCGAACCACACTGGCAAGAATACCAGTTTCCGTTTCCTCGTTAGTAACTTTCCTTTGCCGGATATGTTTCCCATGCGTGATATCATACACATATTTAAATGTAAGACGTGTAGGGTGGGTACGTTGAGGATATCTTTCGGCGTATAAGTCTCGAGCTTTCGCTGAATATCGTTGACGTTCTCGGTAAATGAGAAGAAAATCGACTTGTTCTCCGAGGGATTCGACAATACTAGTCTTACTAGTCTTACCTAGTCTTACCTTTCCTATTAGTGTTGTATCGCGAAACCGTCGAATGGTGTTTACATGTCAACGGCATGTTAGACAGATTCGCGCGATACCTCTCCTTAAAGAAATTAATGAATTGCTGTGCTGATAAACCTCTTACGTTATTTGATTTTCAAACAGCTGAGCAGAACTGAACGTACTCAGACATTTCTCTCTTTACTTATTCTGATCAACACTAAACTGACACACAATAATTTTAACGCAACGCAATCTGACTTTCAATAATCCCTACAAAAGAATGGCCCTGACTAACAATAACCTATACCTTTCATGAATCACTTGCCTCACAAAAATCTTCGTTACTCGAACTACTGCTATACAGCGAGCGCCAATACTGCCAGCTAAATAAAAGATTCTAACTACTGAAGGCACTAACTACTGATAGGCATAGTTAGCAAATGAAAGATTTCGATAGAGAACAAACAATGTATTTACCTTAATAATATTCAAAAGTCATCATATATATATCAGTTCATGATATAAAGTACTACAAATTTACTATTTCTGATGGACACACGTCCAGATCCTCCGCTCTCAAAATTCTGCCATCTCTCTCCCAACATCCACCACTGCTGGCGGCTCACCAACTGTGCAACGCTACGCTCTGTTTACATCCAACTGCCCAACACTGTTGTTGTTGTGGTCTTCAGTCCTGAGACTGGTTTGATGCAGCTCTCCATGTTACTCTATCCTGTGCAAGCTTCTTCATCTCCCAGTACCTACTGCAGCCTACATCCTTCTGAATCTGCTTAGTGTATTCATCTCTTGGTCTCCCTCTACGATTTTTACCCTCCACGCTGCCCTCCAATACTAAATTGGTGATCCCTCGATACCTCAGAACATGTCCTACCAACCGATTCCTTCATCTAGTCAAGTTGTACCACAAGCTCCTCTTCTCCCCAATTCTATTCAATACCTCCTCATTAGTTATGTTATCTACCCATCCAATCTTCAGCATTCTTCTGTAGCACCAACACTAATATAGCGAATATTCCAACAATACCAACCAGCCACAGACTGCACACAGCACAGTCAGTGATTTTCATACAGAGCGCTACGTGGCATTACCAACATAAAAACCTAAACAGCCTACTTACATAGCCCCCATGCTCCCCATAAAAAATTTTATAAATTTTTTTGGACAGTGGCCAATAATGATTTGCAATATTTTTCATAATTACAATAACAAAGATATCAAATGCACACACTTATTGATGCAATGTTGGTCAAAAGCAAAAAATTTTCTCATAAAGGCAGTCCTGATCATTCATCACATCAGTAATTACAGGTTTTTTTTCTCAAAGTCTGAGCAGTAAAAGAAAATGCGCACGGAAGTAGTGGATTTCCATGCAGTCTTGAAGAAGTAGGGTTGTCCTTCCAACGGAAAGACAGTGCTGACTCTTCATATGTAGACAGGTAATGGGCCACAACAGAGCAAACCCACAGCAGAGTCAGTCGAAGTTTTGAAGAATATTGGTATGTAGGTCATCACAGAGCAGACCCACTGTAGTCCTGGTAGAGAGTATGGTATTGGTGGGCCATCAAAGGTGAAGACCCACTGCAATCCTTGTAGAGACGGCCAGCAGCCATCTGTTGCGACTGTGCGGGTGCACAATCACCATCAAAGAGTCTTGTGGACAATATGGCAAGTCCATAAACCACCACTTGTGCACTCACAAACTTTTTGGAATTGTCCTTAGAACCAGCAATGCTGTTAACCAGTCCCTTGCTGAATTATTAACACATGTGCGAGCACTAACAATCCCTTTTTTTCACATATTGTGAATATACTATGACCAACAGAAACATGTGCAGTGAAATGAAACTTAATTTGAAGAACTGGTGTCTATACAATTATAAATTTACGACATGAGAATACAATTACAAGAGGTACAAAATACATCATTAAAGAACATAATACCACAGATAACATTTGTAGTAATACAGGTTTTACAAAAGAATAGAAATAAACATATACATCAGACTGAGATTTTCACTCTGCAGTGGAGTGTTCACTGATATGAAACTTCTTGGCAAACTAGAACTGTGTGCCGGACCGAGACTCGAACTTAACATATACATCAGTGTTACAGGAATTATGCCATAAGTAAATAAATAAAATGAGAATAGTTTTCGAAACTTTAATTTCACACATGAGCATTAAAACAAAACAGAATAAATAATGTCTAAACATCTTTACAAAGTGAATAACATATTATTAGAAAAATTCTAAAACATAACTCTTAGCAGATAAACACATAAAGACAGGAAGAACACAAATACACAAGGGTACAGAAACACATAGCGGAATAACACAAAAGAAAAGGACAGGGCTTGTTTTACTGCAGTGTTTTCCAAACAAAACTTTCTTTACTTCTTGGAGATCTCCCTTCATTCATCATTATTCCCAAAAAGTCCTACCTATACCTGATTTCTGTATTCTATTCATATCCTCTTTCAAAATAATTATTCTTCATTGTACAGTACCCTTGTTTACAAAAATTTTTTCGTATAACTTCTCAATGCATTTCTTCCAGTTCACTGAAACTCATTCTCTTGTATAGTCTACCCCCTCTTAAGCTCACTTAAATCTACTGAGCTCAGATGTATATACTAAGGGATGAGGCAATGCAGCAGTGCAATACAATTAACACAAACAGCAATGACAAAAAATGCAAATTGGGGAAGCAAGCAGCAGTATATCTAAATTAGCAAAGCAAATGCATCATTACAACTAATATGAGCCAATGTGCAGCATCAAGAAAATAAATCAGTATTAAAACTGGCTTAATACAATGAAAAATTCAGTAGCACTATGCATGGCAAACAGCAGCAGCAAATGCAATAACTTATATCTAAACATGACAAACCCACAAGCAGAAAAAAATAGTACACTAAAGACAACAATGCAGATAAGGTAAATGTCTATTCACATCTTAATGTCTACGTCAATAAAGTGGTACACCACAACAACTTATTCTACAAAAAGAAATTACCAAATACTTGAAAAGAAAATTATGTATGCAGTTACTGTTATTAGTCCCTTCTTTTTGTTCTTTCCCTTCCAAGTGCTCCTTTTTTGAAGAATGTGGATCATAAAATTATTATTTAATAGATTTGTTGACAGAAAGTGTTCACATTAGCAAATGCATTTAATTTTCTTTTATAAAACCAATGCTTCAACACAGCTGGAAACCAGATATCAAATGAAATAAGCAACTATGTACAAAGCAAAGCATAAAAACATCATTCAATAGCCATGTGCCATTTCATAAGTCAGTAGAAATTCTCTCAACTCTCGTAGGAAGACACATGTCACAATCAGATGTGCAGTTGTAAGAATATTTCCCATTAAAAATATTTCCTATCAGTTCATAAGCATTCCAGTAAGTAGCACAAAGTATGAGCTCCACAGTATAATCATATGTTTCCAAGCAATAGCATGTCATATTTGCGAGGCTTTCTACAAAGGAATGTCAGTAGTGAGGTTGTAAGCTAGGCTGTTTATGTTTCTTATTGGCAACGTTACGTAGCGCTCTGTATGAAAATCACTGGCTGTGCTGTGTGCAGTCTGTGGCTAGTTTGCATTGTTGTCTGCCATTGTAGTGTTAGGCAGCGGCAGCTGGATGTGAACAGTGCGTAGCGTTGGGCAGTTGGAGGTGAGCCGCCAGCAGTGGTGGATGTGGGGAGAGAGATGGCGGAAGTTTTGAAATTGAACTGCTATATATATTATGATTATTAAGGTAAATACAGTGTTTGTTCTGTATTAAAATCTTTCATTTGCTAACTATCCCTATCAGTAGTCAGTGACTTCTGTAGTTTGAATCTTTTATTTAGCTGGCAGTAGTGGCGCTCGCTGTATTGCAGTAGTTCGAGTAATGAAGATTTTTGTGAGGTAAGTGATTTGTGAAAGGTATAGGTTAATGTTAGTCAGGGCCATTCTTTTGTAGGGATTTTTGAAAGTCAGATTGCGTTGCGCTAAAAATATTGTGTGTCAATTAAAGCACAGTCTTGAATAATTGTTCTAAGGGGACGTTTCAAGTTTAATGGCCTCTTTTTTTCTCGACCTAATGCCTTTTTCTCCAGGTGACTGGCACAGATGGGCGCCCACAACACATTACGTCAAAGTCACTTAGCTTTCTTACCCAAAAATTTACGGCACCAGTTTCCGCTACAGTGACAGTCTCATATAAAAAATTTTCACAGATCGAAGAATTACAGTATAAATGCGTAGAAACGAAATCTCATGAATAGCAGTGTTGTGATACATTCACACATGTATACACGTTTCACAACTCTTAAAGTACGATTCTTGGTTTCCAACATCGTTTTTCACATATCAGAGTCCCTAACCACTACTCATTACTCCTTACCTTATCACACATATACATATTCGTCGACACTTCTTCAATATTTCATCATAATAAATATGTAGCATAATCAAATTCCTCATATACTATCAGCTTATTGAACATAAACATACCTCAACAGCATAATACGTCATCGTCATAATAATAACATCATAACACCTCAATTAAATCTCAAAAACGTCGTAGCTTTCTGAAATAAGTTCAAAAGCTAAAAAAAATTCTCTGCTCATTTCAATAGCGTCATCTACCTCAAATGTACTTTAAAAATCATGATCCATACCAAATACATCATTCAAATCTCTGAAAGTATCAAATGGTCCCAAAAAAATATGAAGAGTTCGCAAAGTACAGACAAAATACAATTTCATAAGTGTGAAGTTATCCAACTGTGTAATTCCATAAACATTTGTCACTGACATATTAAAAAAAATGTTTGTCTCTCTCAGTTAAATGATCAGAGATCTGTGTAATTATGTGTTAGAGAAATATGGTACCAATGTGTAAAGTTGTACAAGCAAATACCGTGTCAGCTAGAATACCCTCAGGTATGGAATGAAATACATCACCGAAAACTTTCTTTGTATCTTTGTGATTCAAAAATCTTTAAAAATAAATGTTTCAAGTACAAAAATTAATCATTCAAATACGTGTACTGTAGCGCTAAACTGTGCATCTTGTTGCAAGATAATCTCTGTCATTACTTAAGGGTAAAAAATGTGGCAAGTGTCGTAATTATCGTCGTCCGTAAGCAAAGTTCTGTAGAAGTCAATGTACTTACCTCGTAATAATCAAAAGTGAAATGCTATGTGTATAGATACTGTAGTTATTTCGTACAGTACTGTGATCAAGAAGGTACTATACTGTAACGTATTGTTGTGTTACGAAAAGGCTGTCTCATTGTAGCTATACCACAAAGTTACTACTAAAACATGTTTTACTTTCAAGAATAATACAGAAAAACTGTGCAGATATAAAACAGATACACCTCAAAAGCAACAATGTAAATTGTCACACATTAGTAGTGTCATGATATACTCATGTAGCTGTCAAAGAAACCAAATACTAAGTCATCTTTAATCTCACAGAAAGTACTTTAAATAAAGAATGTCTTTTCAAGTAAACCAAAATGTTACATTAAAATCTCATTAGCAGTATATGTTCTAAGTATGTAAGCCATACAGTCGTTACGTAATCTTGCAACTAACAAGCAAGAATGTACAAATAACAACACTGTGTCGCCTGTTCACTATAACAATGCATTCATAATTACTGTTTAAATAAGTTATCTTGGTTCATGACTGGATAGTTAACTTCAAGCATTGTTGCATGTTAACAGTTTCTAAGTCTGACAAAACGTACTAGTAACGTGAGGTGAAAAATTTTATGGCAAAGACTAAGTTAAAAAGCAGATTATCTCTCAATAAACGGTTTTACATATGAAATGTGGTGCAATCTTTTACCCTTTGTAGTGAGCAGAGTTTAAACTTCAAAGCAATTATCATGTTGTATACGTCGGTAAGGAATGCTAAAATTTTTCTCAAGGTTAGCGTCTATGTTATTTTTCTCTGAGCCAGCTGGCGCATGTGGCTGCCTGCGGTGCGAGTCATTGTCTGTCTCTTTGTTGGCACGCGTCGTTATTATGATTAGGAGACCTAACTTCTATAAATTCACCTTGCCGAGAGGGTCCTGCCTGTTTGAATCCCGCCGGTTCTGATGAAATTCAGGTCTGTCGTTATGTTGGTAGTTTCCATAGTTTCTTTTTTGTCGGTCATGTGGTGGAGAATTTCTCCTGAAATTGTAAGTGCGCGGTGGACCGTTGCGTCTGAAATTGTTCTGTCTCCCTTGATAATAATTATTTTGGTTCCCATATTGTCTGTTTCTCTGATTGTCTCTTTCATAGTCATTACCACAGAGAGGTGATCTTTCCCTGTGATTATTATTACTCTGCCAGTGGTTGTCATATGGGTGGTGTCTGTTTTGGTCACTATTTGCGTTGTAAGAATAGCCTTGTCATGTCCAGTTATTATTTTTGTCATCGCGGAATTGTGACCTGTAATTGTTGTGTTCCTGTTTTCGCGTCCCGCGATTGTCAGTGTCAATTTCCAAATCTTGTAACAGTCCCTGAAAAGCTTCAATGTCGTCTTTGCAAGGTCCTGCCAAAATAATATGTCGTAAATGTTCAGGAAATTTGATTAAGCAAATGCGGATGAGTTCTGAGGGGCTGTATGGGTTTGACAGACGCTGATTCTTATGCAACATGTCTTCAAAATATTTCACAATACTGGAAAATTCAGATTGTTCGAAATGTTTCATCATTATGATACTATGTTTTACTCGGTCTTGAGTAGCTTGAGACCAATATGCTGAGAGTAAGGCACGATAAAATTCTCCTTCACTGTGACAATTGTGAATGACCAACCTCATTCTTACAGCTGGTTCATTGTCTAAGTAGCCACACATAAATTCTAATATATGCTCTAATGTCCAGTTGGGAGGAAAACAATAGGAGAATTGATGAATGTGGATGAATTTTGTTGCCAGAATTCTTAAATGTTTTGAATTTACATGTAGTAACGAACAGCTTATAGTCAAAGTCATCGTGTCGACGAGTCGCAGATTGGTCATTATTACATCGTGTCGGCGGTTCCATTTTAAATTCGGTGCACCTTGCCAATTTCTTTCATAATTTCCGAATTGCCCTATGTTATTATTTTGTGGCTTTTCCGTATTTCTAAGTCCCTCTTCCCGTGTTGGAGGGCGAGTCTCCTCTAAAATATGTAATTCTTGTATTACTTGTGCCAACTGATCTTGTACTTCCCGGATTTCTCTTTTGTGTTGCGTATTAATTTGATTCCCATTTTGTTTGAATTTCCTAATTTTTTCGCACTCTTCTGTGTCATTAAAGACTACCGGTCTTGCGTCATTCAGATTATCATCTACCTTCGTAGATAAATTATTTAGCTGATCCGAAAGTCCGACTACTTTTTCTGATAATGAACTAATTTCCTCCATGTGTCTTTCTGAACCAATTTTCAGAGTATATACTGTGTCCTTTAAGTTTTCCTGAGTTTTTGCAAGTTGCGTAACCAGATCGGTAGATGCAACTGAGTCAGTTTTAGCCCGCAAGGTCTCGTGATTTTCATGAACAATAGTTTGCAGTTCTTTTATGGCTGCTTCGTGATTCTGTAATGCATTTTCATGCCGCGAAAAAAAGGTTGAAAATACTCACAAATTTGTGTTTTTACGTCATTACAGACTTTTTGACATTTCGATTAGATGTTATGTAACTCAGTAGTTAAATCTTCACGTGTTTGTTGCAGTGTTTCTTTAATTTGTTTCTGATTTTATTCCTTAGTGTCTAACTTTTGAAACTTTTGTCCCATTTGTTGCATTAATTGTAATAAGAATGCGCTGGAGTCTGAAACATGTTCCTCAGTGCTATTCGGCAGGGCATTTGAACCGGCAATATTTGCATTCTGAAAAGCAGAAAATGTGTCTTGATTTATTTGAGAAAACTGTGAGGACACAAAACCTGAATATACAGTATTTGCAAGGTAGTGTCCTGTCATTTCGGAATCCTGAGGCGAGCTGTTGCCGACCGATAGATCGATAATGCTTCCCTGTTCACTAATTGTTTCACTGTCTACACCATTATTTGCCGCCCACTTCATTTCCCTATTCACAATTGTGAAATTACTACTTTGAGCCGGCCAGGGTGGCCGAGCGGTTCTAGGCGCTACAGTATGGAACAGCGCGACCGCTACGGTCGCAGCTTCGAATCCTGCCTCGGGCATGGATGCGTGTGATGTCCTTAGGTTAGTTAGGTTTAAGTAGTTCTAAGTTCTAGGGGACTGATGATTTCAGCAGTTAAGTCTCATAGTGCTCAGAGCCATTTGAACCATTTTGAACTACTTTGAATGTCTGTTAATTCATTACAACCTGGGACGGCCAAGAACGCGGCACGTGTGCATGCACGCGTGCCGAGCTTTCACACGCGTGCGGATCGCTCATTTCTGACGTCACACGTCCCCCACTACACGTCCCCCCACGCTGACTGCGTGCGCATGCGCGGAACTACGAACACGCCGCAGGCGACAGTGCATACGCGTAAAGAATACCGCCCTGCTAGCATGTAGCTTAGTTTCATATTACGACATTTCATAATATCAAGCTCTGTACAACACATCATGTTGAGCAATACTGAATCTTTGTTGGCTGTTGGTACACCTACAGAAAATAACAATAACGCTGGGTTTAAAACTGCATTACACCAACAATATCGTGCTTCTCACATCGTCACTCGTAAAATTCTTACAACATTTAAGCAGAGATATAGAAACGGACGTAAAAGTAGTCTACAGTATGCAGTATGATGTGGAATAAGTGATTCCAACTACATGTGAAACAAGCAAATTTTATTATCTGGAACAACTGTACAGAATTTGCAATAACTACAATTCTTAACAATTGTAGTTATTAAATATAGTTATTAATTAAATTAATATCACCATTAATTTAATTATTTTCGGTTCGCTTTAGACATAATAAAGTTCATATCCGGCACAAACTGACGGCACACGGATAAAGTAGACAGTTTCTCGTATTTTCGTCACTCAGATTGCCACGTAATCGTGACTTATTTAGTTTCATAATCGAAAAAACCTTTCGCACACGTATGTCGATCCAAACATTGATATAACTTTTGCAGCCTCATTGTGGAGACGGGGAAACCTTCCCGAGGAAAACCTCCGTAAAAAAATTTGTCCTTTACACGAGAATTACACTGCAGATCGATCAATTACATTTGCAAATGCACTGGGGCACTTTCAACTGAAACGGAAAAGGGTTTAGAAAATAGTTCAACAACAGATGTCAGACTGGCAGTGTCCTGAAAACGTTTACAAATTTGTGCCTGTAGTTCCTCCAACACAGAAACGAATTCGTCAGAAGTTGCGTTTTCTCTGACTTAGAGCGTAGGGAAATGGGCGGTATTCTTTGTCATGAGTTGTTCCTTCCACAATGCTAGTTTCTTATTAAATGCATCCACTTTTTTCATCAGATCACAAATAAGCTCCTTCTCACCTTGCAAAGTCTTATTGAGAGCGTTCAAGTGTGCAGTCAGATCAACTGAATAGGCGAGGTCTGCAATCCATTTTGGATCTTCTAATTTTGACTCTGCCTTTCCTTTTTCCTTCAGGAGCTCAACAATAGCGAGTCTTAAACTGAAAAATCTCTCGAGGCATGACCCTCGACTTAACCAACGTATTTCGCAGTGGTAAATAACATCTCCGTACTCTCCGTTCAGTTTCATGAGAAACTCTTGAAACTGACGGTGTACTAAGCCATGCGACTTCAAAAAATTTACTATGGTGACTTCCAACTTCATCACGTGCTCCAAATTTGCATATTTAGCACAAAGAGCTGCTTGGTGTACAAAACAATGATTCCGTACAAATCTTACGTCGATCGTCCTAGTTTTTTACGCAACAATGCTACAAGCCTATTTTGAGCCCTCGAATTGCTGGCGCTCCATCCGTGGTGACTGAAACTAACATTTTCCAGTTCAGGTCAACGGCTTCAACTGCCTCTTCAACTGCTTTTAGTAAGTCGGTAACCCTCGTTGTGTCTTTCATAGGTACTAAATCTAACAGTTCTTCCGTCACGTGCAAGTTTGTGTCGACTCCAGGAACATAAATCGCTAGTTGTGCTGTGTCCGAAATGGCGGTCGACTCGTCCAAAGCAATCGAGAATGCAATAAACTTGCAGGCACTATTAATTAATTGCCTGTAGACATCCGCTATCGTCTGTCTGGAAAGACTAATTTCACTAAACTTCTTTACTTCCCGTAGCGTCAAGAGTTCCGCCACCTGAACAATACACTCCTTGATGAAATCACCATCACTGAAAGGCTTATTCGCTCTTGCAATTTTGAGCGCTATTTTGTAGCTTGCTCTTAAAGACAGGTTCGGTTGCAGTCTAAAAAAAAGGAAACAAAAATTGAGTCAACTCTAAATTCGAATTCTAACGACAAATATGTACGAATACAAGCATCAGAAACACAAAGATTAGTAAGGGATATTCACGTTCGGTCCGTCTCGCTGCATAACACTACGTCTTCTTAATTCCACCAACTTGTTTGTTCTATCAGCCCCAACTAAGTTGTTTTTTTTTTTAAGTTTTCGGGCGCTAAACAGCGTGGTCATCAGCGCCCAAACGTATAGAAACAGGAACACATGCAGTGAAGGGACAAAGACGGACACCGAACAAGGAGAACGGCTAAAAGACACAGACCTGACGCAGTTCCAAATCCTCACATACAGAGGCAAAACAAGAGGAGAAGAAACGCACTAAAAGAGGAAAGGAAACACAAGGAAAAGAGAACAGAAATCGAAGTGAAACAAGTAGGTAATCGTGACTGGCGGACCTCTTACCTAAAGCCTGGGTGAGCCAGTCACCCAGCAGCACATTAAAATCCTCTCCCTAAAATCCGAGGCAACAAATTGGACAGGACACAAAACCGTAAGACCTTAACCAGAGTCGTTACGTCGTCTTGCAAAATAGAGGGCAAATCCGGTGGCAAGGAAACCACCGCCCAACTAAGTCATTAAGTTCTTTGTGTAAGGTGTTATAATGCCGTTCTATTGCAAATTTGCGGTGCCCGGCGAGTATGCGACTGCATAATAGACATTGTGAATTTTCATCATCTCTTCGAAAAAAATATTGCAATTCCCATTCAGCTCTGAAGGCTCGTGGCGTTGTGTCACTACCCCGCCTCTTTGTGAGTGCGTGTTCCATTGCAACAACCACTGTACAGTACTTAAAAACTTCCTACGAATCGCTAACAAATAGCGAGGAATAAACATGGCTGCCACTACGAATCAACTAACGCACCCTATGCCGGATGAAAAGATGTCGCATCGCACAGCTAGTCTAATGTCGCGCCGTGCCGAGCAGTGCCGCGAAAGGCCGAGGAAAGCCGAGTAGTGGCGAGGCAGACCGAGCCCTGGACGGCACGCGTGCCGCACATCTGTACACGCGCGCAGTTTGGTACGCCGTGGCCGTCATTGCATTACACGGTGGTGCTGATAAGCTACGCTCGTCGTCACCGTCATTTCTCAGTTTACTTTGGAGCCTAGTATTACGTTTTTCACACGCCATAATTTTCACAATGTTTCACCCGATAACACAGAAAAGCACAATTTGAAGAGTAAAATAAGAAAACACATTAACATAGCACTGAAAATAATATCTAGTTAATTGCAAGCGCAGCTGCGAATACTTGTTGCAAATCTACATGCACGCCACAACTGTTTTACTGTTCAAAAATGAAAAACAATTACAAAGGAAATTCTCTACAATTACGCTCTAGCAATAAACAATAGCGACGCTAATTACACAAACTACAAGAAAAAATCAGAAGATTCCAGTGACGTATCCTCGGCTAAGGGTCGACATATGAAATTTCCCCTTAGAAAAATTTATGAATTACTGTGCTGCTAAACCTCTTACGTTATTTGATTTTCAAACAGCTGAGCAAAACTGAACGTACTCAGACGTTTCTCTCTTTACTTATTCTTATCAACACTAAACTGACACACAATATTTTTAGCGCAACGCAATCTGACTTTCAATAATCCCTACAAAAGAATGCCCCTGACTAACAATAACCTATACCTTTCATGAATTACTTACCTCACAAAATTCTTCGTTACTCGAACTACTGCTATACAGCGAGCGCCAATACTGCCAGCTAAATAAAAGATTCTAACTACTGAAGGCACTAACTACTGATAGGCATAGTTAGCAAATGAAAGATTTTGATAGAGAACAAACAATGTATTTACCTTAATAATATTCAAAAGTCATCATATATATATATCAGTTCACGATATAAAGTTTTACAAATGTACTATTTCTGATGGACACACGTCCAGATCGTCCGCTCTCAAAATTCTGCCATCTCTCTCCCCACATCCATCATTGCTGACGGCTCACCTCCAACTGCGCAATGCTACGCGTTGTTCACATCCTACTGCCCAACACTACAATAGCGAATATTCCACAACGCCAACCAGTAACAGACTGCACACAGCGCAGTCAGTGACTTTCATACAGAGCGCTACGTGGCGTTATCAACATAAAAACCTAAACAGCCTACTTACACACCGTATTCGCGAATATTTACTATTTGCACGATATACGAGAGAGAATTGTCAGAGCATGTGTTTCGATAAGTGCCGAAGTAATAAGCGATACCACTCAATCCATTATAAGAAGATTGCAGCACTGCATTGATACCAATGGTCATCACTTCGAACACCTTCTGTAAATGGACGTTCGTGCCACCTTTTTTTACCTTCGTTGACCTTCAAAGACCTTACTGTTACACATCAATGAATTCGTCTCGATAGCCGCTATCAGAAAATACACTCCTGGAAATGGAAAAAAGAACACATTGACACCGGTGTGTCAGACCCACCATACTTGCTCCGGACACTGCGAGAGGGCTGTACAAGCAATGATCACACGCACGGCACAGCGGACACACCAGGAACCGCGGTGTTGGCCGTCGAATGGCGCTAGCTGCGCAGCATTTGTGCACCGCCGCCGTCAGTGTCAGCCAGTTTGCCGTGGCATACGGAGCTCCATCGCAGTCTTTAACACTGGTAGCATGCCGCGACAGCGTGGACGTGAACCGTATGTGCAGTTGACAGACTTTGAGCGAGGGCGTATAGTGGGCATGCGGGAGGCCGGGTGGACGTACCGCCGAATTGCTCAACACGTGGGGCGTGAGGTCTCCACAGTACATCGATGTTGTCGCCAGTGGTCGGCGGAAGGTGCACGTGCCCGTCGACCTGGGACCGGACCGCAGCGACGCACGGATGCACGCCAAGACCGTAGGATCCTACGCAGTGCTGTAGGGGACCGCACCGCCACTTCCCAGCAAATTAGGGACACTGTTGCTCCTGGGGTATCGGCGAGGACCATTCGCAACCGTCTCCATGAAGCTGGGCTACGGTCCCGCACACCGTTAGGCCGTCTTCCGCTCACGCCCCAACATCGTGCAGCCCGCCTCCAGTGGTGTCGCGACAGGCGTGAATGGAGGGACGAATGGAGACGTGTCGTCTCCAGCGATGAGAGTCGCTTCTGCCTTGGTGCCAATGATGATCGTATGCGTGTTTGGCGCCGTGCAGGTGTGCGCCACAATCAGGACTGCATACGACCGAGGCACACAGGGCCAACACCCGGCATCATGGTGTGGGGAGCGATCTCCTACACTGGCCGTACACCACTGGTGATCGTCGAGGGGACACTGAATAGTGCACGGTACATCCAAACCGTCATCGAACCCATCGTTCTACCATTCCTAGACCGGCAAGGGAACTTGCTATTCCAACAGGACAATGCACGTCCGCATGTATCCCGTGCCACCCAACGTGCTCTAGAAGGTGTAAGTCAACTACCCTGGCCAGCAAGATCTCCGGATCTGTCCCCCATTGAGCATGTTTGGGACTGGATGAAGCGTCGTCTCACGCGGTCTGCACGTCCAGCACGAACGCTGGTCCAACTGAGGCGCCAGGTGGAAATGTCATGGCAAGCCGTTCCACAGGACTACATCCAGCATCTCTACGATCGTCTCCATGGGAGAATAGCAGCCTGCATTGCTGCGAAAGGTGGATATACACTGTACTAGTGCCGACATTGTGCATGCTCTGTTGCCTGTGTCTATGTGCCTGTGGTTCTGTCAGTGTGATCATGTGATGTATCTGACCTCAGGAATGTGTCAATAAAGTTTCCCCTTCCTGGGACAATGAATTCACGGTGTTCTTATTTCAATTTCCAGGAGTGTAAGTACCAAACTACAGCATCCCAATACAAAAAAAAGTTGTCCTTCATATCTCTGACGCGACCCCACCTAGCAACAAAAAACCAACGTCATATTATGGCCTCCGTTGTCCCATGCAACATTTCTCCCACAAACTTTTCAGCTGCTATCATACTTTAGGAGTTATTGTAGGTGGCAATAGTTAGTGACTCACCCTGTATATCCCTTACAGCAGCCGAATTACAGGGCCACTATTCTGTCGACGTTGCTGTGTATCATAGAACTGAATACAGCGTGATATTTCTGTAAAGCAGTTCAAGGCCACAGGACTACTGCAAGTAGGAAGGTCTTGTTTTTCGTTCCATGAATTCACTATTCCCTCACTGTGACCTTTGTACGTTGTTGAAGTTTAAGCAGGCCAAGAAAACAGTAATGTTACCTTCTTTGTAGGTCCACTTCGAAATATTCTGGGAAATGTTGGGCTTCAGATGCCGACTGCATACTGTACATTCCTTATACCATGCCACCTTGGCCCTGGAGCCATCTCCAATATGTTTTCTCCTGGCTGCCTCACATGCAATCTAACAGGACTTTTTTTGCCATGTCTCTTTTCCATTTATGAACCTGAAAACAATGTCGTTACTATATCACATATTTACTTACATATTATTATTATTATTATTATTATTATTGTCTTTTTTTTCTCAGACTTAAGTCTGGTTAAAAATGGAACGTGACGCGGACCTCGGTCAAGCGTGACTTCCTTGTAACTGTATGGTATATGTTATATTGCATTTAGGAACTTTCGGGTAATTGAACATGTATCAATAATTACAGATTTTTGTAGTTGTATATATATGTTTGGATGTAGATTGTATTGCATTGATGTACTGGTGAATATTGTGAGGTATGACTCCTGTAGTTGATAGTATAATTGGGATAATGTCGACTTTATCCTGATGCCACATGTCCTTGACTTCCTCAGCCAGTTGGATGTATTTTTCAATTTTTTCTCCTGTTTTCTTCTGTATATTTGTTGTTGGGTATGGATATTTCAATTAGTTGTGTTAATTTCTTCTTTTTATTGGTGAGTATGATGTCAGGTTTGTTATGTGGTGTTGTTTTATCTGTTATAATCGTTCTGTTCCAGTATAATTTGTATTCATCATTCTCCAGTACATTTTGTGGTGTGTACTTGTATGTGGGAACGTGTTGTTTTATTAGTTTATGTTTTATGGCAAGTTGTTGATGTATTATTTTTGCTACATTGTCATGTCTTCTGGGGTATTCTGTATTTGCTAGTATTGTACATCCGCTTGTTATGTGATCTACTGTTTCTATTTGTTGTTTGCAAAGTCTGCATTTATCTGTTGTGGTATTGGGATCTTTAATAATATGCTTGCTGTAATATCTGGTGTTTATTGTTTGATCCTGTATTGCGATCATGAATCCTTCCGTCTCACTGTATATATTGCCGTTTCTTAGCCATGTGTTGGATGCGTCTTGATCTATGTGTGGCTGTGTTAGATGATACGGGTGCTTGCCGTGTAGTGTTTTCTTTTTCCAATTTACTTTCTTTGTATCTGTTGATGTTATGTGATCTAAAGGGTTGTAGAAGTGGTTATGAAATTGCAATGGTGTAGCTGATGTATTTATATGAGTGATTGCTTTGTGTATTTTGCTAGTTTCTGCTCGTTCTAGAAAGAATTTTCTTAAATTGTCTACCTGTCCATAATGTAGGTTTTTTATGTCTATAAATCCCCTTCCACCTTCCTTTCTGCTTAATGTGAATCTTTCTGTTGCTGAATGTATGTGATGTATTCTATATTTGTGGCATTGTGATCGTGTAAGTGTATTGAGTGCTTCTAGGTCTGTGTCACTCCATTTCACTACTCCAAATGAGTAGGTCAATACTGGTATAGCATAAGTATTTATAGCTTTTGTCTTGTTTCTTGCTGTCAATTCTGTTTTCAGTATTTTTGTTAGTCTTTGTTTATATTTTTCTTTTAGTTCTTCTTTAATATTTGTATTATCTATTCCTATTTTTTGTCTGTATCCTAGGTATTTATAGGCATCTGTTTTTTCCATCGCTTCTATGCAGTCGCTGTGGTTATCCAATATGTAATCTTCTTGTTTAGTGTGTTTGCCCTTGACTATGCTATTTTTCTTACATTTGTCTGTTCCAAAAGCCATATTTATATCATTGCTGAATACTTCTGTTATCTTTAGTAATTGGTTGAGTTGTTGATTTGTTGCTGCCAGTAGTTTTAGATCATCCATGTATAGCAAATGTGTGATTTTGTGTGGGTATGTTCCAGTAATATTGTATCCATAATTTGTATTATTTAGCATGTTGGATAGTGGGTTCAGAGCAAGACAGAACCAGAAAGGACTTAATGAGTCTCCTTGGTATATTCCATGCTTAATCTGTATTGGCTGTGATGTGATGTTATCTGAATTTGTTTGGATATTAAGTGTGGTTTTCCAATTTTTCATTACTGTGTTTAGAAACTGTATCAATTTAGGATCTACTTTGTATATTTCCAAAATCTGTAGTAACCATGAGTGGGGTACACTATCAAAGGCTTTTTGGTAATCAATGTATGCGTAGTGTAGGGACCTTTGTTTAGTTTTAGCTTGATATGTCACCTCTGTATCTATTATCAGTTGCTCTTTACATCCTCGTGCTCCTTTGCAGCAGCCTTTTTGTTCTTCATTTATAATTTTGTTCTGTTGTATGTGTCATTAATTTCTGTGTGATGACTGAAGTTAATATTTTGTATATTGTTGGTAGGCATGTTATGCGGCGATATTTAGCTGGGTTTGCTGTGTCTGCTTGATCTTTAGGTTTCAGATAGGTTATTCCATGTGCAAGTGTATCAGGGAATGTGTATGGGTCTGCAATGTAACTGTTAAATAATTTAGTTAGATGTGAATGTGTTGAGGTGAACTTCTTTAGCCAGTAATTTGCTATTTTATCATTTCCAGGGGCTTTCCAATTGTGTGTAGAGTTAATTGCTCGGGTGACTTCATGTTGCAAAATTATCACTTCAGGCATTTGTGGTATCATCTTGTATGTGTCTGTTTCTGCTTGTATCCACCGTGCATGCCTGTTATGTTGTACCGGGTTTGACCATATGCTGCTCCAGAAGTGTTCCATGTCTGTTATGTTTGGTGGATTGTCTATTTTAATGTGTGTGTTATCCATTGTTTGGTAAAATCTCTTTTGGTTTGTGTTGAATGTTTGGTTTTGTTTCCTTCTATTTTCACTTTTTTTGTATCTTCTAAGTCGTTTGGCCAATGCTTGCAATTTCTGCTTTTTTTCATCTAATTGCTCTATTGCTTCTTGTTGTGAGCTTTTACCTAACCTTTTTCGTTTTTTGTCTGATATTTCATTTCTTATAAATTGTGTTAACTGTCCGATGTCTCTTCTCAGTTTTTCTATTCTGATCTGTAACCTGTGTTGCCATGCTGGTTTTGTGGGTTTCTTCTGTGTGTTGGTTTGTTCTGATCTCTGCCTAGTGTGTATATTTAGTGTAGTGAGTGCTCCTATATAAACCAGTAGTTGTAACTCTTCCATAGTTGTGTTTTCATTTATTTTGTTGTGTATGATTGTGTTGATAGTTTTTATTGTTGTTTCGACTTGTGGGTTATTTGGCGGTCTATGCAAGAATGGTCTAATGTCTGTATTTGTGTCTTTGTATTCTATATATGTCAGCTGAAATTTCTCTTCTATATCTAACATGTGTCTCTCTTCGTGTTCTATTTGTGCTTGTTCTGGTGGCTGTCTTAAGATTTCGTTTTCCTCTGATTGTTTAATTGATGCGTGTTGGTCATTGTTTGTTTGCTCTGGGATGTTTGAGTCCATTACTATATTTTCTTCTTCTTCTGATTGCACATTATTTTGTTCCAGTATTTGTTGTACTTGTTGTTTGATGTTTTCTAATTCTGACTGGGGTATCCTGATATTTTTTATTATTACACGGATCTGATCAGCTAGTCGTTGTTCTGTTAAAAATTTTAATTCCGGGTATCTGGTAATAAATGTTGTGTATACTTGTGATCTGTATCCAGTTGTGTTGGTTCCTAGGTTTGTTGCTTGGTAATAACAGAACATGAGGTGTCGATTAACTTCATCTGACCATCTCATCCTCTGTCTTTGTTTTCCTTCTAGGGTGGTTGCAGGAAGCATATCCTGCAAAACACCTCTATTCGGATTTAAATCCCTTACCATTGTGGGCGGCCATAGGGTTCAAGCGTCGTCCCCGACCATGACGGCACTTGTCCGAGGCTTCTTTAGTTCTGTCCTGAACCAAGTAATCACACTAAAAGGGGGGTTAGCCCTATTAGTGGTTTGTTCTTTTCGTCGCCTTTTACGACTGGCAGAACATACCGGAGGCCTATTCTTCTCCCGGGCCTTATTATTATTATTATTATTATTATTATTACCATTGCCGTAAACAAATTATAGCTAATGTATATTTACTGGAAAAATTCAGATTTGAGATGTCATCAACTTCAGAAACAATCCTTTCCAAATCTCCAATATCTTCATCGGAGTCATCAGCTGATTCACTGTCTTCAGAAATAAATTAAATTATTTAATCAATCCCTCTATCATCATCAGATGATATTTCACTGAAGTCCTCGTCTTCATTCGAAATTGCAGGACTATGCGAACGTTTTCTACTGAAAATGTAATTCTATGACAGGCTGAGGCAGAACAGTGATAATCACTGAGGTAATGCACAACAACAGCTGAGGGAAGAAACCCTAACAATGGGCACAGAAAGGGGGGAAATGTTATTTCATTGCTGCATGTGTTTCGTATAACAGTTGTTCAACGTAACATTCTATTTTCATAATGTTACATTCAAGAAACAAACAAGTAATTTAGACTGGCGCCATACTGAGCCCAGTGATTCTCAGTGAGAAACAATGAATAAATTTTCATCTCTTGTGAATATAAATCTGAACAAAATATTGCTGGATACATTTGACTCAGAGAAACAACTTCATGTATTTTGCAATTTTTGCTACGGACTATGGGACCAAACTGCTGAAGTCATCGGGCCCTAGGCTTACACACTACTTAATCTAACTTAAACTAAGTTACGCTAAGGACAACACACACATCCATGCCCGAGGGAGGACTCGAACCTCCTACGGGGGGAACCGCGCGGATCGTGACAAGACGTCTAGACCGCACGGCTACCCGCCACAGCTATACTTTGAAAATAATAGTTTTAAAAACAAGGAAGAAATGTGTATTTCATACATGCTTATGGGATCATTATGTCCACAGTGGTCCCAGGAAGTGTAAACAAGAGATGTGACACTAGTTAACAACAACACTAACTGCAGAATTAGTTTTGATTGATTATTTGATTTCTTGTGAATTAGCGTTAACTGTCTCACTAATTTAAAATTTCTTTCATTGTGGTTCATTGGTTCATGGGCATCACATCAGATAATGTTGTGGAAGCCGTACAATATTTCAACAAGACAGCTGCTTACTGACGTGTTGCTGTTTTATTTATTTATCTTTCCTTTATTGTGATTTCATTCCGTCGCCCCAAATGGGTGGAGGAGAGCTGTCAACGACACAATCCGCCAGTCTTCAGCTGAGTGACATGACAGCTAATACAAGAAGAAAATTATACGTAGAGAGGCGATAAAAATGGGGGACACAAAAACACAGTAAGGGGTGATAATGGAGGTAAAAATACACCAACGTGGAGACATTCATGGGGGGACAATTAAAAAAATCTACATAAAATAAAAAAAAACACACAGCTGACGATTCGTAGAGCACAGAAAAGACACTGAAGTCACACACACAGGTTAAAAGTTGGGCACAGTATTAAAAACACTCCAGAACAAGACACTTTAAACCCACTGGAAGATATGAAGCACACACGACGAAAAACTGCCAGGAGGGACCTGCCGAGGGAGAGGCCTGAGAGGATGTAAAAGGAGGGGAGAGCAAGGTGCAGCAGGGGAGGAGGCAGCATGAAAAGAGTAGGGGCGTCAGGGGGTGCACCAAGAGGCAGGAGACAGGTGGGGCAGGAGATGAAGAGGGAAGACGAGGTAGGAGGGAGTGCAGAGAAACTGAAGGGGAGCACAGGAGAGGGAGGGGGTAAGGAGGGGAAAGCCGCTCAGGAGAAGGGAGGGGGAGGAGAGGGAGCCCTGAGGAGCACACAGGAGGAAGGTGGGGTTGGAATCGGTAGGAAGGGTAGATGTCAGGGCGAAGTTCATCATCTGGGAGGGGTAGATGCTGGAAGTTGTGTTGGGAAAGGAAGTGGAGGGTGTCGAAATGGAGAGAGGGTGGGACACAATGGTAAAGGCGCGACAAGAGGCTGGGGTTGGAGAGGAAGGGAGACACCAGGGGCGGGGGGGAGGGGGGGATGATCGAGGCAGCGAACCATATAGATGGTGCAGATGTGTTCAAGGAAAAGGAGAAGGTGGGGGAAGGGGATGAGGTCGTAGAGGATGCGCGTGTGGGTATGGGACAGAAGTCGGATGCGGAATATGAGGCGGAGTGCATGGCGTTCGAGGATTTTGAGGGCTTTATAGAACCTGGGAGTGGCAGAAATCCAAGCAACACAGGCATAACAAAGGATGGGGCAGATCAATGATTTGTAGGTGGGAAAGACGGTGGAAAGATGGACATTTTGCTGCAGTGGCTCGCCAATATATATACTCTGACTCGCTAGAAAAGCGCAGTCGCCAAGGGGTGGGGCTATAACGTCATCGTAGAAGAATCATAGAGCACGGCGACACCCAGTACCCCCTGCTGGACAAACGGGTTACGGTCTTCGCATTCGTGACGCGGGATACTCGCTGCCGCAAATGGCGGCCGTGCGTGTTCAGGCAGTGTGTTGGCGCACAGTTTGTGTGTGCGCACTCTGATTCTCCGTCTGTGCGCACTCTGATTCTCCGTCTGTGCTGACTCAGATTCGTTCGTCTGCGGTCGACGATGCCTTAGTACCACCACTGCTGGTTCCCATACCTTGCTGAAATGAAATCCCGTGTCTCAGGTCGTTACTTATATGTACTTCGACTGCTTCTTTAATGATGGAGTCCCAGTGTGCGGAAGCGATGAAAGAATTTTTGTCTCTCCGTAGTGCAAGCTGTGTCCCGTGTCAAGGCCGTGTTCAGCCACAGTTGACTTTCATGGCTGACCCAGTCTGATGTGACGTCTACGTTCAGCACATCTATCCTCAACAGTGCGACGCATCTGGCCAACGTATGGTTTCCTATACTAGCACGGGGTTTTATATATCCCTGGTCTTCATAGACCTAGGTCGTGTTTAACAGAACGCAGCGTAGTTTGCACTTGGGACGGAAGACACATTTTATTTGATACAGTGAGTGCAGGTTCCAATGCATTACGGATCATTTTGTCAGAGTACCCGTTTAGTACAAACACAAAGCGGAGACGGCTAAGCTCTGCTGATAAGCTCCATGCATCTCAGATATTCTAGCCCTATGAACGAGAGTCCGTAACACGACACTACGTTGAGATGGGTGTTGGCAGCTCATAGCTCGCAGATATAGCTCAGCGTGAGTCGGTTTACGAAACACCCTGTGACCCAAGGAACCATCTTCTTTTCTGCGGACCAAGACATCTAAGAACGGGAGGTCTCCATTTTTGCCCATTTCTATGGTGAAGCAAATTCTCGGATGGAGGGTGTTATAGTGTTCCAGAAATGCAGGAAGCGTTTCTCACCCCTGTGGCTAAACTACAAAAGTGTCGTCCACATTTCTGCAGAAATATTTAGATTTCAACACCGCTGACTGAAGTTCTTTTGCCTCGAGGTCTTCCATAAAAAGGGTAGCTGCTATGGGAGACAAAGAGCTACTGCCCGGGTTCCCGGGTTCGATTCCCGGTGGGGTCAGGGATTTTCTCTGCCTCGTGATGGCTGGGTGTTGTGTGCTGTCCTTAGGTTAGTTAGGTTTAAGTAGTTCTAAGTTCTAGGGGAATGAAGACCATAGATGTTACGTCCCATAGTGCTCAGAGCCAAAGAGCTACTCATAGCGACATCATCAGTCTGCTCAAAATATTGTTCGTTAAATAAGCCGAGGTAAGCACTTCTCCACTTCGACTTACTTTCTTCAACCATAGAAGCAGACTAGACAGATTCTAACTCATAGAGCGTGTGAATTCTTGAGTTTGTAACTTTCTTGTTAGATTACATGAGTGGTTTGTATTAATTTACATTTAGTATTATTTCTTTGTTTTCACATTCCAACTCATATAAATAGTTTCACATAAATATTTCTCTTCTAGAAAATCCCTCTTCACAGAACCTGTAGTAATATGCCTGACTGTATGCCATACCTGCAAGATGTTCGCGTTTGCTGTGCACAAGAAGAAAATTTCGTCCACTTAAAGAAAGTCTACAAACACTATTTTGAAACAGAACTTGCCTATCAAGATAGGGACGGGGCACCCCATATTTCTTGCGCCATTTGTTACGTTAAACTGATAAACGGGTGGAAAGGTAGGAGTAACTCCACATTGTTTGCGATACCAATGGTTTGGAGCAGGCTGTTCCAACAGAGCTCCAGGGAGCTGGAGCGCTCCGGAGCGCTCACTGCGGCAGCTCGGAGCCCGCGTGGAGGGGGAAAGCGAAATCACTGCCTCCTGACCACATGCAGCCGCAACTGACGCAATAATCCGACTTCATTGACAGCTATGACTAGCCGCGGGAGCCCTCTACCTTTATTGGAGGACACCTTTCTATTCATTGAGAGGGATGGTGGTCCGCAGTGTCTTGCATGTCATAAAGTATTTAATTCTGCGAAGAGGTACAATATACAACGACATTATATACGTCTTTGGTCAGCGTACTACGATCAGGTAGAAGGCGTTGTACGACGCAGAGAACTGGTAGCAGCCAGGCTTAAGAACGACATACCAGCAGACGTAAGCTTAAAAACGGTTTCGTAATACGGATGGTATCAAAACATGGAACATAGTACGTGTTCTGTAATGCGTTTATAATTTTCAGGTGAATGAGAGCGGAGAAAACACAACTGAATCTGCAATTCGAGGAAGCTACAGTGTCCCTCACATCATTGCGACGAGTGGCAAGCCGTTTTCGGTAGGACCACTCGTAAAATCGTGCATGGTAGCAGTTGCAGAATGTTTGTTTCCAAGGGAGGTGCAGGCAATTGAAGGGGTTTGCCTGTCGAAGCAAACAATTTCTCGTCGAATCCTGCACATCGTAGCGGATTTAGAGACACAACTCAGGAAAAAGATGGAGAGCTTTGTTGCATGTTAGCTAGCGCTTGACGAAAGCACCGACATATCGGAATGTGCTCAGCTTGCAGTCTTTGTGCGTGGTGTCGACATGGCGCTGCAAGTAACTGAAGAACTCTTGGATGTGGTACCACTCGATTACACCGCAACAGGACGTGACATTTTTGAAGCTGTTTGTGAGTCAGTGGACAATATGAATTTGCCGTAGGATAAGCTCCATTCTGTAGCGACAGACGGTGCACCGCAAATGATCGGACGTCACCAAGGTTTTGCTTCTCGTTTGAAAAATAAACTCAGGGACGAATTCAGGAAAGACATTTTGACTCTTCATTGTTTTATTCACCAAGAGGCACTGTGTGCTGAAACAGTAGAGCTAGGTGGCGTAATGAAAGATGTCGTGAAGTGTGTGAATTTTGTGCGGCGTCACGGTATGAATCATCGCCAATTCAAAGGATTCCTGAAAGATGTGGAAGCGGAGTATGGGGATATACCTTACCACAGTACAGTTCGTTGGCTGTTTTCTTTGCCATTCGTGAGGAAATATCCCTTTTTCTCAAAATGAAAGGGGAAGAAATGCGTCGATATAAAATGGATATCAGACCTGGCGTTCCTAGCTGACATAACTATGCATCTGAATAATTTAAATATGTCATGGCAGCTAATCGTTGACATGCACGACCAGATCAAAGCGTTCATGGAAAAGTTACGTTTATATGAGAGGCAGATGAGTAATGGACATTTAACGTTCTTCAATCGTCTTGCTTCTTTAAAACTACCTGAAGGTACTACTTTCGGTGATTACCAAGCAAAGTAAAAGCAGCTCATCACGTCGTTTGAAACACGATTCCGAGACCTCACTAGTTTGGAAAATGGAACATAAGGTGTTCACCTTTTTCAGTTTCCCCCGATGAATTGTCATCGTCACTTCAATTGGAGATTATTGATTTGCAAAATTCAACTTTGTTGAAAGAGAGGCACTACAACACGTTGGATTTGTCACGATGGTATCGTTCATTACAGCAAAAAACATTTCCCAAGCTTCACAACAATGGCGCTCAGATCATGTACATGTTTGGATCTACGTATTGTTGTGAGCAGCAGAGTAAAAAGTAAGGAACGATCGTTTCTTCAGGATGCAACAATGAAGGCCATCCTCCGCATTAACGCTGCGAACACTTTGACGCCTGATATTTCCGATCTTGTAATGAAAAGAAAATGTCAAGCTACAGAAACCCAATAAATTTAGTATGCAATTTCTTGCAAAACAGTTGTTTCTTATTTATTTCCTGAACATCGTATTTGCTGGTGTAGCATGTCACCACGTCTTAGCAGCTAAGAGTATGAGGTTGTCGATCTTTTAAGACGCAGCTGGCACATCAAAACGCTTGCCTTGCCGCCTGCCTCAGCCAGCCGTACCACGTGCCGGCGTGCCGGCCCACTTGAATGGTCACAGCGAGCGACACGGCTCCCTGGAACTGGGTTAATAGGGATAACCTTCATGCTGATGCCAATCTGTAGTGTATATGTTTGTTTTGGCACTCTTTTCTGAGATATTCAACAATTTACTTACAACAGCTTTTGTATCTACTCGTATTAACATGATCATTTATTATTAGCTGCCTTCAGTATCTACCCAACTGTGTGCTGTACAGAAAAATATCACGTCTGTGATTTATTTTTATTTTATAGAAAATTTTACGTATAAATGTTAATAAACCTGTTGATATTTACTTTATAAATAGGTAGTAACTTTAGTGAGTTCATTTCTTTACCGCAATTTCAAATCTGTCCTTAGATTTTCTGTAGCCTGTTTGGATGTGGTTTTTGTGTTTTTAACGAATGTCTGAAGCTTTAGTTTAGAGCAGTCAGTGCCTAGCCAAACTGCTTAGCGCCCATAAGCATGCAGCAGCACAGTTTATCCAGCCGCCATGAAATTTCCAAGTAGCGAGCGCAGAGCAACCTGCGGACAGCTATCCCCCCCACTCCCTACCTCTTTTCGCAGTTCGCTGCAGCGACTCGAATACTCCGCAGCAACCTGTTACCTATTTTTTTTTATTTTTCCGTTATTGAGTTTCGATTCCCTCCGAAGGAGGCGGGCTAGCAGCAGCAGCTTAATACGCCACTCTTCAACCTACAGAATTTGTTTTAAAAAGATGAAGATAATAAATAATAAAGACAGGCGATAAAATCGGTGACTTAAATGGTAAAATGGAGGAAAATCGTGGAACTTAAAACATAAAACAAAGGGTTGATAATGCTAATAAAACACGTAAGAAGCAGACAGGTAAAAGAATAGACGTACAATTAAAAAAAGCGCGGCGACAGTCTGGTTTCTGTTCGCAAGAGATATAAAATTTACACCCAGTGACAGCATGGTTTCTGTTCGCAACACTTTAAAAAGACGAACAACACTGAACATTCACTTGAACACCGCACTAAAAAATTTTCACAAATATGATGTATCACAGCCGAGGGCAGATGGGGGGGGGGAGGGGGGAAGGTAAGGGGGGAAGGAGAGAAAAAACGAAGTGGGGGGGGAGGAGGGAAAGGAGCCGATGGAGGACGAGGACCCATAAGAGGGGGAGCGGGCACTGGGCAGACGTGACAGGGAGTGGGGAAAGGCAGAGGAGAGGAATGCAAAAGGACTCAGGGAGGGGGGAGAAGGGAGGTAAGGAGAGGTTAGGTGGGGAGAAAAAAGGATAGAAAGGGGGTGGGAAGAGGGAGCCCAGGGAAAGGATAGGAAAGGAGAGGTGTTGAGGATCAGAGTTGATAGGAGGGGTAAATGGAGGGAGAGAGGGCACCATCCGGGAGGGGGAATTGACAGAAGCCACCTTGGGAAAGGAGATGAAGGGTGTAGAGATGGAGAGTAAGAGAGACACAACAGTAAAGGCGTGGCAGAGGGCAGGGAACAGAGAGGAGAGGAGCAATCAGGGGGTGAGGGGGATCAAGGCGGCAGGAGGTGTAGAGTATGCGGATATGTTCGAGGAATAGGAGCAGATGGGGGAAAGGAATAAGGTCGTAGAGGATCTGCGTGGGCGATGGGAGGCGTATACAGAAAGCGAGGTGGAGTGCATGGTGCTCGAGGATCTGGAGGGACTTATACAATTTGGGGGGAGGGGGGAGGATATCCAGGCGGGACTGGCATAATAGAGGATGGGACGGATTAAGGATATGTAGGTGTGGAGGACAGTAGAGGGGTGCAACCCCCATGTCCAGCCAGAGAGGAGTTTGAGGAGTCGGAGGTGGTTCAGTTACCTACCTCCCTCAGCCCCTTCACAACTTGTCAGCCACAAGACGCTCAACCAAACCCGCCGTTGTAAAACACCGTGCATAGCAGACACATTGCTCATCATGTGTTGCAGTCTTATTAGACGAGGGTTGTTCAATAAATAATGCAACGCATTTATTTTTGTGGACCAATTTCAGCTGAAAATGTGGGAATTTGTTGTGGTACATTGTAAAATATTCCCGCTTCAGTCTCTATAGTTTCACGAACTTCCGATGGATGGTGGCGCTATACATAGCCTTCAGAAGGGCGTCTGTAATGGAGGTGCGTTCCAAACAGAGAGCAGTCATTGAGTTTCTTTTGCTGTAAAATCAGAGCATAGCAGATATTCACAGCCGCTTGCAGAATGTCTACGTAGACGTGTCAGTGAACTAAAGCACGATGGGTCGTTGGACGCGGCGTCTGTCACCATCGCAAAGAGCAAAGCTGTTCAATCTCCTGCATGACGGCTGGCTGCGCAGAGGTGTGACTCCTGCAATGTTAGAACGTGCAGACGCCCTCATTCGTGGTGATCGACGAATCATAAACACCTCGCTGCACGACTTGTGGTCTCTGTTAGCGGTGCTGACACACTCGACCGCCAGTTGGGGCACTCAAGGGTATGTGCCCGCTGGGTTCCTCCCCGCCTAACATGACTTGGTGGCCGAAAACTAGAAGCCACGGATGAGAGCCCAGGAATGCATCTTTTATATGGCAAAAACGACAGTGGATGAGTAACAGTGCCGAAACCATCAGCATACAGGGAAGATGACACTGCAGACCCCACCACTGCAGGTAGACCATTGACAGCCACTAGAAAAAGGGAAACGATACAGATCCCTGCAGGAGCCCATTATCTTGTATATGGGGGTTACTGTGAGAAGCACCACTTGATCTAGAAAGCACAGTGTGTCAAGAGATTCTGGACGAAAATCGAGAGCATACCTCGGAGCCTCCTCTCATGTAGGGTAGTGAGGATGAGATGATGCCATGTAGCGTCATAAGCCTTTTGCAAATTGAAGAATACAGTGATAAGGTGTCCACGCTGGGCAAGACCTGACCAGATACCAGACTGCACACAGACCAAATCATCAGTGGAAGAATGGCATTGGTGAATACTGCCCAGGGATACCATGAGACACAAGGTACCAACACAGCTGCCGGCCCACCACACACACGAAAAACTTGCAGGGAATGTTAGTGAGACTAACTGGGCGATAGCTGTCCTTCATAAGGGAGTGTTTACCCAGTTTCAGTACTGGGTCAATCAGTCTTTCTCGCCACTGACATGGGAATTCACTCTCACTTCAGATACGGTTGAATCTGACAGGGATGTGATGTTGGCATTCCACCAAAATATGTTTGAACATTTGGCTGTGGATGCAGTGTGATCCTGCAGGATAAATGGCTAAGACATTGATGAATTTCCACTCACTGAATGGAGTGTTATATGACGCCATGTGATGTGTAGTGAAAAGTAACTGAATTAGCTCTACCCACTGACCATAAAGAGCAAAGAAGGACCATCTGTGCGGAATTGCCTGCGCGCTACACGGCTAATTGCGACAATTTTTTATCCAACTTCATCACAGGTGGTGAGACATGGGTTCATCACTTCGAATTGGAAACAAAACGGCATTCCATGGAATGGCGCCACGCCACCTCTCCTTGGAAGAAAGAGTTCAAAGCCGATTCCTCAACCTGTAAATTCATAGCGACAGTGTTCTAGAGCTCTGAAGGGGTTCTGTTTTATGTCCTTCCGCAACTTTCAACTCTGAAGTTTATTGCGCTACGCTCAGGAAATTGAAGAAGCGACTTCAGTGTGTTCCTAGCCTCGGATATGCTAATGAATTTCACCTTCTCCATGACAACGCGAGGCCTCTCATAAGTCTGCTCACCCGAGAGGCGCTCACAAAACTTCATTGGACTGTTCTACCTCATCCATCCTACAGCGCAGATCTCGCGCCTTCTGACTTCCATCTATTTGGCTCAATGAAGGACGATGCACTCCATGGGAAGCAGTAGGTGGATGATAGGAGATTGTTGATGCAGCAAGATGTTGGCTCTAACATCCACCAGGAGGGTGGTACCATCAGGCATATAGGTACCTCCATCTATTTGGCCCAATGAAGGATGATGCACTCCACGGGAAGCAGTAGTTGGATGATAGGAGGTTGTTGATGCAGCAAGATGTTGGCTCTAACGTCCACCAGTAGGGTGGCTTCCATCAGGCATATAGGTACCTCCATCTATTTGGCCCAATGAAGGATGATGCACTCCGTGGGAAGCAGTAGGTGGATGATAGGAGATTGTTGATGCAGCAAGATGTTGGCTCTAACATCCACCAGTAGAGTGGTACCATCAGGCATATAGGTACCTCCATCTATTTGGCCCAATGAAGGATGATTAACTCCACGGGAAGCAGTAGTTGGATGATAGGAGGTTGTTGATGCAGCAAGATGTTGGCTCTCACGTCCACCAGTAGGGTGGCTTCCATCAGGCATATAGGTACCTCCATCTATTTGGCCCAATGAAGGATGATGCACTCCGTGGGAAGCAGTAGGTGGATGATAGGAGATTGTTGATGCAGCAAGATGTTGGCTCTAACATCCACCAGTAGAGTGGTACCATCAGGCATATAGGTACCTCCATCTATTTGGCCCAATGAAGGATGATTAACTCCACGGGAAGCAGTAGTTGGATGATAGGAGGTTGTTGATGCAGCAAGATGTTGGCTCTCACGTCCACCATTAGGGAGGTACCATCGGGCATACAGGTCATCCCATAAAGTAGGGTAAGGCCGTCCCATTGAAAAATAAGGTTTTGTAGCAAAAGAGTGGGGAATAATATGGTGTACTGGAATACAGAATAAAACCAGCCTGCTCTCAGGAAAAATTCTTGCATTACTTATTGAACTCCCCTTATATATGTACGAGGTTTCAAGAACCAATAGGCCCTTTGTGTGAGGAGACCAGGAACATATGGGAGAGCGGGGTAAGCTGACGATTTCATCAGCTAAGCTTACTTAATAAATTCATTTTTGGAGGCAGTTTGTTTTTCTCTGCACGTATTAATAATATGGCCTTGTATTATTTTGACTTATTGTCGTAAATGTTTATTTAATACAATCAGAGTTGTTTCGGCAATTTTAAAAGATAATGAAAAGGGCCATCCTGCCCCTGAACTGAAGCAAGATGACTTTTACCGATGCACAAAACAATACTAAGAAAAGTGGAATACATTTTTATTCTTAGAAATTATAAGACAGTACGTTAATTAATTAAACATTGCTATGTATTTCTTATCTGATAGTATTTAATGAAATGATTATTAAGCAAAGTTTGACACCCGACATCCCGCCATGTGCAACGTTTGTAAAACCCTATCCAATCTTCTCCTGGCCGGCCAACGTACAATCATAGCATGCAAAACACTGTAATCTGCCTTCCTTGGCAGTTTTGTTAGTTGTATTTAAAGTTCTTTTTCCGCTTTGTATGTTTTATTATCAACCAACATCAGCCTTTATATGAAAGTTTGTTCTTTGCATGCTGTAACTTTTCTTACTCTTTTTGCACATGGCTTTCTTTGGTTAGCCGTAGCTGAGTGGTCAACGTAGATGGCTGCCATGCGGAGGACCCGAGTTCAGTGCCCGGTGCTGCTACGGATTTTTCCTTGGTGTGAGAACTGGTACCGGGTGCACTCAGCCTCGTGATGCCAGTTGAGGAGCTGATTGACCGAACCGTTGCGGCTCCACGCTCTTGAAAGTCTGCTAAACCACCGAGAGTGCTGTATGCTGACAATATGCTCTTCCGCACCGCACGGGCTTAACGCCGCAAGGCAGAGGGTGACACGGCAGCCGGTAGACACACCTTCGGCCTTCACGGCAGGCGAGCAGCTCCTCTTCTCTAGGAAATGGAATAACGTCTAAAAGAGCACCGTTTTGGCTTAGTGGGAGCAGCATATGTTGAAGCTCTTGGTTCTTCATTTTATTCCACCTGATGTTCGAAAGGCGATTCGTCAGGAGTTTCTGTGGACTGGCCTTTATGTGCTGCAGCCTCAGCTGAAGAACTTTCAATTTCAGCATGGCCCGTAACAAGAACACGATCTGTCCTTTTCAAGACACAAAAATCGTTCTCATTAAACACAAGGGTACCTATTAACTTACTAGCTGTTTTACCGACCGTACCTACTTTTAAAAAGGGAGAGCTCAATGTGTGACAAGGTCCTTAATGTTTCCCCAGTCAACTTGACCCAGTCGGCTATGTCAAAAAGTTTTGAAATTAACAGGAATAAGACATAAATAAATAGTGATTGTGAAACCAATAAGGTCTATTTAATCATCTTTAACAATGAATAACCAAAAAAACATTCTAAAGTCGAGGTCACATAAATATTTATTCATTTAGAACAACTGTTTTCGACACACTATGCTGTCATCTTCACATCTTAAAAAGTCTTTTTGTATGAAACGTGTTCATTTTAAGTTGTACCTCATGCCAAATTTACCATGTGGGTAAAAGACAGCACATTGTAAAATGTTTGTCATAACTAAAATATTTAAAAACATGAGCCACCTTGTGCAAACGGCCATGTCCATTTATATATACGTCACATAAACACAGTATACAGAACAACATCTGTTTACATAACCTGCACATATTCTAAGTACTGAAAATCCCCGTTGACCGGCGTATAGCGTAGTCTTTCGAACTCGGATATTTTAAATAAAGAAATATTTTACGATCTTGGCTTTAAAATGTTTTTAGCAAGTAAAACAGGTCGCTCCTGCTGTCTTCTCAAAAGGAGAAAATTCAGTCGAACAACCAAACATGTTACCAACTACGTTACCTTCAATGTCATGAGACTTATAACACATCATTGACGAAGAGGGTCGGAGCTCAATTGTTTTCATAAAGGTCTTGAACGTGAATGTTAATTTTATCCGTTAGTAAGAGGAAAGAATAACATTTGTTTATGCGCTGTTTTTCACTTCTTGATATGTCCTTCTGTTCCTTTCTTACCAGTCAATGAGGATCTTCCAATGTTCTTAGTCGTGTTGTTGTCCTTCATCTGGAAAATATGTGACTCTACATACTTCGAGCGAAGAAGGTACACAGAAACTCCACAATCTGGGTGTTCGGTGTTTGTTACCATTGAGCACTCCTTTACGTGTGCTGGCTACTATTAACGATGATTTTCAGTGACAATACCAGTGTCAGGCAAATTTCTTACTTTCCACAAAATCTGACATCTCGCAAGCAACGCATTTTTTGTAGGGACTCGCAATGGACTGTGTCGGCGTCAAGACCCTGAGCCCGTCTCACAACTTCCGGTATACCTTGATGAATGATTAAGCGTTATTCGCTTGTCATGTTGTCTAGTTATCTAAGGCAGCAAATAGAGCCAGGAAGTAAGCAGTTTTAAAAGTCTATTGAAATATCTCCTTACAGCACTGCTACGCAGATTTCTATGAGCCTAGCAATGTCCACGTCGGCAACCTGCCACACCGCATGTTCCAGCTGCAGCCGTTCTACGGACTACTTTGTAGCTTGTTCACAAAATTGCGGTACAACTAGCTAGAAGTCCGTAACTTCTTGCAAACACATTTCGAAGACGAGTCTTCTGGTATCTAGAGGTGTATATTGGCGAAGGTGGATCGAACTCCTCTATTAGAGACCGCATCGCTGAAAGCGTGGTGCTCTCTTAATTATACACGGCGGTCAGAAATAGCATGAGAAGCTAGTAAGTCTGATAAAGGGAGGGGGAGCTGTGGTGATAAATAACTGTTAAGAAATACATTCGATACGTTACGTGGTTTCCGAGTTACTTAGCACTGAAATTATAAAATCATGCGGCGCACCAGAGACGGTGTCGCCAAACGTGGTCTTCCTTTGGTTTCCGAAAACCGAACAAGAGAGAAATTGGACATGGAACGGTAGTAAGGATCGAATCTTAGTCAAAGGCTGAGCATTCTCGTGCGCTATCATCTAGGCTACGAGAACAGCTGGCACTAATTGTGTCTCACTGTCGACCTGAATTTGCGGGCCAACGTTCTGATTGACTAACTTAGATGCTAATTAACTGGAAAACGGCGCAACATACCGAAATTTTTTCTTAAAAATTATCTTTAGTCCAACCTACACTCTTCTCAGACTGTTTCTGACCACCCTGTCGATTATAATTAAAGTTAAACTTTCAAACCGCTGTAGAAATAATACCACTGGTCAGAATGACATCAAATTGCAACGGAATATTATCGCAGAAGGGGGGAAAACGTATGGCAGAAGAAAAATAAATAGTTACAAAATGTAGCAATAGATGGCGCTGTAAATATCATAATTTAATAGTGGTCGACTACAAATGACTAATGAATAATACAACAATGCCTAAGGTGTACTTTTGAAGTTAAACAAACAGTCTACTCAGTGTGCATGGGTGTACAGGTGTGGTACTATTAGTTAAGTAAGCCCATCCACCACGGCAGGGTCATATCACATCGGATGGGAAAAATCGGTATTTAATTGTCCCGAGGCCAAAAACCGCACGAAAAGCATTACTCACATCGGTTTTTAATTGTCCTGAGGCCAAAAACCGCATAACGAGCGTCAATCAGAATCAAATCGGATAATTAATTTCCGCGTGACTGGCGCAAAACATGTTCAGTACGCTGTCACCGTTTTCTGCAACAAGTTGAATTCGAGAAACAGTATGTTCCACAAATGATTTTAGGTGTTTCCGGCGTCACGTTCAGAATGTGCCTTCAATGAAGCTAAGTTTACAATCGGAACACTGAACACAACGTTCAGATAGCCCCACAGCCAGAAGTCAAACGGATTAAGATCAGATGATCGGGACAGCCAGGCTGTCTGGAAATGGCGGCTGATAATTCTAGAATTTCCGAAATGGTGCTTCAGCAGCTGCTCAACTGGATTTGCAATGCTCGGAGGTACGCCATCTTGCATAAACATGATCCCATCCACACATCCACGCTGTTGGAGAGCTGGAATGACGTGGTTGCGCAAAAGACACTCATAGCGCTTACCAGTGACGGTACTTGTAACAGGACCGGAAGCGCCTGTCTCTTCGAGAAAATATGGCCCTATGATAAATGATGTAAACCCGCACCATACAGTGGCCTTTTCAGGATGAAGTGGTTCTGATTGATTTGAGTGTGGATTTTCCGTTGCCCATATTCGACAATTCTGTGTCTTGATATATGCTGTCAGATGGAAGTGGGGTTCGTCTGTCCACAAAATCTTCCACGGCCAATCATTCCCCATTTCCATTCGAGCAAGAAATTCTAAAGCAAAGGTCTCTCTTGCTGCCAGGTCAACAGGAAGCAACTCCAGCAAATGGGTAATTTTGTAAGGATAGTAAAGAAGAATGTTTCGAAGAATTTTGCGCGCCGTGCTCACGGGTATATCCAATGTTCGGGCAATTCTCCGTGCACTACGCGTTTGCACACCACCACTCGTCGTCTCCTCTTCGAGGTACACAGTGGTGTAAAATGTGCTCTTATCTATCCGAATTTAGCTTTTTCTTAAGGGGGGTAGGACGTCAAACGGGCCGTCTTGGAGCAGGAGAGACACCACTGGACATTTTAATTTCCACTATCTACACTTTTACGAATAAATTCATAAAACTTTATCAGCGTAACCAGGAAGCATTCAGGATTCACAATCATAGCAGTGGAAGTTCAAAAAAATAATAAAATAATTTTTTTTACCTGTGAAAGTTCATCATTTTTTCACTTCTATTGGCTGCGTTTGTTGCTATAGGTACACGTTTCTTCGTTGTTGTTGTTGTGGTCTTCAGTCCTGAGACTGGTTTGATGCAGCTCTCCATGCTACTCTATCCTGTGCAAGCTTCTTCATCTCCCAGTACCTACTGCAGCCTACGTCCTTCTGAATCTCCTTAGTGTATTCATCTCTTGGTCTCCCTCTACGATTTTTACCCTCCACGCTGCCCCCCAATACTAAATTGGTGATCCCTTGATGCCTCAGAACATGTCCTACAAACCGATCCCTTCTTCTAGTCAAGTTGTCCCACAAACACCTCTTCTCCCCAATTCTATTCAATACCTCCTCATCAGTTATGTGATCTACCCATCTAATCTTAAGCATTCTTCTGTAGCACCACATTTCGAAAGCTTCTATTCTCTTCTTGTCCAAACTACTTATCGTCCATGTTTCACTTCCATACAAGGCTACACTCCATACAAATACTTTCAGAAATGACTTCCTGACTCTTAAATCTATACTCGATGTTAACAAATTTCTCTTCTTCAGAAACGCTTTCCTTGCCATTGCCAGCCTACATTTTATATCCTCTCTACTTCGACCATCAGTTATTTTGCTCCCCAAATAGCAAAACGCCTTTACTACTTTAAGTGTCTCATTTCCTAATCTAATTCCCTCAGCATCACCCGACTTAACTCAACTACATTCCATTATCCTCGTTTTGCTTTTGTTGATGTTCATCTTATACCCTCCTTTCAAGACACTGTCCATTCCGTTCAACTGCTCTTCCAAGTCCTTTGCTGTCGCTGATAGAATTACAATGTCGTCGTCGAACCTCAAAGTTTTTATTTTTTCTCCATGGATTTTAATACCTACCTCCAATTTTTCTTTTGTTTCCTTTACTGCTTGCTCAGTATACAGATTGAATAACATCGGGGAGAGGCTACAACCCTGTATCACTCCCTTCCCTACCACTGCTTCCCTTTCATGCCCCTCAACTCTTATAACAGCCATCTGGTTTCTGTACAAATTGTAAATAGCCTTTCGCTCCCTGTGTTTTACCCCTGCCACCTTCAGAATTTGAAAGAGAGTATTGCAGTCAACATTGTCAAAAGCTTTCTCTATATCTACAAATGCTAAAAACGTAGGTTTGCCTTTCCTTAATCTTTCTTCTAAGATAAGTCGTAGGGTCAGTATTGCCTCACGTGTTCCAACATTTCTACGGAATCCAAACTGATCTTCCTCGAGGTCGGCTTCTACCACTTTTTCCATTTGTCTGTAAGGAATTCGTGTTAGTATTTTGCAGCTGTGACTTATTAAACTGATAGTTCGGTAATTTTCACATCTGTCAACACCTGCTTTCTTTGGGATTGGGATTATTATATTCTTCTTGAAGTCTGAGAGAATTTCGCCTGTCTCATACATCTTGCTCACCAGATGGTAGAGTTTTGTCAGGACTGGATCTCCCAAGACTGTCAGTAGTTCTAACGGAATGTTGTCTATGTTGTCTAGTCTCGGGGCCTTGTTTCGACTTAGGTCTTTCAGTGCTCTGTCAAACTCTTCACGCAGTATCATATCTCCCATTTCATCTTCATCTACCTCCTCTCCCATTTCCATAACATTGTCCTCAAGAACACCGCCCCTGTTTCACGTAAGTAAGAGAAATTCTTCGATGAATTTTGCACAGCATACAAACCATACTTACAGGTGTATGAAACTCTAGAAATCATTTAATTTATGAAAAAATGAGTGTGCTGTTACATTTTAAACTTCATGTTTAGAAAAAACTCAAATTTTATAGTTAATAATCTCGATTCTTACCACAGTTTTTAATAGATTTGGAAAATTCTGGAGTTTCATACACCTGTAAGAATGGTTTGTATGCTGTGCAAAATTCATCGAAGAATCTCGCTTACTCATGAAGAAAAGTGTACCTATAGCAACAAATGCAGCCAATGGTAAGTGAAAAAAAGGTGAAATACAAATGTAAAAAAATAAATTATTTTCTTACATTTTTGAACTTCCACCACTATAAGTGTAAATCCTGAATCCTTTCTGTTCATTCTGACAAAGTTTTATGAATTTATTTTTAAATGTATAGAGAGTGGAAATTAAAAATTCCTGTGGTGTCTCTCCTGCTCCAAGTCGTCCCGTTTGACGTCCTACCCCCCTTAAGAGCTATAAGGTGACCACACACTAACCGCGAGAAACGCTTCCATACCGTAACACCACCTCCTCCGTACCTAACTGTTGGCACTACAGATGATGACAGGTAACGGCCTCCATACATGCGCCAAATCCAAACCCTTTCATCGTATTGCTACAGGATATAGCGTGCTTCTTCAGTCCAAATTACCTGTTACTAGTCATCTACTGCCCAGTGGCTCTGCTCTTTAAACCATCTCCACTATCGCTACTGGAGAAATGTGTGGCTTTTGAGTTGCTGCTCGATCATTGTACCCCATTCTTTTTAACTCCATAGGCACAGTCATTGTGCTACTTAGACGGCCGGTCGCGCTTGGAACTTACGTGTAATTCCTTCAGTTGATATCATGAGATTTTTGGCAACCACCAACCGCAATGCTCGGCGGTCTCTGTTCGACAATACATGAAGTCTGCCTGGTCTCAGTTAAACTGTGGTTGACCCTCCGCGTTTCCACTTCACAGTCAAAATGGTTCAAATGGCTCTGAGCACTATGGGACTAAACATCTGAAGTCATCAGTCCCATAGAACTTAGAACTACTTAAACCTAACTTTATAAGGACTGAAACGTTCCTGGTGGACTTGTTACTCGGGTGACATCCAATGACTGGTCCACATTCGACGTCACTGAGCTGTTACTGCTTCTCTACTGACGAAAGAATACTCTGCAAGTGAGGTACTGGCGTAAGAGAAGCTGTGTGGAAGGGCATTGAGTCATGCTTGGGAAGCTCAGTTGGTAGAGAGCAATTTATTGCGAAAGGCAGAGCTCCCGGGTTCGAGTCCCGGTCCACCACACAATTTTAATGTGTCAGAAAGTTTCGTATAAGTGTACATTCCCCTGCCGAGTGAAAATTTCTTTCTAGAATTTTCCCTGCGTCGCTTTTTACTGGTGGGCTCACCTCTCGTAATATCTAGCGGTCAATTCCATATTACGTAGGTGTGTACTTCTGCATTTTTGATCAGGTATTATGCAGTGCTGGGAGTGGAGGAAGACAGTGCTGAATGTTACCCAGCAGCAGATGTAATAAGATGTGCACTTTTGAATAGGTTACCTTTGTTGTCGTTATTATCTCTTCATTTAACACCAAAGTCTTTTTTTTTTAGTTTCAAAATATTTCTTTTGGTTTTTTTCCGCTGCTCCCCTTGAAACTACACTACTGGCCATTAAAATTGCTACACCATGAAGATGACGTGCTACAGACGCGAAATTTAACCGAACAGGAAGAGGATGCTGTGATATGCAAATGATTAGCTTTTCAGAGCATTCACACAAGGTTAGCGCCGGTGAAGATACCTGCAACGCGCTGATATGAGGAAAATTTCCAACCAATTCCTCATACACAAACAGCAGTTGACCGGCGTTCCCTGGTGAAACGTTGTTGTGATGCCTCGTGGAAGGAGGAGAAATGCGTACCATCACGTTTCCGACATTGATAAAGGTCGGATTGTAGCCTATGTAGTGTAACGACGTAAGTTTTGTATAAATGATTTTCTTTTGACACATGACCATGTGCAGACTTCGTCACCTACGTCAGTTACAAAACACTTCAAAATTATTTAAATTCTTTTTAAAGTTGTCTCTGAATGGTTCTTGAACGAAACTGTAATTAAAACATCATCATTTGAGTCGTATGCGCAGAATTACGTCACTCAGCCCAATTGGTTTGCGCAAACTTTTTTCAATTTAGATGTCGTTTGTTTCTTCTCAGACATTATATTAATGCAAGTTATCTGCTTTAATAAATATTAAAACCGCATTGAATAAATTTTTAAGACTCAAACTCGCGATGAACGTTGTCAAAAAGTAATAATCTTGTCAAATAAATCAGTAATACTTCTTCCTCGGAACACGTATTTAAACTTTTGTAGTATACACTAGTTTATTATCTTCATATATACTACATATAGACGTGAACATGAGCCTTGACAAGATAGGACTGAACATTTACAACATGATTAAATTTTCTATGACGTCATTGTTGTAGAAACATTTCAAATTCTTATTGTTTCAGTTTTTAGAAGCACGACGCAACAACTCGGTTTCACGATCTTCTATTGCTCTTTGGCTGTCGACCCGCGACGTATAGTGGCCAGCAATTTTTTCTCTGGTCCCGGCAGTGAAGATGCTGTCTCCGTTCGTTGCGCCGCCCTCCTCGTACATGAAACATAAAAATAAATACAAAACTTTAGATAATTCACAGACATTACAAATATTACAAAATACATAAACAAAACACTAAATTAAACTTACATTCACTTGCAAACTGGGCTGACACTGGTGTATGGGTGACGCTTCAATTTCGCGTCCCACTACACAACCCACCCACAAGCTCAGCTTGTCAGGTTTCAACCGAAAATAAAACTTCTTCTATATACAATATTTAACTGTTAATATTATACATTTTTCTCACATTTTCCGTAATCTAATGTCCTTGCTCTTAGATAGATTCAATCCTTTTATGACGATATTGTTGTGACTATTTGTCATTTACTTTTAATTATGCTTTTATTGTAATTCATAACTGAATATATGGAGATTACTCCTTTTCATTTAATAGTTGCTAGTAAACAGTAATTTAGTTCATTCTTTAACGTTGTTACGTTAAGACAGAGCGTTCAAATTGTCATAGGTTAGTTTCAGTTTTATTCATTTACTTGAGTTATTCTTTCCAAAATATATATTACTAATAAGATTCTCACAATAACTAATAGTACTATTTACTTTACGTCTTTCTTTTCCATAATGCTTTATTTATGCATGAGGTCAAGAAGAAATCAAGCAAAACTTTCTTTAGAATCTCGGCACGGCTTTCTTTACCTTCGGACACTTTGTTGGGTAATGGCAATTTATTCAGGAGAAACAAGCGAGAGAGCCCCGTTTGGTGTGTTGTGTATTAACACTATTACAAATCTCTATTAAAGGCACTCTGCTATGTTCTCGTGAGCCATATAGCTCTGGACGCCCATGGTCCCTAAAATTATTAACCATCTCCTTTGGTTCCTACTGTCCGAGTAAATATAAAATATACAAAATTCCTTCTGACCTAATAACAAAAATTTCTTCCATATAAATCCCTTTTTAGTTATCTTTCCCTTTTTGAAGTACCAGTAGATTATTGTAGAACACTTGTTTAAACTTCCTGTCATTTCTTTAAAATAACACATAACTATCACGAAAAACTTCACATGAATAAACTATGAACGCTCGTCCGTATGTAGCATATACTAAATATTAACTTATTTAGGAATGAAGGGTTTAATTTGATCGACACTATATAATCCTTTAATTACACCTGATGAAGGTTCCATAAGAAGTAACGCTTTGGGATGTACAATCTTATGAACAACATATGGACCTTCAAAGATAAAGAAGAATTTTCTACATTCCTTATTGATCTTCGAACTTTTAGGATGAGATCGTACTAATACAAGGTCTCCTACCTGAAATGAGGGTTCTATAGCATGTTGATTATAACTTTTAATTCTCCGTTCAGCATTTTTAACAATCTGTTCGCGAATTTTGTCGCTTGGAATGCATTGTTGGATCTCATTTACTGGTGGACAAGGTAGGGCAGCTAGTAAAGGCTCACCTATAATTCGTTGTTGTGTAATTTCCGCATTTTAGAGTTATTACACCGATTTTGTTGGCCCTCTTTATCTTTAAAATGACGTTTTATATAACAAAACCGGCTATGATTGTGTAAGTAGGCTGTTTAGGTTCTTATATTGGTAACGCCGCCGCCACGTAGCGCTCTCTGTATGAAAATCGCTGGCTGTGCTGTGTGCAGTCTGTGGCTAGTTTGCATTGTTGTCTGCCATTGTAGCGTTGGGCAGCGGCAGCTGGATGTGAACAGCGCGTAGCGTTGCGCAGTTGGAGGTGAGCCGCCAGCAGTGATGGATGTGGGGAGAGAAATGGGCAGGGTCGCCATATGAAACGTCCCCTTAGAACAATTGTACATGACTGTGCTTAATCTGACACACAATGTTTTTAGCGCAACGCAATCTGACTTTCAATAATCCCTACAAAACAATGGCCCTGACTAACATTAACCTATACCTTTCACAAATCACTTACCTCACCAAAAATCTTCGTTATTCGAACTACTGCAATACAGCGAGCGCCACTATTGCCAGCTAAATAAAAGATTCAAACTACGGAAGGCACTAACTACTGATAGGCATAGTTAGCAAAGAAAAGATTTTGATAGAGAACAAACAATGTATTTACCTTAATATTCATCAAAAGTCATAATATATACAGCAGTTCATGACATCCATTTTTACAAATTTCAAACCTCCGCCATTTCTCTCCCCACATCCACCACTGCTGGCGGCTCACCTCCAACTGTGCAACGCTACGCGCTGTTAACATCCAGCTGCCGCTGCCCAACACTACAATGGCAGACAACAATGCAAACTAGCCACAGACTGCACACAGCACAGCCAGTGATTTTCATACAGAGCGCTACGTAACGTTGCCAATAAGAAAACATAAACAGCCTACTTACATAGCCCCCATGCTCCCCAAAAAAATTTTACAAATTGTTTTGGGTATATGAAACGTCCCCTTTGAAAAATTATACAGGACTGTCCTTGAACTGACACACAATACTTTTTTAATTTTTTTTTACAAAGAAAATAACAAATTGTCAGAAAAATTCTACAACATAGCTCTCATCAGCTAAACACATAAAGACAGGAAAAACACAAATACACAAGGGTACACAAACATATAGAGGTATGACACAAAAGGAAAGGACAGGGTTTGTTTTACTGCAGTATCTTGCATGGAGATCTCCCTTTGTTCATCATTATTCACAAAAAGTCCTATCTAAGCCTGCTTTCTGTATTCTGTTCACATCCTCTTTCAAAAATAGTTTTTCTCCACTGTACACTACTTTTTTGACCAAACCATGTTCTTATATATTCTCAATACATTTCTTCCAATTCATCATAGTTAGTTTCTTATATAGTGTACCCCTCTTAAGCTAACTTGAATCTACTGAGCTCAGATGCTAAACTAAGGGACGCGGCAATGTAGCAGCACAAAACAATTAACACGAACAGCAATGACAAAAAAATCAAATTGGCCAAGTAAGCAACAATATTACAACTAATATAAGGCAATAAGCAGCAAACAAGAAAAATAAATCAGTAATAAACTGGCTTAGCAGAGTAACACAAAGTCAAATTCAGTAACACTATGCCTGGCAAAGAGCAGCAGAAATAACTTATATCTAAAAATGACATAGTTCAAGCAGAAAAAAAACATTACACTAAAGACAACAATGCAGACAAGGGAAATGTATATTCACATCTTAATGGCTATGTAATTAAAGTGGTGCACCACAAAAACTAATTCTACAAAAAATTACCAAGTACATGAAAAAAAATTATATATGCAGTTACTGTTATTAGTCCCTTCTTATTGTTCTTTCCATTCCAAGAGCTCCTTTTTCGAAGAATGTGGATCAGAAAATAATTATTTAATAGATCTGTTGACAGAAAGTGTTCACATTAGCAAATGCATTTTATTTTATTTTATAAAACCAATGCTGCAACACAGCTGGAAACTAGAAACAGTAACTGCGTATATAATTTTCTTTTCAAGTACTACTAGTAGTTAGTGCCTTCCGTAGTTTGAATCTTTTATTTAGCTGGCAGTAGTGGCGCTAATTCAGCAAGGGACTGGATAACAGCATTGCTGGTTCTAAGGACAATTCCAAAAACTTTGTGAGTGTACAAGTGGTGGTTTATGGACTTGCTATATTCTCCGCAAGACTCTTCGATGGTGAATGTGCACCTGCACAGTCGCAACAGATGGCTGCTGGCTGTCTCTACAAGGACTACAGTGGGTCTGCATCTTTGATGACCCACCAATACCATTATTTCTACATGGACTACAGTGGGTCTGCATCTTTGATGGCCCACCAATACCATTATTTCTACAAGGACTGCAGTGGGTCTGCACCTCTGGTGGCCCACCAATACTATAATCTCTACAAAGACTACAGTGGGTCTACTCTGTGATGATCTACCTACCAATATTCTTCAAAATGTCGAATGACTCTGCTGTGGGTTTGCTCTGTTGTGGCCCATTACCTGTCTGCATGTCAAGAGTCAGCACTGTCTTTCCGTTGGAAGGACAACACTACTTCTTCAAGACTGCATGGAAATCCACTACTTCTGTGTGCAATTTCTTTTACTAATGAGACTTTGTGAAAAAAAACTGTAATTACTATTATGACGAATGATCAGGAATATCTTTATGAACTGTGAGAAAATTTTAGCTTTTGACCAACATTGTATCAATAAGTGTGTGCATTTGATATCTTTGTTATTGTAATTATGAAAAATTTTATCAAATCATTATTGGCCACTGTCCAAAAAAATTTGTAAAATTTTTTGTGGGGGCATGGGGGCTATGTAAGTAGGGTGTTTAGGTTCTTATATTGGTAACGCCGCTGCCACGTAGCGCTCTCTGTATGAAAATCGCTGGCTGTGCTGTGTGAAGTCTGTGGCTAGTTTGCATTGTTGTCTGCCATTGTAGCGTTGGGCAGCGGCAGCTGGATGTGAACAGCGCGTAGCGTTGCGCAGTTGGAAGTGAGCCGCCAGCAGTGGTGGATGTGGGGAGAGAAATGGCGGAGATTTGAAATTTGTGCATGAACTGCTATATATATTATGATTATTAAGGTAAATACATTGTTTGTTCTCTATTAAAATCTTTCATTTGCTAACTATGCCTATCAGTAGTTAGTGCCTTCAGTAGTTTGAATCTTTTATTTAGCTGGCAGTAGTGGCGCTCGTTGTATTGCAGTAGTTCGAGTAACGAAGATTTTTGGTGAGGTAAGTGATTTGTGAAAGGTACAGGTTAATGTTAGTCAGAGCCATTCCTTTGCAGGGATTTCTGAAAGTCAGATTGCGTTGCGCTAAAAAATATTGTGTGTCAGTTTAAGCATAGTTTTGTACAATTTTTCTAAGGGAATGTTTCAATTGTTGTTGTTAAATTTTCGTGGTTCTGAATTATTATTATTTCGAGAATTGTCATTTCTACCAAATCTAAATTTCTCGTCTTCCCGTTCTCTATTAAGTATATCTAACTGTTCTAAATATCCTAATAATTCGCAAGGTTGTGACCATTCCCCTTCTATCATTCTTTCCTTTACATAATACGGTAACCTACTGATTAGGACTCGTATTAGATGACTTGCAAATCATTCTTTCCTTTACATAATACGGTAACCTACTGATTAGGACTCGTATTAGATGACTTGCAATAATTGGTCTTCAATTAATTTAGCACGGTTTAAATGCCATTCGAAATAATTCCTATAACCTCCCCACCGTTTAGAATAAGGAGGAGGGTCTAACAACTCTAAAGTTCAGTGTTGTTGTTTTCCTCTTGACCAATAATTTTGTTTAAGCTGCTTAATAAAATCATCCCAGTCCCTAAATTCAGTTCTATGCAGTACTGCCCATTCCGCAGCTTCTGCTTCTAAATGTCCTATTATAAATAGTTCCGTTTTTCATTATTCCGTTTAGGAGATAATGAAGTTTCAAAAGCTTTTATAAAGATTATAGGATGAAGTTCACCTCCTGATTTGAATACAGGAAATAGACTTGCTACATTTGAATTTGTCGTTATATCATCCCAACATTCTGCGAGAGACATAGTTGGATTTTGTTTAGATTGCAGAGACGGAGTTGCATCGGATTTGCTTGCCGTGATTTCTTTATTTGTTTTGTTGTCGTCCGAGCTAGCAAAACTATGCGACTGTTGTCTCTGATTACGTTATTACTTCTACTACTTGAAATGTTTTCATTATTATCTACTTCCGATAACCGTTTAGTACTTTCCTGTATTCGCATTTCTGTACTAGATACACGGTTAGCTAATATCGATTCTTCACTGTGTTCACGATGTGAACGCTCTGTACCTTTGTCAATATTATTATCTTTGGAAGTCTCAAGGTTACTGCATATTTCCGTAATTAAAAATTTCATGTTTTCTATTTCAGTATGATCTTTTTCTACTCGATGAGTTAAGGTCTCTAATTCTACATTATCTATTGAAGAAATCTCTTTAATAGATTCTAATAATTCTCTACGAACAGCTTCTGTTTGCGTAGAAAATTCATCTCGTAACTTATCGTTATTTTTCTCTATTTCATTTACAACTAAGACATTGACATTATCTAGTCTCTTGGTTAAGTCAGTAATATCATTTCGCATGCGAGCTTTTTCCTCACGCGATTCCTGGATATATTCTTCTAACCTTTTACAATTATCAGCAATCTTATTACTAAGTCCTACTAGTTTTTCCTGCATTTCAACTTAAGAAGCCTCTATTTTATCATTTAATTCTCGACTGGTTTCGTTAAGATGTTCCTGTAACCTGTCAGTAGATTTTGTTAGCTCCCCTTTAAGTTCGTCTTTTAATCTAGCACTAGATTTTTCGTTGGATTTATCAAAACTAGACATGATTGTCTCAATGGGAATTCCGCAATCGTTCATTAAATAAAATATGGGGTTTCAGTCATCGATCGCTATTCTTTATTTCAATTACCGGTTTCGGGCTAGCTGCCCATCTTCAGATCTGTTAGACAAAGTTAAAAATGTAATTAATAAGAGAGATACAGTTAGTGATAGAAATATCTTAGTTTACAAAAAGAAATTTTGGAACGTATTAAATGCCAACATACCATATATTGTAGTTACAGAGTAACTTGTCCGTACAGAACACTCGGTTCGCTGTCATAAGTAAAGTAAATTTCAATCTGTTAAAACCTTATATCGCAGTTTTTAAGAGTAACCTGATTGGTAACAGTAAAAAGTGCCCTCTACCTATAACAATTGTGCATCTGTTATTATTTCACCGTATATATTAATGGCGAATATTCTTTTTAATAAAACAATTTTTAAGGTAATAACATATGAATAATCTTTTTTTGAGTGGACCATGAAACGAAAAATGTTTACATTAATTTAAAATTTTCTTTATAAAGAAACATAAATTATAATTAAAATGTAGATATTCTTCCGAAAATGTGCGTTTCCTCTTCTTTGTTTTGATTGGTGGTGGAGTGGATTTCCCTACGTCAGAACGTATACAACGCCATGCCGAGTCCTCTTCCGCCGCGCCCAATTCACCTCGCCGCCAGTACGCTGAGGGCCGTTCCGCTGCAGCTGTTTCTTACTGGGGCGTGTTGTTGCATCCAAGAGTAAGCCTAAAACACGTCTTTAAAAATCTCATAATAATTCCTATGCGTAAAATCACTTTGCTCATTAAGTAGTAGGCCTGGGGTTTTTCTTTGGTGAGCGTATATTTCTATCTCTTCGAGCACGTTGAGATAGACTTTTTGGAGCTTTATGTGGCACCTCCATTTGTTCATTTATATTACTCGCTTCATGTCTACTCTCTTTTACATGTGTTCCAAATGCTGTTCGATTGCTATGACTGCAATGTTCCCTGTTTGAACAAATGGAGGTGCTACATAAAGCTCCAAAAAGTCTCTATCTCAACGTGCTCAAAGAGATAGAAATATACGCTCACCAAAGAAAAACCCCAGGCCTACTACTTAATGAGCAAAGTGATTTTACGCATAGGAATTATCATGAGATTTTTAAAGACGTGTTTTAGGCTTACTCTTGGATGCAACAGCACGCCCCAGTAAGAAACAGCTGCAGCGGAACGGCCCTCAGCGTACTGGCGGCGAGGTGAATTGGGCGCGGCGGAAGAGGACTCGGCGTGGCGTTGTATACGTTCTGTCGTAGGGAAATCCACTCCACCACCAATCAAAACAAAGAAGAGGAAACGCACATTTTCGGAAGAATGTCTACATTTTAATTATAATTTATGTTTCTTTATAAAGAAAATTTTAAATTAATGTAAACATTTTTCGTTTCATGGTCCACTCAAAAAAGATTATTCATATGTTATTACCTTAAAAATTGTTTTGTTAAAAAGAATATTCGCCATTAATATATACGGTGAAATAATAACAGATGCATAATTGTTATAGGTAGAGGGCACTTTTTACTGTTACCAATCAGGTTACTCTTAAAAACTGCGATATAAGGTTTTAACAGATTGAAATTTACTTTACTTATGACAGCGAACCGAGTGTTCTGTACGGACAAGTTACTCTGTAACTACAATATATGGCATGTTGGCATTTAATACGTTCCAAAATTTCTTTTTGTAAACTAAGATATTTCTATCACTAACTGTATCTCTCTTATTAATTACATTTTTAACTTTGTCTAACAGATCTTCGTTAGATTGTTTTAATTCAGCTAAAAATCCCCGTTAGATTGTTTTAATTTAGCGATCGCCCTAAAAAGGCATCTTATGCTCCCATCGGACACAGATTGCTCTTCGTCTGACATTTCACTTCCCGACATTATTGTATGATTTTAACTAGTTACACACGCAGACTTGTAATCAACAATCCTATTAAAAGCACACTCCCTATGTACAACACTCCACTTCCAACTTAAAACAGACTCACCGGACACTAATATTGTAGTTCGTAGTTCTCGGTGATCAGTGTGGTGCTATGGCTGCAGACGTAACAGCCGTCGATGCAGCCGCTGAGATGCTGCGACCCCGCTTCCGCAACCGGCAGGACGCTGAGTCGAACACCGGAGAAGTCACTGGCTGCAACCACGCCCGGCCGCACCGTAGACAGGCGAAGCCTTCAGCAACACCTCTAATACAAGCCGGAGGAACGCCCCCCAGCTCACGTACTGGTCCTGTTAGTTTAGGGAGAAAAAGTGTCGGGGTTTGCAGCGTTCAGCTGCTGCCCAACAGATGCACATTCTCGTGGAATAACTGCGTGACCGTACTGCTTGGGTGCGCTCCATCAGATGCCCACACCCGCGAAGTCGCCGCTGGCTGGTGAAGGCTCCACGAAGACTCGCGTTGACTTCCGAAGGACTCTCGATGTTTTAATTGTTTCGTACCAGTGTGCCTTAGTTGCACACAAGTCCTGTTTATAAGGTCGCCACGGTGTAGTGTAACGACGTAAGTTTTGTATAAATGATTTTCTTTTGACACATGACCATGTGCAGACTTCGTCACCTACGTCAGTTACAAAACACTTCAAAATTATTTAAATTCTTTTTAAAGTTGTCTCTGAATGGTTCTTGAACGAAACTGTAATTAAAACATCATCATTTGAGTCGTATGCGCAGAATTACGTCACTCAGCCCAATTGGTTTGCGCAAACTTTTTTCAATTTAGATGTCGTTTGTTTCTTCTCAGAAATTATATTAATGCAAGTTATCTGCTTTAATAAATATTAAAACTGCATTGAATAAACTTTTAAGACTCAAACTCGCGATGAACGTTGTCAGAAAGTAATAATCTTGTCAAATAAATCAGTAATACTTCTTCCTCGGAACACGTATTCAAACTTTTGTAGTATACACTAGTTTATTATCTTCATATATACTACATATAGACGTGAACATGAGGCTTGACAAGATAGGACTGAACATTTACAACATGATTAAATTTTCTATGACGTCATTGTTGTAGAAACATTTCAAATTCTTATTGTTTCAGTTTTTAGAAGCACGACGCAACAACTCGGTTTCACGATCTTCTATTGCTCTTTGGCTGTCGACCCGCGACGTATAGTGGCCAGCAATTTTCTCTCTGGTCCCGGCAGTGAAAATGCTGTCTCCGTTCGTTGCGCCGCCCTCTCCGTACATGAAACACAAAAATAAATACAAAACTTTAGATAATTCACAAACATTACAACTATTACAAAATACATAAACAAAACACTAAATTAAACTTATATTCACCTGCAAGCTGGGCTGACACTGGTGTGTGGGTGACGCTTCAATTTCGCGTCCCACTACACCTATCGCGATTGCGGTTTATCGTATCGCGACATTGCTGCTCGCGTTGGTCGAGATCCAATGACTGTTAGCAGAATATGGAATCGGTGGGTTCAGGAGGCTAATACGGAACGCCGTGCTACATCCCAACGGCCTCGTATCACTAGCAGTTGAGATAACAGGCATCTTATCCGCATGCCTGTAACGGATCGTGCAGCCACGACTCAATCCCTGAGTCAACAGATGGGGACGTTTGCAAGACAACAACCATCTGCACGAACAGTTCGACGACGTTTGCAGCAGCATGGACTATCAGCTCAGAGGCCAAGGCTGCGGTTACCCTTGACGCTGCATCGCAGACAGGAGCGCCTGCGATGGTGTACTCAACGACGAACCTGGGTGCACGAATGGAAAAACGTCATTTTTTCGGACGAATCCAGGTTCTGTTTGCAGCATCATGATGGTCAAATCCGTGTTTGGCGACATCGCGGTGAACGCACATTGGAAGCGTGTATTTGTCATCTCCATACTGGCGTATCACACGGCGTGATGGTATGTGGTGCCATCGGTTACACGTCTCGGTCACCTCTTGTTTGCATTGACGGCACTTTGAACAATGGACGTTACATTTCAAATGTGTTACGACCCGTGGCTCTACCCTTCATTCGATCCCTGAGAAACCCTACATTTCAGAAGCATAATGCACGACCGCATGTTGCAGGTCCTGTACGGGCCTTTCTGGATACAGAAAATGTTAGACTGCTGCCCTGGCCAGCACATTCTCCAGATCTCTCACCAATTAAAACGTCTGGTCAATGGTGGCCGAGCAACTGGCTCGTCACAATATGCCAGTCACTACTCTTGATGAACTGTGGTATGGTATTGAAGCTGCATGGGCAGCTGTACCTGTACACGCCATCCAAGCTCTGTTTGACTCAATGCCGAGGCTTATCTAGGCCGTTATTACGGCCATAGGTGGTTGTTCTGGGTACTGATTTCTCAGTATCTATGCACCCAAATTGCGTGAAAATGTAATCACATGTCAGTTCTAGTATAATATATTTGTCCAATGAATGCCCGTTTGTTGTTGTTGTGGTCTTCAGTCCTGAGACTGGTTTGATGCAGCTCTCCATGCTACTCTATCCTGTGCAAGCTTCATCTCCCAGTACCTACCGCAACCTACATCCTTCTGAATCTGCTTAGTGTATTCATCTCTTGGTCTCCCTCTACGATTTTTACCCTCTGCGCTGCCCTCCAATACTAAATTGATGCTCCCTTGATGCCTCAGAACGTGTCCTACCAACCGATCTCTTCTTCTAGTCAAGTTGTACCACAAACTTCTCTTCTCTCCAATTCTATTCAATACTTCCTCATTAGTTATGTGATCTACCCATCTAATCTTCAGCATTCTTCTGTAGCACCACATTTCAAAAGCTTCTATTCTCTTCTTGTCCAAATTATTTATCGTCCATGTTTCACTTCCATACATGGCTCCACTCCATACAAATACTTGCAGAAATGACTTCCTGACACTTAAATCTATACTCGATGTTAACAAATTTCTCTTCTTCAGAAACGCTTTCCTTGCCATTGCCGGTCTACATTTTATACCCTCTCTACTTCGACCATCATCAGTTATTTTGCTTCCCAAATAGCAAAACGCATTTACTACTTTAAGTGTCTCATTTCCTAATCTAATTCCCTCAGCATCACCCGACTTAATTCGACTACATTCCATTATCCTCGTTTTGCTTTTGTAATACCCGTTTATCATCTACATTTCTTCTTGGTGTAGCAATTTTAATGGCCAGTAATGTAGATCCACACATATCCAGTAGATATGCTGGCGGTGAAAAACATTTTTGAGCAATTTATTACGTGCTATTGGAGATATATTCACAGCGCCTTGCTGAGTACGCAATTGTGGCCAAATGGTTGTTTCAAGCCGTAGAAAGCGAGTGCTGGGTAATGGTCTGTGACGAGGCAAACGAAGCGCTCCGTAATGCAGGTTCCCACGGCTAGGGTTAAGTGCTCCCTAGTTCGCCTCGTGCGGCACGGCCCGTTCTGGCAGGAATTCCCCTGAGAAGGGAGACGCGAACAGCAGAACGTCTTCCAGCGCCGGAGATCTTTCTCAGCCGGCAGAGGCGGAGGCGGCAGCAGACATTCATTCTGCTGTCTCGCGTGGCGTGGCGCGCACAGTTCCAAGCCATTGACTGCGGTCCTGCGGGAATGCCCTGCGGAGCCGAGTCGAGTAGTGGGGACGGGTGCGGCTGAGGGAGGCTGAGAAGCAGGAGGGAGAGTGGCCAGAAGCCGCGGACGGGAGCGAAGGTAAACTTTCGCCACAGAGGAGGGGCCCAAGTCCTGCTCGCATATGTTTCAGGGCATGTCAGAGCGACGGAACTGACGCGGATCTCAGTGTTATTCTTGGAGGAGAGGATGGGAGTTAATTGTGGAAGTGTTCAGCTACTATTCTTATGGGCAGAAGATCGATATTATTTCATGTAGGGTTGATCTACATGACTGTTGAGGTTTTGTAATATTTTTTTTAGAGGGAATGGAAAATATACGGCAATTATCGCTGCTGCGATGGATCGTTCTGCATCTGTTGTAGTTGCCTCAGTTAGCGTCAGACGGTCGTTATAAGAAGCGTTGAAAAAATGGGGGCTAGCGGTAAGCAGAAAGCGTTTTGTCTTCTTCTTCTTCTTCATCTATTAGTTACCTGCTACGGTACTCAACATCCCGTATGGCCTCCCTGCATTTCTTCTTCCAGCGCAAACATAATTGAGTGCTTTTGCCTGGAGTCTTTCTTCATTCGTATGGTCTACATATTCTTTCCATTCTCTCCAATTCTTTTCTTTTTTCGTTTAGAGTATATATTCCAAAATCTTTCCTCCCATCCTCGTCTCCTTTACGATCTTCTGTTGTGCATGCTTCCATTCTTCTTAGGAACCTCATTTCTTGAGTCTGTATCCCACTTTCTTGGTCTCTTGACGTCACCCCTGCTTCACTTCCACATTTAAGGGTTGGCGCTGCTATAGTTCTTAGGACCTCGATTGAGTCTCTTTCCTGGCTATAACCTGCAAATCTTTTACAATTTTTCCAGATACGGAAGTAAATTTATTTAATTTTTGGTCCACGTCGTGGCTGTATTCATTCACTATGTGATCAAAAGTATCCGGACACCTGGCTGAAAATTACTTCCAACTTCGTGGCGTCCTCCATCGCTAATGCTGGAATTCAGTATGGTGTTGGCCCACCCTTAGCCTTGATCACAGCTTCCACTCTCGCAGCCATATGTTCAATCAGGTGCTAGAAGGTTTCTTGGAGAATGGCAGCCCATTCTTCACGTAGTGCTGCACTGAGGAAAGGTATCGATGTCGGTCGGTGAGGCCTGGCACATGGGGTTCAGGTCAGGACTCTGCGCAGGCCAGTCCACTACAGGGATGTAATTGTCGTGTAACCACTCCGAGACAGGCCGTGCATTATGAACAGGTGCTCGATCGTGTTGAAAGATGCAATCGCCATACCTGAATTGCTCTTCAACAGTGGGAAGAAAGAAGGTACTTTAAACATCAATGTAAGCCTGTGCTGTGATAGTGCCACGCCAAATAACAGGGAGTGCAAGCCCCCTCCATAAAAATCACGGCCACACCATAACACCACCGCCTCCGAATTTTACTGTTGACACTACACACTACACCGGGCATTCGACATACCCACACTCTGCCATCGGATCGCCACATTGTGTACCGTGATTCGTCACTCCACACATCGTTCTCCACTGTTCAATCGTCCAATGTTTACGCTCCTTACACCAAGCGAGGCGTGATGTGGGCTTATGAGCAGCCGCTCGAACATCAAGTTCAAGTTTTCTCAACTCCCGCCTAACTGTGCCGCAGTGGATCCTGATGCAGTTTGGAATTCTTGTGATGGTCTGCCTATTACACATTACGACCCTCTTCAATTGTCAGCGGTTTTTGTCAGTCAACAGACGAGGTCAGCCTGTACACTTTTGAGCTAACATGTCCGTTCACGTTTCCACTTCACTATCACATCGGAAACAGTGGACCTAGGGATGTTTATGAGTGTGGAAATTTCGTGTAAAGACTCATGACACAAGTAACATCCAGTCACCTGACCACGTTCGAAGTCCGTGAGTTCCGCGGAGCGCCCCATTCTGCTCTTTCACGATGTCTAATGACTACTGAAGTCGCTGATATGGAGTACCTGGCAGTAGGTGGCTGCACAATGCACCTAAGGGGGTGTTCGGATACTTTTGATCATAAACTGTATCTGATGCGTAAAATGTTTTACATACTCAATGGTTTTATTATTCAAGAGTACTGAAATGCTCTCTTTCGTTTTACTTACAGACAATTTGAAATTGTATTCTGAGGCTATCTGCTGCAAGTTATGGGACATATCCGTTCTCTACATTCATTGTTAGGTCATCTGCATATAAGAGCGAATTTAGGCTATCGTTATGATCTAAATATACTCCTTTCTTTACTGTTTTCCATTAACTATTCACATCATCTGTGTACATGTTGACTAGTGTCGGGGATATACAACATTCTCGTCTTACCGCTTTGATTGTATTCATTGGCTTTGGGATTGTCAAGTCAATACAATTTCATTGGTTGTGTATGCAGTTTTAATAGCATTTATTATGAGATCAGACAAGGGTATCGTGAGAAGTGCCAGGAAGTGTGATTTCGCTGCAGTTATTCTCTATATACAGAAATGATCTGACACGCTGAGCAGCAATTTGCGGCTGTTTGTTGATAGCGCTGTGGTGTACGGAAAGCTGTCAACATTGAATTCCTGTAGGACGATACAAAATGAGTCAGACAAAATTTCTAGTCGGTGTAATGAGTGAAAGCTTGCTCTAAATGTAGAAAAAGTAAGTTAACGCAGATGAGTAGGGAAAACAATCCCGTACGAATAGCATTGATAGCATGCCGCTTGACACCGTGACGTCGATTAAATATTTAAACATAATGTTGCAAAGCGGTTTGAAATGGAACGAACTCGAATTGGCAGTCGTACGAAAGGTAAGAGGACGACTTCGGTTTTTTGGGAGAATCTTAGAGGGGCTCTTTCGGAAGTATGTTTTCCCTCGTTCTGTTTGTGAGTGGAAGAGGAAAGGAAATGATGAGTAGTGGTACAAAGTACGCGCCTTGCGGTGCGGAGTATGTGTGAAGATGCAGATGTAGATGCAACTCTTGCATATCATCATCAGTCCGCTGCCACTGTCCAGCGCCGCTTTCGAACTAAATACCGGAACGTTCAAATAGAAGCGATGATACTTTCAGCTGTGTTTACAGGTGTTATTTTACTAGCGACATTTTAGTGCTAAATTAAACCATCTTCAGGTCTTTCTATAATATCAGGTGATATGTGGACACAGAGTTATCATCATTATACATCTCATGGAGGGCACAAAAAATTGATATACTATGTTGAACCTTCTTTCTTGCTTGCATGAGTATCTTTTTCTATGTGTCATCCTCACTGTATGTAACAATGTTAGAGATTTTATCCACATTCGTTCCTTTCAAAACGTACCACGGCGCTGGTACCTCGCCGTTGTGCACCCACAGAGTCAGAACACACACACACACACACACACACACACACACACACACACACACACACTGCTTATGGTGTGAACGCCAGTGCACATCAGCTATACTCTACATTAAGTACCTTCCTTCCGAAACTTTATTCGTATATGGTACGGCAAATTTGTTGAGACGGGTTGTTTATGCAAAGGGAAAAGCAGTTGGTGAGTTGGCGTTCCACAGTTAGAAGCAGCAGATCAGGAAAACTTATATCTGTATCCCTAAGAAATCGACTTGAGGAGGCAGCACGGAACTAAATATTGGTCACCCACATTATGACGTGCGTTACCGACGTGAATGAAGGCAAAATGTTTATGTAGGGCATTTGACATATGGAAAAGGACGAGTAGAGGACAACGGAACAAACAAGTACTCTTAATAAACATTGGTTTGGAAACTAATTGCTTCCCGATACGACATATTACGACTGAGTACATGAACACCTCACAACAGAGTCCCCATACGTCCAAACTGAACCTAAGCGCTTGAAGACGACCCATTGCAACATGGCCACCGTTCTCCTCATCAATGCCCGTACACGTTCCGAGGCCCCAGGCATGTTCCGAATCCATTAATAACCATCGACAATGCGCTACAGAAGTTCATTGGCAGTGTCAACAGGGCTGTAAAACATGAAAGCATCTAAATATCCCCACACACAAAAATCCAACGGGTTCAGCCCGGGGGATCTGGTAGGCCGTGATATTCGAAAGCCAATATCGATACCCTTGTGGAAGACTCGTGCTACGTATTCTCAAACAGCGCCGTGAAAGAGTGCCATGCACCATCATGCACGCACCATATACACATCCTTTCACCATAAGAAACATCTTCCAGATAGCCGATAAACTTGTGCATAAATACACTTGTGCAGACGTCGTATAACGAGAACCATTGATTTCCGGGCCTTTGTTTACTAGAATTATTTGCTTTTTTCATTCTCCTCTACTCGCCCCTTTTATTTGTACCTCTAACAATCAAACATCCTCTCCTTACACTCATAGCGTTTACATCTGGGTCAACCTTTAATAGGTAGTGAAAGGACGTGTGGAAGAAGATGGCCTTTGTGATCGTTTTCACCGACGAGGCAACCTTTTATGCCAGCAGTAAGATAATAAACAAAACATTCACATTTTGGGAGTAGAAAACCCCCTATACTATGAGGAGCATGTACTGCACGTGACTCTCCCAGACTGAACGTACCATGATCTGTTGTGAAGACGATCTACATGCCTTTCATCTTCGCTGAACAGATAGCGGCAGAGCTGAAACTTCCAGGGATTCGAACGCGGAACCTTGCCTTCCACGGACAATTCTATTTCTTCCTAAGCTATCCAGGCACGACCTGATAGTACCTCTCCCCCACTTCCCATTCTACACAGACGTTCTCCTGCATACCGAGCAGGACTGGCACACATGTAAGAACGTATACAGTCTACACTTCAGCATTTACGTTTTAAAGGTTGACAGCCCGTGTGGCCTCCTCTGTTTTACTGGTTTTATACATCGTCTACAACCAACAGGATAAATATTGCAGGTTACGCTTCTCTGATGACGTTAGGTCGGCTGCCCTAACTTGTAAACAATACCGCAGCACTCTTATAAAAACAAATATCATCTGATTCAGTCATTTGTTTATGATACGACTTTGTTAAGTTTGATGAGAGAGGCAGTGGGCTGTCAATTTGCGCACTTAGTACCAATAGAAAAATGTATGACATAATGGAGCATGTATAAATTACACGCACTCGTGTTAGATATATGTGTATCTATAAACATGTTAGAGTACCTGTTTTAATCTCCCAGTGCATATTGTATTTTTAATTATTTAATATTGATTTCATCTCTCGGGTTTTCTCGGTGTGATTGATTAATGGCTCACTTGCGGGAGTTCAGCCGAGTTTGTATTTCCATTTCCACACAATATTTCAACGACCGACTCAGCTGTCTTCTTTAGGTGTCAGGGCCAACACACGTCCACAGTACTGAATATTTCTCAATAATATTGACCGTCTGAGCAGCTTTAAAAATATATACACTCGCTCAATACACTGTATTGGCCAACCCCAGGGTCGTATTACGCAATATGCGACAGTTCCTACCGAGACCGAAAGAAATTCACTTCACTCCGAATGAATTCCCGCAAATAATTAAAAAAACTAAATGACAGAAGATCATCTAATGGGGTGGAAGATGGATATGGAAGCACCATGTGCTACTTAGGAGAAATTAAGTTCATAATTGATCACATAACGCCAGATACATCGTTGTCCACAAAAGCACAGGAAATTGAAGATAATGATATCGTGACAGTAAGAAAAATGTTTTATTTTACTTGTAGCAGTTCTCAGACTGTAGAAATCAAACCAGGCTAGCTGCCCAGTGAGCTGCATGTTCATTTTTCTTGTAGGGTCATGTAAACTTGTAAGATCATGTAAACTTTCAATCATTGATCAGTAAATAACTGTTTTCTTTAATTAGCAAGTTGTTAACAGCACAAAAATACATACCAATCAACACATATATATGATAAACTACGCAGTTAACTAGTTTTAATTTGTAATTAGTTGTTGATGTGGTTTACGATCGATGCCGCCGTGACTGAATCGCTGGTTCATTAAAATGTTCACAAGACTTTAGACTTGTTTCGCCCGTTCTGCATAGTTTCTTCTTTCATTTTCAAGGCAGACAACACAATCGCTGTTTATGCAAATACAACGTCATTGACCTCCAACATGTTCGCTGACGCTTTCCAGCTATAAATACTGAGCAATATTAATTAGCCGTTTTCGGCCTCACACTTCTGGGCAATATATTGACGCAATTTTAGCGTATCAGTGATACTGAGCGTGTGAGAGACGCTTTATTCTATTTTATATATATATATATATATATATATATATATATATGCTGCCTGGAATTCAACCAGACTGAATGGAGGTCAGATAGCGGGTGCACATAAACTCGCAGGACCTGAAGAAGAGGGCACGGTCGATCGTCGAATTATTGAGCGAAAATGCAAATACGAACTCTGCTTAACACTTGGGTGTGCACTATTATTTCATTTAGATTACGAAAATGAAGCAAACCGGCTGGTACTAACTGGGGATCTAATACAAACACCCTGAGAACTACAACATAAGCACTTGTGTATCCTGTTGTCCAATACTGTTCTCCTATTTGGAACAGAAACAGCAGTGTCAACGAAATACTAGAACTACGCAGTTTTTTCAGGAGAATGGGTTTAAGAAATTTGAAAAAGATGTGACGAAGAAGTTACAAGTACAATGAAAGGCTAAACGAGAAGGGGTGCAATTTTTGTTCACTCAGAGTAAAAAAGTTAAATTAATTAGAGAGAATCCAAAAACACCATGAAATAAGAGCGAAAATAAAGCTGCACAAAGATAATAAAATGTAAGCTGGTTGTTTTTAATGGAAGGGATGCAGTTAATGAGCTCTTCAATAAAGCCTTGCACTGTAAATTAAACCCAGCTCATGAGTTCCACTAGGCTTACAATGTTAAAGTAGTGTTTGTTTTGTGAACAAAGTGGAATAAATAGTGGTTCCAGAGGATGTCGTCCTTGCCTCATTACACATACGACCCCCCAACCGAATACACCTATCTCAGAAACTTTAGAAATTGTTGCGAATAATGTGATAAGAAAGATGTAAATGAGTATGGATGAAGCTCTTGAATTTTTGGGTTTGCTATAGTTCATGTTGGCTTTTAATTTTATTTTTAACGAAAAGTTTTTATACTAAATGAAGGTTTAGCCTTAGGAAATTTCCTACCAGACATTTCGACCAAAATTTCTGTGAACAATTTAGAGAACATAGTTTTCAGCTCTTTACGCGATATGAAAGAGATGATGATTTATTGCACACGGTACATCGATGACTCAAGTTTATTACTTAAGCGGGGGAAAAAATGAAGTAGCGGAAATGACAGAAATACGAAATGAGCAGCATCCAAAACCTCGATTCACATTAGAGAGTGAAAAAACTGAGGAATTAACTTTTTAGATTTGGCCGTAAAGAGGAAAGAAGAATCTCCAGGAAGGACACTTGTTCAGATAGTATTATAACAGTGACCTCGTGCTACCCATTTCACACAAGAGAGCATACTTTTATGCAATGTGCAACTGAGGCCTCAGACTGCCATTATTGGAAGACGAATAACAAAGAGAATTAAGACTTGTTAAACATATAGTAACAGCAAATGAATGTAAAACACAAACTGTCACGATTACATTTTAAAAAATAAAAAAAAGTTTACCAACTCAACTGATGAAAGCAAGAAGGTTACAGTTAAGAAGAAATTTGTCTCTTTGACGTCCAATGCGCATGTGTCAGAGAGAATTGACAAATTCTTTCCAGAAAACGTATCTGCGGCAATCAGAGCGAAGGTCAAATGGCAGACAGATTAAGGCATAAAACCAGCATGAGAAAACGATAAAATATAATAATTCCGATATGTTCAAGATCAAATGTGCTGAGTGTTCTATAGGTCAGAGTGAGTGAACCTTTGAGATCCAGTACAAGGAGCATCAGTATAACGGACATCTGGGGCGCAGTAAAATGACAACATTTGGAGCACACGTAAAAGTAGCAAAAACGGACTTAGCACAATAGGAGAACAGATGGAGGTAGTACAAGGAGCCCAAAAAGTTTTTCTCGAATGTGCTGGAGGAACTTGAGATTTATGTCCACCGGATAAAAACCCCAGAGAAACTGCTGAAGGTACAAAGTGATTTTGCGCACAGCAATTATTACGAAAATTTTGAAGATATGGTTTAGCATTTGCAGCTGTGGGATGGGGTAGGATGCTTTAACGAACCTATACAGTGGCAGCCCGCCGCACACTTTCAGCAACAAATCTGACACGACAGAGGAAAACTCAGTGTGGCGCATCTTTCGGTTTGGCGCTTACGCAAGCGATCGTCCAATGAGAGGGAAGATAAGGCATATTTTTAAAAAAAATTCAAAAGTTATTTAAGTTTTCGTAGAACAAAATATGTTTGTAAAGCAAGGAAATCCTCATTAATGTTTTGTATACAGTGCCTTGGAAAGTTTTATACAGTGACAGAAAAAAGATCGCAACTCAAAGAAGGAGTCGAGTGACATAAACAAAAGTTGGTAGGCGTGTTTCTACACTATATGATCAAACGTGTCCCGACACCTGGCGAAAATGACTTACAGCTTCGTGGCGCCCTCCATCGCTAATGTTGGAATTCAGTATGGTGTTGGCCCACCCTTAGGCTTGAACACAGGTTCCGCTCTCGCAGGCGTAAGTTCAATCAGGTGCTGGAAGGTTTCTTGGAGAATGGCAGCCCATTCTACACGGAGTGCTGCACTGAGGAAGGATATCGATGTCGGTCGGTGAGGCCTGGCACGAAGTCGGCGTTCCAAGACATTAAAAGGAGTTCTATAGGATTCTGGTCAGGACTTTGCGCAGGCCAGGGATGTTATTGTCGTGTAACCACTCCGCCACAGGCCGCGCATTATGAACAGGTGCTCGATCGTGTTGAAAGATGTAGTCGCGATCCCCGAATTGCTCTTCAACAACGGAATGCTAGAAGGTGCTTAAAACATCAATGTAGGACTGTGGTGTGATAGTGCCACACAAAATAGCAAGGAGTGCAAGTCCCCTCCATGAAAAACACGACCACACCATAACACCACCGCCTCCGAATTTTACTGTTGGCACTACACACAGTAGCAGATGTTCACCAGGCATTCGCCATACCCACACCCTGCCATCGGATCGCCACATTGTGTACCACAATTCGTCACTCCACACAACGTTTTTCCACTGTTCAATCGTCCAATGTTTACGCTCCTTACACCAAGCGTGGCGTCGTTTGGCATTTACCGGCGTGATGTGTGGCTTACGAGCAGCCGCTCGGCCATGAAATCCATGTTTTCTCAACTCCCACCTAACTGTCATAGTACTTGCAGTGGATCCTGATGCAGCTTGGAATTCCTGTGTGACGGTCTGGATAGATGTCTGCCTATTACACATTACGACCCGCTTCAACTGTCGGTGGTCTCTCTCAGTCAACAGACGAGGTCGGCCTATACGCTTTTGTGCTGTACGTGTCCCTTAACGTTTCCACTTCACTATCAAATGGTTCAAATGGCTCTGAGCACTATGCGACTTAACTTCTGAGGTCATCAGTCACCTAGAACTTAGAACTAATTAAACCTAACTAACCTAAGGACAGCACACACATCCATGCCCGAGGCAGGATTCGAACCTGCGACCACAGCGGTCGCTCGGTTCCAGACTGTAGCGCCTAGAACCGCACGGCCACACCGGCCGGCACTTCACTATCACATCGGAAACAGTGAACCTGGGTATGTTTAGGAGTATGGAAATCTCGCGTACACATGTATGTCATAAGTGACACCGTACGACATAAACGGCACCCAGTCACCTAACCACCCAATCAATGATCACGTTCGAAGTCCGTGAGTTCCGCGGAGCGCCCCATTCTGCTTTCTCACGATGTCTCATGACTACTGAAGTCGCTGATGTGGAGTACCTGGCAGTAGGTGGCAGCACAATCCACCTAATATGAAAATTGTATGTTTTTGGGGAGAGTACGAATACTTTTGATCACATAGTGTATATCTAAGAGATGGTGTTTATTCAGTTTCGCTCCAGTCGAACAAGAGTGGCGCTATTAGCGGCAGTATGAGGATACAAATCAGCTTTGCTTTAAATACACGCTATTAATGGTCGTGAGAGTTTCCTTTGAGATTGAATGTAGTAAGTTGATGTCAGTCAAGAATGCCTTTAAGGCGACAAACGTGCCCTTATCAGCGTCTCACTGAGTTTGAACGAGGTCGTGTAATAGGGCTGCGAGAAGCTGGATGTTCCTCCTGCGATACTGCAGAAAGACTCGGCAGGAATGTAGCCACTGTACATGACTGCTGGCAGCGATGGACACGAGAGTATACGAGGGCCAGAACGGCCCGGACGGCTACGTGACACTACCGAGAAGGTAGAGAATCGTGTTCAGTGTATGGCTCTGACGCATGGTACTGCACCTGCAGCAGCGATTCGAGAAGTGGTTGGCACCACAGTGACTCAGCGAGCTGTTGCAAATACACTACTGGCCACTAAAATTGCTTCACCAAGAAGAAATGTAGACGATAAACGGGTATTCATTGGACAAATATATTATACTAGAACTCACATGTGATTACATTTTCACGCAATTTGGGTGCATAGATCCTGAGAAATCAGTACCCAGAGCAACCACCACTGGCCGTAATATCGGCGATGATACTCCTGGGCATTGAGTCAAACGAAGCTTGGATGGCGTGTACAATTACAGCTGCCCATGCACCTTCAACACGATACCAATGTTCATCAAGAGTAGTGACTGGCGTATTGTGAAGAGCCAGTTGCTCGGCCACCATTGACCAGACGTTTTCAATTGGTGAGAGGTCTGGAGAATGTTCTGGCCAGGGCAGCAGTCGAACATTTTCTGTATCCAGAAAGGCCCGCACAGAGCCTGCAACATGCGGTCGTGCATTATCCTGCTGAAATGTTGGGTTTCGCAGGGATCGAATGAAGGGTAGAGCCACGAGTCGTAACACATCTGAAATGTAACGTCCACTGTTCAAAGTGCCGTCAATGCGAACAAGAGGTGACCGAGACGTGTAACCAATGGCACCCCATACCATCACGCCGGGTGATACGCCAGTATGGCGATGACAAATACACGCTTCCAATGTGCGTTCACCGCGATGTCGCCAAACACGGATTCGACCATCATGATGCTATAAACAGAACCTGGACTCATCCGAAAAGATGACGTTTTGCCATTCGTGCACCCAGGTTCGTCGTTGAGTACACCATCGCAGGCGCTCCTGTCAGTGATGCGGCGTCAAGGGTAACCGCAGCCATGGTCTCCTAGCTGATAGTCCATGCTGCTGCAAACGTCGTCGAACTGTTCGTGCAGATGGTTGTTGTCTTGCAAAAGGCCCCATCTGTTGACTCAGGGATTGAGACGTGGCTGCACGATCCATTACAGTCATGCGGATAAGATACCTGTCATCTCGACTGCTAGGCCGTTGGGATCCAGTACGGCGTTCCGTATTATCCTCCTGAACCCACCGATTCCATATTCTGCTAACAATCACTGGATCTCGACGAACGCGAGCAGCAATGTCGCGATATGATAAACCGCAATCGCGATAGGCTACAATCCGACTTTTATCAAATTCGGAAACGTGATGGTACGCATTTCTCCTCCTTGCACGAGGCATCACAACAACGTTTCACCAGGCAACGCCGGTCAACTGCTGTTTGTGTATGAGAAACCGGTTGTGAACGTTCCTCATGTCAGCATGTTGTAGGTGTCACCACCGGCGCCAACCTTGTGTGAATGCTCTGAAAAGCTAATCATTTGCATATCACAGCATCGTCTTCCTGTCGGTTAAATTTCGTGTCTGTAGCACGTCATCATCGTGGTGTAGCAATTTTAATGGCCAGTAGTGTAGGTTAGTTCACGGACATATTGGAAGGCGGAGTAGAGATGTGTTGTTTTTTCTGATGAAAGCCGGTTCTGCATCTGTGCCAGTGATGGCCGTGTGATCGTGAAGAGATCAGGTGAGCGCCTGCAACCAGCCTGTCTGTGGCTTAGAAAACTGGACCTACACCCGAAGTTATGACCTGGAGTACGACAGCAGAAGCACTCTAGCGGTTATTCCACGCACCCTGACTGAAAATTTGTACGTCAGTTTGGTGATTCGACTTGTTGTGCTGGCATTCGTGAACATCATTCCAGGGGGTATTTTCCTACAGAATAACGCTCGCCCCCATACCGCTGTTATAACCCAACGTGCTCTGCAGAGTGTCAACGTGTTGTCTTGGACTGCTCGACCACGAAATCTGTCTAAAGTCGAGCACATATCTCATATCATATAACGAAAACTCCATCACGATCCACAATCAACATTAACTGTCGCTGTACTGACCGACCAAGCGCAACAGGCACGGAACTCCATCCCACAAACTTACATCCGGCACCTTTGCAACACAATACACGCACGTCTGCATGCTTTCATTCAACATTCTGATGGTTACACCGGTTAATATTGTACCAACACTTCATATTTGCAATAGCTTATCTCGGGCTTACATTAACCTCTGATCTTGCAAAGTTAATCACTTAAATGTGTTACCTAGACAAGTTTATTCCCGAAATTTCGTTACTCTCTATTAATTATTTGTTGTTGTTGCGATCTTTTCTTCGTCAGTCTATATCTACATAAATTATCTCAATATGGTGTTTCATTCCGTTAGTACATCTAGAGAGCATTTCTAACCCTACTGTTGTTATGCACCAATTAAATAGATTTAAAATTTTCAATACATTTTATTTTAATATGTTTGAAAAGCTAAGAAATACCCATCAAGGTTTATTTATAATGTTTTGTACGGATTATTTGAGTGTTGCTCTTCGAATCCG